>NC_139963.1:27712764-28361656 GCF_963993115.1 Abramis brama | reverse complement strand
GCGATTGTGCTGCATTCACTCACAAAAATAAATGTTTTATATTTACAGTAGGAAATTTGCAAAATATCTTCATGGAACATGATCTTTACTTAATATCCTAATGATTTTTGGCATAAAAGAAAAATCGATAATTTTGACCCATACAATGTATTGTTGGCTATTGCCACAAATATACCTGTGCAACTTGTGACTGGTTTTGTGATCCAGGGTCACATTTATAATGTTACAAAATATTTCTATTTCAAATGCAGTTTTTTTTAGCTGTTTTGGAAATTAATAATATTAAGAAATGTTTTTTTGAGCAGCAAATCATAATATTATAATGATTTCTGAAGGATCATGTGATACTGAAGACTGGAGTAATGATGCTTTGCATCACAGGAACAAATTACATTTTGTTAGCAGATGCTAAATTATTTTTTTAATCATTTTTAATAAATGCAGATTTGATGAAGACACTTCTGACAAAAACATAAAAAATCATATCGACCCCAAACTTTTGAACAATAATACTGTTCTTTTGTAGGTTGCTTTTGATAAATACTTCAATGAGCTCATTGTTTCTGCATTAAATTATTACATTGTTTAAAATAATACATTTTTAGCTAACTGTGATTTTGTAGATGTACATTTCTGAAATACATTTTCTGTAAAGCTGCTTTGAAACGATGCGTATTGTTAAAAGCGCTATACAAATAAATGTGAATTGAATGTGAATAAAAGCATCTGCTAAATGCATACATGTAAATGTAGTTAGAAATGTAATTTTTAAGGAATTTAATTTATTTCAAAGGAAAATTAGTTTTGTATTTCTTTTTTAATAATCCACTGTTGATGTCATGAATTTGTAATAATCAAGAATTGATCATTTCTCTTTATGAAAACATTCTGTAGAAACTTTATGAGAGCATTAAGAATGAACCCTTTAAGATCCCAGAAGATGACGGCAATGATCTCACGCACACCTTCTTCAATCCTGATCGAGAGGGCTGGCTTCTAAAAGAAGGTTTGTTACTCTTTCATACAGCTAATACTTATATAATATAGTTAATAAAATTATGACATGGCAGCTTCATCCCTATTATAATAGACCTCTGTTTGAGCATTTTACATCATTAGTTCCATTCCTATAATTTGTTTGATTAAGCAGCATTACAAGCTGTGAAACAGCCCAGTGCAGCCCGGCCAATCAGATTAGAGGACTGTTCTTTCTGATCATCTTGATATTTATGAATGTTAGTAACAATTCTGGTTAATCCATAGGTGGCAGGATAAAGACCTGGAAGAGGAGGTGGTTCATTTTGACTGATGGCTGCCTCTACTATTTCCAATACACCACTGTAAGTACTCTACCTTTACAAAAATGTCAAGTTCGCTGATATAAAACACATTAAATTAGTTATTTTTCCCCCAAGCTGAATAAGAATATTCATAATTAAATAATTAAAAGGCCATTTTTCCCTCCCTAGGACCAAGAACCAAAAGGCATCATTCCCCTAGAGAACTTAAGTGTGAACGAGGTGGAGTACGGACACAAACAGGTACTTTTCCATTCCACCTCATCTATTATCACTGATCCAATAGATAGTGTGTTTCTCTATAGGCCCCTATTACTGCTTGATGGTTATTTTAGTCACTGAGTGATAACTGTCTCTCTGTGAGCACAGTCTAGATTTGCTTTATCAATCAAACTCTGCCCAGATCCTTTTTTCTGTTTTTCTTTCTGAGTCAGCATCTCGTAATACCAAGCGGCATTTAAATGTTTGTGATGTAACATCCTCTTGTAACCATGGAATGTAACCTTTTGAAAATGACGACATATGCATTTTCTCTTTTAAAATGTGTGCGTTCAGTTCTGTTTGGAGTTGTTTAGCCCTCATCGCAAAGGAGAGACGATAAAGGCATGTAAAACCGAGACAGATGGGAGAGTTGTGATGGGCAAACATCACTCCTACAGACTCAGTGCTGCTTCTGAAGAAGAACGTGCAGACTGGATCCAGGCCATCAGGTACCAGACAGCACAGTATGAGTGAACAATTAAAAATAAGCAGATACTATAAACATGAACAATTTCTGAATGGCACCCAACCCTAGTTTGCACAGTAAAAAAAAGACAAGACATCCAGTGTTTACAAATGTAATTCAAACCACATCGACATGAGGCTTGAAATCCAGTTTTGCAGGAACATTTTACATTTTTAAGTAGGATTCCAAGTATTTTCTCATCATTTAGGACAGTACTCATGTAACATCAAACAAAATGCAATACTTTCTTAAGTGGTGTCTCTTTCCTCGTATAACACACTACTATGTGACATTCACTAAGTAGCGAATATTGAATGAGTGAACGAGTCAATGGTTTTAGACCTCTTTGAAAAGAGCAGAGGCAAAATTTCCAGTTTTCTGTCCTGTTTTTCGCCTGCACTAATGCTTACATCATTATTATAGCAACCGATGTAACTAACGCAAGTGTATTTATATAGCACATTTCATACACAGTGGTAATTCAAGTCCTTTATATAAAATAATAATAGTAAAAAATGAAGATAGCAGGAAGGAATATGAGAGACGAATATGATGCAGACAGAAGATATTTACAACACTCTAAACTAGTGGCTCACATTTTATCAGCTGTCAGTCCTTGTAAAAAATGTGTGTGAACAAATGTCTTTTTATGAGTGCAGCAATGAGTTGTTGTAAGTCATGGGAAAGAGGAAGTTAAGTATGTTTAGAAATTTACACACACTTAGTCATACAGTAAAAATAAATTAATTGAAAAAGCATTTAGATTAGCTTTGACAGAGGAACTGAGAAAGAAAAGTGTATCTGAGTCTAACCGTTTCCTCTCTTGTTCTTAGAGCTTGCATCACAAAAGACCCTTTCTATGACCTGGTATCTGCACGCAAGAAGAAGATCATCAGCCACACCGAACAACACGATTAAACAGCTGACAGATTAATGAACTGAAGAGATCTGATCTTTCTAAACAGTTGCACACAGACTGAAGTATCAACGGTAGCCAATGGGACGTTCATGGGTACACTGGACTGACGGAAAAGATGAATGAGGTTCTCAGGGTGCTGATTGTCAGGCCTCCCACTCACCACACAAGAGGTCACCGCTGCTACGTGTGCAGCCTCAGGGTTCACTCACACAGCAGTGTTGTGCTCAGGAGTTACGTCAACAAATATTTTCCTATTTATTTAAAAGCTTACGTGAAATCTTGGAAAGATCGCAGTTTCTTTTATTTGTAAAATATTGTAAAAAAGCCATAACTCTACTGTCACCTGGTAACTGTAGGATTTTTTCTAGTTATGTTTAAATTTGATTTTCAATGAAAAAGCTACATTTAATAGGCTAATTACGTTTTCAGTCACTATTTTGGCTATTTTTTTTCCTGTGTATTTTCCATTTGACTAAAACACATTTATAATACTATAATTATAGGTTTTTAAAAAAAATCTTATCAACATGTCCATCTTGTAAGTATTGCATTGCTGGTAAGCATTAATGTTTATTAGATTGAAATTGTTCATATTCTGTACATAATAAATGATTTATTTAATGCACATATCATTATTTGATTATAAGCTTATGTAATTACAGATAACTAATAAATAAACTAGTGAATACATTACAACCATGTTATTAAACTATAATGACTGCACTAGGCTGAACTAATTAAAGGTATTTGCCGAACAAGCCTCGTTTGTCCAGCAGAGGGCACTGTTGATCAATGTAGAGAGTGTGTGTGTGTGTGTGTGTGTGTGCTTTCATATATATATAAATACACACTCATGTATATACATTTACTGTATACATATTCAATCCCAAGCTGTTTTCCCCCTTGACTCTGCTTTTTCTGTAAAGCTGATTTGAAACGTTATTTATTGTGAAAAGGCTATACAAATAAACGTGAATTGAACTGTGTATATACAAACTATAAATACAGTACTCATAAATATACATGTGTATATTTACATAGAACATGAGAGACCGTTTCTAAAACATTTGAAATCTAGTCTACTGAAGAAAGATATCTGAACTTTATTGGTTTACACAGTTGCTTCCTTTGCAACATTTATATTGCACTTGTGGTCTACAAGAGAACACTCCCTTCTTCCTGTGTATCATTTCCTTCATCTCTGTGTCAATCGCTCGCCATCTTTTCAGCCCTCTCTTTCCCTTGCAAGATTAGCAATTTACTCCTAACTTGTTACAGTTTACAAAAAGTGCCTTCAGTACTATTTGATAACCTTTGTAGACTGAAGAGTCTTCAAAAAAAAAAAAAAAAAAAAGAAAAGAAAAAAAAAGGCATGTCAGTTTTTATATTTGTTATCCATTAAACATTTTAGCAGCGCACATTAAAACACTCTTAACAAACAAGCTAAGGCAAATGTCACACCCATGTTAGTCTAACCGATCTGTTGACGTATCTCTGACAATGTCAGCTGAAGTAATGTGGATGTCACCATACGCACACTGACACAGTTCTGTTTTTGCTGTTTTATATGGTCTTATAAAGACAATATAAAAATATCAGCAGTTTTGAATTTAGGTGACTTGGGTCACTTTTTGACACTGATATAACTGTCAAAAAGATGACCAATTTACCATAATTCACTATCTATATCACTCCAAGGACTCTTGGACAAAAGACAATGCAAATAAATGAAGGGGAAAAAAAAGCTACACCACAAATATTCAACACATTATCAAGCAGTTAGTTTTTATATAACTCACTGTCTGGTGGCCAAATAGTTGCTCCATTAATCAAAGGATGATGAATGATAATACTGGTTTTTCAACAGGTGTCATTTTCAAAATTTAAAGACCTGTAATGTGGTTGGACTATTCACATCAATAATAATAGAACTCATAATTTTCATAAAATAATTGTTAGTCACTTCTCAATTAAATCTGATTAAACTCACATTTGGAAAATAAAACTTATTGTGTTTTCTTCCAGGGAGTTTTCCACAGTTAGGAAGTTAAATAAAAAAGAAATACAAAGAATCAATTTATTTAAGGCCATTCATTGGCACTCATGATGGAAAAATCAGTTGTGTCACATCTATTCTGTCCAACCGGCATACTTTACAGAGAACGCGGTCACATTAGTTTTTCTCCCTCATGCAAAACTCCCAAACATGCAGATTCCTTTTTAAATGACTGGATTTTGCCTGCGAAAGTTCTCTGAGCAACAGTAAATGTCACCACACCTTTAATGGTAACTGATCAGGCATGTTTTCATTGGGCATCTGTCAACGCTACTGACCTTTTCCCTCCTTCCTCTATGACTCTGAGGGAGCCACAGGCAAGTAGAACGGATTGGGACAGAGATAATATGTAGGGCAGAGATCTGCCAAACAGAAAAATTGTAACATTCTACTTTTTAGACACTTAAATTCAAAGCTCTCTGCAGTCCAACTATGAGCTCTGTAACCGGCAGGAGATCACATGATCCCAGGCTGCATATATTTCAGTCATTTTTTTTCCACAGTGTCAGCAGCATTTTGGAAGCTGTTCAAACAACTTCTCAACCCTCTAAAAATACAGCACCAATATTTAAAGTTTAAGCTAACATCTGAATCAACATAATTGTAGGGAGAATCACTATCCACATCTTGTCCAAAATCATCATAATGAAGAAAATGTCCTCTTTTTTACAGCATATACAGCAGTAATCAAGGTTCTGATCTGTAATCTTTTTGTTGATTTCTCTCACAGGGATACCTCAGGACTGAATACAGGCCTTCTTCTGGCTATGCTTCTGCACCCTCGGGCCTGAAAAGAAAACAGAAGTTAAAGTTGTTTTCGTAAAAATGAAAATAGGGCTGCGCGTTAATTGAAATAAAACCTTAATCGCCATATGGCTTTGTGCGGTTATCAAGTTGTAAAGGCTCCTATTTAATGAAATATTTGCGCTGCGTGTTTCAGAGTGAAGGGCAGCACTTTGTTCTTATAAATGAGCAGCTCATTAGTTCACAGTAAATGTTGCTCCACATGAACTCCATCTCAGCATCTGTCTGAGTTTGGGTTGCTTTAACGTGCATACTCAAAAATCTTCAAAAGAAAAGACGCTTTTAACGCTCACGCTTGAAGAATAAAATTATTATTATTAATAATAATATTTATTATTATTATTATTATTTTTCTTAAATATGCATTTTATAATTTTACAGTGAAATATTTCAATAGTAATTTATTATTTGTAATATTAGCATTATTTATATTGTCATACTGCTATATAAATCAAAAAGTTGTGGCCAAATTGTGCAGCCCTACAAACCTGGAATTTTTTAAACTGCATTTTAAAACAACAATCACAATTTTAATCAGAAAAATTACAATTAGATTTTTTCCCCAAATCATGCAGCCCTTCATGAAATATTGCACCATTTGAAAATACTGTACATGACTGTAGTGAGGATACATACCATCCTCGCCACCTGTGTCAATAGTCTGAAGAGAAACACTCCTTGAACCCATTTTGCTCTTTTTGAGCTTAAACTTCACTTGTGGTGGATTTATGATCTCAAATGTATCCTCAATTTCATCAGTGCTTTCAGTCTCTGAGATCTTGCGAGAAACGGGAGAAATGTTTTTGGATGCATCTTGCTCCTTAATATGATTGGCCAACCGAGATGCTTCCTTGGAACTGTTGGTAAGCTTGGTGTCTTTATGATTGATCTGTTTTGTATCTGTGTTTTGATGGGTTGTTTTAGAGACAGTATCTGGACTCTGGTTGTTTGCTCTGCCTTTCAAGAAATGCCGGAAGGAAGAGCGCTGCTTTTTGGAACCAAACAGAGAGGGCTTCTTCCCATCGCCCTTACCGTCCTCTGTCCCATCCGGGGATGTAGGGGACTGTGAACATACACTGTCCCCGTTGGGGTAGATTATTTTTTCCATGTTACTCACAGAGGCCTGGTCAACATAGTCCCTCAGCTTAGAAAGATCCTGCAGAGAGCCTGTTACACCTAGACTGTTGCCAACGACTAAAGAGTATTTAGGGTTGTGGTATTTATGTGCAGGCACCTTTAGGTTCGCCTGTTTGTTGTCCTCTACAGAGATCTGGAAGCGCGACGTGGATACGGGAACTGTGAGTTTGCTGGGTTCTGCTGGCGTTTTCAGCACAGGAACTGGCAGGGCCGGCTTGCTGATGTGAAACTCACAGTACAGGTCCACTTTATCAGACACTGCATACAGCTCTCTGAAGTCATTGTCAAAGAAGTCAACAACTTGTCCTGACATCACAGTGATTGTGTTTCGGTTCATCCTAGAGGAACTCCATGTAAAGCTATGAAGATAGGAAGAGTAAAGCACATGTAATGATGAAAGAGGGAAAAAAGCAACACAGTGGTGGACAGAACAGCAATTTGTACTGTTTGGTCTACATACTAACCTATAGGATCCAAACATTACTTTCTCTCCATCTACCAACATATATTTTGAGCAATGTGATCCTGGCAGACGACCAAAGGACAGCGGCATGCCAGAGCCCCGCACAGTTCGCACCCGCAGGTTCTGAAAGAGCAAAGGAGAAAATAATTAAAGCAGGGTGAACAGTGAACACTGCATCAGTTTGCCCCGATTTTGCCATCCAAGACACAATTCTGGGACTGTAAATCATTTCTTTTGTCACAATGGAAAAATGACGAGAACAATCTTATGCTTCAGAAAAACCTAACCATATTTTTAAATTTGGGGTTCATTCAGTGAAATAATAATGAAAAACCAAAATGAGACGGGTGACATTGGTTCATGTGATAGAAACGTTTAGCTAAAAATATATTTTTTATTTAGCATTCCAGTCAAGTTATGGTCAAAATTACCACAGGTTCAGTCTGAAGAATTAAGAAATGCCTCTTGTCCAGTAACCTGTCACAACTGACTCTAGACTCACAAGTTTGTTTTTGTTAATAGAAAAATATAGTCAACTTTAGCTCAAGAGCTAGCCGTTATCATTTCAATTATGTGTGTAAAAGAGGATGTCAAAACAGACATGGACTGGTTAAAATTGTGACCTAAGTCTTAGCTAAGATGTGTACGAGACACACAGTCCGCTTTAACTTTTGGTGTCACATTGTGACTTCATAAAAAAAAAAATAAATAGCTTCATACAAAAATATAAATGTACAAACATCTTGATGACACCCTCCTGAAACTATAAAGTTTTAAGAATTATTCTAATTCTATGAGAATAGGGAAGTCCACACCACAGCTATAAAAATAATGACACAGAGGAACAATATTGTTGAAATTACTTTCAGAATGTTTTTTCTAGCTGATAGAATAATAAAATAAAAACAGCCAATCAGAATCCACCGACTTTTAAGAGCTTGAGCATTTAAAGCAGCAGACGACAAAACACGCAGCCCAAATATTTAATTAAATAGCAGCATTTAGAACTTGATAACCGCACAAAGCCATATGGTGATTACGGTTTTATTTCAATTAACCGCGTAGCCCTATTTTCATTTTTTACGAAAACAACTTTTACTTATTTTTTCTTTTCAGGCCTGAGGGGGCCTGTATTCAGTCCTGACAAAACAGAACGTAAATCGCCCGTTGGTGTGGACGCCAATATAGTTATCATTATAGTTATCGTTCTTGGTGTGAATGGGCCTTTACTCCTGGTATAAAGTGAAATCTGGCTTTCACAAAAGATGTGTCAGATCAACACACCTGACATGGGCAGATATATCGCTAGTGTGAGGTTAATGAAAAATAAATCCTTGCATACAGAGGTGTGGTGCTTTCATTTGCACACTGAGGACTCAAAAGAAAGGAATACTGTAGCTACAAAAGGACTCGAGTACAAGGCTGGCATGGACAGGGAAAAGGCAGAAGCGTGAGAGATGAGGGTGCTCCACAACTCTCCTAAATGAGATCAAGTTGCGCTTTTTTCTTAGCTCTGTTGAAATCTGCAGATCCTCTTTCAGGAAATAACAATGCTGAATTATCCAACTCTATTGCTCAAAGTAAAAAGCCCCAGTGTCCTACATAAAACAATCCACATAGATAAGGCTTTTTGGCAGTGTATCTCAAGGAGATCGGTGATATTTGGGGCAGTCTTGCGGAAAGTACTGGGTTTCATTCTACAGCGCTGTTATGCATGTGCACATCAGACCAGGAAGTCAGTTGAACCCTGTGGCAACGGCTGCAGAACCATCCAGAGTTTCAAGTTCACACAGATCCCTTAAAGGTCAACTGACAATCTGTTAACATGTGCATTTATGTGTGATATTGCAGGTCATGTGTTCATGTTTGACTTCATTTCCAGGAAAGCCTGATAAGGCAAGTCTGCCTATTGTTAACATATAAACGTTGTTTTACTAACATGCGTCTTCTCTTTAACTTACATTGTGTGATCACACACAGAGTTAAGAATAAAATGGCAAGGGATCATATTGGTTTACTAATAGCTTGTATTAAAGGGTTAGTTCACCCAAAAATGAAAACTCTGTCATTAATTACTCACCCTCATGTCATACCAAACCCGTAAGACTTTCATTCATCTTTGGAACACAAATTTGGAATACTACCCAGAAAGGTAGTAAAGACATCATTAAAGTAATGCAT
The DNA here is from genome assembly GCF_963993115.1 of Abramis brama. Taxonomy (NCBI): domain Eukaryota; kingdom Metazoa; phylum Chordata; class Actinopteri; order Cypriniformes; family Leuciscidae; genus Abramis; species Abramis brama. The sequence goes on along the minus strand of NC_139963.1, from coordinate 28,352,071 downwards.
GTGACTCCAGTGGTTTAACCTCAATTTTATGAAGTGATGAGTGCTTTGCGGAAAAAATTATTACCACTTTTCTTTTTTTTTTGTACAAAATTTTAATCTCCAACGTGCATTCACACAACAACGTCTGCTCTTGCGTCAACAACACCAGGGGTGGACTGGCCATCTGGCAGACCCGGTGGGCCGACGTGCTTTTTGGGCCGATACATCTCATATTTTCTTTTTTTTATTGTCTTTGTCTTAACGGCCCTTAAAACTTGTACATTGGCGGCCCATTCGTTTTGTTTTGTTTTGCTTAATTGGCGGTGCTGGGGTCTTTGTGCCGGTGTAACGCATTAAAATAACGTTCATTGACAAAGTCAGCGTTCAATTTTTTTTTTTTTTTTTTGACAGACTGTTCCATGAAACACGTAGATCAGCGGTCCATTGGTTATTTTCTTGATTGACACTGGGCTGAGCCGCAAGGAATGTGCAGAGAAATAGCGTGAAAAAAAGAAACAGGCCCTTCAAGCAGATGCTGTAAAGTGTCAAAATAACAGATATGTTTTCTGCAGCAGCAGGACCTTCATCAGCTCCCATGGCTGATGATGATAGTAAGGAGGATAAGGAGAGAGATGAGAAAGTGTAGAGCCTGCGGTAAGCAGAACTAACAGTTACTTTCAAAACACTTAGGATATGTCATAATTTTACAAGAATTGTAATGAGACGCGTTTGTAAACCATGTTTTCTGTCAAAATAAAAGATCATGTGTTTATCTCTTTCAAGTAAAGAAATTAGAACAAAACTAATTATGAAAGTTTCCTTTATTTCTCAGTGCATTTGTTTTACAATATATGGCCATTACTGTCATGGGATTAATATTATAACTATTATTATGTAGTAGTGTAATGTAGACAGACACTATAACTAAAAGAGGTTTGAGTTTGTCTTTGTTGAATTTGCACACTGAATATGGTTTGGAGCTTTTAATTTTAAAATCTCAAAGTGCACCAGATTGATGAATTTAACATTAAAATACACAAAAATTGGGCACCCCCTAGAGGACCAGAGGTCTACCCACCACAGTTTTACTAAAACTCCTGTGAGAAACACTGGTATTGCTATGCCAACGCAGCTTATAGCTTGTTTTAGGACTCATCACTGTAGAGTATAGTTCAATTGTTTAATAAATTACAATTTTTTTTTGTTATTTCATCTGTTAACTCTCACTCGTTCCTATACTCACTCATTACATGGCATTAGTGGTTTTAAGGAATAGGAGTTGGTATACATATTCAAGGGCGTGCAAAGATGGGTGGTGTTTATGATCATTTGTAGTGGGCCAGTCTGGGCCAAAATGCCCGGGCTGATTTTTTGTCCCAGTCCAGCCCTGAACAACATGCATGCGTCATGATGCTCTCGTGAACACACATAAAAAAGACTCAGATTTCATTAAAAAAGATCTTCATTTGTGTACCAAAGATAAACGAAAGTCTTACGGGTTTGGAATGACATGAGGGTGAGTAATTAATTAATGGCAGCATTTAAAATTTTTAGGTGAACTAACCCTTTAAAAGAAACAAAACTTGAATGGGGCTGAAGAACAGACACTGATTAATCCTGAGCTGGTAGTTTACCAAGAATTGTTCAGTAAAATTGTTCAGTATATTAATGGATTTAAACTCCATGGTCACAATAGTGCAGTTAAAATGGTGAATTATATAAAATAATCTAAAATAAAATGATAATAATAAATATAAATAATATAAAATTGATAATATCATTAATAAAAACGAAGCCTGTAAAGGACCAAAATATTTTATATTTGCTTTAGTATAATGCATCATGGTATTTTACTTTTACTATTCTCCTTACAGTCATTTTAAAAACAATGCCTTCATAAAATATATATATATTTTTTAATTAAAATCATGAATTACATTTTTTCACATTATTACATTTTTTCACATTATGGTAATGAGAATAGAAGAAAGATAATCTTTTTTTTTTTTGCATTACTGTAATGAACATTTGGGGGAAATGTGCTTACTTGAAATTGGTTTCATTTTTTGCTTTATCTAAAATACAATTTATTATTTTCCTTGTTTTGATTTATGGGGTAACGTTTGTGAATCAGTCAATAATTTTCACTCACCCTCAGATGCTGTGTAGAAATCTGCAACCTGCTGCTCATGTCCAGGAAGTGCGGCAAGCCGTTCTCCTCCAGCAGCAAGTACACAGCCACCCCTCTCTTACTCGCAGCATCTAAGAGATCCTGCAGGATCTGCAGGTCTGTCAACAGGTCCATGACCACTGCAACTAACTGAAAACCAAGCGAAACCAAACAGTGGTAAAAGCTTAACTAATTCACTGAGCTTATCATAGCATCTGCTTTGAGGTGTGTATGAAGTGGTGTTTTTTTTTTTTTTTTTTTGATGACTCTAGTCTTCTTTTTACAGTGGCAGTGTAGCTTGTCTCTGCTTGAGGTAACACGTGAAGTCTCATACAGGTGAAGGGAGAACAGGGAACAGCTACACATAATCCGGCAGACGCATTAGAGGCGAGGTGATAGGCTACTCAAAGGGTTTAGACCAAAAGTCCAAACTCAACATGAGTCTGCCACAAGCTAACCATAAAACAAAGCAGCCAATCTGGGTCAAAGGGCATGTATGTGTTATATATAAACCACACACTTCAGCATTTAAACAAATAAAATGTAAACTAGGTCAGCATAAAACTCAATGTCGTGGAAAAAAAGTTTGAATTTATTGGATAATTTTAAAGCTAGTTCAAAGCTCTAAGGTTTTTAAGGTTAGGCCTCAAACCCTTCTTCATCATCACTGACTCGCACTTTAAAGCTCTATGTAAATAAGAATGGAGCAATTTGCATTAAAGAGAAAACAAACACAGGCGTGTCTGTTTAATTAATTTTGATAACACAGATTCTGTTCTTCTGCTAAAAATTAAAAATGCATATGGAATTCTTTTTTTTAGAAGTGCTGTAAAGTCAGGCCTATTATATTGTGAGTAAGCTATCCCTTTCAGACAAGGAACTAATAACCTTTTTAAGCATTCTTCACAAGTTAAAGTTCAAGGAAATGTTATTTTTAACACGCATGTTTCTTATCAGCTCTTCAAGAGGAGGTGCCATATGCTTCAGATGAACATCAAAGACATTCAGATGACAGATGAAGATATGTGTGAGCATCACGATCAACCTGAATAATATGTAAATGGAATGTCCTGTAGACATAGTCTAATGCTAACATTGACACATTTCCTCAAACTAAAATGAAAAGCCAGTCGGCTCTGAAATTAAGGCACGTCTAAATATCATCCAAGGAACAGCATCTCAAATGTACCCAGAATGTTGTACTAGACATACATGTGCATATAATGTCTGTATTAATACTGAATATTACAAAAGCTGAGCTTGAAGACTAATAGTAAAAACATAAATTCACAATTTAGTGACAAAGAAATCTCAGCTGCTGTATAGTTTATTTATACATGAACGTAACTACAAAACTACAGCACCTGCCAGAATGACATCAACTTCATTCGACAAGTGTATTTGAATAAGTTTCACCGCAAATAAGTCCTACTTGTCACAGCTCTTTGCACCATAAGTACACGATTGTAAACTAGAACAGACACAAGATAAAATGTTTATATATACACAATAGCTATACCCCAACAACTCAATTAACCAGCTATACATTTCACACTGTATTAATTTTACTGTTACAAAAACAAATTACCTATTAAAATCAGGTACAAAGATTTTAATGATCTGTCATCTCATGCCATTTGGAATGTATGACAGATTTACAAGGCATTTGTGAGAGGAAACGTATAGCTAAATTATAAATTACATGAATTAAATGAAATGTAGTAGAACTCCAGTTTTTGAGCTTACATTTTCCATGAACCTTTATTTCAGCTTTTGTGAGGGTTAGTGTACAGTACTTGGGGGTGGACTGATGCCGCTGAAATGCTTTGTTCCCGAAGTGTGTCAGTATAACTCACTGTTAAGGAAGTCGCATCATGTGTGTGTGTGTGTGTAAACCCGGTAGCAAATAGGTAAGACTTGAGGCCTCGGGCAGTGTGATTGACAAGGAAGTTACAGACAAAACCCAAGGCTACACGAGAGAGATCTCATCAATTTCCAAGAAATCTGACGTCTTCACTTCAGACGAAATCTGCTGAACTTAATTCTTAATATTTGTACTTAACTTTATTCCATTATTATTTATTCAGTTTCCCCAAAACTTTATCATTCATGCTCAGTCGTAAGTATAAACCACATGACTGACAATTAACTTAGAATCAAGTCATAAAGACAGCCCCATATAAACTTACAGTAAAGCTGGTCGAGGCCACATGCTTCATCATCATGTGCATGATACAAATAGAAACCAATAAATCTATAACATCTAAAATATGACTATATTTAAACAACAGGCTTAGTCAAGACACTAATTAAAAATCACTTATTTCCTTAATGTCCATTACTGTTACTACTTTATTTGTTAGTACTTTATTTTAAATAAAGTAATCCAATAGTTACTAGTAGCCTATGTTTTTCACAAGTTAATTATTCATTAGATTTTAGTGTGAGGATCTGTGGTTCAAACATCTTATTTGAGACAGACAGATTAGTATCCCAGTTGTTACCAGTAACATTTATTATGTCACTAGTTATATCACTAATTGCTTTTTATCCTATTTAACTGGTTAAAATGGCTACTTCATGGTTTAAAAAAATAATCTTACCAAGTAAGTTTTACGAACAATGGGAATTCACAACAGAGGTCTAATTAAAAATGTAATAGTGACTATTCAGTTGGCACTAGGAAAACTAGACATGATCTCCTGGAGCTGAACTAGTAGGTACTAGTAATATGAGTTACTAGTAAAACAGAGTTGACCTGTGAACCACAGATTACCATAGAATTGAATGGCAAATAGCATTGCCAATAGTAACCAGTAACAATGGAATCATAACTTCTTGTGATTTTAGTATAGTGAATATTATTTAAGGAATAAGTACTATTTTCTAATGCATAAGTAGGCCATTGAATACTAATATTCAACAATTATAATCTGACTGTACTGACACTATTGGATGAGAGCTGAACTGAGCTGGACGATGACATCACTGTTTTCTGAAGAACTGCTTTATAGATTAAACGAACTAATTTAATAATTGACATTTACAACAGAACTGAATCAACACTGAACTGACTTCAGCAATGACACTGTTTTCTTTTAGAGCTGCTGTACAGCCGAAATGAAAATTGAATAATGTTCCTGTTATCACTGTGCAACTGCTTTGAAACAATCTGTAGCCTATTGTATAAAGCGCTATATAAACATAGGTGCCTTGATTTGACTAATTTAACAGATTAGGCTACTACTGAGTTGTAAAAATTAACTACATTCGAGTTACTACACTGTAAAAAAATGATATGATGATCAATGTTATGACAACATTTTCAAAAGAAGTTAAGCAATTTTCAGCTTTTTTTTATGTTATACAAGATACAACTAATTTCAACATAAGTCAGTTTAATGTAATTTAAGTTGAAATGACTTAAACATCCAAGTTGATTGTACTTAAAAATGTAATGCAGTAACTTTCTTTTTACAGTGTATTGGAACAACACATAATACTATTTTTAAAAGTAGCCTACTAGTAGGCTAGTAACAAAAATAGATTTATTAAAAAGTTTAGTTTTTAGGAACAAGTAGTAAACGGCCTTAGTCGCCTACCTTTGTAGATTCTTGAATGAGTTTGCGGACCACCTCTTTAATGTGCGGACTGTTAGTTTTGGGTGGGTGGGTGTAAACCGACACCCGAGTTACCCCTTTGTAATGGCCGTTGCTAGGCCAACCGATGTCCAGCGGAGGGATCTCCGTATCAGACATGGTCGGCCAGTAGGTAGAGTGCACACCTGAGTCTTCACTGTTATCATGGGGCGACCGTGAGCAGCAGGTGTCCGAGTCACTGTCATATTCCTGGAACGTGTCCCGCATCCATTTGATTTCCCTGGCGGAGAGAAAGTCTTTAACGTTATCCTCTTTGAGACGCATCTTAAACGCGCCATCCCCGTTCTTCAAGAGCTGCTCGAGCGCGGCCCGCTGCTCCTCGCTGTAATAAAACTCTGGTTTGGACTCCGGTATCTTCACGTTAACATGATCGTCGTCCATGCATACTAGCTGAGACTCAGCCATGGCAGCTGTGCTCCCGGAAACAACGGTTCACCTGTGTGGCTCCAGGCAGTACGCTCAGCCCACCTTTACCTGTTTGAGTGGTTGGTTGAATGATTTCAGAGCAAGACTAATAAGAGAATGGGTGGGCGGGGTTTCTGTACAGTTGTGGGCGGAGCATCGCCGAACTGTAAGAAGGTTATTGGGAACTGACATGACGACACTTGTTTAACTTCAAATATAAAAGACGGATGAAACTGTCACGGTAGTTTCCCTGACTGACGCGGCACTTTTCTCTTTATTTAGGCTATTTTTAAAACTGCCAAGAAATTGAATAATAAATACAACTACCACCAATAAAAATACACCCCCCAAAAAGTTACTTGTTATCATTTAGGCTACCTGTATAACTTTACTTATTGAAAGAAAGTCATACAGGTTTGATGACATTTTTTTTTTTTTTGGATTGAACTATCCTTTTAAAAAATAACACAACTTATATCCGAAAACAGAAAGGTAAAGTTTATTCAAATCCATCATACTACCGCTGGTATCATCATATTTGCCATCTGTATTTCCATCCTGCATAGTAAAACAATAATCATCATAGCTATTCTGCCTGTGCCATAGGCCTATTTTGACAAACGACAGATTTTTAGTACAAAAATTGGTACAGTAACATGAAAGCTTTGCTTGTTACTGTAACACCTTCTCTTGCGTTAGTGTGTTCTACTGAAAATCTTAAAATAAAAACATGAACTGGACATGAAAGTGATAAAACGGTCATTGGATGGGCTACAGAATGTACTGTATAATTCAGTAATTCATACTGTATAAGGGAAACTGTCTAGTCATTAGGAGAATTTGACATAAGGGAAATTATATAGTCCTTTCTTCGTACCTTATTTGTAAAAAAACAAAAAAACAAACAAACGTATAGTTATGTATAAAAAAAAAAGAGAAGCAAGAAAGACCTTCATGAGTAATGTCTTTTTCTCACTTCTCTTCAAATGTTCTGCAGCCAGCTTTATAAAAGTAATTTAAAAATAATCAACCAGTCCATACATTATAGGCAGGCATTTGGCGAGAGTACGATGGATTTAGTATGGTGATTCCACACCTCCAGGCAGTCGGAAGATATCAGATCTGTTCTGTGTAATTGACAGGGAATAGTCCAGTCCTGCCGCGCAATCGACCTTTCCACCACGATGCATCAGAACGGTCCAGTACTTCAATTATGTCTCCAGCATTGAAGCCCAACTCGTCATCTTCCTCTGCAGTGAAGTCATATACAGCTCTCACCTGTATGGTTGACTTCTGACACACACAAACACACACATACAATAAAGTGTCAGTAGTACCATAAAAGGTACTAATATCTTTCTGTATATTTATATAACTAGCCATTTAAAGGTGAAGTGTGTCATTTCTGTGCCACTAGCATCACAAAAAAAGAATTGCCAAAATTGTTACAATTTTGGTTGAAGCAGAAGCAGGATCTAAGTGCAGCAGTAATATTTAATAAACAGTCTCAAGCTAAAAATAAACTCAGAACAAAAAAACAGAACAACCTTCATGCAACGTAAAATTACTGACAAAGAACAAGACAGAACACAGGGTATAAATAGACAGAACTAAAGAGGCAAATTAACAAGACACACCTGAACTGAACAAACTAATCAATAAGTAACTATGGAAACAAACAGGCAGGGGCAGAGGAAAACTAAACTGAACTAATAGACAGAACACAGACAAAGACAGAAATCAAAACAGACTGACAATGTAACACAAACAAGTTTCTCAAACACCCCCTACTTTCTATTGGCTGGACAAAAAGATAGTCCTAACTCCCAAACTCACACCATTGGCTGGTTGTCTCAGCATATTAAGCTGGGACAGGAAAGTATTTTAACAAAATATGACACAAATCACTTTAAAAAAAAAAAAAAGAAGAAGAAGAAGAAGAAGTAGTTCATACAAGACAGTGTTTAAGCCTTGAGAGCAAGTGAGATTTCTGGTATCATACCGGAGAAGGCAAAGTTTCAGAGGTTCGCCGAGGGGCTGGACTGTTCCTCCCATGGTGACCCACAGTGTTAGCTTTCTCCTCAACACTTCCTCTCTTACTCTAAAAAAAAAGAGCACAGCTTTATTAACTGTTCCCTTTTTTTTTGCTAAACTATTATGCATAATTATTTACAATTTATATTTTTATATATATATATATATATATATATATATATATATATATATATATATATATATATATAATATATATATATAATAAAATTAAAATGTAATACATATTTTATTTACACAATATTTAATATTTAAGCTTTTAATAATCTGTTTTCCAGGTTTCCTGTAGGTTACAATTGGTTAGTTGGAGCAGGTATACTTCCATTTTGAATGGAAGCTTTTTAATAATTCAGCAAGGTTTTTCAGTTTTAAATGCATGCACAGCTGGGGTTTGATCGTTGACATGCTTGTACCTTCTGGTTGTGAGTTTGATCTGCTGTGTTGCGGTGTTGTGATGAGGTTTGTGGACCGCCATAAGCACCACCTGGGGGAGGCCGAGCTTCTGGTTGACTCTTTAACTGAAAATAAGGACCAATTATTGATCATTATTTATCTCCTGTACACAGACTCTCAGATTCATTCACATTTAAGCCACGTTTGACAGAATCTGCTCATATAGTGCATTGATAATATCTAAACTTAGAAATTAAAATCTTTTTGATGGTCTTACATCAGATATCTCTTGAGAAGCAAGAGTGAAATCAGCAAATGGATTAGTTCAAAGAAGGTAAAACGAGAGTTTAATGATTAAGTTTGACTGGAGTTCTGTTATGAGATTCATTATAAACAGAGACCTAGAAGATTAACAGCAAACCTACTGTATTTATTGATTTAAATTAAGTTTATTTACAGGCGGAGGTGCTCTTGGCTCATCTCCACTTCCGTCCCTTAGGAATATATCCCTCTGCTTGGATATGGAGATGATCTTGTAATGCTCCACAAGCTTGTTCAGAGATGTAAACTTATCCGTCCACAGGTAGTACTGGCCCGATTTATCCTTCATAACTTTAAAATGCTGTACATCATACTCGTGTCTGTAGAGCAGTGGAAAAAACAAAGTGAGATATTAATTATTAATTAAACATTAAATGTAATAAAAATCAACCCGAAATGTTCACACTTATTTCAGTGTCTCGTTTGGTCATATGACAGACTTTTTTTTTTTTTAACTATGGTTAACAAAAGCTGCACAACCCGCTCTCTGCACTAGAGGGAACCCTTGCTCATTCTCTCTCTCTCAAGTCTTGCACAGTGCATTCAGTTAGGACCTACTGTATAGGTGATTTATGAGAGGATGGCTGAAACAAATGGACTGTCTGACCGCTGTAATAAGATGGATGTTATAGATGCATTATTGATGGAGTGTTTCCATAGGCCAGATTCAGTGTGTGTGGGCCTGAAATGGCTCAGGTGTGAGCCTCTAGTCAATGAGGATCTTTCAGCCTCATGGCTTAAGCACTGACATTCCAATTTGTGGGATAAAAGATTCACAGCACTTTAAGGGTGACCTTCATTGGCCAGCTGAAATATTAGTACTAGGATAACATTTTCAACATTCGTTTCTTTTCGTGTAATTTTACGCTGATTACAGTGAACTTAAGTAAACACACAAGCAAAACAAAACGGATATGTGTTGATGCAAAAATTAAAATCGGACATCCTAATATTAATCCACTAATTCCACTAAATGTTTTACCTGACTGAGATGGAGAAGTCTCCAGGGGAACTCTGGCTGCCACGGATCAGAAAAGCACCCACCTCTTGGGATATTAGCATCTCCTCAGCCGAACCACGAGTGGCGCTCTCTTTGAACCAGCTGGAGAGGTAATCCAAATACACATGTGCTTATTCAGGTCTCACTATTAACTACTACATGCTCACAGGTTATTTACATGTGGTTGCAAAGATAAATATCACATGAGCTCACCTTGGTATTTGCCTTTCAACATAGTTTTTTGGTACAAAGCCCTCGTGACCATGTAGCTCTGCCTTGAACCAGTCGTCTTGAGATCCTAGGATCTGTTTAGAGTTGTATTTGTCAAAATGAATTTCTGTCACATAAAACAATCATGCTTTGGTAAATATTAGTTATGAGATATATATTTTTATTTATATGACATTATAACTATGAGTTAAAAAATTCAAAATTATGAGATAATTTGAGATAAAAACCTAATTATGACATAAAAAGCAAAATTTATGAAATACAAGGACATATTTACGACATGAGTTGAAATTATGAGATAAAAAGTCATTTATGACTTAAAAAGCTGAAATATGATACAAGAAGTTGATCAACCTTTAATGTCATAATTCAGATTTTTTGATAATCATCATGATTACAGTTTTTTTATTTGTATTTTTTAAATATTATTCTATTTTATGCAATGCATAATTGTCTTTATTTAAAAAATAAAAACTAACAGTGGACAGTCATCATATGACTCACATCAACTTTGCCCAATGCATTGGCACTAGCTATAGAGTAACTGCTGTATAAGTGGTAGAGCAGCACTAAAAGATTGTTTGAACTATTCCCCATTGGCTGCTGATGCCAACAGTTACTTGAAAATTCACATGACTCATCAAATGTGTGTAGGTCCAAATTCACACCTCCATTTGTGTTTAAAACCTCAACCATTTTGAAGAAATCTTGAATCCCTCACTTTCTGTGCAGTCATGAAGCATTCAGAGTTTTATGAGCCCATGTTCAGCGAGCCCTTTTTTTTGTTAATGTATCAAAACAATAGCTGTATTTGTCTTATACTTGTTTTCACTGTCTACACTGTTCACATTCCGTTTTTTTTTTACTAGCATCTGTAATGCTTTTCATGTGGCGGTCAATGCATAGAATGGCGCTTGCAGTGAGCGGTGTTTTAAAGCCCTGACTCAAGGGCCTCACAACTCTGAAACCAAAGTAAGAGCTTTTAGTTTGTGTGCTTGGGTCCTCTATCACTCACCTTCAGAATGTCTCCTTTCCGGAAGCTGAGCTCATCTTCTGCTGTGCCATTGAAGTCATACTTTCCCCTGGCCTCCATGATAAAATACTGAGTTGAAAAGAGGAGAGGGTCTATAGGCTGACATTAAAGAGATAGAGAAATGTTACAGGTTAGACAAGCCAGGGTGATGAAAGCACCAGAAAATGAAGAGTAAATGCGTTAACCTCAGGCTTGTGACAGACCAGAGAGGTCAAACTCCTGCTGATGTTCTTGCTAAGCAAAAGTGTGCAGCTGTGGTTAGCTGGCAAGTCACAATTGTATGCAATGCAAAAGTGCATCTTTATTAAAGGGGAGCAAGTTGGTGAGAAAAAGGCTACTCAATGCTTATCATAGCTTAAGATTTGACCACACAGTCCTAAAGGTTTTAATGGGGGGAAAAGGTAAAGGAATGAATGAAGCAGGTCAATTATTGTATTAACCCATAATTATGAATGAAGAGGTCAAGACTTACTATAATACACTGTCTGTGATCTGAGGGTGTCTGAGTATACACTTGTTTAACTGGCATCAGGAGGCCATCACAACTCCACCTAAATAACGGACAGATGCCGGTGTAAATTAATGAAGTAAAATTAATTGTGGCATCACAAAACATACACTTAGTCCATTCACACGTGTGCTACTGTATAATCCAGGTCGTCTAAACTTGTAAGATAACTTTTAAGTAGGAAACAAACATTTAAGTCATTATTACTTATAAAGTTTTGAAGCTTTTAAAGCTTCTTTTTGGTGAACTAACCCTTTAAGTCAGTCCATTATAAACACATCAAAAACTTGGTTACCCTTTATTTTAAGGTGTCCGTGTTACAGCGTAATTATACATTTACGTACTGAGTAATAATAATTAGCTACATGTACTTACTATAAGAATAGTATAGTATAGTATTTGGTTTAGGGTTAGTTGCATGTAATTATGCATAATTTATAGTTATTACTATAGTAACTACATGCAATGTGTAACAAGGACACTGTAAATACAATTTTTATGAAAACCGCCCCCTTCATATTTGCAGTGGGTGCATGGGAGTTTATCTTTAAGAGATTGTTTTTATTTTAACGAAGTTGGTTGATCTTCTTTTTAACCAGATTGGTTGAGAAGTTTAAAGGTCTTCTCTGTTCTCCTCCGAAAAGAAAGAGAAAGAGTGTATAGAAAATAAAGGGATGCTGGTTATCAGGATCATTTGCATCAGTAGAAAGGAGAGATTCCCGAACAGTTGAGGAGGAAATGCAGATTAAATTATATTTAATCACTACAGTATTATGATGCATGTCCTTCCCCATCCTCCATTTGAGATGGTGACGGTACATCAGAAAACACGTGAGAGGGAAATAAAAGTGGCTTATATATATATATATAGGGTTTGTTCACACCAAGAATGCTAACTATATAACTGCGTGTGCTTAAAAGTGTACGCTGCAGTTTTGTCGTCTGCTGCTTTAAAAGCTCAAGCTCTTTAAAGTCATGTGGATTCTGATGGGCTGTCAATGTTTTTATCGTCTATCAGTTTAGTTCTGAAAGTGATTCCAACGATATCGTTTCTTGGTGCCGTTACATTATAGTTGTGGTGTGGACTCTATAATGTGTCTATTCTTTTATTTTTAGAAGAATTATATCTTCATTGTTATCGTTATAGTTATCGTCCTTGGTGTGAATAGGCCTATAGACAGCGAAATACAACGTATATACAACACACCGCTCTTTTTGATGCTATGACAAAAAGTTTTTAAAGTTACATTTTTAGGCCGGTCCTCCTCAGTGGTCTAACAGCGCTCGTCAGTGTCAATGAGATGGCCAAAATATGTTACCATATACTCGTCTGTGTATGTGAATGTGTGCATATTTTATAATAAAATATTATTTGTAAATAGTTTTAATTGATTACTTCACAACTACAATTATACATAGAACTTCTTTTACCATTCTTTTTTCCTTTTCTTATTTTTTCTTTATTTCCTTAAATCCCTTTTAATACTTTAATTATTTAATTCCTTTAATAATTCCTTTATGGTCCTAAAGACCATATTACATCCCCACAAAAAAACAAACAAAAACAAAACAAAACTTTGGTCCCACCCTCAATGTTCAAGAAATGGTTTACGGCCTTACAAAACTCTACATGGACCTCTGTGAACACAAGGGTACCTTTGATCTTATATTTCAAGATGTCATATCATACATTTATTATTATCATTATTATCCCAGAGGTCTTATAAATTAGTGCAAGGTCATTGCACAAAATGTAATTTTTCAGAACCTTTTACCTTTTACTTCTGCACTTTTAAGAAACACCCATTTCACGAGCATAATCAACAACCAAATAGGTGTCGAGTAAATAAGGACAGGCATGTGTTGATCTGTTAATCTCTCTGGCGTCACAATGCTGTAGAAGTCATTTTTGCTAAATATTATTTTCTTAGTGCATCAGGCTCTTCTCTTTTAAAATAAAATCAAGGACATTTTGATTCCTCGTAATATGTAACAGGTTATTTTCTAACAGAGCTGTTAATGAATAATGCTGCAGCTGCAACAGATGTGATATTGTCTCATAGCTGAAATTACGTTTTATCCCTGCAATCGCACTAATAATATTAGGGCTGATGTATATTCTCTTCATAAAATACTGTGCATTCGTTCAAAGAAATGATTGTGCATCTAATCATGCCTCTTGGATAAGACTATCGATGATCAAAAAAAAAAAAAAAAAAACTTCTGTCCATATTTTGTCCCAATAATAATGATAGCAATTAAATCTCATGTGATCTTTTTGGTCTTATACTGTACATGCTATTTTTACTGAACTGGTTTGCAGAGTCCTACTCTGGCATAGTTTTCGATGTCATCTATTTCAATTTGTCACCTCCTGATTACACTGAGCCACATGGATTTGGAGTCGTCTGTCCCTCATTCTCCCCTCTGCCCTTGTGAAAAACCATTTCTCAGATGAGCAGCGATTAGATGCGAGAGCTGATCTGTCAGTCATGTTAATGTGCTTTGTCAGTTCCACGGTGCTCAGTTATCTTTGCCTAAACTGAGTCTGAGCTCCTGCCGTAACGCAGACAGAGACAGAGGGGGCCAAATGACGACACGTGTTCAAAAAGCAACAATTTCACATTAAATGGAGTGCGAAGTGTGCCATCCATGATGAATAGAAACCTGACTGCAAATGTTACAGAAACACTGTCTGTTCTCTGTTCAATGATACACAATTAGGAAGCTTGTGAGGAGGAGAAATGGTCTGTTTTGGTTTTGTGGATTAATCTCACTTAATCTGGCTATGAATGAGAAATCAGAGAGATGAGACAGAGAGATAGAATACGCCAATTATATCCATTCTTTGCATAAAGGTGGGTTAATATTTCAAAGTTGATCAAAAATTCAAACCAAACCTTTCCCATACAGGGTTTAAAATTCCACACTAAAACAAATTCAATATTCTTCACTATTCCTAAGTCATAAATAAGTAGATTTGTGACATTGATCATTTGTCAGATGTTCTCCAAAAAAAGATGCTCTTTGGATCATATCAAATCATGCGGGAGAACATGATCATACGTTTATTTAGTTCATCCTGCTGTCATTAAAGCAAAAGAGGGATGAACCAAATATGCAGATGTTCAATTAAATTGTGAAATTCAAATTTTACTCAATTGTGACATTCAATTTTTGCTGATAATATAATTTGTTATTAAATTGATTCAATAATTCTGTACACTGTCAGAACTGCTGTTGAACCTGTCACACTTCCTTTACAGATCTGCACGCTTTCACGTGTTATAGTCTGTCAATCTGGAATATCAAGATAACAGGCTAAAGCAATGTGAAAATATGAATAAATGTGAATTCAAATGAAAACTGCGTTTGGAATTTTTTTAAATCATATTTCTATCTCCCATTTATCTCTTAACCTTGATATACAGGCCTCAGAGTTCATGCAAACATCACCAGATCAATACGGACTCTAAAATAAAGAGAGAGAATAAAAACCATATAAAGACTGAAAGCTGATTTGACTGCTGTTACGGGAAGTTGTTTCATGAATAAGCACTTAGCTTAAGTCTCATTCCCTCGATAGATGATCTCTTTGTGTAACTGTGAGTGCTCTTTTGCAGAAGCTCAGAGCATAAACTTACTACTTCACCCTACGTAGCCTACTGTATGTAGCCTATAAGTAAAACAAAGCGAAACAATTTGCATTGATTGTAATTTTACAGTTGATATTAAGATAACTTTTAATAAATACAAAGAAATTGGAAACTGAAATGGAAAAGGCGAAAGGAGAAATTATATTATTATAGGCTATATTATTTAGCTTCTTCAAGTAGCAACGCTTTCTAGGTTATATTTTAGCTAGATTGCATACTCTGGATTTCTCTCAACCACTTTCATGGTTTTCCTTCACTATCCTGACCAACATTAATATTTCATGTTAATTTTACGGAACATTTGTCTACAAAACAAATTTCACGCATTTAAGCACGTTTTTAAATCAACAGTTTTTAATATGACAAATATAAATGCAGAAGCGAACAGTTCAAACGAGCATCTCAGTGTGTTAGCGCGCACGCAGTGTTGTAAGCGTCAACAACTTAAGTTGTTAGACGAATTCACTTGCGTGAATTCACGCTTCTATTTCTGGTAGTGGCAACTTTCAGTATTTTGTATGAAACTAGAGACAAACCAAATTAGTTTACCGTTGTCTCGCTGTTTTACTGTCCGGCAACGAAGAAAAGATAAACCTCCCGCAGAAGAACTGTCACCTTAGCGTCTCACAAATCACCCTGTACTCAGCCGCTACCTGTCTTGCATGCGCGTACGCGCGGGGCTGCGTCTCAAAGCACGGCACTGTACAGCACCCACAAAAGCGAGCGGAACCTTTGACTCCGCCCAACATAGCGCACTATATATCCGTGTGAGAAGTATTCAATTGACTTTCAATGGGGTCGATTCAAGGAACTGTTGCCATGATTGAAACTTCTGTTCGCGATCGAGCGTCTATATCGATCTTGTAGCCTGATGTAGCCTAACTTTTGAGATTAACAAAAGACACTTTGAAAACCTTGTTGAAATATGTCGCCTACATAGCCTAGTTGTATATAAAAGGAATACAAAATCCCCAAAGCTATAGTTTGATATACTGTGTAACATCTTTAAACATGTGGTTGATGTGTTGGTAGCCTAATATGCAATGTCGTTTGTTTCAGGTAGTGTTAAAATAAACTATATGCACTTGAGTCTGCTTATCTGTGTGAGTAACGTTTGCAGAGAAGGAACACACAATTTCTGCAGTTCTGCTAGAGTGGCAAAGCATGCGACAGGAAACACAGCTTGAGAACAACTCACTGGAAGTGTGTGGTTTCTCTCTCTTTCTCTCCCTAACACACCATGTAAGAAACCTTGTGTCTTTTTATGCATTTTACAACACCCAGACAAAGTTATACATATTCTACATTCTAAGCACATACTGATGAATCTGATTCTGGTTCAATTTCATGGATCTTCAAGCTTTGATATAGAGCAGAGGTCTGGACAAAATGTGTGTATGGTATTTGGTTGGGGGTCCCCCTGTGCAACCCTTTTATGCACCTGCAGGAATCAGGCCAACACCTCAAGCCACATACGGTTTGGCTTTTCATCATGTTTTTGCATGTTTTGAGCAACGTTGTTATGTTGTTACGCACAATATGTTATCATAGTTAACTGCATATATAGCAACTTACAATTGTAACATGGAAACAGCAATGTAAAATGTGACCCCTCATTTCCAAGAACTCTCTGAAATGGCTGTTTTATGTCCAGGTGGATCTGAGCTGTGGTAACTCTGGGTTAATTCCTTTTCTAATTCTCCTTTCTGACAAATATCCTTCCCTGTCTGTCAATAATCAAGTTAAGCTTCCTGACAGAACACAGAACATGACCTCAGACAGGTCAGAATGCAAAAGTGAATGGGATTCCGCTGCTGTATCCTGACCAACTGTTATATAACTACTGTCTATAACTATTGTTGGTCACTCAAGCAGACCTATCTCAGTCATGCTTGGCTTGATGTGAAGGAAAATGGAATACATAAAATACTAAAGACACATACAGTAGCCTATACACTCCTTTAAAATGGAGGTTGTAGGTTTGAGTGTGCAGTTTATCACCTCTATCAGCACATGATGCGCTTCTTGATTCTAAGATTGCTCTTTGATAACATTAGTCAGAAACGTTTTTTTTTTTTTTTCACTAAATGAGAACAAGACGGTTGGGAACTATTAACATGCCCTTCTTTGTTTTTTCTTTTTTTTCAGGGGGGGAGGGGGGGGGGGGGGGGTTGTTTAGGTAATTAATTGAGTCATAGATTTGTCATTTATAACCAGGATGACCGTGATTTTAGAATTATGTCATTAGTTTTCGAATATATATATATATTTTTAATTTTTTTTATTTTTTTATTTCAACAGCAGGATTGCAAGCATTTTTAACAACACATAACAGACCTTGTTTTGTCAGAGAAAGGTGATTATTTCCATTTTATGCATCCTGAAATGAATGTTTTACAGTAGCCTACAATTAGCAGTGTGTGCAGGGCCGGACTTTAACTCATATTGTGACATATAGGCAAAATAAATGATTCATTTTTGAATGAATCTGCGTTTTGAACGAATCAGTTTAATTAATGATTCAATGACCCATTCAATAAAGACGGTCAATTACTTTGTTCCTGAATAAATCAGCCGTTTGAACAAATCAGTTGAATGAACTCATTAAGACAGTGACTTGCCGCAACTTTTTGGCGGTTTTAGATTCATATTTAAAATACCTTTTCATTAATAAGTTAAAATTAGAAATCATTTCATATTTAAATATTGAATTCAAAAACAATCTTGTAGCATTATTTATGCAATTGTAAATATATTAATGCCACCTCTGATGCTGCTTCTGTGTCACCTCTGCACTGCAAAGATGGATTTTGTTGATAGTGATTTCAATTGATTGGTAACAGCCCTGTATACTGTGTTCTCTAATTGAATTGAATTTGAATGTCAGAATTTGACATAAAAGGTGATGCATACATCTAATAAGTTTAGAAAAAAATGCCCTTTGAAAAATTGATCGTTGTCCCCCAGTTTCACAGACAAGGCTTAAGACTAGTCACAGATTAAATGCATGTTTGAGCTGTTTCAACTGAAAGTTTATACAAGCTAATAATGTCCTAACTGAACTATGGCCTAATCCTGGCTTAATCTAAGCCTGGTCAGCATGTGAAACCGGGCTTGTATTTTTTAAATAATTAAACACTGTGTTGTCAAAGTTGACATCGTTGCTTTATATGGTCAGACACTTGCACATGTCATTATATTAAAGGAATAGTTCACCCAAAAATGAAAATTAGCCCATGATTTACTCACCCTCAGATCATCCTAGGTGTATATGACATCTTTCAGACGAATACAATCAGAGTTATATTAAAAAATCTCCTGGCTCTTCCAAGCTTTATAACAGCAGTGAATGGCAGTATGTTTTGAAGTCCATCAAAGTGCATCTATCCATCATAAAAGTGCTCCACACGGCTCTGTGGGGGTTAATAAAGGCCTTCTGAAGCGAAGTGATGCGTTCGTGTAAGAAAAATATCCATATTTAAAACTTTATCGACTAACCAGGCCTAACCAGGGACAGGGGTTGCAAATTAGCTTCAGCTAGAAACCCCATATGCAACACATCTGTTCAAGTTATTGTAACCTGTTACAATGTGTCTCTTTTGCATTGTCCCTGACAAATAAACAAATAAATAAAATAAAATAACTAGCTTCCGGCAGACGGCCGTACGCATCGATCGCACAACGTAATGACGAACGCAGAAGCACAGAGGATAGAGCAAAACAAAACACCAGTCACGAATTAGAAGTCTAAAACGACAGTTTTTAAAGAGAAATGTCGGAGGAGCTTGAGTTTGTTGCCCAGTCCTGTTTGGTTGAACCGCGAGAGGCGTCTAAACTTACGCTACTCCTACATCCTACGTCATACATGCGTCACTGGTTACTCTTGTGGCCTAAGTCGACTTGCGTATTATGCATACGGCCGTCTGACGGAAGCTAGTTATTTTAGTCGATAATGTTTTAAATATGGATATTTTTCTTACACAAACACATCACTTCACTTCAGAAGGCCTTTATTAACCCCTGCAGAGCCGTGTGGAGCACTTTTATCATGGATAGATGCACTTTTATGGACTTCAAAACATAAACAGCCATTCACTGCTATTATAAAGCTTGGAAGAGCCAGGAGATTTTTTAATATAACTCCGATTGTGCTCCGAAAGAAGAATGTCATAGGATGACTTGAGGGTGAGTGACTTGAGGGTTAGTAAATCATGGGGTAAATTTCATCTTTGGGTGAACTATCCCTTTAACATTCCACCAAAATCAAGCTCAAATGGAGTTTTAGACCAGTGAATGTTGGACATACGTGTTTGGTCTGCCATTAAAATGGACGCACTTAAGGCAGTAAGTGCATCGCATTGTTTTCTTTAAAAATCAACTTACAGGTTATAAATGACGAAATGGAGATACAAGGTTTCTGCCTGGTATTGTACATTTTGTTAATTTTGAAATGAATTGTTTTACATTGTTTTACTATTAGAGTGAAATAATAAGCATAGGCATGTGCCTATAGAATGCCTATGCATAATTCCGGTCCTGATCATGTGAGACGTAGTTTTGATACCTGATTGAGATGTTATCTAATTCACAGCTCTGCTGAATCTGTCTGCCTCAGATAGATTTGGTCAGTATCAAAACTACTTTTCAATGGCAACCTGTTTCCTTTCTTCAGTGGGAACCCTGAGACACCAGCTCACACCTGAAAGAGAGAGAGCAAACATTAATACAATTCTGTATCAGTAACATTGGTTTAGGGGTAACATTTTATGCATGGGACATAGAGAAAATGATTTAAAAATTCTGTGCATTTGGCCACATCACAGACAGATGTCCAGTCCGCCAAAACACACACACACACACACACACACACACACACACACACACACACACACACACACACACACACACACACACACACACACACACATACACGTTGTGTTTCCATGTCTTATGGGGACTTTCCATAGACATAATGTTTTTTTTATATATATATACTGTACAAACTGTATATTCTATCATCTAACTCTACCCCTTAAACACTACCCATAGAAAACTTTCTGCATTTTTACATTTTCAAAAAACATCACTTATGATTTATAAGCTAATTTCCACGGGGACCAGAAAAAAGACATATTACTTATGTACATCCAAATGGTTTCCAAGTGACTGACCTGACAAAATACACATTGGATTGGATTAATAAGACAAGCTTTCCTTGTTGTCCACTATGTACATTAAGTATATTTTAAACACATGCTGTTCTTTTGAACTTTCTATTCATTAAATAATTTAAAAAATATAAGCAGCACAACTGTTTTTAACATTGATAATAAGAAATGTTTCAGTATATTAGAATGATTTCTGAAGGATCAGCTTTGCCATCACATGAATCAAATTTTAAAATATACTAAAATAGAAAACAGTTATTTTAAACTATAATAATATTACACAATATTACATCATAATATAAAGCCATGGTGAGCACAAGAGACTTCTTTCAAAAACATAAACATATCTTAATGACCCCAAACTTATACAAATGTAAATGATTTTGCTCACCATAAACTTAAACAGAACTTAAGCTGTTTCCTGGTTGCATATGCAGTACAGAGCCTGGTGTGCAATGTTATATGGCAAAGTGAGTGATACATGTATTTTTATCTCCTTCAGATCACGTCTCCTTTTGGCATTTTTTGTTCTTGAGTCTCTCTCTAGTGTCATTTCCTCTTTTTCCTCTCAGCAAGGAAGAGCATATTCTCTGGAGTCACACTCCATGAAACTGTGTGAAATCCAGCTGAGGCTTTCCTCGATAACTCACATTATCCGTGTGTGTGTGTGTGTGTGTGTGTGTGTGTGTGTTGTTCTGGGATAACTTTATTGCTGACAGTGGTGTTTTGTTTCCATGGCAACTGCTCGGACCCGCTCCCTTTGCTACTGAGGAGATGAGGTGAGTAGCCCGCATGCAGCAGATGGTCAGGAAGAGGAAACTGCTAAAGAGGCCAAAATACTGGATAGTAACAGAGAGAACAATTATAATGGATTTGCTGATGCCATGAATGAATGAGAGACAGTGTGTATCACCTTCAGGGAGAAAGCGTTACTTAAACTAAAAGCTCTATGTAGGGTAGGCTAGGCTACTGTAACGTTACCTGACTGACATAAACGAACATTAGACCACTGAAGAGGAAACGTTCTCCCCAGTATTCTGATTAGCAGTCGACTAGTTTTGGTTTTTCAGTGGTTGATTCTTAACCCTCATGTTCTGTTGTGAACCGCCCTAAGGCGGCAGATATTTACATTTTATGTAAATATCACCTACGTATGTTCTCACCTCTACAGTTTGAACTACTGGAAAGCTACTTACTTTCTCAGACAACACGTTTTTCCCCCCAGAAATATGCCTTATAGCACTTTCTTCTTACTGTCAGTTGGTCATGGTGTAAAATGAGAGATCGGCTCTGATATGGTGATCATTAAACCATCAGATTCATCCATGTAGAATCGAAGTGACGTAAATTACCTTAAAATGAAAAACTCCCCAGGAAACTTTCGATTTCATGTTTTCACCACAGATGGCAATAGAGAGGCCAAAGATCCATAGTAGTCTTTTAAGTAAAATATATATATATATTTTTAAACATTATTCATGGAGGATGGTTGAAGCATGTTGAAATGTTATTAACGAGTAGGCTAGTTTAAGAAAAGTCAAAAAAAAAAAAATCTGAATATGTTACATCCTTGCTGAAAGGAAATGCATTTGGTTAAGTTGCATGACACCTATTGCCTATACACCTATACACTGCAGAATGCCACCTCATATCGCGTGTAATGAGTTCTGTGTCTTTGTGGCGACCTCACCAGCTCGTACTAAGGCTGGCACAGAGCATGCTCAGGCAGAACTCATCACTTGAGTTGTAATTAAAAGCCACCAGCCACTGGGTCAATGTACAGACTGTGTTTAAGGAAGCTCCCTGGGGCTTTCCTGCTTTATATGGCTGGCACTGGTCCAGCTAGGCAAAACACACACACACACACACACACACACACAGAGAGAGAGAGAGAGAGAGAGAGAGAGAGAGAGAGATAACCACGAAAGGAATGCGAGATGGAATGCAGAAAAAATGTAATGGAATTCTATGCAATTGCTTCATTATTTTACATTATATTCTGCTGTCCTCAAAGCTAAAATTGAATTTAGTAT
The DNA here is from genome assembly GCF_963993115.1 of Abramis brama. Lineage (NCBI taxonomy): Eukaryota > Metazoa > Chordata > Actinopteri > Cypriniformes > Leuciscidae > Abramis > Abramis brama. Next base: position 28,329,463 of record NC_139963.1, on the reverse strand, counting down.
CTTCACATTTTTGCTATAAGCTCTTGGGTAAACAAGGGAACACAATATTCCTCTGGCTTCATTCAGACAAGAGTTTATAACATGAGTTTAGTGTTGGTAAGATTTTTTTTTTTTTTTTTTTTTTAAATAATTCTGACCACAAACATTTAAATGGTATATACAGTTTTTTTGGATTGCTTACACACTAAAATTAAAAGTAGTACACTATTAGCAAAACCTTACACTCAAGAAGCAAAACATCAGCCCATATTTGCTATAAGCACATTGTCAACCTCACACTTGTTGCAAAACTCTACACACGGTGATTTGCAAAACACTAAACACACTTAACATACATTACACACAAAAATCTATCATGAAGTCACTTCCTTGCAATACCAAAGCACTGACTGTCAAATTACCGCACCGTCCAACCAACACAGTCATCAGGTGTGCAAACAAAATCCACCACCCCGTCCAAACTTTTAGGATACCGGGTATCAGATTTGCACAATCCATACGCACAACGCGGCATGTTTCCCTCTCGCTCGAAAGCTTGCCAGACCTCCCGCGCCTAGTTACGGTTGCTAAGCCACGATTGGCCTGTGGCGGTTTTCGGGCGTGGCTTAGCGAAGGGTCAATTGACCCTTCGCTAAGCCCCGCCCTCCTTAGTTACTGTTGCTACGCCTGTCAAGCTTTTGCGCCTGGCACGTCTATTACAGTATGTATGCACTGGTTTCAGACATTCCTAAGGAGATAATTAGTCATTTTTGGTGGACAGGTGAAAATATGAGAGAGCAAGACTGCAGTATGCATTCGAGGGCTATATCCACTACATAATATGCAAACGATTAGAGAATAATTTCATCAAAATTGAAGTTAAAGCATAACGTTAGGTCCCAGCGCAAGCAGCAGCGCCTCATACGCTGACCATTCAAATGGGAAACACACAAATTTGAGGAACAGCTGTGCATGCCCAGCAGGGTAAGTGAAATCTGAAAATATTATAATATTTATAAATCAAACAGCTTATCCATATGTATTATGGAATAAATACAAGACATTAGCCTGACCACTTTGCAATGATAACATTCTCCCGCTTATATTTGTAGCGCGCCAGGCTACCGTTACTGCTCACACGTCGGACTAACTTACTGTTATGAACTGATTAAGTTTGCATACCAACCTTTTCCTTGGAGATCTCCGGCAAGCCCTGTGATGTTCCCTCCTTTTACTAACTACCTTTTACTAGAACTAACGGGAGAGTCGCGATCGGATTGGGGTAACGGTTTGGCCGTCGATTAACAAAATGCTGAAATATATTTTTAAGTAACGTTAAGTTATGTCAGTGAGCCTCCGTCTTGCCTTTAATCACACTGCTTGATCCACGAGCTGGACAATAACTTTATTCTAGAGCTGCTATAAAGCTAAAACACTTTACTTTTAATTTCCTATTATCAATGTAAAGCTGCTTTGGAACAATCTACATTGTTAAAAGCGCTATATAAATGAAGATGACGCCCGGCATTTTTCCCCTTGGATTTTAGGTTTCGGGAAGGGAACAAAATCCACCATCCCGTCCAAACTTTTAGGATACCGGGTATCAGATTTGCACAATCCATACGCACGACGCTTCGGCATGTTTCCCTCGCTCGAAAGCTTGCCAGACCTCCCGCGCCTAGTTACGGTTGCTAAGCCACGATTGGCCTGTGGCGGTTTTTGGGCGTGGCTTAGCGAAGGGTCAATTGTAGACACACCAATCCGGTGTATAAGCACTATAAAAAGCAGCAGGTGAGTTAATCGGTCTTCAAGCACAATGGAAAGAGTCAGAGAAAGAGTAAGACGACGAGGAGGAGGAGGAAGGGGAGGAGGAAGGGGAGGAGGAGGAATCAACAGAGGAAGAGATGGAGGCCATGATGGAGGTAGAGGTAGAGGAAGAGGAAGACAAGAAGGTGCTCAAAGAGGACCGAATCTGACAAATGAGATCCGCGCAACACTGGTTGACCACGTTGTCAACCACGGCCTGACGCTGAGGGAGGCTGGACTGCGAGTACAGCCAAATCTAAGCCGATACACAGTGGCAAGTGTGATAAGAACATTTCGCCTGGAAAATAGGTATTGTAAAAATATCATCATATCAAAAACATCTGCACTGTTTCAGTAACTGCTTACAGTACTGTATTCTATGCACTATCAGCACTTCTGTTACCTTTTCCTGTGAAATTACTGTACTATTGTATACTGTTTTTTTTTTCTCTACATAGGATTGAGGGTCAGGAATGACAAGGGGGAAGGCCTCCTATGTTCACAGAACAGCAAGAGAGGGAGATATTAAACATTTTGGCCAACAATGCTATAACACTCAATCAGCTCCAAGCTAACATTGTCAATAACCACACCAGTTTCAACGATATCCATCAGGTCTCAACATCAACACTGGCACGCATCCTAAAAAAAAAAACATTCAAATTAAGCAAATTTATCGAGTGCCTTTCGCAATTCCGAAAGGGTGAAACGACTGCGGCATGATTATGCAGAGGTATGTATTCACTTTAGCAGTGTGATCTTGCATACTGTCTCATAATATTTTACTGTACTGTAATATGTATACTAGATCTACACTGAACTACACAATTTTGCCTGACACTGTTCTTCAGAGAGTTTTACGAATGGATGGAGAGGAGATGAGACAATGTCTAGTTTTTTTGGATATGTAAAGTGACATTTTGTTAGTATTATGAATCTCCATGTCAACATTTTGGGCGTGTTGAGAAATAAATGAGTTTCTTCAGTCTGCAACATTGGTCTTGTGTAGTGTTTGGTGAATTTACATTATATTTGTACTTTGTTGATGGTAGCCTACTCTAATCATAGGGAAGTAGAAGTGCTAAGTGTTTTAGGTTTATCACAGCAGAGTGTAACTCGTGCAAACAGAGTATAGTAATGTGAAACGTGTGTGTTTCATATGGTAACAAAGTGTGGTTTTTAAACAGAAGTGTATAGTTTTTACAAGAGTGTTTATGCAAAGGATCTGTGGTGTTTTGCTAATTGGTGTGTGTTGTTGTGCTAATTGTGTGTAGTGTTTTGAAAACACGGGCCCTGTTTTGAAAATCGTGCTTTAGCGATCCAAAAAAAACTGTAATACAATAATAATTAAAAAAGATAAAAATGGGTAAAATAAATAACCAGTTAAATTAATAAAATAAAAAAATAAATTATGCTTGCTTTTAAAAGTTGTCCTTTTATAATATTATTAATTACAATTAATTTTTTCCTGTAAAAAGTGATAAATAATGTGTATTGAGTCTGTGTGTGTGTTTGTGTGGGTGGGGGTGTGTGTGTCTGTGTGTGACAGTTAACCCGGTTACCCTTGAAACCAACCTAAGTTGCATTAAATAAAAATGTCTGCCAAATGCATAGCCTAAATGTATGTGAATGTACAGGAACTGAATCTCCTCTTTTGTACTGTGGCAAATATAAATCTGTTCCCCATGCTTTAAGGTAGCTGGGGACATTTCCGACGGACCAACATTTCCGACGGACCACGGATGTCATGTGACACTGAGAAGACCTGGCTCATCTCCGTCCTCCTCTCTGACCCCATGAGCACACGTCTGTCTCCATGGAGAGGTGAGAGCTCCTGCTGGAATTTTCTGTCTCTCTCTCTCTCTGAAAGAATTGATTAACAGATCGACACCGTGCAAAAAATAGAAACTGTCTTTATGTTGTTAGTTTAGACCCAACAATACCTCACATTTGTGGTGACACCAAGCTTTGCACTATTTATAAGGTTCTATTTATATTTGTAGAGTGATAAATGCAAGAAAGATGTTTCCTTTCCCACACTCAGTGAGGTTAAATATAGAACCAAATTTTAAAGAATCCTTTATGCCAAAAAGGTTCTATAGATGAAGAAATGTCTTAAATGATTGCATAACATTTTAATGTTTAATTGGTTGTTTAAATTGTTCTAGTGACAAAATATGGTTGCAAGCCGTTTAATTCATTCAATTTTACAAAATGACAAAATTCAACAAAATGAATTAAAACCAAATTGATAAAATGGGAAAAGGTATTTATAGCGCCCTTTAAGGTTTAGAACGTTTTCTTAAGTCATTTCTATTTTGAAATGTAAATATTGCAAGCCTGTTGGCAGCATGTTATAAACACTCTAAATCATCAACAGGGGGCAGTGTTTAGCTTTTATCAAAATCTCAATGACAAAAAAACCCCAACATCAATAACAACAAAAACCTGACTTATTTTGCCCTGTCTTTGTTTCTATGTGTGTGTTCACATGTGTGTACTTTAAAATCTTGAGAAAAAAGAGAAATGGACAGTAAACGGCCATTATTTATTTATTTTTATAAACATATGAGAGAGATTCCCACCAGAAAACAGTGACACAGCTTGAGTTATGAGGGAAGAGACCTGGTTAGTGGTGTTAAATACTGAAAGAGATCATTTCCTTTTATTTTAAAATGGCCACAATCAACTGTAACCAAAACTCCATCCATTTCTATTTCTCTCTCATAGAGCAGATGGCCCATCCGTAGGGGTGTGTGTCCCTCACGCTGACATCTCATCTTGTTCTACATTTATTCATATTTGTTGTTACTCCATCCAGTATCTTTCATTTGAATTCCCTTTAAGGATTACACTGCTTTGTGCTGTGCTTGCATTCTTGGTTCTTGCCTCTCTCTTGCTCGCTCTCTCTCTCTCTGGAAGTGGATGGAGATATGGATGCATTCCAGACAGTGAGTGCTCACCGCTCTGCATTTCTGGTTAAATCACTGGTAATGTGATTCACAATCAATCTGACTTCAGCAGAGCGGAGGCAAGCAGGTGAACTAAACCAGAGGAGACGTGAAATTACTCACTTCCCTCTCCATGGCAACGCTTCTAACCTGACCTCCTATAATCTACACTGTAATAACCACTGCATAAAAAGAAAAAGAAAAACTCTCAAAGCACCATTGCGCTTACACACAAACAAAACAAAGGGTTTGAGGGTGACTCTCATTTTTGTCCTTTTATTGTTTAGTGACCTTTAGAAGACAGGCAATGATGTACTGTGACAAGGCACTATGTTTGATCATGCTTTAGAATGACTTTTCTATGCAATGCTAACATTTCATAAGTCACATCTGTTTTAAAAGACTGTCTGATATAACCCACGCTTTCAGAAGCCAGCACTGAACTACATCCTTCTTGAATCCTTCTTTTTGGTCTTCACCACAATTCAAAGAGTTTCACATCTAGAAAATGAATGTCAACCATATCAAAAAGAACAATAACATAATAAATAACAACACTCCAATAAATAGATACATTTCTTCAACATTAAAGAAATGTTTAATGTCTACTATTTAGTTATTAACCGGATGGATGGATGGATGGATGGATGGATGGATGGATGGATGGATGGATGGATGGATGGATGGAAAAGCAATAAACAAACATGTTGCCAGGTCAGGTGAGACACATAGTTACTTCCTCAGTACTTAATATTGATCATGTGGATTCACAGAGGTTCTGGGTCAATATATGTTTTAAACAAATAATTTCCTATCTGGAATAACAAGAAAGGAAAAGGTGGCTTATTATTTCATTTAGTTTAACAAACTGAAAATGAAAATTGGATTTGATTTCTCCTTTCTCTTAGTGTACAAATATACTGGTTAAATCCATGCTCATACGGGACAGAATCAGCATCTTTTAAGCCACTACATCAACATCTCTCACCATTGTGGGGCTTAATTGTTTGCCATCGGATTCTGTTCCTCCCATGTTGAGGTTTTAATATTTATCAAATTAGTTAAGAGGTAGAATCTATTACATACATATAGCACAGTCACACAAGCACCTGACAGAACCCTTTAAGGTAAAAAAAAATTGTTATTCCTTACCAAATAGGCAACAAAATGGTCAAAATGTAGGCTATGCAGAACTTCTGGGGCTGTTGTTTTACTTGATCTTCATTACCATGGCTGACAGATAATGAGTAAAGGCGACCATTTCACTCCCAAAAAAAAAAAGAAAAAAAAAAGTATACCAGTCATTCAGGACCATACTTGGTATAATCAGATTTGAGGACTGATCCGTAGTGGTTAACTACATCATGGAGTCATGCCATGTAAAGAGATATCTGTATGCATTTAAGGTTTATGTTTATTTGTTTTCACTTTTGGGTAATGAATATCCATGGCTGGTCAAAAGTGCAATGCTGTCCAATTTCAGAGTTTCTCAGGAATGTGCTTAAATTGCCTCCAGCTCAGGGCAAACAGACGGTTTATCATCTCATTGCACATGCACAACACATGCATTACTGAACATGCTAATTATTTTGATCATCATAATGATGATTGCAGGCTGCTCGCCACTTACAACACACACACACATACACACACAATCACACACAATCACACAAATCCAAGTCAGATGTAGGAGAGAATAAAAAGCAGAGAAGCAACGGCGAAGAACGGCAAGGGGAAATATTAGCAGCAGGAAATAGGAGGAGAGGCGCAAATGATAATGTAGAAAATGACTGGGGGAGATTCATGGTATTTTTGCACAAGCTTTCTGCATGGAGCGACAGATTTTTACTGCACCCACACAGTGCTATGACTGATGACTTTTACAGTAACACAGTCTGCTGTGTCACTGCGACTAGCCTCTAACAAGACCCCCTGGGTGGAGAGGATAAGATCTTTCACTCTGTGTCGATGTTTCTGCACTTGTGTGTCTCTTACACCACAAAACACACATACACCGGCTTTACTAACAACCTTGATATCTGGATCTCTGGAAACAGGTGGAAAAAGCCTCAATAACCTATCCTACATGACGATAGATAGATAGCAATAGCCTTGCCAGGGCTAAAATGCACATTTTTAAAGCTTCTCTGTATTCCTCTTTATGGCATTTCATTTTCATGAGTCTTCTTTAGAGGAAAAATACACCACTGGCTCCTGTTGTACAATGAAGCCTAAAGACCAGCATGTGATGTATAACACATTCTGGCATGTTATTGTTTCGTCTAACAATATCCACAGAGGCTGAAAATGACTGTACAGCGAAAAACAGCATGACGCTCTGGAGCACAGAAGCTTAGATAGAGCTAATGCTTATGGTAATGCAGCATTGTTTCCTGAACTGAAACAGGCAATGTTTTTCCTTTCCACATACCTGATGAAGCCCTTTCTACAGTTACCAGACTGCGACACGCCTGAAGGCGACAGGCTGAGAACAAGACCAGGTGTGTCTCCATCCACACCAGAGAGAGGTTTATGTTTATTACTGACACATCTAGCCCTATTTTTCATCTTTAGCTTTCCAATTAATGGAATAAAAGAGTATAAGATAAGCAATAACTGCAACTGCCCTTCCAGCATCCCTCCACCACTCCAATTTTACATTTTCTATGCAATATTCTTTATAAATACGAGCCTCATTGGTTCATGCGGAAGCTCGTGCTGCATAACACGAGAATGAACTTCATTGGTTCTTGCTAAGCCTCAAACGTGCTGCGTAACACGAGAATGAACCTCATTGGTTCTTGCTGAGCCTCAAACGTGCTGCGTAACACGAGAATGAACCTCATTGGTTCTTGCTGAGCCTCAAACGTGCTGCGTAACACGAGAATGAACCTCACTGGTTCTTGCTGAGCCTCAAAAGTGCTGTGTAACACATAATAACACTAAATTGAAATCGAAACTAAAACTGTGAAAGAAAAACAGAGCATCGGTGTCATAATGGGAGTGCAAGATTGTTCTGGACAAAAAGAGCAGTGGAGGAGGGTAGGGATGGATAACAGCGAGAGGGGTGTAATAGAAAGATGGTGGATTGTGAGTTGAGGTCGTAGCCTTCTGTTGTGTGGTGGTGTGTATGTGTGCTGATTGTGCTTCCGGCCGCTGTCTCAGGTCTGCAAGGTCACACACAATAGGTTACTGTCAGACACGTGGAAATAATGTGCAAGGATGTGTGTGTGTGTGTGTGTGTGTGTGAGAGAGAGAGAGAGAGAGAGAGAAATAAAGCCTGTGCAGCTGTAATAATGTAAATAAGTTGCTCATCAGAGCAGTGGATTTGGCGCAGGAGGTGACAGGGAGGAGGTGAGAGTGGCTCTGAGTCTAATATTCTGAAACTGAATCAACATCTAAAACTCAGCCATTAATTCTAATTGTGACAGACAGCACAGAAACAGCAACAGCAACAGAAAGAGAGAGAGAGAGAGAGAGAGAGATGGAAGCAAAAATATAAAGAAATAAGAGCTGATTATTTTGAAAATGCCACATTCAGCTGTTGACAAAGCACATTTACTCGGCAACAGAATTTGACAATTTCGTAGGCATTGTTAACAAATTGGAAATATTCTTATGATAAATTATGGTAGAATGCAGTGTGAATGTGTCACTGTCCTTCTAACCTCTTGGTATATGACTGCCTCACAGACTCATGCTGATCTTTGACCTCGTCAATATAGGGTTAAAGGTCAGTCTGCACAGGTAAATTCTTAATTTTTTAATTGCATTTATAGCTAAATGTTTTGGGTAGATTTGGAATGTTTTCTTTGTAAATGTTTTCTTTGTAAAAATCTTTGTAGGCATGAAAGTTTACTTTTCTGAAAAAGATGTATTTTGTTTATTTTAATAGACAAAGATTACCACCAAATGTGGCATTTATTGGGAAAATACCATATACATTAACAAAAATGGGCTAAAAGAAAACCCAACTTTTTGTTATTTCATATAGATATGAAAAATTATATTGAGTTACTACCTGGGTTGAAAAATAGTAAAGCAAAACACACTAGGTCTCTATGTGAAGCAAGAAAAACGCACTAGGTCTCTATGTGAAGCTTTTATACTATTTATATGATGATCTCATACCTGTTCTTTTTTCTGTTTATATTATTTTCTTTCTTTTTCTTTCTTTTTACTTGTATTATTATTTTATTAATTATAGTGTTTTTTTTTTTTTCCTATTTTTGTTGTAGTCTATATTTGTTCAATATTTGTCTACTATATGTTGGACTTGTCATGTTTATTATTTGTAATGTGACTGGCATTTAATAAAAAAGAAAAAGAAAAAAAAAGGTAGACTCTTAATAGACCCCTTCACGGTTGACGTCACAGGAAAATTCACAGTTCCCAGTGCGCAGGTCGGGGTCAGAAAGTTCATTCCATTCCATTGAATTGGGTGTTAACCAGAAAATTTCTCATCAAGAAAAAAATGCCTACTTGTTGCGTTGTGGACTGTGAAAATCGCACCAGTTGTGGAGTCAAGTTTTTCAGGATTCCTGCAGGATCTCATCCGTTTAAAAAAAAAATTTACGACATCTTTTCAGATAGATACTGCTAAGTCTGTAGCATGACACAGGTCACAATTAATGCCAGATATCAAACTTCACCTAACTATTAAATCAGTCTACAGTTTACAGAAAACATTTGTTTACTTACCATGGCTTAACTCTACTGTTGTTGTCACAATGTTAGCGCTAGCCTGCGGCTAACTACTAGCAGCTGGTTATGTCTGTTGCATGACACAGGTCCATGACATTTACTAAGCTATTAACCTGAATAGCTTAACGTTATAGGCTAGTGTACAGAAAACTGTTCATGCAATCCAGGCTTTCGAGATTAATCTAACAGAAAGGGATGACAAAGGATGACTACCTGATATGAAGTGAGCACTATAAACACGAGCCTCTTTGATCATAGCATTGTCCCAGTCTGCCCGTTTATTTAAAAAAAACTATGAACAGTTTCCTGTACACTAGACTATAATGTTAAACTATAGGTTAATAGTTTTGTAAATGTCATGGACCTGTGTCTACAGACTTAGCAGATAGCAGTATCTATCTGAATAGATAGTACCAGTGAATATCTGGCCACTTGCTAACGTTGTCTACCCATTCTGTTAGGAGCTCGGGATCAGGCAGACAATCGCCATTAGCTAAAACAAGTTTATTATGGTATTGTTCCCGTTCCTGTGGTGGCAAAGACCTTGACACAATATGCTGGTCTATTAGCCGTGCCATTTTTCTGACATCATGCTGCGCGCCTACCCAACCTAGGCTTTTGATGTTTACAAACATTGAAGAGGTCTATACATCACATCACTTGCTGTCAAAAAGGAAGCTCCAAAATGTAAAGAGCATAGATAGTATGCAATACAGATATTGATAGGCAATCCCTGCTCAAAGACAACACTGCCCATAACAGCTTGTCCAGCTTGTCTGTTTCCTCAACTCAAATTTAAAAATTAATTTTAAACCTTGAACTTGTTCAAAAAGAAAAGATGAATCTGAGGGTGCTTTCAAACTTGGTTCAAATGCCTGGTCCGAACCAAGTTCGACTGCTCCCTCCTTCCCCTGCCCCCGCTGGATTGTGTATTATAGCCTATTATTTGGGTCTGAAGTGTGGTACACTTGTGTCATCAAAGCAGCAGCTGTTTACCCGCTTCATTGTAATGATGTCGCAGGAGAAGGCGGCAAAATGCATAGCATTGCTCACCTCACTTTTATATTTTGGTTTTTGAACCTTTGGTTTTGTTTTCAAAGCATCAGCACATACAGGTAGCGGCGTCTATCTGCCGTGGACGTACTGCAAATGTTCTAAATAACGCAGGTGTCCAGCAGAAATGGGATATACATTCTCAGCTTGCAGTGCAGCAGTCACGTTTGTCAGAAAAGTGAGTGAGAACACACACAAACACACAAGTTTTATTGAATCATATGTCATCAATAGAGGTTCACTTATGTGATTTAGTTTGACTGCATTCATATTAGCAGCAAACCGTAACTGACTTCACATGAACTGTAACCCAGACCACCCTTTCTATGCATCCGAGTTCGGAAAATAGTGTTCACATCATCCAAACAACTCAAACAAACCTGGGTGTGCAACAAAAGTGCTTATGTAAAAGCACCCTTAAGAAGGTAAAGGCAACTTTATCTTAAATTTTTTGAGATTATATCTTTATTTCTGGAATCCTTTTTAAAAACCAATTATAATAAAGCATAAGTAACATGTAACAGCTAGATTAAAAGTATTATGTTCTGTTTGGGTCTGAAAGACACTTGGGTGTCTATGCTGTAGAAAGGCAATTATTTTCAATCGGTGCTACATGGCTAAAGAAAACTGTGCCGGTGTGGTCTGTGCCGCTCCCTTTTGTCAAACGATATAAGAAAACGTAAACACCCATAATACATTGGGCCCAATCCAACTGCGTGTGACTGTGGATACAAAAATGTAGAAGCATGACCTGTAGTTCCCTTTCAAAGTGGACCTCAACAACAATGCATCTAGATTGACGCTATCGGGAACTACATCAGTGAGACTGGTGTCTGAAGTATGTGTATACTGTGGCGGGAGGAGCAAACGACAGAGAGGCGTTTATTTAACAGAAATAAAACAAAATGTCAAAAAGGGGAAATATAGTGTCCAAATAAATAGGGGATCTGGTGTCCTCGTCGTGCAAGGGAATCGTGAAGGTGTGACAGTGATCAGTTCGAATGGGTGCAGGTAAGGGGTAGGGTCCGGCGTTTGTACGCGCTTCTCTCTCTGTCTGGTCCAGGACGCGAGGGGCGGAGGCTTTGGTACAGCGGCTCATCCTCTCTAGGCCATGGCAACTGAGGGGAATAGTGGCCCGGCATCCTTGCCTGTCAGCGGTGTCACGTATGCATCTCCATTCCGGACAGCATGTCTGACGACTCACGTCTCTGGCGACGTTGGAGTCCCTCCACGCTCCCTTCCTGGACCCACGAGGACACCAGCGTGCAAGCACGAGTACAGAGACCAGTCTCTCGAGGAGAGGCGGGCTCAGCATTTAACAGTGGCGGTGACAAGGCTTCATTATCTTCAGGCGTGCCTCATCACATGCCGCCAGTCCTCGTTGCTACAGCGCACCTCCTCTCTCTCACACCCACTCCAGTCGGGAACCTGGCAAAGGGAGGTGATTTAAGGGACCCAACGTCAGTCCATGGCGTCTCTACCAGAGTGCCTGTGAGTATAAGAGGCATAGACATCACATTTTTTTTTGTTTTCAGGAGATGCTTGTTTGTATGCACGTATAAAACAAGCACTATGAGTGGAGAGCATTTGACTCATTATTATGCATTCACGAGACTGACTGAAAGTAGCTTTGTTCTTCCTTGATTCTCACCCGAGGGATAGTAGTCAGCGTTTGCACGAGTGTGTTCGACTCTCAAGGGAGCTGAAGGCACTCATACCAATGCATCCGTGGTGGCAGACTCTGTTCATCCTTCATTCCCGATTGAGTGATAATAATCTTACTTTGAAGGGAGTGCATTCGGCTCTCGAGGGAGTTGAATGCATGCTTTTGTGATGCAATCATGGTGAGAATCCACCTATGCTTGACTCTCTCTTGCGGGATGAGAGATGAGCACTTACACCCAGCGGTTCGGGTCCCATGTCCGCCGTAGCAGCAAGGAGGGATCGATCACGGGGATTGTAGGAAATGCGTAGGAGGAGTCTGATGAGAACTCCTGTTGCTAGCTCTAATGCTTGTATGTCAGTTTATAATCTTAAAAAAAGAGAGAGAAGAAAAGAAACATATTAATATGGAATGTCTAATTCTTAGAGATTAGATGCAGAGAGAACTGAGGTGGATATTGTTAATAAACCCGCCCCCTCTGCTGTTCACAAGCAAATAGCAACTGTTGCTGGTCCAAGATGTGGCGAATGTGGTTGATGAGGGTGAGCATACTGCTTCTAGTGAGCCCTCTCAGCCTGCCAGCTCCGCTTACAGGGAGTTGCTGGAGGTAATGGCATGCACCACGACTAGACTAGATCTGGTTTGGGGCCGTGAGAGACAGAAAGTTGCTCATGGCACTTTTGATGAGGAATTCCCATCAGTCCACCACCACACTGCCTTTGTTGCAGCAGATCAGGCCAGTGGTTTCTTGCAAATGATGATGGTGTTGCAAGCGTTTCAGGCGGATCCAGGCTGAAGATACCTCTGGGGGACCTGGTCTGTCACAGTCTTAGGCCTGGAGGCAGTGCCAGAGGCTGAGGGTGGCTACTTGTGCTCCTCCTCCGGCAAGGAGTAGAGTGCAGAGGAGGCGGGATGCTAGAAGGAAGTAATTGAATGAAGCGATTTGAAAACAAGACCGAATTGCAGAGAAGTAACATTGTAACACCTGCTTTTAAAAACACTTTTGATGCTACATATAGAATTAAGGGACCAGAGACTTTCACTTTTCAATGAGCCATGTGTATTACACCACAAGTCACCATACAGTCAGTAAACATACAACGTGCATAGTCATTCAGTTGCAAGGGAAACATCGAATAGTCCAGACTTTTATAGTGGCGTCTTTTGCTACCAAGAGCTCAGTCTTAAGAGTAGTAGGAGCAAGATGAAACAGTACTTAAGTGCAATGTTGATGAGGCCACATCTGCCTGAAACTAAGTTTCCAAGTGGCTCTCGGTAATGTAAACGAACTGTAGCTTGTGAAATGAACAATAGATGACAAAGGTGTTGTTGGCCAAACAAAGACAATTAATCCCTTTTTGCTTAAGGTCCTAGCTATAGTTGAGCTGCCTCCATATGCCTGCACGTTGAACCCTCTGCATCAAACAAACAAATAAACTTAGTGACACCATTAACAAATTGACCCATCTCATTTACATAAACATTACCTAACATCATATATACAAACAAAGTACTAACAGGAGTACTTACATTTGAGTTTAAGGCCACTGGCCTCTATCCATCAAAATGGCCTCCTAATCATCCCCATATAATGATTGGCGTCATCACTCTGTCTCCTCTCTATTGATAAGCTGGTGTATGGTGGGCGTTCTGGCGAAATATGGCTGCCGTCATGCAGGTGGATGCTGAACATTGGTGGTGGTTGAGGAGATTGGCCCCTTCTATGTAAAGCGCTTTGAGTGCAGAGAAAAGCGCTATATACATGTAAAAATTCATAATTAATAAATTAATTAAATGAAAACCCCAGTGTTTGCTCCCTCTAGTTGTAGTTGTAGGCCAGAGTAGTGTATTAAAATGCTCTCCCTGGGCCAGTATTCCCCAATTGCTGTGTCAAGCTAAAGAAGTTGACATAGCTAAACCTTAGAGCTATTTTCCTGAGCTGTAGGTGGCTAAGACTGGGCCCACATTGAAGGGAGGAAGGTTGAAAAAGGCCAGGAATTTTCCTTGTCACAGGGCAATGGTCCCAGGTAATGGTCGAGTGAATATTACCACTTGACGGTCTATGAGTCTTAGGATGTGCCGTGTATTACATACTGACCCTTCTGACTTCGGCTTAACAAGTCCATAGAGTCAATAATGCTATGCCCATTGTGGTTGTGCATAGGCGGAGTGAGTATTTGTTCCCCATAGCGTCAAACCAGATGCAGTGTTGAGTTCCCGTTCGAAAAGGAATGTCTCAGGTTATGACCAGAGAATGTCTAATAAGGGGAGAAGTTTCACTCTCAGTAAACTTCCGGCTTCTGAACTGGTTGCAGTTCCACTCTGGCTCCATATGAGGGCGCTCACAGGACGAGTGCAGAATGAATGGTGGTCTATGGCGCTATACACATCAAAATCCACTTTTCTCAGGATATAATTTTTTGTCTAGTAATTTGAATGTTGTATTCAAAAGGAGATGCAAAGGAATTACACATTGCGGGGTGTTATATTTTTTAGAGTCACTTATTTGCTTTAAAAAGTCTTTTAAAGCGTCAATGACGTCATACACATTGTACGACCAGAGATACTGCTTAACGGCAATCCTTCACTCACTCTGGTGCATTCGCGCTCTGCACTTTCTTTTTACTCGAGGCATCGACTACACAGCTGACACAGGTAAATACACGTGCTAGAAGAGTTTTTGTTTTGTTTGTGTCTGGTCCCGCTTCGGATGCCACGATGCCATCAAGCCGCATCTCTGGTCGTAATCAGTCCTTCACTGACCAATCAGCGTTCATTAGCAGAATGCTAGTGTGTTATGGGCAACAACAACTCAACTTGTAAGAAATCGAAAGGACATAAGTACTCGTTCATTCAACTTTCGACCTATAACCCATGTTGAACTTGCAAAACCTAGAATCAAACCTGAGATTTCTCAACGGCAATTGGATGAAAGAGACAAATTTAGCCGTCTAGCCCCATAGACTCCCATTCATTTTGCACTCATGGGCGATCGCCCCCAGTGGAACTCTGGTGGAACTACAACCAAAATTCGGTAGGACTTAATAGGGAGTGGGCAGGCTCTCCGTAGACGGGCTCTGTTATGACTGTAACCATGGTTCCATAATATGAAATAATGCAATGAATTTTTAAATGCTAATAATCTCAAACATGCGTACACACTCTACTCTAGAGATACACTTATGTCTTTAATAAGAGTTTTTTTACGCTTTGCTTAAATCGACTCCAAACAGATACATCACGAGAAGAGATTCCTGTCACATTTCTGAAAAATGCATGATCCTAGCAAATAAATATGATATATTTTATAATTTATAAATATATTTTTTTAATTTTATTATTTTCATATTGTGGTCTTTTAGAACCCAAACATAAAAAGAGCAAATTCAATCTCAACAAGACATAAGGGTAAAATTATAGTTTCATTGTCTTAAGTATGCAAGACGTTTCATTTTAATCTAATCTATATTCACATTTTAATCAATATGTGACCAGCCTCTCAATCAAACTCAAAACTAACATGAACCTTCTGGGGAGGGAAACAAAGGGATAGAAAAAAGGGAACAGAAGAGGGAGGAAGGTAATGAATGAAAGCAAGTGAGGTGTGCAGTCCATCACAAGTCTCTGAGATCTGACCTAGGGTCAAGCGCATTAACTGTCATGAGGGCAGGAGGCATCACCATGATCTTTGAGGAGATTTGTTAATTGAGATGCCAGGAAGACTAATGGACCCTGCCGATTCCACCAGGTTCTCCTCTATTCTCTGTTAAAACTCACTCAGTTCCACTATATTCTCATCATTCAAGCTCTTTTTATCTCTATATGGAAGAGAATCTGCTGGACTTTCACATAAAATCACTACAGAGCAACATTCATTTTTATTGCAGAGACAGTCCCTTAAAAAAAAAGACTGGGGTTAAGTGTCATGCTCAAGGGCAAGATGGTGATGGCTCATGTCTCCCTCTTTATAGAGGGTTGAACCTTCTGGTTACCTCATACAGTGGGGTTCAAGAGACCACATTGGGATGTTGTTTTCTGTTTAAGCCTGAAAATAAATAGGTATTAAAATATATTTAAAGGTACACTAAGTAACTTGCCTATTATAAGTGTCTATTTTAGACTGGCTGGGATGGTTTTCGTGGGAAATTGTGTACATACGTCACTCGACCGTGCGTGTCTCGTCATGTCCATAAATAGAGAAAAGTTGCTCCAGCTACTTTGACGCATGTATGGTGTGGGAGCGGCATAGGTTAGCTGTCACAACGAGTGGAAAGGTTGACATGGAGCAGTTTCCGTAACAACATCGAAAGCTCTGCCGAACAGCTGATCATAGCTGTACAGGGCGGGTTTTTATTTCTCGTCTCCATAAAAATATCTAGTAGTAAAGCTAATGCAAGGGCTAGAAATCAATTAATCCTTTACTGATACTTCCTCATCATCATGGAGAGCACAGTTCATGGTTGCATTGCAACGACAGACGCCATGGGAGCGCAAGCGCTTGTGGAAAGAAGGAGAAAGCGACGCGACGCAATGCTTTCCACTCGTTTTTAGATGCGATATGTGAATGGCCCCCAAGGTGTTTTATTGAACAATAATTGCTATATGTAGTTCTCTAACATAATTCATTGTAAAGCATTATCTATTTGAAGAGTAATTTCATTATGGTTGTTGTAGCTTTGCTGGAATTCGTTTCTATTAATCATAGTAATAGCTACACTAACGTCTTCAGCTAGTCAATTGAAATCATTTCCATCTAAACTGGTTAAATCTCTTAAGCCTAGTAGTGAATGTTTTATGAGCAGGATAACCATATTCATCCACAGAGTCTTGCAGAGCCAAAGCACAAACAATGTTCTTCCACAAAATGCATGCAGTTTTGTTATTGTTTTTTAACCGCTAGAGGGCCAAAAGTTACATAGTCACTTATCAAATAAGGGGAATCTGGACCTTTTTCTCATAGCAAGCCATATTTTATGCACAGTTATTTACATTTATTTTAAATTTGCGGTTTCTGTTGAGGAAATGAAGCACGCTAAATTGAAATAGCAAAACGTGGACACACCTAAAATTAAAGGGGTCATATGATGCTTCTAAAAAGAACATTATTTTGTGTATTTGGTTTAATGCAATGTGTTTATGTGGTTTAAGGTTAAAAAAAAAGTCATTATTTTACACAGTGTACATTATTGTTGCTCCTCTTTGCCTCGCCTTTCTGAAACACGTCAATTTTTACAAAGCTCAATGTTCTGAAAAGAGCTGTGTGCTCTGATTGGCCAGCGATCTAGTGCATTGTGATTGGCCCAAAAACCTTAAGAGTGTGATGGAAAGGTCACGCCTTTACCATATTTGGAACATCAGCTCCCAAAGCATTAATGACAGGTGATAATGTCGATACTACCTTATCAATTCGAGGCCGAATCTGATCTGGGAAATGCAGATGACCAAGCTGATCGATCAACTTTGCCAGTGCGACTGGACCAGAACGTATGAGATTGGTTTTTATTTCATTGGGGACATAATTACTGATTATAATGAATTACACTGTCTTTTTACGCATGGCGCTACAGGTGTGAGAACACTATGCAAACATAAAACTATGTCTGCATTTGTGATCATAGAAACAACAAGCAAGCGCTACCCTATACTGCTCAAAACTCACGTTTGAATAGTCAGTAGCAAATTCTTAAAATATGAAAACATACTTACAGGCTGTGTCTGTGAGTCAGAAGCACCAGAATGAACATGCAAGGATGGAATTTCTCCACTGTTTAGAATCAGTCTTTGTGCACAGCCGGCCTAGTAGCTACTCTCCCAGGTTCTGGAAACAGTCCTCCGAAAAATGCGCAGCACACAGTCGAAAATTTTAGCTGTACTGTTCTGGAACAGTGTTGTAAATAAAGCTTAAGCACTGTTTTCTAATTGTCTTTTGGAAGGCCAAACAAAGTAATTTGGCTTTAGCAACGAAAAATACAGTCTCCACGACATGGTGGCGCCGGCAGCAACAATAATACAGTGAGAATAAAAGTTACGCCTTCTTTCTTTGCGTATACATTTGGGTTGTGTTATGAAACTCTGCCCCCTGACGTAGATTTGTGGGGGCGTGTTTGAAAGAAGCGTTTTAGGAAGGTGTGGCTGAGCCTTAACTTTTACAAAGAATATATCTTTAGGCTTGACACTTTGAGCTTTGTAACTCTGCAGATCTTATACTTGCACTAACAGCTACACAAAAGGAAAACAAGAAAAGGAAAAAGGAAAACAAGAAATCACATCATATGACCCCTTTAAGACATTTTGTGATTCTTGCAAATTATTCAATTCTACATTTTACTCAGATATATGCAGACAATATAGTTTGTAAATAATCAAATTTGTATTAAATTAGAAAGCAAAATGAAATGCAAAACAGAAGCATCTTCACTATCAGACTTTAGGGCCCACTGTGTCTTACCATATGCAAGTATTGTATTTGTCTCTATATCATCTACATTTAATTGTTATCATTTTAATTTATACAAGACTTGGTCATTTAGATGAAAATACTTTCCTTGGACAGGCTATTCAGTATAATCCTAATCCCTGACATGCAGACCTGCTCTCCGGGCCTATTGGCAGGCAGCAGAGCAGTTACAAGGCTTCTTCTCTCATTTTCAAGTATCCAGTCTGTAATACTTCATGTCTTTCCTGGTTTCTCAGCGGGATCTGACCGAATGTGGTGCTGGTAAAGAGTAAGCTAGAGGGAGATAAGCCGATACATAAGGATTATGTTGTGTGGAATCAGACGGAAATATGAAGGAATATAGTTGGACATCTGAACATAGAGCATAGAGAATGTGTGCATGTGTGCTTGGCTCTAAGCATACAGCTGTAATGACACCCAACTCAAGTCAGAAAACTAATGGTGCACAGTCAAGCATACAAGTGCAGATCTCAAATTTAAATAAAAAAGAATAAAGTTCAGCTGGAAAGGATCTTATGCACACTGACAGATTGATGATTTGGCAACAGGTATGTGCACCATTCCAATCAAGAGGGATCAGATGTTGCTGTTTGGGCCAAAATGGAGCGCTGCGGCACTGACTCAAAGACTTCACACGGATCAGGGCTTATGAATTTAACACTGTGACATTGCACAGGAAACACACACCTGCAGCCCAGACAACACTGACATCATATTGTGTTTGGATGCGTAAAGAAAGAGATTTTGCGCTTTAGAATTATGCATATTTCCATTCAGCCAGGATCAGAATGCAAAAAAATATTTTTGATCTTTCTTGCCACTTTAAGCTAAGAATATTTGAATCAAAGTAAAGCAGGGGTTCTCAGCAAAAGCAATTAATAAACTCCAACTAACCATGCACCCATGTATGATGAGGATAGAAAAAACTATGCTTATTAACTGTTGCCATCAAAGGATGCATGCATCCAAATAAAAATACATTTTGGTGCAAATTCACTTGTGACTCGGAAATACAGATAATGCTAATACAATATCTGGCCTAGTGCTTACTTGATGTGTTAGGCTGATCAAGCATACATCTGCTGTTGTTTGTGCATTTACAAAATTGTCAAATCTCCTGTTATTAATTTGACATATTGTTAACTTGGATCTATAAAGTTCTGTAACATTATTAAAATTGATGTTAAAATATTAGGTAACACTTTACAATAAGGTCTCATTTGTTAATATAGAATGTAATAACCTTGTTAATGTTAGTTAGTAAAAATAGAATTTTCCATTGCTGGTTCATGTCAGTTCATTGCATTAACTGTTGTAACTGTCATGATTGGGGTCTTTTGTTTTGTCTTGTTAAAGGACTTTTATGTTGAAATGTATTCTGAGTTTCCATTGTGTCTGTGTTCCTTTACTGTTTTTTTTTATGTTCCCTTCTGTGTTAATTGGATTATTGCCTTGATCTCTGGTCTGGATTGTTTACGTTTTGCCTTTTATTATTAACCCTTGTGTGGTGTTCATATTTTTGTTATTCAGCCAGTGTTAGTGGGTCTGGTGGACCCGCTGCATTTTTAATTCAACACAATCAAACAATTTTATGTTAAAATACTCAACAGATGTTTATGTCATCCCAATTACAAGCAATATAAACAGCATGGTTAATATTTTCTCTTTACCTTTGTTAGATCACATTTAAGAATTGCAACCTTGTGCAGGAATGGCAGGGGTAACTTAGAAACACAAAACTCACTCTTGCACTCACACTCTCTCAAAATCTCACACGCACGCACACACGCACACACACACACTAGGGCTGTCAACGAATATTCTAAATTCGAATATATATTCGAATAGTTTAAAAAAACAGAAATTCGAATGTGAAAATTAATATTCGAATCAGGGCCGTGCACAGGGGGGTGGCCCGGTGGCTAGAGCCACTGCCCCTCTGCCCTCATCGACTGAGGTGCCCCTCTTCCCCACCCCCACCGCTCCGCTCAAAGCATTCCGCTGATTCCGCTAATCCACTCCAGGTTTTCCCGCTCGCTCCGCAGCATCACTCACAGTATACGACAGTTCACGAAAGCTGTCGCATTAACAGGTAGGCTATGCAAGACAGTGGTTGAATCTGCAAAATTAGTCATTTGTTTTTGTTTTTTTTGTATTTATGTCGGTAATGTTTTGCATGGTCTTCTGGCTTCTGGCTCTTTCTACTAGTGCTAACAACTTGTACAACCAGGGCTGGACTGGCCAACGGGCATACCGCGCACTTTCCCGGTGGGCCGACGTGCTTTTTTGGGTGCTTTTTTTATAATACTCAAACATTATTTTTATTAATATTATTTTTTCTTTTTCTTTTTAACGGCCCATCAAATTTGTACATCGGCGGCCCATTCGTTTTGTTTTGTTTTGCTTAATTGGCGGCGCTGGGTTTGTGCCGGTGTAATGCATTGGTCAGAAAAAGCCAGCGTTAGGTTTTTTTTTTTTTCTTCTGACAGACCAGCCCATGAAACACGTAGATCAGCGGCCCATTGGTTATTTTCTTGATTGACACTGGGCTGGGCCAATCACAGCTTTAAACGAGTGAGCGAGAGTGCAGCAGTGTCAGTGTGTATCTGTCAAAATAGTCAGCGAGATGGAGAAGAAACGCAAGGAATGTGCAGA
The DNA here is from genome assembly GCF_963993115.1 of Abramis brama. Classification (NCBI taxonomy): domain Eukaryota; kingdom Metazoa; phylum Chordata; class Actinopteri; order Cypriniformes; family Leuciscidae; genus Abramis; species Abramis brama. The sequence continues at coordinate 28,308,195 of NC_139963.1, read as the reverse complement.
GAAATAGCGTGAAAAAAATAGAAACAGGCCCTTAAAGCAGACGCTTTATGTGTCAAAATATACACGTTCAAAAGTTTGGGGTCAGTAAGATTTTATGTTTTTAAAAGAAGTAGCGTATCTTCTGCTCACCAAGGCTGCATTTATTTGATAAAAAACAAACAGTAATATTGTGAAATATTATGACAATTTAAAATGACTGTTTTCTATTTTAATATATTTTAAATTGTAATTTATTCCTGTGATCAAAGCTGAATGTTCATCATCATTACTCCAGTCTTCAGTGTCACATGATCCTTCAGAAATCATTCTAATATGATGATTTGATGCTCAAGAAACAGTCATTATTATTATCAATGTTGAAAACATTTGTGTACAATTTTTTTTTTCAAAAGTCTTTGATGAATAGAAAGTTCAAAAGAACAGCATTTATTTAAAATATAATATTTTCTAATATTATAAATGTCTTTACTGTAACTTTTGATCAGTTTAACTCATCCTTGATGAATAAAAGTATTGATTTATTTTATTTCTTTCCCCCAAAAATAAAATTAAAATTCTTACTGACCCCAAACTTTTGAACGGTAGTGTTTAATGTTACAAAAGCCTTAGATTTCAGATAAATGCTGTTCTTTTGAACTTTCTATTCATCAAAGCATCATGAAATAAAAATGTAAAAAACTGTTTTCAACATTGATAATAATCATAAATGTTTCTTGAGCATCAAATCATCATATTAGACTGATTTCTGAAGGATTATGTGACACTGAAGACTGGAGTAATGATGCTGAACATTCAGCTTTGATCACAGGAATAAATTACACTTTACTGTATATTCACATAGAAAACAGCTGATTTACATTGGAATAATATTTCACAATATTACTGAATTCGTTTGCAAATTTTTGTTTGCATTTTTAATCAAATAAATGCAGCCTTGGTGAGCAGAAGATACTTCTTTTAAAAACATTAAAAATCTTACTGACCCCAAACTTTTGAACGGTAGTGTATGTTTTCTGACCTTCATCAGCTCCAGTGGCAGATGATGATAGTGAGGAGGATCAGGAGAGAGCTACTTTCAAAACACTTAGGCCATGTCATGAGTGTAGGAACCCATAACCCAGTTACAGATTATTTCCACATCTGCATAGTTGACGATTACCGCAATTCACTAGAAATATAATGAGAGGCGTTTGTAAACCATGTTTTCCTCCAAAATAAAAGCTTGATGCAGTTTCCGTCAAAATAAAAGATCATGTGCTTATCTCTTTCAAGTACAGAAATTTGTACAAAACTAATCATGAAAGTTTCCTTTATTGTTTTAGTGCATTTGTTTTACAAAATATGGCTATTACTGTCATTGGATTAATATTATAACATTATTAGGCCTATGTAGTGTAATGTAAATAGACACTGTAACTAAAAGAGGTTTGAATATTTCTTTGTTTAATTTGCACACTGAATATGGGTTGGAGCTTTTAATTTTGAACTCTCAAAGTGCACCAGATTGATGAATTTAACATTAAAATGCACACAATTTTCTTACGGGGGGGGGGGGGGGGGGCATGCCCCCAAACCCCCCCTAGAAGGGCCGAGGTCCACCCACCACAGTTTTACCAAAAATCCTGTGAGAAACACTATTGCTATGCCAGTGCAGCTTATAGCTTGTTTTAGGCTTCATCACTGTATTAATAAATGTCAAATTTTTACTTATTTCATCTGTTAACCCTCACTCGTTCATATACTCACTCATTACATGGCATTAGTGGTTTTAAGGAATTGGAGTTGGTATGCATATATTTAAGGGCGTGCAAAGATGGGTGGTGTTTATGATCATATATGGGCCAGTCTGGGCCAAAATGCCAGGGACGATTTTTTTTTTCACAGTCCAGCCCTGTGTACAACATATCCACGTTCTTAGAATTAGCTGCTTGTCTAATCAAATTATTGTACTCTCGATCAGATCTAATACAAATAAATTTATATTTTTTGTATCTAATACAACTAAATTTTCTGTTGTTGGCACACTACCCCAAAAAAACAAAATAGTGCCCCTTTTTTGGTTTAGGCCACTGCCCCTTTAAAATGTCTGTGCACGGCCCTGATTCGAATGTGGAAAAACCATAACGTCCGCGGTAGCAGAGGCGCGGCTGTCTGCTTTGCGAGTGGGCGCGCTGCCTGAGAGGTCAGGGACAGGTCACAGGAAGAAGCGTTAACGGTAAACAGAAACATTACTAAAGAGTAGGCTACTGTACTGACTGAATAGATATTGCGCAGCATGAATAAGGTAGGTTAGATACAGCAGTTCCATGCACTGCAGGCTTCCACTGGTTTGATTATTTACCGTTTCATGTCAAGGAAAAGTTCAATTTTTACCACAGCACAGCTCGCTCGGAGCGTTCAATGTCGGATTCGCGTCTAGTTGGACTCTTGAACATTTTGAATTCGCGCGTCAAAAGCAAAAGTTTGATGCGCGGAGAGCGTGAAGCCTCTGTTATACTCCAGTTTGGACGCGTACACGACAGCTGCGCACAGCTCGGACGCGCACTACTTGTATTTATACTTTCTGCTGAGGTCCGCTCGGTGAACGCGTTCAACGCATGCGCAGTAGATCGGTCAGGACAGTATAATCGATAATATTTTTTATATTTATAGTTTATATTTGCATTTATGTCAAAACCTAGACACTTTCAAACATCAAAATGACATTTATTAATATGTATTCGTGTCAAAATGACATATAAACATTTTCCTATTCTATTTTGCCTGGAAACGCTTCCAACGTGCGTGCGTGAAAATAGGCATTGGTTCTATTTCAAGCATGCACGCATTTTCCGTTTTTTCAAATTCGGCGTCCATGTTATTTCCATCTCTTTCGCGGTTTTAACCTAATGAACGCGCGCCCTTTTGTCCGCGCGGTCACAAAAAATGGGAGGCACGCTGTCCGCAACGAGCCTCCGCGCGCACCCCCGATGACGATTTTTACGTTACGCGGACCCTCGCGGTCGCGGAAAGTATAACAGAGGCTTGACGCCTCATTCGCGCCACAAGACCTCCAGACGCGCGTAAACGCGTCTTTACATCGACTTAACGTTGAAATCACTCGCGCCAGACGCTCTATTCGCGTTTGGTGTGTGAACGCAGCGGGTGAGGGCGAGAGAGAGATGAGTGCCTGCGAGTGAGCGGTGAGAGTGAGGTCTGCGGTCTTGGCCATTAGGATATTTACTTGTTTGTTTTTGTGTAGGTAATACGTTGTCAAATATGTTTAAACTTAAATAAACTACCTATACAAGTAGTTATGTCTCTTTGTATTAATTTGTTCTGTTATTGACGTAATGTGCGTCATTGACAAAATGGCAACCAGATGTTCGAATAGTTCGAATATTCGTGTGTGTTTTAGAGGGAATATTCGAACGTCATTTTTGAGCAATTTTGACAGCCCTAACACACACACACACACACACACACACACAAACAGGCGCACATATCTTTGTGGGGACTCTCCATAGACGTAATGGTTTTTATACAGTACAAACTGTATATTCTGTCCCCTTACACTAACCCTACCCCTAAACCTACCCATCACAGAAAACTTTCTGCATTTTTACATTTTCAAAAAAATATCATTTAGTATGTTTATTAACCCATTTCCCTCATGGGGACCGCTGGCTGGTCCCCACAATGGAGGTGATCTCAGGTTTTACTATCCTTGTGGGGCCATTTGGTTCCCACAATGTAATATAAACAAACACACACACACACACACACACACACACTCACTCGGATATGTGGTTTACGGGGACTCTCCATAGGCGTAATGGTTTTTCTAATGTACAAACTGTATAATCTATCCCCCTACACTAACCCTACCCCTAAACCTACCAATCACAGAAAACTTTTGGCATTTTTTGAATTTCAAAAAACACCAAGTATGTTTTTTTTAAGCCGTTTGGTTTATGAGGACACAGATGTCCTCATAAACCATGTTTACGTTGTAATACCCATGTCATTATACACATTTGTGTCCTCATAAACCATATACAAGAACACACACACACACACACACACACACACACACGCACAATAACAGCAGGCCCTGACAGGAGGAGGATAGAGTAAAGGTACACAGGACCCGAACATCCTGTGTGTAATCCTTGCACACCTGTTACAGTAATGCAACAGATGCAATTTTTTATTTAACAAATGTATTAGTAAATGTAGAACATTAACTAAGATTAATAAATGTTGAAGTAGGCTATTTTTATTGTTAGTTCATGTTAATACAATAACAAATATATTTGAATGTAAATATTACTATATTTTGTATTTATAAAAATAAAAAATATTTATACTAATACATTTCTGAACATTAAAAAACAACAACAACAACAACAACAACAACAATTTTTTTTTTGACTTTTGGACATTTTGCACAATTTTAGTAGGCTACTCTGTTTGGTCGCCACTTGAAGCAAAACCAGATGAGAACCTTTGAATGAAAAGTTTTTTCTGGCCAGCCACAACAAAAGGAACAAAAACTGAAGAGAAAATACACTATAAATTACTTATTTCATCCTGGTGAGAGACCCACAACAGAGCTACAGCTCAAACAAACAAACATATTACATGTAAGATGTGTGCCAGGGAACAAATAAAATGGAAACAACTATAACGGTAAGAAAGGGGAATGAAAGGAGCAGGAAAATGCCAGAATCAAAACTCTAGTTACACAACCCTGCAGTCTCTCTCCCCAAACTAAATGTCTTTTTAAAGTCTTGTTTCACACCAATGCAGCTGGCAGTATCAATTACAAAGACGTTCACACTGGTGTTCCTGGTATTCAGGCATGGAGTGCTTCGGGAAACTATACTGTTATCAGTTCTTTAATTACCTGCATGACACACCCGCAAATCTCCAGCTAAAGAATCAGCAAGAAGATGGTTCAAAAATAGTCTTCTTTTGGATGCACAAAACTTCCATCGTTTGTTTATTGACAATCTCTCTTGTACAACCTTGGCATGTTGTCCATCACCACACGTACTGGAAAATGTAGAGACATTCAGTTATGAAATCTCAAATGGCATGTAAAATAACATTGTTGTCATCCCGGCGTTCCTCAACTGTGTGGTTGTATGGTGTACATTTACAAAAAGCTCCATGAAATCTTTGAAGCATTTGCCTTCAGGGAACAATCATTAGCTGTTAAAACGAGGCAGAAATACGAAACATGACGTGGGTAGAGTATGCAAGTTACCGTTTGTTTATTTGCTCCTCAGCTTCATTCTGGATGCTAAAATGTGTATAATACATGATTACATGATAGAGATGGCATTTGAAGCCTTGTTTAGATTATTTCAACTTCTGTGGATGAAGCAGATTTTTTATTTACATTTTTTCATTTAGCAGATGCTTTTATCAAAAGTGACTTGAAGTGCATTCGAGGTATAAACTTAAGCGGTATTTCTGTCCTGAGTCGAACTCTGACTTTGGTGTGGCATTAGTAGTCATTGCTTTGACATTTCATTGTGTACTGATGCCGACTGATGTAAAGGTGCAAAGCAAATGACTTACATTTACTTACTATTTGCTTGGGAAAGTCCTGTGGTGCATTAGAGCATTACAGTTTTTCTCGATTGCTTAAACACTATAACCAGGCTTTTGAACTAAAATTTCAAAACCATAATGCCATTTATCAAAAAGCACACCCATTTCACTAAACTATAAACACTATTCCCTGTTTTGACACGAGTCAAATTTGTTGAACTGTCACTGCAAAACTCTACACACAAATCCCTTAATTTCTCATTGCCTAGACCATGTTGTCATTTAGAAAGCACTAGCATTCAATATTGTTCACTCAAGTCAGCACAGCTTCAGCTCAGTTAGCACACAAATACTCAAGTGGAAACACTAGGAGTCAAAATTTAACACACATCAATCAGATCCTTCAATAGATAGATAAAAGGGCCCAAATCAGATTATGGAACAATGGATCCAGAAAGACATGAAGGAAGAGATCGAGGAGGAGGAGGAGGAAGGGCAAGAAGACAAGCAGTCTCAGATGAAATTTAAGCCACTCTAGTTGCCCATGTCATTGTCAATGGTATGACTATGAGGGAGGCTGGGCTACGAGTAAGGCCAAATTTGAGTCGCTTTACCGTCGCCTCGAGAACCTTCAGGGAGGTGTGGTGGCAAACAAAATTCTATCACTGAATAAGAGAAACATTTTCAATAGTCTTTGATGAGGTGTATTTTCTTGCAAGAAAAGGCCAGCAGTCGTACAGTCACACAGAGTGGCTGCAGAGTGTGACAGTGAAGGGATGGCATCCTTTCTCCTTTATAGTCTTGACTCCCAGAATGTTATCTTTCTAGGCAAATTATGGTATTTCAACCATACATGAAACATTCTTAGAAGTGTTCATCATATTGTCTCCTTGAGTGGAGACCCTCCTGTCACGACCAACACTCTTTACCATTCCAATACTATTCCATATTAGAATAAGGTTTGTGTGTGCTCTTTTACTGTCATATGATGGTCACACACATCTTATTGTAAGTAAATAGAAAAAAATTAGAGGAGAGAGTAAAAAAATATATTTTTTTTTTGTGTGTGTGTGTATTGTAATGTGTAGTACATGAATGAATAAAAATGTGCCAATGTATCCACTGGTTGTGTCTTCAGTGTTCATCCTGTGAAAAGGTTTGTGAGGGGGGGAACCACAAGCAACATAACTTACCAGTTTTGGAAATGTTGTTTTGAATTTATTGCACCAGCGTGTTAGACTATGTTGTAGTGTGTGTGATTTTGAGGGCTTGTATGTCCTGTCTGAGGGCAAAGTTTGGTTTTTCAGCAAGAGTGAATGGTTTTGAGTGTAGAGCTTCATTTTGACCTGAAAATAGGATGTTTGGGGAATTGGGTGAGACGTTATGGATTTGTGTTTACAGTTTTGAGAATACGAGGCATAGTTTCAAGAAATGTGTTTAAGCAATCGAGAAAAACTGTAAGACCATGTGCACACGTTTCTGCCTCTTTACATCTGTGTGAAATCCACAAGGTCACATGCATATACACATGCGTTTTTGTACGAAACTGCATACTATATGAGTATAAAAAGTGAATCAGTTACCCTACAGAATGTTAAAAATGACTTTTGTTGGTTGATTCAGTTATATTCAATATTTTTGGCTAAAACCAGCATATTGAACCCTTACAAAATATCTAATCAAAGTAAACGCCAGGCTTCAAGCATAAGCAAAAAGCAATTTCATCCCTGTTAACATTTAAAGACAATGCAGTCGTATTTAGAGTGTCTGATACAGTATGTTATTTTACTCCTGAGACTGACTCAATAGTGTGATGGGTAAATGGGGTTTTTGACAATGTTGCTTTGTGCAAATATTGTAAGAGTAGATCTGGCGTGCACACAAACGCGAACATCTATGACAGAAAATGGATTCAAAACTATGCCATCTCATCCTAAACACCCCCTACACACCATAATAAAGGAAGAAGAAATCACCAAACACAAACTGCTGCAGCTATTTCCCCTACAACCACAAAACAGGGTCAATTGTGCATTAATGAGGCCATCAGATTCTATTAGAAGGAGGAAATTAACTATTGCGTCAACGAGTGACCTAAAAATGAGCAACATCAAATTCATATAAATAAAATTAATTAAAATAATGAACAATGCATGGCACAATGTTTTTCATAAAGTCTCAATATCTTCAATTTTATTTCATACAATACATTTTACAATGAAATCTTAAGCAGGACTGGTGGTGAATGTACAAACGTGAGAGAGAACACCTCAGTCTCAGTTCTGGGCGAAATGGTCTTTTTGAAAGTCACACCTCTTTATTGCCACCAAGGCTACATATATACACTAAATTACAAGGTATATTTTTTCTTCATTGTTCATTATTGCACAACTTTTTGTTTGGTTTTTATATGAACAGAATCAACAAAATAAAGCAATCAATCCATTTTGACAATATAGTACAAAGAAAGCAAAAATAAAGTGTTATGTATACATATATTAATATATATATTTATATATATTTATATATAAGTCTTTCATATAAACAGCCTCTCAACATGATAAAAATCAGTCAAACTGCAGCAGAAAGCCAGAGAAGTAGTGGTGAGTAATGCCACGCCCCCAGTGATTTTGAGTGACAGCTCTGCTGATTGGGCTTGCTCATAGGAAGTACCTCCCACTGGTGAAAGCTAAATCAGTCGTGTAGTTTAAGCACCCTTAAATATCGTAACACCCTTGTCCTCAAATGATCATGCACAAATTTATGCCTTCAGTTAGATTCTGTGCTCTATAAACACTATGCTAAGACCCTTGACAAATACAAGACACCACCTAGATTTTCTATTCCACAGACCCATTAGATATGGGACACATCACACAACCACAATAAGCTCAAAAGATTTCATTTCCCCCTTTCCACCGGTCCGTCTTTTCCACTGAAGATCTGTTTTTGGTGATGCTCAAATCCATCTACCGTAATCCTGTTCCTCCACTCTCAGTCTTCCTCTCATCCAGCTCCCACCATCTAAAATCCATTCGATTTGTCACTCCATCAGCTGCTGTGTAAACTCTCTGTGAAGAAGCCAGTGGTTTATGTGCTACCAAGCCCAGAGTATGAATGGCCTGTTTTTCATTTCCCCCAATGAATCACTAATGACTCAAGCGCTGCATTGGACTGCTGGGATAAAGGGCTTTGTACATTAACAAATGTGATAAAACATAAGGCTGTGCTTCTGATAATGAGATTATTCATCACTCTGCTGCTGTTCAAATAAACTAAACGGCCAAAAATATCTAAACACAAAAACACAACACCCATATATACTTGTAATTTCAACACCATGGAATAATTAACCAAAAAATGAAAAATCACTTACTCGCATTCACATTGTTCCAAACCTGTATGTCTTACTTTCTTCTGTGGAACACAATAGGGACAATTTTTAATGCACTGGTCACTTGTTTCCATGCAGTTACATAAATGGCATGGAGCTTTCATGCTTAAAATAAAAAGTTCCTTCAAACTTGTCCATATGACTCATGTACCAAGCAATATTTGGGTTTGGGTGAGAAACAGACTGAAATCTAGGTTGTCGAACTCTAGAAATTCAAGAAGTAAAATCATCTAATCACTGAGTTAACAAATCATTCAAACCAGTTTTGTGGACCAGATAAAAACTGTAAAGAAAACATCAGATTGAAAGATTCAAATTTAAAATTACATATAAATTTACATACTTTTGGCATTTGTCCATTCCACCCAGACATTTAGTAATAATTCGATTTTTCAGGACCATCTTGGTGGATCGTTATAGAAAACAACACGGATGCAACAGACATGACAAAAAAGAGCAGTGTCCCACTTCCTATACCATGACTCATTTGATAGACGATGCTACATAAATCCCATGCAAAGACAAATGTGAAATCCCAAATGATCCATCTTCCCTCAGTATTGGCTTTCATCCCGCTCTCTCATCTTCTGCCATCTCTTTCTCCTTCCCCATTACCTCTCTTCTTTCTGTCCATCTTCCTAAACATCAAAGTGAGGGAGACATCAGAGGACTGATGTGAGAAGATGCTAATGCAGATATCCATTCATTCATGCACAGCTGGGACCATTCTTCCATGAATGCAGAGCAGGGGACCAGGGTCTACCCATCCTTCTGGGCCACTAAGCAACTCCCACATACTGTATATAACATTCAGCTCATCTTCCTAGCAATTTGTAGCTGATTTGTAGTAGATTTCACAGCCAGCCATTTTCGTTACTCTACATGAATGAATTGAATCATAGTATGTGCACTACAGGGGCATCCTGTGCTGGAGGTGCTGACTTTGGACTGATTTCCTGGAGCCCGGGGCTATACAACATATGTCACCCAGACAAACAGGGGCTATTTTCAGCCTTGGTTTGTAGATGTCTGTGAGCTGGTGTGTATGTGCCTGCTGAACCCTTATCACAGCTTTTCAGACCACATCCTTCTTATTTCTCTCTCAAAAAGCAGCTATTTTCTATGAAAGCAGAGTGGTACTATGAAAGGGAGTGGCAGAGCCCTTGTTGGGACCGTGTAGTGCCGTGATGGTGGCTGTAATGGAGAGTCTGAGCATCTCTTGTGTATACACAAAAGCCACGGCCACTGATAATCGGCTCAGAGATCGAGTGCCGAGCACAGACTGCATCAATGCACTACTTACAGGGGCACTTTCGTTTTAATGGCCCTTAGTGCACACGTCTCCTAATTGCCATGATAAATATGTAATGCAGTCCCAAGGGCCGTTGCCTAGGGTGAACTCAAAGTCGTACGCCGAATCTTCTAGAGGCATGCCGAAGCCAAGTGCAGCTCAACGTTTACATGAGAACAAGATAAGAAAGTGCAAAGGGTGAGAGAGCATTTTGTTGTGACAGATCAGTAGCTATGCACGGGTTCATGAAAAACGGCAAATGCTATCTTTGCATCTCCTTTATTCTTCACACAATAGGCCAGCATCATAATTGCTATAGAGAACATGACAAATCAGGAATAAATTGCTAGTGATTTTTTGTCTCTCAGCGCGCCTATCTGCAGCGCTGCTGGTGGTGTATTAATGTCAACCCGTGCAAAGCAGTCTTTGAGTAATCATTTTCCAATATTAGCACTTCACATTAATGGAAAAACAGATGAGGTTTTGAAGTTAATACACCACGTGAACGCAAACAAATGGCCACTTAAATGAAGCGGAACAAAGATGAAGAGGTACAGTAGAGGCTTTACCTGCTGAACACTGACCGTTTCATGTTAAACCGTGACATAACATTCGACTAGTAAAATGAATGGCCTTTTAGTCCGTCGTGCTGAGCTGAAATAAAAATATAATCAAATGCAGCCGCATGTAACCACATTGAGGTGTATGTGTCATGACATTAGAACGCAATTAGCAGAGAGCACATCTTTTTGAGACTATAACCACCAGTGATGGGGAGAAGCAACACTAAACCTAACAGCTAAGAACTAACTTCTGTAGCGTCACAACAGCTGTTCTTTACATGACTTTACTCTCTTTTGAAACTAGATGGCACAAAAATTCAGCTCAGCACCTTTCTTAACAAACGCTTTGTACATGGAAATTTGTCTGATCCTTGACACGATCTCGGGCAGCAACGCAAAGTTGATTCTGCGCTAATTTGATCGAATATTTACTGTTTTTAAAAAAGTTGTAGATTTTTGTAGCAAAGGGAAATCGTTAAAATTATTGACAAAGATATTTTAATGATTTTCAGTTTTGTTCAAGGTATTTAAAGCAACTTTTTTTTTTAATAACGGAAGAATGTTTAAAAGTATGATATATGGGGTAAAAGGCTATGCTGTTAATTTTTAACATCAAAATAATTAACATGATAATAAATAGCTGGATAATCACCGTATGTATAATGAATTCATCATATCGACACAAATCTTTTATTTATCTAAATAAACTGAAAATAGTACAAACTTTGTTTTGATCAAGTATTAACTTAGACATTATTAAAAACATTATTTTAGCTAAAGTATTTGTTTCAATACATTGTGCCTTTTGCCCCGTGTGTGGACAAAAGCTTTGACGTTACGATTTTTAAACACATTTATGAGTTATTTTCACACAAAATCTGTTGCTCCATCAATGCTCAATACAAACATATTTTTTCCTGCAGTCATACACTATGGGAGTAGTGAAAAGCACATTTTTCTTAAGGTGTGCCTTTAGTCCCGTTGTACCCTACTTCAAATTATGATTAGCTTACAGCTTGGCAAGCTACAATTTCAAGGTAGCTTTCCAAACACAGATAACAACTAGCCAGGCCAAGTATTTGCTGTGTAAGACCTTGGCATGAAAATAAGATCTTGTAACATTGAAGTGGAAAGGTTTTCCCTTGTTCCAGCAGAAGGCAGAAGTTAAGAATTCATGCCTCAGCAAATTCACTGAGAGCCCAGTATATATAATATATTGTCCCGTATATTTGGATTTCCAAGAGCACTTGGTGCAGTCATTTAGCAAGAATGATTTGTACAGCAGTTTTTCTTAATCAGAGCAACATAATCAATCCGTTCCTGCAAAGTGAAATGAGGTTCTGTAAATGGAGCCTTGACCTCACAAAAGTTAAATTCAACATGTTTTGCTTGATTAAAAACAAGATCGTGTTTGTTAAAACAAATAACATCATGCTTGACTAATGACGTCTTTGAAATGCATGAATTACAACTGTACCTGTAAATAATCAAGTGCATAAAAATAGAAGAAAACAAGGCAAATGTGCCAGAAGGATACAGACATTACTTGCTTAAAGGGATAGTTCATCCAAAAATGAAAATTAGCCCATGATTTACTCACCCTCAATTCATCCTAGGTGTATATGACATTCTTCTTTCAGACGAATACAATCGGAGTTATATTACAAAATGTCCCGGCTCTTCCAAGCTTTGTAATGGCAGTGAATTGCCATTTATGTTTTGAAGTCCATAAAAGTGCATCTATCCATGATAAAAGTAATCCACACGGCTCTGCGGGGGTTAATAAAGGCCTTCTGAAGTGAAGTGATGTGTTTGTGTAAGAAAAATATCCATATTTAAAACTTAATCGACTAAAATAACTAGCTTCCGGCAGACGACCGTACACATCGATTTACGGCGAAAGAGTAACCTTTGACATGACACATTACGCATTGACGAACGAGGATAGAGCAAAATAAAACACCAGTCACGAATTAGAAGTCTAAAACGAAAATCTTTAAATAGAAATGTCGGTGGAGCTTGAGTTTGTTGCCCAGCCCTGTTTATTTGAACTGCGCGCTACTCCTACATCCTACGTCATACTGTACATCGTCAAGTGTTACTCTTTTGGCGCAAGTCGATGCGTACGGCCGTCTGCCGGAAGCTAGTTATTTTAGTCGATTAAGTTTTAAATATGGATATTTTTCTTACACAAACACATCACTTCGCTTCAGAAGGCCTTTATTAACCCCCGCAGAGCCGTGTGGAGCACTTTTATCATGGATGGATGCTTTTTTATGGACTTCAAAACATAAACGGTTATTCACTGCCATATAAAGCTTGAAAGAGCCAGGATATTTTTTAAGATAACTCTGACTGTATTCGTCTGAAAGAAGAATGTCATTCACACCTAGGATGACTTGAGGGTGAGTAAATCATGGGCTAATTTTCATTTTTGGGTTAACTATCCCTATAATGTCAATATAGCATAAATAAATAAACAGACATAACATGCTGGAAATAAACATTGTTATGTCTCTCACCAAGCTTGTTCAAAACACTCAAAAAACATCTGTGAGCAAATTAAATATTTATAGCTTATAAATAAATACTCATGCTCTGAAATATATTGTTTACATTGCTCGGTATGTTTACATAAACTGTAGCATCAAGCTAATCTATTTCTTTAAAATCTTGTTATAATTTTGCAATATAATTATATGTAAAGAAAGAGTTTTGGAGTGCATTTAAAATCATTTTATCACAGATGGCAGCAATAAGTAAAATAAAAACGAACTTTTAATGTGGTCAGTGTTTTATTATTATTATTTATACTACTTACAATGAGCAGTAACTAAAAGTCTAGTGAAATCTTCAGTGCACACTGGGCATTTGAAGGATTTTTCATTTAAATTGTTGAAATGAACAACGAAAACAATAAACTGCACATTTTTTAGTGGTCCCCTAATTTAGATGCCAACTATCGGGCCATAATTCAATCACAGGCAAGGTGGGACTGGGCAAACTTAATAATAAAGATTTGACACTTCATAAGCCTGTCGTAGTGATCGCAGACAAGCCCAGACAATAGCAGGCCTACCTCACCGAAACAAGAAATTATGATGCCGTCACTGCAAATAAGAATCATCATCAGTCTCAGACCCAAAAAAAGATCTCTCTTGTTTCCAAGTAGGGTTCTGCGGCAGGCATTTCAAGCCAAACACCTGCTGTCTCGAACTGAGGACACAGAATTTGTTTTAAAAGTCCTACTATATATATATATATATATATATATATATATATATATATATATATATATATTTTTTTTTTAAGTTAGTATTTTTAAATCAGGATCAAAAAGGGATTCATAATCGCTGAGACAACAAATTAATTATCATTGCCATCAGCTGTCTACATAAACATACACATAAAGCCAACCAGTGAATTTAATGAACTGAAGCTGAACTCACATTAGCAAAGCACTCAGAACCATGAATATTAATGGCCATCATGGCTATTTTATTTTTTAACATAAATGTATGATTCAAGACTAGAAAAGGACATAGCAAATTCATGTTATATGCAAAAACCTGCGTAATTAAATCTGGCTATATAGGCATAGAAAATGTCTCAAGGTTATGTATGTAACCCCGTTCCCTAATAAGGGAACGTGACGCAAAGGATGATACTATGGAAATGCCTTCAGCATTCGCCAGTGTCTGAAGCACGTGTAAAATCACGCCAATTCTATTGGCTGATTATGTGACGAAGTATGGCACGTCACCAAGACCATTAAAGGGTGCCTACGTCACGGAATCTCCAGATTCTAATTGTCTGAAGTAGCTGAGCAGGCATGAAGTATGGCAAAGCAATGCAGCGTCTCGTACCCTTCTGAGGGAACCAGGTTACGTTCGTAACCCTGAGACGTTCCCTTTTGAGGGATCTGAACACTGTGACATGGCAAAGCCATTCTGTGCCTCTTAGGCAAGGTGAGAAATGTCTGACCAGCAAGGTTGTGAAGTATGGATACGCACAAACCTTTTGGCCACCAAAGAAAAAATAATCCAGAAGGACTTGAGATCCCGGGGTTAAATCCATATGATTGTGTGCAGAGAGGACCAGCCTGCCACAACATAAAACATCTCGTAAAGGCGCACCTTAGCTAGTGCACTCCTAGCGTTGTGTGCTTGATGCCTAGAGATTAAATATGCTGTGCGCCTCGCAAGCAATAAAAGATGAAGCCATACTACACGCCCCGTAGGCAAAATAAATCACATCAAAAATCCAATGTGAAAAGCGCTGTTTTGGTGGCAGGAACAGTTGATTTAGATTTAGACACTGAAACAGGCATGTGGCTTCTGAAGACAAAAAGTATTAGGGATTCCATGACGTAGTGCCCTTTTAGGTCTTGATGATGACGCACTACGCTTCGTCACCTGACATCCGCCGGCCAATAAGATTTCAAATGTGCTTCAGACACCTGCGCACACTGAAGTCATTCCCAGGTCATTTTGTTTCTTGAATTTCAATGGTATCATGCTCATGGAAACTAGCTTCTACTAAATGACCAAGATGATCTGAAGTCGATTTGAAGGCAGGCTTCAGGGTCAACAACAAAATATATGAAAACATTTTTTTTTTTTTTTTTTAAGTGAAGCCTATTTATTTTACCATTCTATCTAGCATTTTATGATTTGCAGTTAGCATACAGGGTGATGACTGCAGTCACCCTGTAGAGTGCAGGTATCAGCATTGCTTCTATTGCAGATTGACAGGCACATCAGATAACGCTCAGCCTTTGTTCCTGTTGTCACAGGATGTTTATAGTGTTTTTGTTTTGTGTCATTTATCTCTTTTGCTCCTCTTTTTTCTTTTCTTACAGTATCGGCACTAAATGTGGTAGAGTAACCGAATCCAAGTGGAATGTCAGGAGTGATTTGCTTTGTGTCACCTCAATGAAACTGTTTTTTGTGTGTGTGTGTGTGTTTGAGTGGGCTACCATATTTCAGGTGTGTGAAGTGCTGTGCTCTGTGATGATAGAGCTGGTGCCTTGATTTAGTGATTGCCAAACACACCAAATGAGAGAGGTATACTGGAGAAGAGAGAGTGAGAATGACTCAAAAAACCTACTCAGGGCTACACTTGCAATTCAGTCCAAAAATACAACACATAGAAGTAATTTTAACCATATCTTTCTTCTATCTTTTAATTTCAAAAACAGAAAGGTACAGATAATGACACATTCAAGGCCATACAGTACGCCACAAGGGTATTCATCACATTGTCCTCTCAGAGATGCCCAGGTCATTACTGAAGATCATTTTTTGTCATTAAGTAGGAGGATCACCTTTTATTTCACCCGTATGACTTTTGTAAGCGATTAGCGCTTGCTTTATTCCAGTCAGACGGGGAGAGTAATTACTCAACCTCTAGATAAAACACTGATGCAGCCACGATGACAGAGGTTCTCCATACATCTAACCGACACTTACTCTCCAAAACTGTAATGATTAGATAAGAGCACACTTATGAGTCAAATATAAAGCATATGACCTCCAGAACTTCCCAGGCACCAGTGTAAAGAACACAAACTGCAGCTTCAGAAACACTACCCCTTCAGAGGGTTCTTGATTTGTACAATGGTGTGACAGCCCGCATCCCAAGATTCACGAGGCTGGCGACACCACGGCCTTACGAACGTGCGGTCAGGACTTGGAGCAGCTGACATTTAAAGGACAGATAGCTGGAGGGAAGAGATGGTTTAGGTGTGGAAAAACAACACTTCTCCCATGCATTTCCGCTTCAGAGCTTTCTGAACGACCACACAAGCATGCCAAACCACTAGCAGCATGTCTACTATCAGAACCTCTCCTGTCTCTTTCCACGCACTTTCTTTTCTCAAGGGCCATTCTACATGGAGTTTATTGCTTCTTTTAGAGGGGAAAATCAATGAATTTTACTCATGAATATCCACCTAAGCAACACCACAAGAGCAGCACTGAATATCAGCACAAGTTGTTAAAGGCATACTTGACCAAAAAAAATATGACAGATTTGGTGTGTGTGTGTGTGTGTGTGTGTGAACTATCCCTTTAAAATCAAGTAATTTCAGGTTTCAATAATATTTTTTTATAAAATACTTCCCAAAAAAGCTTTGTGCCACCAACCAACATACTGTACAGAACAGAAGAGAGGTTGCGAGTAGAATAAAGTGACTTCGAATTTCCCTCCCTCATCAAAACGCTTCATAATCACACATGCATGGTTTTCTAGCTCCACTCCGGGTTTTTTGCATTTCTCCAGCTTCTGCCGCTCAATTTTGGTCTCAGACGCTCTCAAAACAAAACAATCCCACTTTCAGTCTACACCGCTCACATACTCTGGTCTGGAACGTCGCCGACACAGACAAGCGAAATCATACAAACACGGAAATATCAGCACTCTGCACAGCCAATCAGATTCAAGAACTAACTGTTCAATAAGGGATCTAAGCTACAGTAGCACAGAAGACAGTTTGAGGCCAAACTACATATGACCACAGAAGTCTAATGAGAAATTGTAGTCTCATTAATAAATCAAAGGGAAATTATGTTTTACATTAATACAGATTCAGGAAGACCTCAGGGTGGGCGAAAAAATAAAATAAAACCTACAAGCCTCAACCATTCTAAAATGCATGTATCATTGTCATTGGTCATAGCACACATGCAATTCGATATATAAAAGGATATGTACATATGTTCAACCCAGTGACAAGACACATTGAGTTTTGTATAAAATCTCACCCATCACTCTAGACCATTTAACATCACACATACACTTTTCAAAAACTTAATATATGCATTTGTCCTTCAATGCATTGTCAGATTTTTCTTTAAGCTACATACACTTTTAAACTATACAACGATGGCAATACATTAACTCTTGGTCTACCTGTCACTCTTACAACACTTGCCACCGCTCGTGTTCTACTATAATGGTGATGCACTGACGCAAGCTTATTAGAGCATTAAATGCAAAGTCAAATCAAATGAACATTAACATTTAACATACAGCCCTCTTTTTTTTCCAGCTATCTGTCTCCCTGAGGAAACAGAGCGCTCAGTAGTGGTATTTTCCAAGGTCCTGAGTTCAAAATGACTTCATATGTTCATCTGAACCATTGGCAGTCCATCTATTCTCAACGATCGAATGGTTATGTAATGTGATCAGCCCTCACGTCGTGCAGGTATTGTTACTTAGGCTAGTAAACAAGGGTAAATACTCTACTTGAAGAAGAAAAAAAGACATTGACATCATTTTGTTTACTTGGGGCACACAAAGCTACTGTTTATTGCTGTAGTGTCAGACTAACCTTTGAAGTCTTGCACACTATTAGCAAAAATTGTCTTGTGAGATCCAAGAACACCTTGGAAACCAAGTAAGCCCTTTGTTATTGTGTTTTGTGGATTAAACTTTAATGCTTCAGAGTTTCTTATTTCAAAATGGTGGCTTCATGACTGGAATTGGCAAGATTAAAATGACAATCCCACGCTTGGGTCCTGACTAAACCACAACACAACTGATGTAATGTACAGAGACCCCGACGTCATGGATGGACAGTCACTACTAATCAAGTGTCAATGAAGTTCATCAACAGGTCAAGTCTAATTGTGATAATCACATGAATATTACAAAAGAAAACTAACCAGGGGTGCAAAACACTACGGCAGACTAAACTAAGATATTTGGAGTGTCATACCTACACTTGCACATGAATACAGTGACGAAGTCTATAAGCTAGATGAAATAAAGAGCAAACAAGTGCAATTTCTTTTAAAGAGGAGGAATAATAAATAAGAGGTGCCCTACTGCAGTCCAGTAACCATGCTAAAGAAAATTCATGTATAAATAATTGATTCAGTTGCAAATCCAATCAACCTAGTTTTGTCAAAATGAAAGCTAAAAATCACCGTATTGTGTTTTCTTCATCTGACATGCCATCCAAGGACCAAAATAAAGCAGAGGCTCTTGAAGAAGCATTTAAATCCCATGGCCTGTTCATCATCCTTTGCGTCTGGCTGTATTCAACCTCCAAAAACATCCAAGAGTTCAGGTAATCCACAGTCTAAAATCCTCCCCCCCCCCTTTTTCTCTTCCTTTTTTTTTTTGTTTTGTTTTTTTGTTTGCTTGGATCTTTTCACCCCAGCATACAAAGAGTCCCCTCCACCTAACCAAAATTATAAAAATGGAAGCCACTTGCAGAGAATAAAGTCACATAGAGAAATGTTTTTGGGTTGTGGGGAGGACAAAAGTGACCACAACAACGCGAGTCACCTATTCCTTGATCCAGAGCATATCAATAAAAAAATATCTGAGTAAAAACCTCACTCCTTTCATCCAGCATTGACATCTTCAGTAATAGTTACATTGAACTTCTTTGTAAAGAGACTCCGTCATGCAGAGGGCTGTTCTTTGTCCTTGTGTCCATATTTTCTTCATCTCCTAATGCAAAAGGTAGGAGATTACATATTTCTACATTTGCCCTTTAAATAAATATACAAACAATAATTTAAACAAATTTTAATAAATCAATAAATAAAATGACAGACAGTCTGACTTCCTTTCATTTAGTTTGGTCCCTCTCTAAAACGAAAGCTTTTCTTCAGGCTGACGGTGGAACAATTTTCGATATCCTTAAATATATAGAATACAGACAGGAACAAACAAACAGAATGACAAATGAACAGATAACCTGTAAAAAGTATGTATACTGAAAGTGTATACTTAACTGCATTAAATCTTTAAACACAGCATACCCTCTTTTAGAGAAGAAATCTCCTTTACTATATCTTTTCAGTTTCTTTATATATACTTTTGTATTTCAAGAAAACTCCTAGCATTCCAGCATTTGGAAAGCTCTACAGGTACAGTACGTTGTTTCCTGACCTGATCCTTCAGGCAGCTGATTGAACTTTCTCTCTAGTCATGCACTGAGGGGCCAAACTGCTTCTCTCAAGTCTCTCCATCCAGTTTCTCTACAGTCCTGTCGGACGTTTACCACAAGCAAATACAAAATGGTAACAGGTCACAAATGAAAACAGGGAGTTAGAGAGAGAAAGACTTTGAGATGGAATGCCACATGTCAAACTGCTCCCTGAAAAAAAAACAGAGATCGAGTAGTGGGCTTTAGAAATAACTAACTCAAGGTAGAGTTTCATCTATTTTTTCTAGAGCCCACGATTGTTATTTGGCTTGTACTTTCCGCGTCTTTTCCATGTGCTGCCTCCAACTGCCTCTCTCTTCCTCCTTCCTTCCTTTCTTTCCAGGGACTTGTGATATTACCCAGTGGCTCTTTTGAAAACACCTTTTCTTGGGTTGTGAGAGTTCCCTGGTCTAAGCTGCCCGTGCTGTTGCACTTTTTCACAGACGGGGGCGCTAGAGAACTCGGCAGAAGCAGTGACGTGAGTGACAGGCTGCTCGGCGACTCCGAGAGCTGCTGGCTGTCACATGTCTGGTTAAAGCCGCACCGTACCATCCCCACATCCTCATCAGAGCCTTGCTGAGTGCTTCCTGCACGGATGTTCTTTTCACAGTTGCTCTTGCTGCGCTGGTGCCCCCTCGCTGGTTGGAGGTTCTGGGCGGCTGGAGGACTGGGTCTCAGGGTCTCTGTGGAGAAACTGGCGCGCTCGTCGAGGAGGGTGTCCAGCAGGGGCTGGGGGGTGGATAAGATGAAACTGAGCCCTTCTTCCATGGTGGTCGGTAGACTGCCCTCTGAGCTGCCCGTAGCCAGGGAGGAGTCACTGTGAGATGGATACTGAGGACAGAAGGGTCAAATATTTTAGCAATGAATTGATAACAAGGTGCATAAGATGTACACGTATGTAAGCCCATACAGTGTTCAAATTCTGTCTAAGCTCTTGTTGGTTTGCCCTCACAAAAAAAGCGACCTAACTAAACCCTGTTTCTAGTATTCTAGTTTCAATGAAACACCAGGAGCCCCCAGCCTCCCTCCATTTAAACACTGAGTACATACCTGTGTGGTGAGCAGCCTGGTGTTTGCTCCAGGAGAGCGTAGAGATGCCCATGAGGCTGGGGAAGTTAGACGGAGCCCTCTTGGTTTGTGTCCCGGTCGGCCTCTCGAGGGTGCAGGGAGGACCGCGGCAGCTGGGTGGAAGAATTCAGCTGGGAGACGAATAAGAGTGTTAGAGCGGCTTGAAACTTCAGAAACCTCTGGGTAGTCTTGATTACTGCTGCTACATGGAACTCCACCTGCACACAAATTCAATTACTGAATTTTAATTGAAATTAAATTGAGGGAGCAAACAGGATGCAGAAGGGCAATTTGAGTTTGAATTTACAGATGTAGAATTTAAATGAATAAATCACACAAAGATGTCACGAATACTCAGTTCTATTATTAAAGCACCCAATAATGATGTTTAAAAGCATACAATAATAAATAAACTAGTCTTAATCAACTCACCTTTTTACATAAACCATGAAAAACCATAAAAAACCTTTAATTTCGCCTCTCATTCAGGTTAACTGCTCATTCACGCAGATGCTTGTATCAGCAGCTCAGTGGATCTTCACGGACATGTCCGAGTCAGAACTGTTTCCTCAGTTCAGTGTACTGGTGACTCGAGAAATGTTGAAACCATTAGCTGACTCTTGACTCGAGCAAGAACTGCTATCAGTATTGCTGGCTGTTGATTCGAGAACTCGTCCCCTTGGAATTATAAGGTTCTATCTGCATTCTGACTGGTTTTGAGATATTGAGCTTTAAAGTTTTTGCATTCCATTCGACTGTGTAGAAAGAACCTTTTTATTTTCTAAATAAAAAGTTCCAAAATGTACACAACTTAAAAAACAATCACATAATGTAAAGAAGTGGTTACAGAATAAGAATATGTGAATAACTCAATTTTGACAAAAATGTCAGATAGAACCTTATAATTCCAAAGGGACGAACTACTGCCATCGCATCTCTGTTATATTTCCAATACCTTTTATTTGTTATACTTTATGCTTTTCAGCAAAAGACATCAGAAACATACATTTTGCCCCCTTTATGAAACCCTCGGCAGACAGTTCTCAGCATGTCGGACATGCCCGAAAGACTGTTCTCAGTTCAGTGTACTGTTGAACTAACTGGAACGCTGGATGAGTTGGGATCCTAGGATCATGTACTCTGGAAAATTGGTTCATTTTGAGATGGAGTGACTGTCAGACACATCTGGAAGTGAGTTTTGATTGAGTAACTTGTAGATCTGTGCTGACTTGTGCTGCAGACTGTTTCAGAAGGTTCAGTCCGATTTGGTAAACTAGTTCAGACAGTTGACTAAAAAGAACCGGTTCAAAAGAACAATTTGTTCGCGAACCATATATCACTATTATGTAGTGGGCTTTGAAAATCATACACAATGATGAAAGAATGAGGTTTGTTGCTCCTTGCATTGCTAAATGCTAAACAATCTTTAGCTGCGTTGACAATAATTTTTAAGTTCATTAGATGAACAAAAGTTTTCAGCTGCTATCTGAGTTAACAAATTGACTGTAATTCTTTAAGTTAGGTCAACGTTTTTAGGTGTTCAATTACAATTCAAACTCTCAGCATAGCAGAAAGGAAACGAACAGCACAACAGTTTTCTTGCTTTGTTCTCCAGTATTACTCCTGCAGTACAGTGAAGGTGCCTACCTATGCTGTGACGAGCAGGTGTGTTGTGATGTGGACTTTGAGAACCGCCTCCATGCGTTTCTGCCCCATCCTCTGCCCCGGAGCTGTGAACCCAAGAGGGTCGCCGTAACCTGCTGTGACCTCTCCCCCCTGGTTCTTCTGAGGTTAGACACTCATCACAGCCCCTTTCCTGAGCAAAAAACATTAGCATGAGCTTTCAGTATCCTGGGAGGCTTTAGGACTCTTATATCTTGCTTTCATGGTAAACAAAACTCTTTTAGTTTCTCTGTATCCAGGGCTTCTCTCTATAACAGTAAAAGAGATTAAAGGAGTAGTTCACTTTAAAATGAAAATTAGCCCATGATTTACTCACCCTCAAGCCATCTTAGATGTATATGGCTTTCTTCTTTCAGACGAATACAATCAGAGCTATATTAAAAAATATCCTGTCTCTTCTAAGTTTTATAATGGCAGTGGATGGCAACCAACAGATTTAAGCTCAAAAACGTGCATCCATCCATCATAAATGAACTCCAAATGGCTCCTGTGGGTTAATAAAGGCCTTCTGAAGCAAAATGATGAGTTTGTGCAAGAAAAATATTAATATTTAACACGTTACAAAGTAAAATTCTAGCTTCTGGCCAAACGAACATACGCAGTCTACTTGCCCCTAATTAGGGTTGGGTATCGTTTGGGTTTTTTCCGATACTGGTGCCAAATTGATACTTTTAAAATGGTACAGGAGCCTAAACGGTGCTTGAACCGACACTTTAAAAAAAAGAGAGCTTCAAAACGATGGTGAATGACATTAAATAATGTCTTTTTTATTGAAAAAAATAAAAAATAATAAAAAATTCTTAACTGAATATATTAAAATTGTAGAGCAAATATATAAACATAAGTAGTCTAAATACAAAACACAACAAATTTGCATAACAAATTCACAATAAAACCTAAGCCACCAAACCTAAATACAATAATTTAACACTAAATAACACTACAGTACTAATAACAGCAACGTAGTCTGTATTCGGTATGCTAAAAACCAGCTTTAAATTTCAGCAACTCTTTTCACATTTTTTGCCTTCTCTGGCCAAATATGACAACTCTCCTGACTTATTGCATGTCCTGCACAAGGTGAGTGTTATTTTAGAACGAATGGCTTAGTGCACTGCAGGCGCTAATGGATCCTATGATGTATCTCGTAATTTATCCCACTTATATAGTAGTACAAATAGGTTCTGTACTCATAAAACGAGGCATTGGAAAGTTTGTAAGTACATCAGGAGTTTATTTAAATAACACTTGCCTGATGGCTTATGCTACCGCTAACCCGGACATCGAGGTCACTTCCGAGATTTGGGAAAAGCATGTAAAAGTCCTGGCAGAAAGCGATGCATAAGGATGTAGTGTAATCTCTAATATCTCTAATAATCTCTAATAATAATTTATTAGATGTACGCCGGTCTGTTATTGTATGTATTTTTATTCTTAAATACATGTAAGTGAATGTGTTTTGTCATTTAAGAAACCTTTATAATGATCATGATTCATGTTAGTTGATCTATAACGCACAATGGGTGCCATGTTAGTACGCACTGCAGTTCAGAGAATTGTATCTGTCAGATTTAGGCCTACAACATGTCAATTCATCCACTTCTCCCGAAATACATTAAAGTAAGTGGCTGGTGAAGTGTGAGAAGAACAGTAAATTTTATAGTTAACTACACAATGCGTGTCTAAACATGTCATCAATTTATAATTGAAAGGATTGTTATTGCCGCTTCCATAGACATCAGTGTGTATTTTACAAATTATAAATGTTGTTTTGCTAGTACTGTGTTAGTATAGTTATGTGTATTAAAATGTTTGAAACCTAAAATAAACCCTATTGTGGTTGAAAACACTGAATAGTTGGGAAATAATATGGCAGCGCTGAGAGCGTCTGTCTCTGGCTCAGCACAAGCCAATGCGCGAACGCAAATTTGAATTTAGAAGTTGATGATCACGTGATCTGAACGTTCTAATCACACCGGTGTGAACGATTGTACGCGTCAAAGGGTTAACTAGCGATCACATGTGGTGATGATGCTTCTTGCGTCCGTTTCAAATATTTCAACAGACAGCTGAGGCATTTAAGTGGCACCGAAATGAGGCACCGAAATCTGCGTTTTGATTCGGTCCAGTTACATACCGGTTACTTGCCTGGTTTCGGTACCCAACCCTACCCCTAATGCGCAACTTACGCAACTCATGACGTCAGAAGTAGTGTAGTGCGTCATGGCGTAGCGTAAGTATCAGCAGTATGTCGCATTACTCGCATAAGTTGCACTTTACACTTAAGTGGAATGCGTATGTTTGTTTGGCCGGAAGCTAGTTATTTTACTTTATAAAGTTTTAAATATTAATATTTTTTTTACACAAACTCATCATTTTGCTTCAGGAGGCCTTTATTAACCCCCTGGAGCCGTTTCAAGTTCGTTTATGACGGATGAATGCACGTTTTTGAGCTTCAATCTGTTGGTTGCCATCCACTGCCATGATAAAACTTGGAAGAGCCAGGATATTTTTTAAAATAACTCTGATTGTATTCATCTGAAAGAATAAAGTCATATACACCTAAGATGGCTTGAGGGTGAGTAAATCATGGGCTAATTTTCATTCGAAAAGTGAAATTCTCCTTTAAGGAGCGATTAGGCTATGCTGGATCACCTGAGCCATCTGCCCCACATATTGTCCTGTACGGTGTTTCTCTAACAAATGGATAGAGATGATTAAAGTCTGCAGAAGAACTATGCTGGTTGAGCAGCAGAGCTACATGCCCCATGAGACTGCAGGATTTAGACTAACAGCTTATAGTTATTTGATTACTTCAATCCAATTAGTGCGAGTCTGGTCATTCTAACTGATTATATTCAATTAAAAAGGATCATAGTTTGGGATGTAATGGATTACAGCAGTTATATATTTATCAGATAGAGGTAGTTAATTTCCGGGGGCATCAAAATAAAGCCTTTTTCTTCAGCAACCAGCTTGGACCAGATCTAATATTGATGCTCTGGGGAATCTGAGCAATGAAAATACCATATATACAGTATATATACACTGCCATTCAAAAGTTTGGGATCAGTACGATTTTTAATGTTTTTAAAAGATGTCTCTTATGCTCACCAAGGCTGCATTTATTTGATTAAAAATACAAAAAATAACAACAACAAAAACCAGTAATATTGTTAAATATTACGACAGTTTAAAATAACTGTTATCTATTTGAATATATTTTAAAATATAATTTATTCCATTGATGCAAAGCTGAATTTTCAACATCATTACTACAGTATGGAAAGCATTTTCTGCCAAATTTAAATAAATAAATTAAATGATTAAAATTAAAATTAAAACCAGATTAACGATTTCATTACAGAAAACAGTACGCAAAATATGTGACAAAATTGAGAATGAAATTAAATGATTTCATTTTCACAGCATTATCCCTGTCAAATTGAAAAATAAAATGCAATTGGTGATTTCACATTTCATTTTCACTACAGTCTCGAGGCAAGACTGCCAATATTAAAATGAAAAGCCAAACGTGAAAAAGAAACTACAAATACAGTTTTTACAATGCTCTTTAGTAACGCTCACGCAATAATAGTGACACAATTCAAATACAAATGTAAATTTTCATTTTCATTTTAATTCCTCTTTTATTTCACAGTTTTCATTTTCGTTTTCATTTTCAAAGACAACCTGCATGCAAATTCTATGTTAATGAGTGGGTGTGGCTTATTCTAGTAACGGCGCTGAGACACGCCTTCTGTAAAGCGAAGTCGTCGATGTCCCGTGTGCATGAGTTGAATGTGTGAGACGAAATTATTTAAATGTGATTATATTGTAATCGAGACGACAAGATATGGCGAAATCTGTTAGTGAGCTTTTGCGAGAAGCTGCCGCAGCATTAGAACATGGAAACAACCAGCCTGACCATGTTAGTTATGATGTTAGACTCAGACTAGACCATAATCGACGATGAGGTTCATTCATGTATTAGGCTGTTTTGGAAATTCAACTATTTGGGTGTACAGAAGTCTTAGTAACACAATTTCTACAACAATTATAGCCAGACATTAATACCCACTGGCTTTAACCAAGAACCTCGGCCAATGTTTCATATTCGCGTTGTGCCTAACAACGCCCTTCAGCCGTGACTTATTCAGATACAGCACTAGCCTAGAGTACCTTATTGCTTTTATAAAATGGTTACCACGCAATACAAATATTAATCCCGAAACATATGTATCTATGCAACTTTCATGAAGTAAAATGAATCACTAAAAGACAATTCCTTCCGCTGGAGAAAAAAAAATAGTCCCTGACCATAAAGCAACAGAAGAAGTTACATTATTTCTCCATTAGATGGAGACAAAGACTGTCTTAATGAGTGAGTCAGTCAGTCAGTAGAGAAGACTTTTGAAATGACTCAAACTTGTGATCACGGAGAAGAAAGACGCAACTGGCATGACTATAGGCACGGACAACCCCTATTAACTGTTAAAAGTACAAGATATCACACCGGACATTCAAACGGATTTTTTATTATGAATATAGGACTGACCTGAAGGAAAATGCTATATCTAGCCTACTGTAAATGCAGGTACACTCGCTTTCTCGATCTCATCCAGAAGTTGTTACTGGAAATGAAAATCAGCATTGTGATTCTTTTTGTACACAAACTTAAAATAACCAAAAGACACGTAACAGTTAAACAGCGGACAGATACAGGCTATGCTGTATCTGAATAAGTCACGGCTGAAGGGCGTTGTTAGGCACGACGCGAATATGAAACATTGGCCGAGGTTCTCGGTTAAAGCTAGCGGGTATTAATGTCTGGCTATAATTGTTGTAGAAATTGTGTTACTAAGACTTTTGTACACCCAAATAGTTGAATTTCCAAAACAGCCTAATACATGAATGAACCTCATCGTCGATTATGGTCTAGCCTGAGTCTAACATCATAACTAACATGGTCAGGCTGGTTGTTTCCATGTTCTAATGCTGCGGCAGCTTCCCGCAAAAGCTCACTAACAGATTTCGCCATATCTCGTCATCTCGATTAGAATATAATCACATTTAAATAATTTCGTTTCACACATTCAACTCTCATGTACACGGGACGTCGACGACTTCGCTTTACAGAAGGGGTGCCTCTAGCACCGTTACTAGAATAAGCCACACCCACTCATTAACATAGAATTTGCATGCAGGTTGTCTTTGAAAATGAAAACAAAAATGAAAACTGTGAAATAAAAGAGAAATTAAAATGAAAACGAAAATTTACATTTGTATTTGAATTGTGTCACTATTATTGCGTGAGCGTTACTAAAGAGCATTGTAAAAACTGTATTTGTAGTTTCTTTTTCACGTTTGGCTTTTCATTTTAATATTGGCAGTCTTGCCTCGAGACTGTAGTGAAAATGAAATGTGAAATCACCAATTGCATTTTATTTTTCAATTTGACAGGGATAATGCTGTGAAAATGAAATCATTTAATTTCATTCTCAATTTTGTCACATATTTTGCGTACTGTTTTCTGTAATGAAATCGTTAATCTGGTTTTAATTTTCATTTTAATCATTTAATTTATTTATTTAAATTTGGCAGAAAATTCCTTCCATACACATGATCCTTCAGAAATCATTCTAATATGATGATTTGATGCTCAAAAAATATTCATTATAATTATCAATCTTGAAAACAGTTGTGCACAATTTTTTTTTCAGGATTGTTTGATGAATAGAAAGTTTAATTTCATTTATCTGAAATATAATCTTTTGTAACATTATAAATGTCTTTACTGTAACTTTTGATCAATTTAATGCACCCTTGCTGAATAAAAGTATTTTATTCTTTTCTTTTATTCTTTCTATTTTAAATTGTAAGTGTGGCTACTGAGATAATTAAGGGGGTGAAGCATTGTGACAAAATCATCTTTCTGAGAGAAAGTTCACCTTGCCCTCCTTAGCAGCCATCTGGTACACGCTCTGCTCATCCAGGCTGAGGTCATCAGGCAGTGCTGGTGAGGATGACTTATCTGAAAGCTGCTCCGACCTCAGAGACGCCTGCTCCAGTTCAGCCATGTGGATCTGCTGTGGGCCAGAATTTATAGCAATGAGAATTGAGAGGGGATTTAATTATTAAAATCCTTTCATAGCATTTGACTTTCTGTGCCGGACCAACGGATAGAGTTTGCAGAGTGTGGTGAATTTTGAGTAATAAAACTGCCAAAAGAGACAGATATGGAGAATTGATATGGAGAGCATGGTTCATGTCTGAAAACGTGATGACTTTTCAAAGAAGAAATTTGGGTAATTCAAGAAGAGAGATGTCGAAAACAGAGTGAGTGAGAGAGAAGAGCTTGCAAATCAGAGATATACTGCATGGAGAGCAGAGAAAAGGCGATGGAAACAGACTGATGGACTGACATTGTTGGCAACCTGGCAGAATAGCAGAATGACAGGTGTGGAGGTTACCCATTGAAGTACTTTTTTCCTAAACTACCCCTATCCTGTCTGTCACTGTGATGGGACACAAGCATTGGGAGACTTTGTGTGTGTACATTAAATTATGTACTGTAGTCCATCCATCCATCCATCCAATGAATGTGTAAACCTTAAAGACTAAAAACTAATTTCAAGCATTTGGTGAAGCCAACATTCAAACTTTGCTTTCAAGATAAAAATTACATTCATTTGAATTTCAATTCATTTTTAATTATACTTAATATACGCATATGAGCTTAAAGGGTAACTAAACCCTAAACCAACTTTTTATAGTTAATGATCTCTAAGAATGGGGCTTTATTAGTGCTGTTCATTGATTCAAGTAACTTTTTTGACATTTGGGTATAAAGTGTTTTAATTCTACAATATATGGTGTAAAAACGTCTGAGTGCTGCCCTCTTCAGGTTGAACGGTGGCTACTGCAGTTGAATTTTCCTATTGGATGTTTGTGGTGCTGCGTGACGTAAGCGGTACTATGTGACGTAAGCAGGTTCCAGCTCACCACGCTCTCCCTTGGTACGAGCTCACCACACATAGTATTGCATCAGTTAGGATAGCTTCAAGTTAGCGTAGTTTTATCTGTATTTAGTACAGTGGTCAGGTGGGTACGTAGGCAGGGCTGCCAACTTTTTAGTTTAGCTTGGAGTGAGATTTTTTTGTAAAAACAAATATTGCATCACAGTAAGTGTAATTGTGATTGTCAAAACATTTGGTAACTAAATAGAATTTTATGAAGTTTAGTGACAACATGTTACAATGTTTACATTGTACAATGACTGGTATAGGATACAGTGTTTATTATTGCTTGACAAAAATTTCAAGATTTCAATTCCATTCTTGTGATTTGATTCCGATTTTGATTCAATATTGACTCATTTGGATACATGTTTATTTAAAATTTTATTTAAAAAAATAATCTCACCTAATGCTGTAAACATAGAGGGCCCAATCTGCTGGTATTATTAAAGGTTAAAAATAACATTAAATATAATGCAGTTTTTGTTATAATAACAATTATTTAATGACATAAGTAAAAATATAATAAATATGTAATATAATGCTCAGCAAAATCTCCTCTCTAGCTATTTTTTCTATTCAGTTAACATGCTATGGTCGTTAAATGGCTTTCCTGAGGTAAATGTAACGTTATGTGACATAATTGTTCTCCTGCTGTTATATTGACCTCTTTCCGTGGTTGAAAAACACTAATTGGTCGATATTATGTATACTTTCGGTAAGTTGTACTGCATCTTTAAATAAAAAAGTAACAGGTGATCGGTTCACGTGCACTTGAACTGAGGCACTCAGCGATCTGTCACGTCACATTTACAAGCGCCAAAGGTATTTTTGTCTGAATTTCGTAATAAAATTGACGGAATCTAAGAGCTGAGAATTAGTTTAATATTAAAAGTACCTCTTTGCTCCACAATTTTTCTGTGCGTGAGAAAATGGATGTGTGGCGTGAGAGCGTGTGAAAAGTATAAATTGCGTGAGTCTCACGCTCAATGCGTGAGAGTTGGCAGCCCTGCGTAGGTGTAGTGTTGCTGGTTGCAACAGCACTGCTGGATTGCATAGCTTTCCAGCAGACTTGGAAATTAGGCGCCAGTGGAGCTCAAGTGTGCAACCTGAATTTTATGCGGGATTGCTTCTCCAACGCAATAGAGGTGGAAATAGGCTTCTCCACACAGCTCGCGCTGAAAAGCAACGCAGTGCCAAACACTGCTCCTCCTGCATGGACTCCACCACCGCAGCGGCGTCTTGATGTGAGTGATCATATATATAATCACATTTTATGGTAAGGCTAAAGTTAATCCTCTGGGGTCGACAAACGTGCCGGCGCATTTTGCTGCATTTTTTCCACATAGCGGCAAAATATGAATATGCCTACAGAGAGTGTGCGCTATTGACATCAACTCGATAAAACTCATCAGATGCATGTACTTTACGTCGTCTTGTGACCCTGTGAGTCACTCTCCATTTTAGAGTCTGACAGCAGCTGTCAATTAATCCGTCACTGCAGGTCTCAGGTGCACGCCCCCCCGCTCAGCCCCGCCCTCGGTTCGTCCCCTCTATCTCGGCTGGGGTATGCCCACTTTTCCAGCATTTTTCAAATATTGCCAGTGGGTGGAGTCAGGCTCTGACCAGGGGTTTAGTTACCCTTTAATAAAGCCTGAACCTCGTCGTCGGTCCATCGGCCGTATTTTTTTAAACCCCATTGTTGATTCAAATAGTAAAAACTCTTAAGGTGATGATACACAGGGCAACTTTTAGAGCAATGTTGCCGAGCGATTGTTGCTTGGGCACTTTCCCATTGAGAATGGGAAACACATTTCTATCTGGATATTTTACATCACAGGTGGGCCTGTGTCTCACCTGGTTCTCCGTTGATGGCAACATTGCCCAGCAACATTGCTCAAAAAGTTGCCAAGTGTATCATCACCTTTACTGCATGCACGGCAACAGACTTTTAAAAATGGTGGTTGAAACAAAATGCTGAATGGAGTCAACCAAACAAATTGCTGCATGAACTCAACCAATCAGCATGTTCAGCGCTCAAGTCCCACCTCTGGAAGTTCCTGAACTTTGAAAAAGTACTACCTCGCGATCAGGGACTTTCTGACGGGGACATTTTTACCCAGAACTTCATTTAGACCCTGGTTCATGCAGTTGAAACACACCGAGAACCACCCCAAAGTCCCTAGTTCCTGGGGAAAGTTCCTGCATTGGAAACACGACTCATGTTTTCAATGTTATATGGTAGGGGGGCGCAATTGTGCATCTTCTGAAAGAGTACAGAATCTCCGGATCAAAACACAGTCGAAGAAGAAGCAGAAACAAGTGACAGAAGCTGCAAGTGTAAAATAACACAATCCTCAAACATTAAACAGCATATACATATAAATCAAAACTGCCAACCGTTACTGAATGAAATGTCGACCCAGGAAGGGTTAACGACTGTGAAGCTTTGGGGGTGTTGATGGACTCGATCTACTCCATCTATGTTTTGATCACCGTTCTGAATCCGCCCCGAGCATAGTCTTTGACAACAATGTGATTTTCTCAGCTTTTTGTTTAAAATGTTGCTTGTCTAATGAAATTTACCCACATTCAAGTGTTGATTAAAAAAAAGAATGCATGAAGCTGGATTTTTGGTTTGTTCATGTGTTTAAAAGCAGAGGCTCTGTTCTCTCTTTTGATATATTGCATGTTCAGATATTTATACTACAAAATATTCTGGGGGCCATGCAATTCTGTGAAAATGATCAAAAATACCGCCATGTGCATTTGCAACAAACACCGACAAATCTCCAGTGTGAAGCCGTACCTCTTGCGGATGAGTCCTGCAGTCTTTGCAGACGGGTGGAGAGGAGTAATGATGGAAGACAGAGCCAGAGAGGTTGTCAATCATCAGCATCTCTCCTTCAAATGAATCTTTGATAAGCAGAGATACACTGTCCAGCCACAAGTTCTCCTGCGATACAAACACACATCACCAGAGTTAATAACACAAAGTTATTAACAATAACTCACACACTCTGAGAAAATGTAGGGCCATAGACTAGGGGTTTGGAGATCTGGGAACGCTTTCCCAAAATCTATGATGAGGGGGGTACACTGTGCATGACTCAGTATGAATAATGAATTGTAATTCTATAACATTTGGATGACTTAAAATATATCAAATAGGGATGCACTGTATTAAAACTCTGGATACAATAACCTGATAAATTATACTAAATTATTAGCATTCTTAATGGTTAACTTTATATGAGTATTAAATGAAGGAAAAAGTACATATAGGAGAAATAAGCATGCACAATTAAATCCAATTTAATCCAATATCAATAAAAAAATATTAAGTAGTAAATAATAAGAAATAAATAAATGCTCTAATATCGGCCGATAGCCATCATGGTGCCGGTATACTGTATGCATCCATAATAGCACACATTCAGATGGTTCTTGTACTATAAAGTAGAACATAAAACCCACCTGCGCGACACACACACACACACACACACACACACACTAATGAGAGGGTAGGGTCAGAGAAAGGGTCTCCTTCACTGTCACAGGGATGGTCTTAATGATGGCGTTTGATAGGAGCCTTACAGCTGCAGAGCTTCAAAGAGCAGCTGTGCAGAGGGCTAAACCTGCACACACACACACACACACACACACACACACACACACACACACACACACACACACACACACACACTTGTAGCCGCTAAGCAAAAACCTTTGTGGGGGAAAAAATATATAATTCAAAGGGATAAAAGTTTGGAAACATGTCTGGGGCACCTTAAAAGTTTTTGAAATTTGGCTAAACTTGAGGGCTGTAAACACAAACAAAAAACATTTCACCTGCATCAATCAATGTCTGTTTTAGCTTCCTTCATAAATGCCATATCACTCAATTATAATATCAAGAGAAAGCAAATGTTGTGCAAGTACGATTCCACAACAAAATACGTTTTGGGGAGAAGGAATAGAGATCTGACAATTCAATATTTAATTTACCCAACAGAGCAATTTAGAAAGCCGTCAACTGAAGGATCAATCTAACACAATCATAATGTAGTGTTACCTAATGACAATAATTTATTTCCCCAGGTAATTGCACTCTTTGCGTAACTGCCAGCTAGTTGGGGCCAAATGCTTTTGATTTCCAACGCAAATAAACAATTAAGTTGAACTTACTGAATGAAAATTGATCAGGCTGGCCTGCCTGCTAATTCTGAGAGCTCTTGCTTATAAGCAACAGGCAGCCTCTTATGTACAACAAACGGGTCTAACAAAAGCCCTTACAGTACAATAAGAGCTGTTACAAACACCAACAAACAGTAAAGCCGTAACATTCACCTCAGCAGCTCTAATGAGAGTTTGACAGCAAGACTACACACTTGGTATGACACCAACTCACAGGCTGCTATTATCCCCTGAAGATTAGCACCTAGCAGTGCATGGTGTTATGGATCACATACACCTCTGTAGTCCAGAGGTTTAACCAATTTATGGTTCTAGCCATGACCCACAAAGATAATGGCCAGCTCGGGTTTGTTTGCGGCCAATGCACAGGTCGACACGGTCACGGCCTGTAGTGTGAGAACAATCTTTTTCAATATGGTTCTGAGCACAAGTGCCACATTTATGTGTGTTATAGTCTCACCTGTGCCGGCATGGGTCAAAATTCATATTAGCCGGATGGAACGGGGAAATGTATAATTGGCAAGGATGTAGTTTTAAATTTTATTTCAGCATATGGGAGTATCAGTGTCTCAGAATATGGCTCAGAGCTCATCAAATCACTGGTCTCCATAAATCTGAGCATAAGAGAGTGTACACCTCTAAACCATTTCTTTTAATGAGCATTCTGGCGGCTTCCCGGTGACAAATCACTCAACACATGGCGCGAACAGGAGTGATTTCAATGAAAACCAGCATCTGCCGGTTTTACACTTTTCTGACGTTTGTTTTACAGGTAGGTGACTCAACCAGAGACGGTTGCGAACTCGATACCGATACAAGGCGAAGTCTGTCTCTTGATCTCTCTGTCTGCTTGTCTATTCTCCTCTGCTGACTTTAGCAGCGGTTTTGCACAATGCTGATCATGAGGGAAATTATGTGTTGCCGGGACCTAATCAGCACACAATGCTTCCTCCCAGACTGACACATTAACGCACACTGAGTCCCATCCACTAGATTAGCGTACGCACGTAGGGATAGTTCGCCCAAAAATGATATTTAAGCCATGATTTACTCACCCTCAAGCCGTTCGAGATGCATATGTCAATCTTTTTTCAGACGAACACATTTTCAGTTATTTTAGAAAATGTCTTAGACCTTTCAGTGGTTATAATGTGAAGCAATGGGGTCCACCTGCTTCAAGTCCGAAAATGTGCATGCATCCTTCACAAAAGTAATCCATCCGGCTCCAGGGGGATAAACGAAGGCCTTCTGAGGGTAATCCGTGCGGTTTTGTCGTAAAAATATACATATTTAAAACTTTATAAACGAAAATAACTGGCTTCCGGTAGCGGTCGACGCGCGTTCATGGAGATGGATGCTGGCATATGACGTAGGACGTAGCGTAGGAAGCGTCGTGACGTAGAACGAACGTAGAGTTTTGTTTTGCTCTGCTCTCTGGCTGCACTGTCATGTTCGTTCTACGTCACGACGCTTCCTGCGCTATGTCCTACGTCATACGCCAGCATCCATCTCCAAAACGACAAAACCGCACGGATTACCCTCAGAAGGCCTTCGTTTATCCCCCTGGAGCCGGATGGATTATTTTTGTGAAGGATGCATGCACATTTTCGGACTTGAAGCAGCTGGACCCCATTGCTTCACATTATAACCACTGAAAGATCTAAGACATTTTCTAAAATAACTGAAAATGTGTTCGTCTGAAAAAAGATTGACATATGCATCTCGAACGGCTTGAGGGTGAGTAAATCATGGCTTAAATATCATTTTTGGGCGAACTATCCCTTTAACCTTTTTACCAATTAGTGTGACGTCTTGAGTGGAGCTTGTCAGCTGTTGTTAACTTTCTTTGTATGAGTAACTCAGTATGGAGATGTTTTCTTAAATTGATGAGTTCCCTTTTTTGCACTTTTTTATATTGTCTGCATCCACGTTGTGAGCTGGTAAAGTCACTCTAGATCCTACCTTACTAAAGCTCAATTTTCAGCATCCATCCATCCATCTATCCCTCCATCCATCCATCAGGGATAAAGCAACTCAGACCACACATAAACAAAAATAACAAGGTCTATTGGCAAAAAGCTCTGGATAAGCTCTGTTACCCATCTTTCATGGATACTGTCAAAATTAAATACTAGGGGTGTAACGATACACTCATGTCATGATTCAAAACAAATCACAATATGATACTATTGCGCTATTTTGAGCCACAATAAAGAAGAGAGTTTTTTTTATTATTATTACTTTATTATTGAAATAATATTATTACATTATATTCAACATTCTATATAGTAGTTTAATGGAGCAATGTCACTGAAATCTCCATAAACTTTCATTCTTTTTCTCACACAGTACTCTCGCTTTCAATGCAGGTATTCGTTGAATCTCTTTCACAGACAGCTTACACGCAGAATTAACATTTTTGGGTGAATTATACCTTATAAATACAGTAAGCTGAGCTAAAAAAAAACTAACCCTATACTGCGAATCATATCGTTTACATTTTTAAATTGCGATATCTCTATATAACAATGTATCATTAAACCCCTATCAAATACACATACTTGACATCACCATGTGACTCTTCTTTTCTTGGTCAATATTAATGTGTTTGTGTTCTTTGTTTGTTTTTGTACAGCGCCTTATGACAGTAGAAATGTGCTTTATAAGAAACTAAACTAAACTAAACTGACCTATACAGTGTGACCAGAAAAGTTCAAGTGCTTTGAGGATAAGAAGAGCTGTTCAGCAGAAATGCTGCAGTCAGTGTGTCAGTGCGCAAGGCACAATTCAGAAGAGGTGTCTAGAGTGGGAGGTGACTTCCCACTGCATTTAAAATATGTTCTGTTATAAATACACACTGAACTGAGCTTGAACTCAGGATGTAAATCTGCTGCTCAGTTTTCGCAAGTTTTGCCAGTGTAACAAATAACAGTATGTCTGAACTGCCAAACCAGTTGGAAGCAGCTCATCTTCAGATAAATACTGTAAGAACAGTGAAAAATGAGGAACAGTGTGAAATATTTTTTTCCAAAAGGTTCTCTAAGGTAGAAAAATGAATAAACCGCTTGAATATTCGATTTCTACACGTGGGCGGGAATGAAACACTTTCCTCTGATTTGTCAGCCGAAGATCAAACTGTTGCGTCATCAGTTCTTCCTCAGTTCCGCACAGCAGAATAAGAGTCCTCCGCTGCTGCAGCTGATGTGCAGATTCTTATCTCGTTTATTGCAACTACATTTCACATTTTTCTCATCAAACAACCAGACTAACGAATGGCTCGACACAATCCGCACCGGGGAAGAGCCTAGCAGGGCTTTCTTCTGTGTAGATATAAATTCACCTACGCTTTGCATCAGCTTGGTATGGCAGGGTAAATGATGGCTGTTAGCATGGTCGCCTTCGCCCAGTAAGTTTAAAAAAATAAATTAAGATATAAATCAATATAATTACTTATATAATTACTTATAATTGACTATCTAAAAACTGGAGAACAGAGAACAACAGAGATATTAAAATACATACTCTTCTGAGTTTTATGATGTAGGCCTTGTGTTTTATGAAAATTTATTGGTAACACTTTATTTTGATGGTCCCTTTTGAACATTCTGTTGACTATAAGTAGCTCTGCAACTACATGTCAACTAACTTTCATTGGAGTATTAGTAGAGTGTCTGCTTAATATCTACTAACTCTTTATTGTGATGCTCCTCCAACCGACATTCTACTGACTATAAGTAACTCTGCAACTACATGTCAACTTATTCTAACCCTAACCCTACCAGTCTACTAATACTCTACTAACACTCTAATGAGAGTTAGTAGACATGTAGGTGTGACGCTACTTATAGTCAACAGAATGTGTTAAAGGGACCATCAAAATAAAGTGAAACCAATTTATTAGCCTATAATTTAATATCTTAAGGATGCGTGCATGTGCGCGGTGCACCGGGTCGTGTTGAGGGTAAAATGCGCGTGTGCTGTGTATGTGTGTATATGTGTGTATATATATATATATATATATATATAAGGAAAACAAAGTAAATATAAAATAAAGTACAATTGTCAGGGTTATGTTTTGTTTTGTCTTAGTTTTCATTGTGTTCAGTTGCTATTTTCATTTGACCCAGTTTTCTGTTTGTCTTATTGATTAATCTCATTCACCTGTCCCTCATTAATTATCTCGTTAGCTCCTTTGTTTGCTCTATGTATTTAAGCCCTCAGTTTCAGTCGGACTCATCGTTTATGTTACAAGGTTGCGTTTCTCCATGTTATTTTCCTGTTTTTTGTGTTGGAAGATATAATTAAAGACCATTTTGTTTATTCCTTCATCGTGCGCTTCATATAGTGATGGGAAATCGAGGCTTTCTGAAGCATTTGAGCTTTCATCAAATTGTGCCGAAAAAAGGTTCATTACTCGAAGCTTTTAACACTTCGCATTAGTGACATCTGGTGTCACACTTGTTTTCTCCACCATATCTAACAAATCACAGCAGAGCAGAAAAAGCATGTGACCAAACAAAGCTTCGGAAGTCCGTGACAGACAAGTGTGGGATCAATACAGTTATATCTAATCTCATCTAAATTAATTTGTGCCAATGAGACCACAACTCGTGTCATGTGTAGCCTGGTCAACGGATTCACATATTGATCAATGATATAAAATATTATAATAAGTATGTGATCATAATTATAGTAATTGTAATTGAAAAAAAATATTTTGGGTGTTCTGTTTTTAAAAAATATAAATTATGTTATATGGAAGTGTAGTGTTAAATAATTTAAATAATGCCTCCTCAGTAATCATTTCCCTTTTTATGCATCAGGTGGGGTCGTGAAGCGGCAATTTTTTTCAAACCAGCTGTCCCGACCTTCTGATACTGCATGACGTTCGAAGCTTCAAACGTCATCAATCGTCATCAATCACGTGGTATTTGTATTTGACGTGGTCATTTCGATACAAGCTTCGGTACAGTGTGTGATACAATAGTGCTTTGAAAACCATGTCAGAGCCCCGGTATCAACCGTCCCATCACTAGCTTCGTATCTGCCACATACCGTGACAGAAACAAGTACAGTAAAATATTTATGGTTTTAGTCTAAGTAGGTGGGCAGTACTGTCTACTAAAAACAGATTCAATTTTTGTGAAAACTCCTGCTGTCAAACAAACTTAAGCAAAAATGAAGCTCATTAATACCACATTTGCATTCGTTGTGTTTCTAACCTTCTTCCGTTCTGCTCTTTCTCTCTGAGGAGATGAAATGCTTTGAGTCTGCTGACATGGCTTCTGCTTAAAGTCAAACTAGCTTTTCCAATTCCTGTTTTGCTGACTGTCATGCATACCTCTTTCCAGTCTCTGTGTCTCTCTTTGTCTCCCCCTCTCCATCTCTCAGCCCTGAGTCTGCAGGTAGTGATAAGGACTGAGCTCACTGCATGGAAAGCTGTAGTCTGTGTTGTTGTGTGTGCCTTTGTGTTTGCCACTATCTACCCGAGACCCTGTACAGGTATGTGACATCACTACCTTCAGGCAGTGATCGGTCTCTTTGGATCTTGGAACCAGCGCAGGGGCTTTAGTTTCAGCACATGTGCCCACACTACGACAGCTGAAGACTTGAGACATGCCTGTTTCTTTCTTGGCTCCATACACTGGTTGATCACATGGAAGCATTTGCTTGAACAGCTATCTGGACTGATATGGCACTTTCCACAAATATGGTTCTCCCATATGGTGTCCAAAACTGTTTTTTAAAGCATCAAAGAAAAATACCTTAAACATTTTTTTTTCTTTTCGTTTTTGCTGTGAGAACTCAGTTGTTAAACCTGACAAGTAGCTAGTTTTAAACACGACGTTACTAAAATATTGAATTCCTTAAAAATTGTCTAGAAATTACGGAAGCCCTCAACCGCAACAAAAAATAAAATAAAAAATAAATAAAATAAAATTACGAGATTAATGTCGAAATATTTAGAGAATAAAGTCGTAATATTTTGAGAATAAAGTAAAAATTACAAGAATACAGTCTTCCGTAGAAGTTCTTTTTTTTTTTTTTTTATCTAAACATAATAGTAGCTTTTTAGTTTTATCTGGGCTTTCAACAAAAGGAAATTCTACAGGTGCTAATCTAACAACATGGCATTACCATTTGTTTTAGGACGTTCCACAATTTACAGGCGAAAACACTTTTCAGACTGGATGGAGTTATCCAGCTTTATATCTGAGAAAATCACGGGATCTGGCCAAATGATTGGATACAGAATGATGCACTTAAAATGTATCCAGAAAGAATATTTATGGTGAAGAGGGAGACAGTACGGTTACTGTTAAGTGTTCTTGACCCAGATGGCATTGCCTATAGATGAGCACGAAGACACGTAGGCTTCGAGTCAACGTAACATAAAGTTTGGACCAGGATTGTGGTACCTACTCCGGCGGAGTCTTTGTGCTCGTCTATAGGCAATGCCATGGTAATGCCATGTTGGTAGATTAGCACCTGTAGAATTTCCTTTTGTTGAAAGCCCAGATAAAAGTAAAAAGATATTATTATATTTAGATCCATGTCAGAGGCAGTTCGACTTCACGGGCGCATTTATTTACCAAAAAAAAAACAAGAAAAAAAGAACTTCTACGGAAGACTGTATTTTTGTAATATTTCGACTTTAATCTCGAAAAATTCAAAATTTATCTCGAAATATTGCAACTTTATTCTCGAAATATTTCATTTAATTAATTTCATTTAATTAATTTCATTTAATTTTCTCAGTTATGTTGACTGCAATCATTAAGCTCAACCTTCAAACCTGTAACCAAAGTTATTGTAAAAAATTATCAGATTTTTAATTAATCAACAATAAGTTTATCAGTACTATTAAACAAACATTTTGCTTAACTCTTTACTAGCTAGATGCTATAAGAAAAATAAATGTGTATGATATACATGCATGATATTGTTACGTGCATGCCTTGTTTAGTTTGATTTTCATTGTCTCCATTTTGACTGAGTTCCTCAGTTCGTTCATCTGTTGTCATGGTTTGTAATTAGTTCCACACCTGTTCTGTTTTCCCTTGATTACTCCCTGTGTTTATAAGCCCTTGGTTTTCACAGTTTAGTGTTCTCTGTTGTTTACGTTAATGTTTAAATCTGGTTAGTTGACCATTTCTTAAATTTGAAGTATTTGAGGCCCTATTGCATACCCTATTCGTGGAAAATAGAAACACTGCTGCAACAGTTACAGTGTTTTTTTTTCTGAGTGTAAAGTTCAAATGTTCCAATATATATTGCCATACACCTGAATGCATGAGCATGTAAATTGTTTTACAATTTAGGTGCATAAACAAGCCTTCAAAAAAAGAAAAGAAAAGAAAAGCCAAAGCTTCACCATTGAATCCATGTGCTTAACATTGCAATGAATTCTACCCTTCAATTAGCATTCCATTCCTTTCTCTCTCTGTCCTCCTCCTCTCTTTTCCTCTTCTCTCAGCAGTTACATAATCTGCTGCAGAAGCTAAAAATGGACAGGTAAAGACAATTATAGCTCCACAATAGCTGCCTGACAGTGAGTCATCATGGTGTGTGTGTGTGTGTGTGTGTGTGTGTCTGTGCGAGTGCACCACAACATTTGTCAGTATTCTGTTTTTAGCAGTTCAGTCATGCATGCACATGGGAGGAACTTTTCTTTCATGGTTGAGACTGATGGATTTGATTTAGCAGTTAATCATTTGATCCTTAACTTAACTACAAAAGGTGAGTAATTGTAGTTTAGTGTAGTTTACATATCTAAGAGACATATGCAGACTGACTAATTATGTATTTGCATCCTTTTGATTTTATTTAAATAATATTTTCAAAATGTATGTAGTCAGATTGCTTAGAATCAATGTAAATCTGTTCATTAGATTTAATCAGTTAAAAAGTATGAATATGGTTTAAATATAGCTAGCTGTGGAACGAGCCAGATCCTATCAGCTACACAGTATAACTAAATAAAAGTAACAGGGATGTGTGTCGGTGTCTGTTGCTGTTGGTCTGCTCTTGTTCTGTGATTTAACATTTGAAGGCAAATAAAGATAGTTATAAACTACTGCAATCAGTATATACTATTCTAATACCTAAACTAAAACCATTTTTTTCTTTTCAGATACATCAAGCATCCTTTCTTATATCTATATAGTGGGACAACCTCCTAGACCTTGTATGTATGCTACAAAGATTATTTTATAATACATAGAAAAATCAATACATCAAATTATGAACAATTAATCTCAGTTTGAATGTTAGGCTATATGGTCAACTGGACAAATACACTGATGACCTGATGGAGGTGTTCCGTCACAAAGGAGGATGTGCAGGACAGAAAATCCGCACCATAATGGCACTGACAGCTAAAGTTTAAGTTTAAAGTTTAAACTTTATTGGCATTGTTTAAACACAATATTATTAAAGCATTATTCATATAACAGGTATTAAAATAAGTTGCTAAATAAATAAGATTATTGTCTGCGTATAGTGTATTATAATAGTGTATTAGTTCACCCAAAAATAAAAAGTGTTATTTACTCACCCTCATGTCGTTCCAAACCCGTAAGACTTACGTTTATCTTCGAAACACTACAGAGCCCGCACCTGACATGCAAGAAAAAAGTAAATCGTGCACACAATTTAATAATTCATTCCCTCGATTTGCTAAATCGTGCACACGATTCAATTTTTTTCTTGCGTCATGTGCGGGCCTCCGTACAACACAAA
Source organism: Abramis brama (assembly GCF_963993115.1). Taxonomy (NCBI): domain Eukaryota; kingdom Metazoa; phylum Chordata; class Actinopteri; order Cypriniformes; family Leuciscidae; genus Abramis; species Abramis brama. The sequence goes on along the minus strand of NC_139963.1, from coordinate 28,265,753 downwards.
TAAATAACTTTTTAATTAAATCTGAGATGTTTCTGTTCCTCCATTGACAGCTACGCAATCACCACAGACACTTCAAAAAGAGATAATAAAACTAATCCATAGGAGTCCAAATTTTCTGAAGAGACTCAATCCTTTTATATGATGAACAGATTGAATTTAGGCTTTTTTTCCACATACAAACATTCATCAACTCACATCAGTTATAGTAAACGGAAGCTCAAGAATTTTCACATTGATGTGCGAGAACCAGTGAGGTTTGTTCTAGTGTGTTAAGCAGGTTCAGTTGAGCTTCTGTTTATGTGCACTGATCAGTGTTTATGTGAATAAAAGCCTAAATTTAGTCTGTTCATCAAATAAAGCGATCATGTCTCTTTAGAAATTTGGACTAAACTGCTCAATTCATATGGAATAGTTTTACGATCTCTTTATGAATTTTTTGAAGCGTCAAAGTGGTGATTGCATAGCTTTCATGTTCTGAAGATGAACAAAAGTTGAACAAAATTAATGACAGAATTTTAATTTTTGGGTGAACTATCCCTTTAAAATTTAGCCTTACTTAAACTAAGTTAATAATTAATGACATGTTTTTTGGGATCTTCTTACGCTTGTTCTGTACGCTTGAGAATGAAGACATAAACACCAGTGATTGTATCCTCAGGTGCCTAAGCGTCTACCCTCAACGAAGACATCTTGTCAAAGAATATGTGGTAAGTGTGTGTCAGCCTATTCTCTTCATGTTATAAATTTCTAATGGATATATTTACATTGATAGTTATGTTTTCTCACTGGCATCACAGTCTAGCTTATGCACTCGCGTGTAGTGTGCAGCGAAAGATTAAACTGCAGCAATCAGTGCAGATCATGATTGATCATACGAGACAAATGAGAAGCTTTTCAACTGGAAATGACCTGGATAAAATGATCCAGTTGGTAGTACAAAGTAAGGAAAATATGAAATCAGAATCATGAAACACTCACATCATTATGCCGATCTCAGATTTGGTGTAGATGGGGAAATTAATACGTTATTCATGGCAAAACAGGAACACAGAACAATTATCATTTCAATTACATGACTGAATCAATAGGAAAGAAACTGCCTGCTGCAAAATAAAACGGAAAAACTTGGAACACATTGGGACACAATGTTTTTTGTTTATCCTCCTGGACTCTAAAAGTGGAGAGGCTGAATCTCTCATTTCACAGACAACAATGGGCATCTATGTTATTCGAGCGGAGGGCGCTGGTCCTGAAGAAGAACCTTCAGATGTTGGTAGTTCTGCAAAACCTGCCAAGTGTCACAGTTGAATGTGTGATGCTCTTTGGACTAATTTATGCCCTTAACTTAAACTATCCAAAGGACCTCAAGTGCACATTTGAACCATTTCAGAAAATCCTGATGGAACTGGATACAACCAAGCTGTCGCCAAAAGTTCAGGGACTGAAAATTAAGATGCTTCAGTGATTCTGACTTGTTGCACATTTTCTACTCGTTGAGTTTTTTTGTTTTTTTTTTGCTGTAGAACCTTTTATACACCTGTACTCCTAACATGTAAACATGGGTAAAAAGTGTGGTGGTGCAAAACCACTCAACCACTGAGTGTTATGGCATTTTCTGGTGACCACCACCCTATCGTTCCAAATTATTGCATGTCACACATATGTGAAAATTTTAGCGTAATATAAGCAAGTGTTGTCCTTGAATCAGATTCGACCTCAATTTTATGTCTACCTCAAGTTTTACAGTTTTTAAGCAGTTCTTGAGAAAAAGTACTATGTATGCAGTCTGTTAAAATCCTTTGCATTTATTTGTGCAATGAGGTTGATTGTGGCAACAACAAGAAAACTTTGAAAGTAGTGCATTTAACCTTAATGTGCATGTAAACATGAAGGTACTATATTTTTTGTTGAGGCTGCACACAGTGTATGTGAGCACGGGCTGTCTTGCTAGCTCCTCTTTTTGCTGCCTTTTGAGCTTGTTATTTCTCAAATAAAAATGTGAAATGAGGTGGTCTGGCCGTTCTTTTTTTGTGTTGTATATTGTGATTGGGGAGGGGAAATGGTGATGAATAAGTAAATACAAATTTATAAATATGATTTTAAAATACATTGGGTTTATTCATACAAACTGCTTAAATGTGATGCTAATTTGTTTAAAATAAATTGGATTTATTGAAAATTTTACATAAATCTAATTCTTACTTGTTTCATTTATATAGGAAATTACAAATATCACATTAAGTTTATTAATATTTTTACGTTAAAAATATGTAATCCAAATGGATGGAAAATTTATATGCAATCAAATTACATAAATCTTATTTATTAGGCCTAAATATTTTTTTGAGTGAGACACAACGTGTTGCCATGGTGACAGGACCCAAGCTAGGGCGAGTCCTTAGGATCTATAATGAAAACGTCTCATTCTGTGGCTTCTCCTTCCTCCTCATTATGCCTCTTTTGCCCTTTTTAGCAGACCCAAATCATACTTCATAAGCAAAGGGCGCTAACATTTTTCCATGCATAAAGGCAAATGATTGTTACAAAACACAACAGACAGTACGCAAACTTGTACAGAACATCCAGAAATCATCTATCTATCTATCCATCCATTAATCTATCCATGGCTACTTATTATGGTACTATATATATCCGATGATAGTAGAAATGTGTCACTAGAGATTCTGCTACTGGGGAGATGAGTGGGTAATCTGTGTCACCCGTTCAATCTAAAAAGTATAATTTTGGTCACTTGAGCATATATATATATATATAATATAGTGTCCACCATATACATCAGACTATGCTTGAGATTTAAAAATGGAAAAGAAGTGGAAAAAAATCAGAAGATTTTCTACATGGCAAGTGAAATTGTCAATGCAAATGTATCCAGGTCTTTTAAGCATATATTCTAGTGGAATATGGAAATAACTTTTACTCTACGTTTTGATCACACTGCAAAAAAAGTGATGTTCTTCCTCAGTATTTTTGTCGTTTTCCAGTGCACATTTCTAAAGATTCCTAAATCAAGATGCATTTACTGGAGATACGAAATGACAAAATATGAAGTCTTGTTTTCTGTGAAATTGATCAAAATGAATTTATGATTAAAACAAGAATAAATATTTGCCAATGGACTCAGAAACTTAATTCAAAGTGAAGTTTGAATGACTAGTTGATGATATTTGTTCTTTTTTTTAAGCATAAACTCACTTAATTTTGTTAAATTTTCAAGACTTTATTTTACATTCGCATCTCAGTTATTTGTATTTGTGGAAAACAGGACAAAAATACTGAGGAAGATATACATTTTTTTCAATGCATGCTATGACTTCGCGAATTTAAGACTTTGCTCTGATTTATGGCTTTAAGAACACTTATAGCCTTGTGTAAGGGTGAATTAAGACTTTTACGACTCACAGAAACCCTTATTATTATTAAAAGGGGTGGTTCAGGATTTTGGACATCGGACCTCATTTCCAAGTTAGCCTGGGTGTTATTTATCAGTGGAGACAGTTTTCAACATTTTTCATCCAGTCCTTCCAGTTGCATAGTTCGCCGGTGCTAGGCTAGCGCAAGTCAACGGTATCTGCTAGCCTGCCATTAAAAACAGTTTTACCCACTCCACAGTACACCAAAAGCAAATAAATTATAACGCCAGACTATCGATGTAAATGTCTGTTGAGAGAATAATGTTAGAAATCAAACTCTTGCATCTCAATGATCGCATTACATTTACAGGAACTAGTTTCTCAGCAGCAGCGGAATTTTACTTTGCTCCGGTTAGTAGTACTGCGCCGAAAAGTAAACACAGAACAGAAGCGCACTACAGTCGGGACGTCTAGCTAGCTATAGTAACCTTGAACAACGATATTGAAACATTCGATTGTAAACTAAGGAATTGGCAACATGGTGATTCGGTGTGCATTTCGAAATTGTAAAAATAAACACATTGCATAAAAATATATTATGCACATTGGTCACATTTTCTGCACTGGCACCACCAGTCTCCCGATGTTCTGTCCCGGTTCTCTACGGCATCTCCAGCTGCTGTTGTCTCTACAGACATTCTTTGTCTTTCTGCCCTTTTAGCATCCATCTCGATTAGTTCTTCGTCTGTGTATTCCGTCTCATACATGTATGGTTTGTTGAATAACACACATCCCTCTTCATCGTCTCCAAAGTGCGAAACATTGGCATGGCTTTCAAACGTGGCCATAGTCCTATGTCTTGTTGATTTCTTCGTGAAATATACTCTGCTTCTGTAGTGATGAGTGTCAGCGGCAGGTAAATACACTTGCGTGATTGTCATGTGGACCGGCTCTCTCGACTGCCTAGGTAACTTAATATCACTCCGCCGCTGCTGTAAACTGTGCTAATAAATACAGGGAACAAAGTATAACTATTGCAATGCGATGAAAGGGTAGTTTGATTTCTAACATTATTCTCTCAACAGACATCGATAGTCTGGCGTTATAATTTATTTGCTTTTGGTGTACTGTGGAGTGGGTAAAACTGTTTTTAATGGCAGGCTAACGTGCACCGTTGACTCGCGCTAGCCTAGCACCGGCGAACTATGCAACTGGAAGGACTGGATGAAAAATGTTGAAAACTGTCTCCACTGATAAATAACACCCAGGCTAACTTGGAAATGAGGTCCGATGTCCAAAATCCTGAACCACCCCTTTAATGTTGAAAACAGATGTACTGCTTAATATTTTTTGATACGCTATTTTTAGGATTCTTTGATGAATAAAAAGTTCAAAATGACAGGAAACATTTTGTAACAATATAATTGCTGTTTCTGTCACCTCTGATCAATTTAATAGTCCCTGCTGAATAAAAACTAAAAAAAATGTAAAATCGTACCAACCCCAAACTTTTGAACAGTAATTATTCCCGTAGTAATTATATACGTATTTAGTAATATATATTTTTTTATTATTATTATTCAGCAAGGATGCATTCAATTTATCAGACGTGGTGACCTAACAATAAAGAAATAATTAATATTGTTTGTTTTGTGTGATTATTATGATCCATCATTATACTGAAACAAATGAATATGAATGACAAAATAAGTTTAAATAAAGAGTATTCTTAAATGTATAGCCTTTGTGTAAATGTATGCATGTTGGCGTGTGTGCATGTGTGTGCGTGTATGCATCCACATTACCGCTCTTGTGCGGCCACCACTCGGGCCGTCACAGCCGCAAAGACTTTTACATTGTTATATAAAATGTAGACCCCTATCAATTTTTTGAATTTCCATTTTGGGATTTAACTTGCAGCATAATTATAACCATATTGTGATGTATGTCATAATAACCGTGATTTAAAATAACTCGCTACATACATTCATGCAAGAATTCATCCAACCAATCCATATATTCACCAATTCATTCTTCCATTAACAATCAGTCAATCTATCTCTTTATCAATCCAATCATCAATCACACCTCCAATATCCATCATTGTGACCATCCATTCAGTCAAACCTTTTCTTAATCAATACATTCCTCCATCTGCAATCTATCCGTTTATGCATTCATCATTTAATTATTCATCTATTTATTATCACAGTGATCTATCTGTTCTCCCTTTCACCCAAATCATTAATTCATCAATCCCTTGCTCCATGACCCAATCTATTTATTCATCCATCCATCAAACCGAATCATAATATTCATGAATGCATTCCTCCATCAATAATCTGTTTGTCAGTCCATCTATCCATTCCCTGCCAGCGCTGTGTGTCCTACCTGGGCCGGTGAGTTGTGTTTCCTGCCGCTGTTGGGCTTGTGGGAGTGAGGTAGAGCAGTAGAGCTGGGACCAGCCCCCTGATGCCCCTCACCGCTCTTATCGGCTCCAGCCACCCCTCCTAAGATGCAGCAGAGCGCTCCCTGGGCCAGCTCCATCTCGATCTCGGCATCCATCTCTGCCTCCTCCTGGGCTTCTTTGTTAGAGTCATCCAGGTGTTTCATCAGTACCGCCACAACCACATTGATGAGCACAAACTGGGCCGTGAGCACAAAGCTCACAAAGTACATAGGAGAGATGAACTGCAGGCTGGGATTACAGGTGTATTCACCCTGTGGGCATTCTCGAAGAGTGTCCTACAAGAGTGAAGAGAGAGTTACCATAAAGATATTTAAACTTAACAGTTAGTTATGTTCATTTGACTAGACAAATCGGGTTCACTACATAGATTTTCAATACTTGATCCCACTTCTTTTAGAAATATTTTTGTTGGAGTAAAATAGTTGCATTGTAATAAGATCATTTTCTTAATCTGCAATTTTGTCTTGTTCTCCAGTAAAAATATCTGAACATCTTTTTACTACTGTTTATTTTATTTTATGCAGGAAAACAAGACTATGCTCTATGTTTTATGTTCTATCTGAAATGTCAATAACTTTGTTTCAATAGGGTTGTGCACTGAACACTTGACAAATTATATTAGATTACATCAATCAAACAATGAGCACTAAATATTTGCTTTTATTTCTTTTATTACTATTTATTTATTTAAATTGACCATGGCTTCTATCTCCTACAGATTGCTGATAACCAGCACTTTGTGCTGCATGTAGCATGAGCTACAGGAACAAATCCCAGACTGCCAGTTTCATTTTTATTTATTCTGATGTAACAAACTCTCTCTACTTCTTTCCTTCAAAGCTGCAGTAACAGAGTCGCTCGCAGTAATTTTGCTTGACCACTTATGCATGCGGTTTGTGTTCGGGGAGGCGATGGCTTCTCTGCAGGTATGTAGGAACTCAGGTTGTAATTTAAAGCTCTGATTATTGTGCTCTAGCTGCCAGGAAACCACTGCAAGCCTCCATCAACCGTAAAACTAATTGTGTGTGTGCCTAATGGGGGGAACTGTCACCCTCCATCAAAAACACACTCTGGTGTGTGTGGGGTGCTATGCATCGATATCGTGCCAATGTGTTCTCATTTATTCAGGTGTGCTTTACTACTGCACTGAATATGCTGAGCTGGTAGTTCCTCCATAATATACCTATCATATAAACGGCAGGTTAGAGGGAGAGCAGATGAAAGGCGGCAGGTTCTCTTTACACAGGAAGATAAGAATTCATTCCTCAAAGACAAGTGTAAGTGTATTAGAGACGAGAAAGACACAGAGAGCACGAGAGAGAAACAATGATGAAAGAGGCTATAATGAAATAATCTACAAACCAAAAGGAGATCAAGAAAAGTGCAGAAAACTGGCGAGAACAGATTGTGACGCTTAAGATGTATAAGCCACTACCTCAAAGGACTTTTCATAACAACCTATGCTGGACTCTTTACTGCGGCGATGCATTAGAAACCAGGGCCGTAGCTAGTAAATTCTGGGCCCCCACTGCCCTCCACTCATATCATATACGGTATAAGACATAGACATGGAGGCCCACATCTGGTGCCATGTAACCTAATAGGGATTTCTTACGCAATAACAATATAAATGTTGTTTTACATAAAAATTGCCTTTCCCAATTTTATATACATATATTTATATATACATGTCTCCCTGCTGCTATAATTAATAACCATCGGACTAAACCATTTTTATGGAGTGGAGAGAGAGGAGATATTTGGAAAACTTCTTTTACTAAAGTGAATGTTTTTGTTGTTTTCATTAAACTCTTGGGCGTACAAGCTGACATTGTAATATATACTATGGTGAGTCATAAGAGTAGGGGAATATATAGCAAAACTACTGGTTTTAGTTGGCCCCCTGGGCAGCTGGGGCCTCTATGATTGTCACCACCTTTCACCCTACCAGCGACAGCCCGGTTAGAAACCATAAGCGTCTTGCTTGTGAATGTGTCTCTGAAGTGCTGGTCATATCATCCACAAGCAATCTGTCAGCTTCTTCTGTCGAGTGCTCTGCACTTAAATGGGTACTTTTAAGCACACTTTTAAGGGCACTTTGCCAGAGCTGATTTAGTTCCCATCATTTAATGAAATGACAGTGAACCTAACACAGAAGAAGCAAGTTCTCATTTCATTCAGTTTTGTTTTGTGTGTTATAATGAATTCAGATCCAGCGTTGGAATTTGTTATTTTTAATATTTTGCTGAGTGCTCGTTCTCTTCAGTCCCAGAAAGTGACAACAGCAATGTGCTCTTGTCAATTCTACTTGCAAGTTGTTTTTCCAGGATGCAATCATAAAACAAAATACAAATAAATGTATTCCTGTTGCTGGTACAGCACAAGCCAAATGCAATTAGGGTCTATTTATTATGGCCTTGAACATCTTATATTCAAATCTAAATCATATTTGGTTTGGAACTGCTGATCCCTGCATTTATCCACTAATCTACAAAATCCCAGGGACAACAGTGGCAGATGTATGGATGAAGATATCAAATGAAATATGTCAGCTCATTTTAACACTTGAATCAGCTTGCAAGAATGACTGTTCACACAAATCACTGTTTAATTAGTTAAAAACAACTAATTTTATTCTAAAAATATTATCAAATTAATATAAATAAATAAAAATAATAAATAGGAATAATAATAAATTTAGCTTGATATTGAAGATTATTTAATTGGGAAAAATACATTCATCGCAGACTGTTTATTTATAATTTAAAATGATGTATGCATTAATTAATATTAATGAGCTACATATTAGCAATTTCTGGTTGTCTGTGTCCCTACACTTCTGTTCAAAAGTTTGGGTTCTGTAAGATTTTTTAATAAAAACAAAATAAAAAAATAATACTTTTATAAGGCAATGACACATTAAACTGATCAAAAGTGACAATTAACATTTATAATGTTACAAAATATTTACAAAATATTTACTACTATACATACTGTTCTTTTGAACTTTCTATTCATCAAATCCTGAAAAAAATTATGTATTATGGTTTCTACAATAATATTAAGCACCACTTTGATAATAAAAAGAAACGTATCAGCAAGAATCATCATATTAGAATGATTTCTGAAGAATATTGTGACACTGAAGACTGGAGTAATGATGCTGAAAATTCAGCTTTACCATCACAGGAATAAAAAAATATCTATTTTTAAAAAACGATAATAAATAATATTTCACTATTTTTGATCACATACATGCAGTCTTGGTGAGCATAAGACTTATTTTTAAACATTTAAAAAATCTGACAACTTCAAATTTTAAAAAAGGTTTTTTTACTAACTGTCCCCACCTCTTTTTATAACAAAGGGATGCTCATGGTACTATGGCTCTTTGTTCTGCTGTACCTTCATTATGCCGTTCCAGTTATCACCAGTGGAGACCTGAAAGAGGGTGAGGAACGCCATGCCGAAGTTCTCAAAGGTGGCGTGACGACTCATGCCCTCACATGGGTAGTCCTGGTTGCACACTGATGGGAACAGATAGAGACGTAGAGAGAGTTTGTATTGTTGCATACTATTGTGAATGTTTCTTTTCACCTAAAAGCTTTGTCTCAATGCAACATATGCAGTTCTGCCAAATTCAGTTTTGAAGCTCAGAAGAACCACAAGAACGTCAGTGAGGATAGGAGTTAAAGAGGAATAGTATGCGTTTACCCAGCTCTCCAAACAATTCCACCCCCAGTGCAGCATAAATGAAGAACAGCAGCATGAAGAGGAGGCCAAGGTTCCCCACCTGAAACACACCAATCAAGACTGAAACCAGCACACATGCACTCACCCTTAACACAATATACAGACAAGCACAAATGCATGTATTCATTTAGCAGATCATTATATTCATAAGAAATTCTTTTAATAGCTTAAAGTTGATGAATTACAACACCTACTAAAAACCACAGTAATCCCACAGTGCCTTAAAAAGGGCATTTTCCCCATGTTTTATGTTTAAACCTTACTAAACTTTGCTATATTTATGCTTAAAGCTAAGACTAAATATTTACCAATGGGGTAAGAAAAATAAATATATTTCAAGACATACTCTCTCATTATGTTATGCAATTTTGCTTCTAAAGTAAATATACTGTATGATACAAGAATGTCCATATATTTTGGCTTGGGAAAAATTAAGATAAAGACAAAAAAATTACCCTGAGGTTTAGTACAGATGGAAGAAGTGTCTGGAACAGACATAACAATAACAAAAAGCAATGTAATGTACATTTTAATATCTCTGAGTCTCTCTGTAGTCATAGTCTAAGGGACTGCTGTAGCTGTTTTCCAGCAGCAAAATTAAGCAGAACAAATTTGTGATTTAACAAAAAATTCATAAATGATGGATGGTACCAGTGGTCATGTCAGAGGTACAGCTATGGGAACAGAATTACCTTCTTAATGGAGGAAATTACCAGTGTCCTAATGCGGCCAAAGCACATGAAACATCATGTTAGCTACGCTAATGCTAACACACAAGCCTGTCAAGAATATTAGCATTGGAGTTCAGGGTGTGTCCACTGCTGCACAGGCAGCTCAAAACAAAAACAAAAAGATGAGACAAAACCAAAGGTGATAAAGAATACGGCACAAGTGCTAACAGCTAGCCTAAACTGCTGGTAATTATGAAAACCGTGTGAGAGAGCTATACACATGTAAAATGGTGAATGAAACAATCAGCTTACATCACATTATTGTAATTTGTATAGTTACACGATGTGGTTGGCCGTGCCGTTTTATGTGGCGTGCCAGCGGGTATGATGAAACAACAGCTGAGCTTTATTACCATTTAATGCTAAGTAACGGACTATCAAACCTACAAACCAATGCTACAAAATGACAAAGTCATTTTGTCTTCAAGATGTCAAAGGGAAACATTATGAATCAGGATGTGTGCACAATAGCGGCAAAGCTGCTTCATTCTTCTGTTTGTTCCTAAAGTGAGCATCTCTGGCTGTGTTTCAATCTAGAATGAGCCTATGATTACCAAACATGTAGTCTAGGTACAGTAGGCATCTTACAAGGCTTTTCACTATAAAGCACAACATATTGGTTCGGTAGCTTAGAAACAAGCACTGGTTTCATACAGATGGTAAGTCCACACCATTTTATATATATTTTGGTGCTAAATGTTTACTATATTCATGCACCATAGGTACTCCAAGGTGCTTCAAAGAATACAATGGTACTACGTCCATAACACTTTTATTCAGCAAGGAATCATTCAATTGATCAAAAGTAACAGTAAAGACATTTATAATTTCACAAAGGATTTCTATTTCAAATAAATGCTGTTGTTTTGAACTTTCTATTAATCAAAGAATCTTGAAAAAAGTTTCCAGTTTCCACAAAAATATTAAGCAGCACAACTGTTTTCAATATTGATAATAATACACGTTCCTTGAGCACCAAATCATCATATTAGAATGATTTCTGAAGGATCATGTGACACTGAAGACTGGCGTTATGATGCTGAAAATTCACATGGAAATATCACAGGAGTAAATTACATTTTAAAATATATTCAAATTGAAAACATTTTTTAAAATGATACGACTTTTAAATTATAATCATATTGCACAATTTTATTGTTTTACTGTATTTTTGATCAAATAAATGCAGCCTTGGTGAGCAAAAGAGACTTAATTTTTTTTATTTTTTTTAATCGTACTGACTATGTCTACTGCAAAACTAAATCAATATGAGGACCACAATAAGGTTAAATGATATAGGATAAATTAAAGTCAATTTGAAGCTTATGCGGAATGAGCAGTATCTCCAAGAGAGTTGTAAAGGAAATGCACAGGAGTTTCTGGAAAGATGTACTAAGTAAGAACTGTGTGGTAGGAATGTGTCTGAGTAGATCTTTAATCAGCTTCAGCGTTAATTACCTTACAGATGCCATGGGGATAAGACATTGGGCCCAGCAGTAATGAACAAGGGATCGATATCCACAGAGGAGAGACGCAGTTCTCCACTGAAGCAGTTACCACTCTGTGACCACTTAGACGACAACAACACTCTGTGTGTTTGATTATGGAACAGTTCTGATTGCTTTATGGAGTCTGTGTGAACTGCTTTCTTTTCATATTATTTCTTTCTTCAAACTTTGTATTTATTTATTTTTTTAAATTCCTCAAACTCATCTATGCTCTATGTAATGGGAGAAGGATCTTTCTCTCCAGAGTCTCAACTTTTATTTGATTCATTCCTTTTTTTAATCTTTTTTTAATGCGATTTTATGTTGTGCTTTAAAGTTTGTTATTAATGTATCCTTGTTGAAAAAAGCTATGAATAAGATGAGAGTGTGTGTGTGCGAACGCAAAAGCAGGTACTTTATTCTTGCTTTTGGGTTATTATCCGCTCTGAGCAAGTTTGTGGTTCATATGAGTCACCAATTTTCATGGGCCAATGAGCAGCCTGTTCTTGTTGTCAACAAAGCTTGGATAACTTCCTCTTCTCAAGACCAAATGTGACTAAAAGGGGGTAGGGTAACAATGTAATGCTTCATCAGGGGGTTTGCAGTGGTATCATCACCTGTGGCAGGGCTTGGACAACCGTATCCAGCAGCGCTCTCATTCCCGTGGCCATCTTTAACAGCTTTAACACTGTCAGAGAGAGAGAGAGAGAGAGAGAGAGAGAGAGAGAGAGAGAGAGAGAGAGAGAGAGAGAGAGAGAGAGAGAGAGAGAGAGAAGTTACAGCGAGTTCAACAAGGCAGCTCAGTGAGTGTGTGCATGTCTACAATGCGTTGATCATTTCAGAAGAAGAAAAACAAAAAGGCAGATAACAGACAAGGATCCCCCCCACCCCCACCTTGGTTTAATTCTAGCCTAAACGGCTAATGAGGAGAGAAGGAAAAGGTCAGGGCTAAAATTAAACCCTCACACTGCCGCCCTCTCCCTGTACAAATGTAGAGTGATGGCACACTGGCTCAGTGATGGCTGTGGACAACAGCAGGATTAAATACCAGATTAAACTCTAGACAAACAGATCAATCCTCAATACAGCATCACTGACCTGTGCAAAATACCATTTTGGTATGATGGAGTTGATATTTTTAAGGCTCGTATTGGGTAACGAGACAAACGTAAGACTCATCGGCTATTAAGGACAACACATGGACCACTGATCAGGTATTAGAGGGAAATGGGGGGAGAAAACGATTGATTTGAGGAGACAAATAGAATTTGGCACTGGAGATAAGCAATTAAACCACATTTCGTAACAATATTCTGTACATGAAGTGAGTTAATTTGTGTTTCAGGCTGGTGTTGTGTTTCATTTGTGTTTTCACGCTCTGAGAAAGGAAATAAGGCAATTTGATCTTATCTGGAGAACAATGACAAAATAAATATATTTTTGCCATTTATTAAGGTAAAAGATTAAGGGACATGATAAAACACATTGGGCTGTGGTTCTCATGTAGGGGATCAAGTTCAAATCCAGCTTGCAACATATTAGTCTCATTACAGTTTTCACTCCCCATCATTTACTGTTCCCTCGCTACTTGCCAATCAATAAAAGTGATAAAGGTCTAAAAAGAAATGAATACAGATAAAAGTCAGATAAAAGGCTGTGGTGTGTGACAATAAGCACCTGTGGAGATTACGCTGGAATGGATGTGTGACGGGGGCAATTCAAGGATTTCAGTCTTATCTGAACACAAGCTAATGTGGGTTAGAGGAATATTTCTTGCTTTAAGAGCAAGAGGTTCTGAGTTTATACTTGCTTGATATGTAAACAAAACAATCATGTATACAGTATATATATATATATATATATATATATATATATATATATATATATATATATACACACACAGTACTGTGCAAAAGTCTTAGGCATGTTAATATAATAAAAGGTTTCTTCAAGCATCTTGGAGACGTTCCCACAGTTCTTCTGGATTTAGTCTGTCTCAGTTTTTTCTGTTTCTTCATTTAATCACAGACAGACTTGATGATGGTGAGATCAGATCATACCGGCTGTTGTCAGACTCCTTGTGCATACACAAATCTCACTGGATTATTACAATTAATGGCAAAAAGAATGTTTGGAAATGTAAACTGATATTTCCTACTGACACACTACAGCAAAATCTATAAATAACTGACTTAAAACCATTGTTTAGTTGTTTTTTTTTGGGGGGGGGGGGGGGGTATTAACATGCCTAAGACTTTATATATATAAGATATATATATATATATATATAAAATTCTATTTGATATTTTCAAGTACAGGCTATATAAAGGAAAAAACTAGAGATGGACCTCACTAATCAACTAGTCTGTTGTTGGATTGGTCAACCGTCATGACCATCCTTGCTGGTAAGGGAATTCAGAGTGGAAGAAAAAGCTTCTGGAGCAAGCATGCATGCATGAGGAAAGATCATCCCATAAATCACATATTTTAAGGGCTCTAAGAGTTTAATGACATTTTTAAGGGGGCTGAAATGTCAGCAACTATGATGAGTGGTGTTACCCAGTGGTCAGTGTCTTGTGTTTGCGTGACTAACCACGTGCGATGCGTAGGACCCTCATAATGCGTATGATGGTGGGGTTGATGGGCAGAGCAGCACTTATCTCAATCTCCTCCAGTATGATACCCATGATTGACAGCAGCACTATAGCTAAATCCAGCTGGTTCCACCTGCACACATACACAGGGGACAGATTTGCTTAGTTATGCAAAATATCAACTTTCATGCACTCTGAATCCAACCTTTCTGTCTAGTTTCATTCCACTCTGGTAACATTTGAAGATCGGTCTGGTCACACAGTTGGCTTGGGACCTGAATTGTTGCTGGGGACCACTTAATAACACCCAATTAGGGAGAATTAAGGCCCCACTCCAGCATAGCTGACCTCATTCACTAATGCAGGTCGAGGGACGGCTCGTTTTTACACTACAGCAAAAATCACAGTTGCCCACATCTGCAGTGCTGGAACCAGCCATGGCACACCTGTCTGCGCACACACCTCTGCCATCCAGCTCGTAATTGTGACCTAGTTAAGAGGCATGGAGAGCTACGACAATAAATAATGGCTTGTTGAAAGCTTTCTAGTGTCAGACCCAAATATGCATGAATAAAAAAGACAAAGTGTGTTGCGGCGTGAGCCTGTGTTTTTTTTACTCTCAAATGGGTCAAGACCATATATTCTAATAAAGCTACAACATGCCAGGATGTTTAGACCCTGTGCTTTCTCAATGCACCTTATTACATGCCAGTATTAGTTTATGACAAGCCAGAGGAACCGCTCTTGTAGTCCGCCTAATGATAAATAGAAGTTCTATTATGTAAACAAACACAGGAGAGAGATTTCATTAAACCCTCGAGACAAATAACCATGTTCACTCTCGCACTACTGTAGTCAGGTGCGTTTTGTCCTATTAACACCATGCAGGGCTAATCTAATTTCTATCTGCGTCATAAATGCAACAGCAGAAGCAATATTTTGCCAATAGCACACCCTCCAGTGACTCCAGAAAACAAAATAAGAGGATTCGGTCAGGTGGAATCAACATCTGATGAATTCATTAAATCAATTAGCGATCGTAGGAGAGAAAACGTGAGGAGATGAAAGATGAGGAGGGGAATGAACTGAATACCTGTCTTTGAAGAAACGTCGGAAGCCAAACGCGATGAGCTTCAGGACAGCCTCCAGCACAAAGGTGCTGGTGAAGAAATAATTACAGTACTTGAGAGTGATCTCCAGAGACTGGGGGGAAGGAAACATACAGACGGAGAGGAAGCCAGAGAGACAGAGGAAGAGAACAAGAGAGGTGTGAATGATTAAAAGACTTTCGCCTCAGGTTCATAAAGTCATTTTTACATTAACTATATAACAATATCATGTATTCTATGAATGTTTGTGTAAAGTCCAAAAAATACAAGTCACATGCGTTTATGCAATGGTACTGTATGTGTTATTCTCAAATTAATGGACTCCCAGTGTGACAGGGAAATTTCTGAATTGTGAACAAAACTGTCTCACTGAAATCAATAGCAATAACAAGGCAAGCAATATACTGTAAATCCAAATCAGCAATGATGGCTTTAATGATAACTACACAATAATAAAGATTATTTAGAGGATAAGGCCTGCATTTTATCTTACATGAGGCTGGCTGTAGTGCTCCAGTGACATAGTCACAACATTCACACAGATGATGAAGGTGATGAAGATGTCCAGGTAGTGACTGGTGCACAGAGTGTGGATCATCAGTCGCACATGACTGTAACTGGCATAATAGGGCAACTTCTGGGCCTCTGAGAGAAATGAGTAGATTAGTTTAAATTGAGTAAGCACACTTTTTGACAACAAATATTTAAAGTGTGTATTTTCAACAAATGGAATTCAAACAAGTTTCATTACTACTCCTTCGTCTGCCACTGGCAGGTCAAACATATAGTCCCGCCCCCAAACATATGCCATTAGTTAAACTGAATGTTGTTGTGACACTCAAACAAAGATACATTTTTTGATAGCGCTACATAGCCACAGTGCTTACATTTTTCTGAAAATCATTTTAGTTATCTCTGCACATTAATTGGCACAGGAGAATATTTTACCATAAAAAATGTATTATACAAAAAAAGTCTGTATGTGTGATGAAAAGGCTACTCTCTGGTCCATAAACTCAATTTTTTTCTGCAGAGGAAAGAGGCATCACAGAACACACCTGTGCGGTATCTCCATCTGGCTAACGCTATTATGAGATGTCTGGAGAATTAAACTGGTTATTCAGCATTAGTGTGCAAATCAAATCATCTCTTTTCATTTACAGTCACTATGTTCCTTCATCCACCTGTCTGTTGGAACCCGTAAGGCCAGTAGGGCTGTGGCCCAACATTCTTCAGCATGTCTAATATCAATAATTGTATCAAATTATTTTGTCCCAAAATTAAATGTAAATAAAATATATAGTTTTTCCTAAACTGAAAACTATATTAAACTGACCAGAAGGTTATTATTATTCCATTATTGACCCATTCAAAACATCTATTTTTCTTCTCCTTACTCCGTCTCTTTTTCTCCATGCGTCTCAGTCTCTTCTCCTCTCTCCTCTTGGCCTCTTCCACCTCCTGGTTCTGTCGGCACTTGTGGAAGTTCTCCACCACTACTCCAACAAACATGTTTAGCACGAAGAAACTGACGATCAGTAGGAACGATATGAAGTACAGCAGCATCCAGGGGTTGTTATTGGTTATGGGCTGAGACAGAAAGAACGGTGGATGAAAAGAGTTAGGAAAATCAGAAATAAACTGGATTTTTTTGAAGAAAATGTGAATGCCGCTTGCCTTCTAGGTGGTTGCTAGGATGTTGCTAGGGATTTGAGGTGGTGTTAAGGGTGGTCACCAGAGTGCTATGCTTTTGCTGTGGTGTTCAAGGTTCTAGGCATTTGCTAAAGCTTTCTTTGTGGTTACTAAAGTGCTGCTTGGATGTTCTACTAAGGATGTTCACCTGTCAACTGACAGGTTAAAAGGGTAAAGCCATTGCTATGGTGTTCAAGGTGGTCACTAGGGTGTTGCTAGGCATTTGATATGGTGTTCAAGGTGGTCACTAGGGTGTTGCTAGGCATTTGCTATGG
This sequence comes from Abramis brama, assembly GCF_963993115.1. Classification (NCBI taxonomy): domain Eukaryota; kingdom Metazoa; phylum Chordata; class Actinopteri; order Cypriniformes; family Leuciscidae; genus Abramis; species Abramis brama. The sequence goes on along the minus strand of NC_139963.1, from coordinate 28,248,271 downwards.
TCTTCAGGGTGGTCACTAGGGTGTTGCTAGGCATTTGCTATGGTGTTCAGGGTGGTCACTAGGGTGTTGCTAGGCATTTGCTATGGTGTTCAGGGTGGCTGCGTCTCACTAGGGTGTTGCTGGGCACTTGCTAAGGCTTTCTTGTGGTTACTGAGGTGTTGTGGGTGCTGCTAAGGATGTTCACCTGTCATCTGCCTGGTTAAAATTGTAAAGCCATTTTTTAACACAAATATAAGCCCACCTCTACTCAATGAGCCCTATTTTAACGATATAAGAGCATGGTCTAAAGCACACAGCACAAGTGTCCGGATCCACTTTTGCTAGTTTAACGACGGGAAAAAAGGTCTACGCACCCGGCGCATGGTCTAAAAGGGTTGTGCCTATTCTCTTCATGAGTAATGAGTGTGTTTTGGGCCGTAACGTGCAATAAACCAGTCAAAGTCTCATCTCCCATTCCCTTTAAAAGCCAGTTTCGCTAGCGCCATGGCGGATTCGCTATTTACATGGCGGAATTTGAAAGCGGAAAAACTGAGCGCTTCTCTTGTGAGGAAATGGATCTGTTCGTGCACAGAAGTTAAAGCGCATCACCTACGGGACAAAGTGTACGCGCGTTGTGGACCCGCCTATAGGCGCACATTACAAACACCTTCTTTAAATAGCAAAAAATATATAAATGACTTTAGACCAGGTTTCAGTTGGTCAATGGCGCAGTCTATTTCAGTTGCCTCAAATATAGCAACGTGCCAACAATGCGCCTGAACACACCTCGTTTTCAAACTAGCATGCCCATGGATGCACAAATGCATTTGCTATTTAAACAACAAGGCGCAGATCGTAAAAATCATAACTGCGTTGGGCTGAAACTAACAAAACACACTTGCTAGTTTCTGGCAAACAGCGTCAAGTTTGACGAGAGTGACGAAAGGCTGTAAAGAAAGTGTGTTCGGAAAGCCCTTATATGGAGATGGTTTGGGAATGTTTTATGCGAATGACTAACCTTGTGCATGCGGCCGCTCATTTAGAATACTCCAAATTCACTAAGATCAGAATGATGTTAAGAAAAAATTTATGTGCGTACGAACGTGTTGTGAATTATGCAGATATTTTTCGTGAGAAGTTCTCCTTTGCATACAAATGCGAATTAATCCACAGAATTATTAGTGAATGAGACCCAAAGCTTTTCTTCACAAGTACCACAAAAACAACACAAGAAACTGTCTAGAACACAGAGCTGCCTAAAATTTAATTCAACAAGATAATCAACACAGCCTTGAGTAAAAATCAACATGCAGACACTCATAAGCTTAAGGGAAATTGGTCAAATTATGGTAAAGTGAATTTAGGTGCAGCTTTTACTTGGTTGCTTAGCAGCAGCGTAGAGCGAAACAAAGAAGCCAAAGTCTAAATTGGTTAATTCTAAAACATGGGATGCGAAAGCACACAGTACTCTGCACATTTCCATCTGCTTCCACACATAGATTACATCCTGCAGTTGACTCTGGTGTGACAGAGATGATGCAGTGGGGAAATTACACATGCCATTTAATCCATGAGTTTTTTTTATCTGCCCTGTGTTTGACTACCTAGACATGTTGGGCTCTTCTAGTGGGAGAGAGTCTGGCTGCAGGCCTACACATAATCATTATGTGCTGGTCCCTAACTGATGCAAGCTCACTGCTTTTTGAATTGAGGACTCTTGAAAATCATTGCTTTTCAGATTCAGAGCCAAAAGCCTGTTAGTATTCATGAAGCTGATTGTGTGTATTCAGGATTAAATATTCACTGTTGAGTGCTTATTCCTTAAAGCTCTTTATTTTAGTTGAAAGAAAGTGACTTTTGTTTGGTTCAGAGATCTTTTAACACTTAATAAGTACCTAATTCTGAAAATAAATTACATTTTATAACTTGTTAAAGCTTACTTGTATTATCTTGGCTACAGAATATAGTTTTTTTTAGCTAACCAAGCTAGTTTGGTAATTTGCATTTATATTTAGCTTTAATATATTTTATTTATTTATTTTATTTTAGAACAATAAATACAATTGATCAATTCTCTACAATTATTTTATTATTAACTATTAACTATTGTCATCATTGTAGGTAGAATAGTGTATATTTATAGTATATTTTATAGTATATTATAAAATCTGATGACTCTTTTAAAACCATTGAGTTGTGTATTTTATAAGCTTTCTGTGATTAAATTTGTATTGCCACTTTGCTGTACTTTTAAAAAGTCTGTATAAATGTGCTCGTTTTGGTTAATATTGCCCACAAACCTTATACGAGAGGGCTGGCTGTGAAGGTTCACTGTGATATCAATATGCAAATTTATGACAAAGTCCACCTGACATTGAAAGACCACCGTTTGCATTCGCCCTGTCAGTTTTATCAGGATGGCAGGATGGGAACATCAGCGAACATGTTACATGGGAACATTACCTGCTGGTCCACTGCCACTGCATCCAGACCATGATACATGATATTGACCCAGCCGTCCTTCGATGCCAGTACAAACAGGGACATCAGAGCCTGTAAAAACATAAACACACATTCATATGAGCACATACAAGGACAAACACACATTCATATGAGCACATACAAGGACAAACGGAAGTATGGAGATGGATGGAAAGACAAGCCGGACAAGCAAAGATAGATGGAGGTTGAACAGACAAATAAGGTGCAAGGACAGATAGACAACCACGTGATGCAAAAAAAAACAAAAAAAACAAAAAAAACAATGACAGGTCATTCTGATAAAGATGCACACACAAATAAACACACTATGTAAATACATCAATAAAGTTAGATCAAACAAAGCAACACATTGAGTTGCTCAGAATCGTCATGTAATTTGATAGGCCCAGTCAAAGAACAAACTAACCTGCCCCAAGTTGTCAAAGTTGTACTTGTGATGGACCCACTTGTAATTGGCCGAGATGCAGTCAGACCTGTTGGTGATGTTCTTGACATCCAGGCCCAAGCAGTAGTAGAACTTGCCTTTGAAAAGCTATTGAGGCAAAAGAAATGGCACACACTTCATGTCACTCAACGCTACACATCTCAAGCATCTTTTTAATAAAACTGTCAGAGCACTGTTGGATATTTAAAAGAAAAAGTGTGTTATGAAAGAAGACCAGCAGAAAATAGGAAAACATTCTCTATGAAAAAAGAACAAGATAAAGCACTAAAAAGAAATGAGAACAAATAATGAACAAAAAAATGAAAAGAAACAGAAAGCAATGTGTAAAGACAGAAAGGGTGTGATAGTGAGATTAAGCAGAAAAAAGACAAAAGGCATTGGGAACCCCAGGGGTATCATTTATTAAAAAATTTTTTAGATCGCACCAGTGGCAGGCTTACTTAGGTAAGATAAAACATCAACAAATACAGAAATGAAATAAAGAAACAATAAAAAAAAAAATATATATATATATATATATATATATTGTTAAGAGGTAAGTAATGTTATTGCACCAAGTACACCTGGCTGCAGCCTGCAGAATGGAGCGGGGATGCACGTGTCACACCTCCCTATACCTACTCTGATTGGCTTGATCATCTTTCAAAGGGATACATGATAGAAAATGTGTTTGTAGTCGGTGTTGGACGAGTATATGTCGTTCAAATCTATATGAACTGGAAAAGCAGTGCAGTTTCACAAAGCCTTCGTTATAATGCACAGAAGAAGAAAAAAACATTACCCTGTATCTCGCAATGTCCCTAAAATTGTTTTGCTAAATTAAGCTGGTCTTTAGGCTAATGCACAAACATGTATTGGTTGATTATCCACAGCAGCAGGGTCAGGTAGAGGAATTAATTATGAATTAAATAAGTCACAAAATGCGCTTACTTCATATCACCATAATATGACAAAGAAAATTAAAAAGATGTATCATTTGAATTTAAATAACATGGCAAGACACTTTTTTTTACAGAAGGTGGTATTGGTTTTTATAAGACATGTCGGGTGCAGTTGCATGATAAATGACACTGCAATAGGCTAATGAAACTTTCTTTTTCTTCACTACAATGCAAAGAATATATTCAGACTTTTTTCCTGTCTTTCATTTTAGGAAAACATGCTGTTCCTCGTTATTTTAAAGTGAAGAAATCGAGATCTACTGAGCCGATTCTTTTCAATCAACTGGTTCACAAATAACATCAAATGGTTAATTTGTGAATTCGACTGATCCAGAAGATTAAACTAGCAGTTAACAAGCGAGTCAGTGAACAATAAACACTTGATTTGGACTTTGGCCAAGATCCGGGAGTAATATGATATTCTCATATCAAGTGTGTTCCTAATAATTCATAATAATGTCAGACTGAGCTCTAAACTATTTTAGGTCTATCTTGTTGCATTAGAAACCTCACTTTTACTGGAGTAATATTTTATTAGTGTTTCTTTACTTCAACGTAAGTATAGGGTTTGTGTACAATGTCCGCCAAAAATAAACATTTGATCATTAATTTCTCTTGCCATTGTGGGATGTAGGCTAATGTTGTATTGTATGTGCATTACAGTGAAGACAACTCATTTTGAAGAGAACACATTTCCTATCATGTATGCCTATGAAAGACGACCGAGCCAATCAGAGTACCGTAAGTATGGTGCGGAGTGACACGTTTAGCCCCGCCCTGTTCTGCAGCTTCAGCCTGGTCCTTCTCTATTGCACTGGTAAAGATTTTGTTCCACATGCAAAGGATCCCCAGTTCAAAGCCTGGATTGTCTGAATTATATATGGTTTACTTTTAAAAAATATAAACACTTCCATTCAAAGATTTAAGTTTTTTAAATGCTTTCTTTTGCTCACCAGGGCTGCATCCATTTAAACAAAAATACAGTAAAAAAGCAGCCATTTTCAGTAGCCATTACTCCAGTCTTCAGTGTGACATGATCCTTCAGAAATCATTCTAATAAACTGATTTGCTGCTCAAACATTTTTGCTGAAACATTTTTTATTACCAATGTTGAAAACAGTTGTGCTGTTTAATATTTTTGTGGAAACAGTGAAAGATTTTATTCTTTACCTGGACTCCCAGGATGCCAAAGATGATAAAAAAGGCACAGCAGATGAGAACTATGTTTCCTATAGGTTTCAGAGAGGTGATCAAAGTCTCCACAACCAGTTTGAGGCCAGGAGCTCGACTGATAACCCTGTCACAAGGGAAAACAACAACAAAAGAAAACCATTTAGCATCTGCAGAGTTATAAACTAAGCATACGTTGGACAACACCACAAAAATGCTTGCAACTGCTTGCTGTACCTGAGGGGACGCAGTGTGCGCAGAAGCCTGAGAACCCTGAGCACTCCCAGGATCTTAGCCCCACCCGCCATTGACACAACAATGTCGATCAAAGACACGAACACCAGGAAACCATCCAAAACATTCCAGCTGCTGCGCAAGTATGCCTGCTCTCCAATATACAAACCCATAGACACCACCTACAATAAACAAAGACACACTGTTTGAAATGGTCAGCATAAAAGATGAAGTAGTTGCGTACAGTTTATTTTTGTTTTCATTGTACATCATTGGTGTTCTGGTGTGACACTGTATGTTCTGTTTAATGTAATAGGCAGTTTTGATCCTTTAATCTGATTCTGAATCGGTTTCCGATTCTTACTAGTGTGTCTTTGCTGGAATTGACTGAAACATTTATTAAAGTGGGGAAACAGAGACCCTAACAGACAGCAAAGTTTGAGTTTGTGATCTCCAGTCATAGCCTGGAAATCCAGACCTAAATCTGAAAGATTAATGGTCTGGCATCGACTAATAAAAATCGGCCAGCTCGAGGGGCAGCACCAAGCATACATTTGAAAATCTCACTGCACGCAATTGGATAACACTACGACCAATCACAACAAGCCCCATAGGCTTAGCTACCAGAGGAGCTAACTGGTAGATTAGACTCTAGCCGTATCCGGTCGGCAAAACAGCAAAAACGCCCTTCTTGCAAAGGAACGATTCGAGCGGCGTCTTCTGTTCCTCTTTTAGATAAAAAGCCAAGTTTAACTCGTTCATTGTAGCGGTCAAAGCCGTTTCAAACAACTGGTGTTCATCCATAGCCATCTTGCAATGTTTACTAATGACTTCGACGTCACAGCGCTGTCGTCATCTGTTTAGCTCGCCTCTGGCCCGCCTATATCAGATAACCCGATGTGATTGGTGCAGCTCGGATACAAGGGCATATTTAACGAGCATCATTACTCGACGCCTGCTGCTCTTGCAAGAACTCTGGATTTCCAGGGTACTCCAGTCAAGCAAAACCAACTGTTCTAACTGGAGCCCTAAAATAGTGCTTCCTGTAGAACTGGTTTTGCAACTTAACTGAGCTCTGCACAAGTACATCTAAAATCCACCATTATGTCAGTGGTGAGATGCAGATGTACTTAACGGAACTGCTGATGGCAGTGAAATATGACTTTGAGAGAAAAAAATCAATTGAATTTGTGAAAAAAAAACCAGCAGAAAAACAGTAAAAAAAATAAATAAAATTATCTAAACACTGACAAAGTGACAAAAATACAAAATCCATTGAAGCTCCAAGGTGACCCGAGCCTTAGGCCTCCCAGGCAGATTCTTGTGACACTAACAAGACGAGTGACAGGAAAGAAATACACGTGCACACACAGCCTGACGTCAGAACTGGCTGAGGTCTAAAAGTGAGAAGAGCAAAGAGAGCAAGAAAACAGAGATAGACACAGAAAATTATGCACTTTTAAGAAATGAGATGCCATACTGCTACACATATCTGCTCTTTCTTGGGATCAATTTGGGCTGTATTAGTCTGACAGTTTCTTTACAATACTGCCAAAAGAAGCCAATAATAAATCAGTGATGTATACCAGGCTAGTACAGTAATGTGACACTCAAGCTAGCAATTTAAGTGAGAGCAGATCTGCTTGCAGAACTCCTATTAGTCGAGTATAGGTGGGTTGGGGACAGTGAAATCAGCCGCTGCCCCTTAGGCTGTTATACCGGTAGGTATATTTTTGCCGTAGCTTGCAGAATCTGCCTCCCAAAGGATGAACTGTAATTGTTGACTTTCTGGTCCCTGAGAGAAAGGTGGAATCATTGTTTGACTTGTGTCTCCCACTGCACCAACGCTTTTAAAAATGTCCACAGTAAAGGATCATCTTAAACATTGACTGCGTATGGCTAGTTGACATGACATTTCAAACGTTGACAACAGTATGAAATGCTATCTAAAACATCTAAAGAAATGTAATTCTTGTATAATTATTGTGCAGAAAAAATAAAATAAAATCAGAATTTTTATTTTATTTTAATGTATTTATTTTATCCAAACTGCTTGTCCTATTATGTTAAGTTGTGAGTTTTCCCCCCTCATATATATACACATAAATTGATAAAAAAATTTCAGGGATATATATATACCTCATAGCATAATTGCCTAAGTCATTTTTTTTTTTAAATATGACTTAGGCAATTATGCTATGAGGCTATATATATATATATATATATATATATATATATATATATATATATATATATATATACACACACACACTCACAACCCAACATAGGACAAGCAGTTTGGATAAAATAAAATAAATAAAATATTCATACAGATTCACTTACGCACAACGGTCTGGGACTAAGAAAATGCAGTGTCACTTTTGACAGGTCTATCTCTTGTTTGTTCCATTTCTTAATAATTGATTAAGTTACATAACTGATGACCTACAAGTGCCAAGTGCTTGCAGCTGAATAGATGGGCCAGGCTATGAGATTGACTGCATCTGAAAGAGGAAACTGGCTCGAATTATTATCATTGCTTAATTGCTTGTAATGAGAGGGCTAGCAAACGTAATACCCCACTCTCAAGAGGTCCAGATGAGAAAGCATGAGTGAAAACTAGTGAGAAAGAGAGATAGAGCGAAAGGAAAATGAGGAAATGTTAGATGGATTAGAGATACACACACACACATGGTTTCATCTTCTGGAATATATTTGGCTAATTACTCATTCAAATGACAGTCCTTAACATGTGTGTAATTTTGGCCTTTTGGACCTCACTGAATGTTATATGCATAACTAAATGAAAAGTAATTGTACTCCAGCAGAATTCAAACCTTTAAAACACACATGAAAAAAGGAAAAAGAGTGTTAATTATTAGCAGATAGAAATAATAGTAGATATAGTCACAGTATCTGCAACTGCTGTGAAATTATTGATCACTATATTTGTCACCATAGATCAGAGGTATGGCAGTGCATACAGGGTGAAAAAAAATAAATAATTCTAAATATCAACACAACATATCATGCAGTGAATGTAAATATTTACCTTGAGAGTCATCTCCCCCACAAATATGGCTGTGAAAATGTAATTGGACACGGTAAGGAAAAGCCTCTCCTGCAGAAAGAGGAGGAGAAGGGAGAGAGAAAGAAAGAGAAAGAGAGAGAAAAAAGAGAATTTTAAAGGAAAGAGAAGAGAGAAAAGCTGGAATGCTGCCAATGCTGTGAGAATAATTGCTTGTGGTCAAACGAAAATCATTAATAACTAAAACAATACGTTAAACAACTGAATGAAAGGTCTATGGCCTCAGTCTTACCAGGCTACCCTGAAGAATCTTGGGTCTCTCTAGAGCCACAGTGATGCAGTTTGAGAAGATGAAGGCCAGCACCACATAGTCAAACAGCTTATGGGCTATGATGGACTGGCACAACAACCTGAACCTGAAGAGTAAGCAGGAAGTAAGGAAAAGAGATATACAGAGTCAAACCAACTTTGTTCCAAAACCTAGTGAGCTGTCTAGTGTCTACTGCCTGCAGCCAGCCAAACAATAACGGAACCTCACAAGCAAGCTGTTTAGAATCTGCAAGCGTGAATAGACTTGCAATTGATTTCAATAAAGTTTGATGACTATGTGTTGGTAAGCTAACAGCACAATACTCTAATAAGCACAAATATAGACAGTTGGGGTGTGACGGGATCTCGCGAGACTAAAATGTGACAAGATTTCTCGTTGAGCCATGACGGAGCGTGAGGGTTTACGGTGCCCAACGTAAACCAATTTTTTAAATTTTTTAACCCAAAATAAAAAAATAAAAACCATTGTAAAATGTTGTAAACGTCTGCTCTGCTCATACAACACAAGTTGCTGTCGCACACAGTGCAGCAGGAATCACAGTTCACTGATCGCGTCACAATGGCGGATGATTCGTTGCGCAATAGAGCCTTAACATCTGATAAATGTCTTATCTTGCATGCTGGAATGCTCAGCACCGTCGCTCCCTATACACACACAGAGTACATGCAATCGCGAATCCGAAAGTGAAAGTGAAAGTAAAACACGAGCTCCCTGATGCATGCAAATTAGGTAAGATACAATAGTCTGACTCCCAATTTCAAACCTATCTCTGGACTGTGTAGTTGTGGCTCTGGTCTCTGTTTGCACTTTGAAAATTGAGAGTATTTTGATTATGGTTGCACTTATCGTTTGCGCTTAAGACTAAGAAAAAACTTTTGTTAGTTTTTGTTGTTTATACTTTTTATTTCTATGTTCAATTTGTGGAAAGGAGTTCAATTAGGAGGTCACACACAGCATCAATCAGAAGTTCTGGATGCTCATAATTAATGTACAGTAAGGTCTGAAGAGAGATAAGTGTCTCGTCACACCCCTGATAGACAGCACACACTGGAAAATTTAATTCAGTATGTCAATACTGAATGAAAGACCAGCCTTGGAATATTTCATATAAACCAATATATAAATATAACATAATATATTATAATATAAAATATAATAAACTACTTTTCAAAAGTCTTGATTATTTTTTATTGTGAAATATTATAATTAAAAAAATAATAATAATAATAATTTTTAACTGTGTTGGCAAAGCTGAATTTTCTCCAGTGTCTCATTATCTTTCAGAAATTATTCTATGATGTTGATTTGCTGCTCAAGAAACTTCTTATTATCACAGAAAAAAAAATTAAATTGTGGAATCTGTGATAGTGTTTTTTCTAGATTCTTTGAGGGACAGAAATTTTTGAAGAACAGCCTTTGAAATTGAAATATTTTGTAACAATATGAATGACTTTTTTGTAAATGCATTTTTGCATTTTTGTAAAAAAAAAAGTTACCAGCCACTGTAAGCATTTAAAAAAAAATCATTTTCAAATATTATATTTTGTTTTATCAATATCTGAACATGCAATATATCGAAAGAACAGAGCCTCTGCTTAGAAAAAAAGCAAACATTTTATTCTAGCTTCATGTATTCTTTTTTCTTTTCTTTTTTTTATCAACACTTGAATGTATGCAAGTTCCATAAAAAAAGAAACATTTTGAACAAAAAGCTGAGAAAAATCACGTTTTTGTCAAAGACTATGTCTGGATTGGATTCAGAACGATGATCACAACATAGATGGAGTAGATCGAGTGCATCAAAACCCCCAAAGCTTCACAGTCCTACACATCATCCTGGGTCGACATTTAATTTGGTAACGTTATTCAGTTTTTATTTAAATGCTGTTTATGTTTGATAATCGCTTTATTTTACATGTGCATAAGCAATGCTTCTATTGCTTGTCTTCGGCTGTGTTTTGATCTGGAGATTCTGTACTTTTTTATATTATGCACAATTGCGCCCCCCTAACGTATAACTTTGAAAACATTGGTTTGCCATAAAATTCTTCTGTTAATAAAGTTAATTGTAACTTATAAATAATTCTTGCTGAATAAAAATATACATTTCTTAAAAAACAACAACAAAAATGATTAATAATAATAATAAAATAAAATCTTACTGACCCCAAACTTTTGAATGGTACAGTAGTGTAATATGATTCTTACTTCATCTGCCATCTTGGATTTATTTTTTCATGGAGCTCGCCAAAATGTACTCATTGCAGCTCACTAGGTGTTGGAACAGTCAAATATCTAAATTTTTCCATTGCAGAACAAACTTTAGATGGACATTCAAAGACTAGACGGTTTGGAGAAAACAGACTGACAGGAAGAGGGTGGGAATAATCGGCTCCTATCTCTCTGACACCAATCAATATCCTAATCAAGCCACCCTCTAAAGAGCTGGCAGCCCATCAGTGCTATTGATCAGGCAAGAATTGCAGAATAACTGCTGGCCGAGTTACCGTCAGGAGAGAAGAAGAGGTGTGCAGGCATCTTTCCCTCTGTATTACTTAAAGAGATCAAATCAGTGGCACTATAGGAAACAACCTGTGACACAAGCTTCCTTTTATCTGCTTAATTTCAACCTGTTCTTGGGCGTGGAGCAACTTCTCATCTGTTTTGTGTTATAATGAGGTCAGGCTCCATGAAAGACAGCATCGAGCTGCATTTTCAAATTTTGCTTAGACTGACAACATTTGACTCTTGTTTAAAGTATAAGAGGGCACGAAGGTATGCGATTGCCAACGGTTTTGCTTATGATGAGGCTAGCACAAGTGCAACAACATTACTGTAAGCCAAGTATCCTTATAACTTTTTTTGTCAGCCAAACCCCTTTGACCTAAAATATGTATTTATTTGACCGGTGAGATTTTGCTATTTTTTCACTAATTTAAAAACAAATTTGCTTTGATGTTAGTTAATGGCACACAACATATGCAGGTAAATAATGTAAGCCAATAATATATTTTTATAGTAAGTGTTTTATTTGATTGTTTTTATTTTAAAATTATTTATTTATTTTTATTGGACATTTTTATCATTTCATTTTTTTATAAGCTTTTCATCAACACAGAAACAGTTCCCTCACATTTATACAATGGCATTTATTTACTATTAATGACAAGTTTTGCTGCAGTATTTTTGACCACATAAAAGTTAAATGCCAAATATAATAAAAACAACACCACAATCACCTGATGGGTCAATCACATGGCAGCTAAAAAAGCAAAACTATGTGTCCGTTTATCGGTTTATTTTTCATTGAAAATTAACTGAGAACTCTTTGCATTTCATGATTACCACATACAGGAACATGTAAAACTACCTACATAAATTGTTTGTGAATAAGGTCAGTAGGTGAAACAGCTACTGACAGCTCTTAAGAAGAGTGTTCATGGCTATTATGTATTGAAAGAGGGTAGACAGTGAAAGGACTGACTTGTTTTGAGGAGAGAAGAGGAAGACGGACCAGTCGTCTCTGGTCTCACACCAGTCTGGTCTGTACACCTCCATCATCTTCTGGATCCGGAAACATAAACTCTGCCGACAGAAAAAGCATTTAGTTGAAAATTTGTTGGCAAAGATGAGGACTGAGATTAATTCTGCAGGATCCAGGGTGGGAGAACTTTCTTGGAAACGCATTAGTTAGTTGAAGCAGTTATGAAACGGAGCTTTCCAATGTTTTATGTCCCCTTGGAGCTGCCATGTTACTCTTAATTGCTTACAAAACAAGAGAGTCTGGCTGTAAATTAAAATCTAAAATCCTACAGCCATCTGTTAGCTTTCCTCCTCAACAGATAATAATTGGGCGATTTTCAATGTGTAGTTGATTGTATGGACAATTGGCTCTGCTTATTTATGTGTGCAGAAGCTTTTTCTTTTCTTTTTACAGGGACAATACTAACTCCTCTCCAGAATTCTCAGATAATCCAAAATTACAGTTTAAAAGACAACTCTCATTTTCATCAAATCTCTTTGTTCCATGGAACACCAACTTCTTGAGCTCCATAAATGACAAACAAAATAAAAAAAATAAAAGTAGCATAATTCCAGTCTTTTGAAACAATACACTACTGTTCAAAAGTTTATTTCTGTGATTGCAAAGCTGCATTTTTAGCAGAAATTACTCCAGTCTATAGTGTCACATGACCCTTCAGAAATCATTCTAAGGCCCTGTTTACACCTGGTATTAAGATGCGCTTTGGTCGATCAGATTACAAGTGGACGGCATTAAACGGGTCTAAAATGTAATGAGCTTGCCCATTTTCAACCACTTCCAGAGGTAGTTGAAAACGCATTCGACCAGATTCCATTCATAGTGTAAATGCTCATGTGGTTGAATGCATTCAAACAGCCAAAAAAAAACACCTATATGCGTAAACATTATGGGAAGCAAGTTTCATTATCGGAAGCGATCTATACATTAGATCAAAATATCTGAAAAAGCCCATACATTTACCCACCCATAGACCCTCCTCTTAAATAAATCCAAACAAAAGTGGTTAAAAAAGGACAAAAGAGACAGATTAAAACACCAGGTGTGAACGAGAATGCATCTCCCTCATCTACTTGTGATCCGATCAGGCAAAACACATCTTAATACCAGGTGTAAACAGGGCCTAATATGCTGATCTAGTTAATCAAGAAACATTTCTTTATTACTGTCTCATATTGTTAAAAATCTGGGTGTAACATCTGATTCGTCGCTTACATTTCAATCTCATATAAGTTCTATTACCAAGACTGCATTCTACCACCTTCGCAATATTGCCGGACTGTTACTTGCTCTCAGCACTTAAGATACTGGAACTCTAATTCGTGCTTTGATAACCTCTCGTCTCGATTACTGTAACTCGCTTCTTATTGGGCTGCCTGCTAAAGCAATCACTAGACTGCAATATGTTCAGAATTCTGCTGTCAGAGTCATCAATCACATCAATAAATCTGATCACATTACCCCTTTGCTCTATAATCTACATTGTTTACCTGGCTGTTCCTGTTCGCATTTAGTATAAACTTCTCATGTTAACTTTTAAATGTCTTCATGGACTTGCTCCCAACTATTTATCTGAACTTCTGCACTATTATTCACCTCCTTGCTCTCTCCGGTCATCTGACTTAAAACTGCTTACTGTACCTCGTTTTCATCTTTCAGCGATGGGTGGTAAATCATTCAGTGCTGTGGCTCCGAAACTCTGGGATTCTCTTCCTCTGACTCTTCGTGACTTTTCTGCTGTATTCTCATTCAAATCTCAACTAAAAACCTCTCTTTTCTCACAGTATTTACAACCCTCCCCTGTTTAGTGTCCTGCTGTTTTGTTTCTGTAGATTTGTATATGTATATGTACTATGTGATGCATACTAATGCTTGATGCTGTGATTTTGTTATCTTCTTGTACAGTGACCTTGAGCTTGGGAAAGGTGCTTTATAAATAAAATTATTATTAGTATTATCAATGTTGAAAAAAGTTGTGCAGCTTACTATTTTTGTGGAAACCGTGAAGCATTTTTTCAGGACTCTTTAATAAATATAAAGTTTGAAAAGAACATCATTTATTTGATATAGAAATCTTTTGGAACAATATAAATGTGTTTACGGTCTCTTTTGATCAAATTAATGCATCCTTGCTGAATAAAAATATTAATTACTATACAAACAGTAGTATAAATTAGCTTTGCTCAGAATACAGATCAACATTAACTTGCTATTCTCACCCAAACTCTCATATGGATTCAGAAGACTTGGAATATTACATTGGCAGCATCCGTCCCCATTCACTTTCACTGCAAGGATAAGAGCACCCAGGACGTTCAACTTAATTTCTCCTTTTGTGGTCCACCAAATTCAAATGGGTTTGGAACATAATGACACTTTTTATTTATAGATGAACTATCCCTTAAAACCATTAGTAGGTTTATTGGGCACTTACATAATCCAGCTCATCGTCCAGATCCTCCCTATCCTTGCGTGTATTGACCTGAGGGTAGACTTCATTGATGATTTGTGGTTGGACTGATGGTGTCTTTCCATTACAGTCCTGGTGCTCTCCAACGCTTCCCAGACCCCCAGAGAAGCTCTTCTTGCGTTGCCGGGGGTGCAGAGGAGGCAGGGCAGGTCCGGGTACCTGCAGCAGCTCCGGAAGCTCTAAAGAGAGAGCCCGTCGTTCTCTGCGCGGGACGAAGTGTCTAGACAGTAGAGGCGGATGCAGAGGAGGGGGCGGAGGAGACAGCAGGGACTCCTGCTCAGCAGGACGAGAGTGAGGGCTACGAACCCGTAAACTACCTCCACCCCCCATCCCCAGGCATCTAGAGGATCGACCCAAGCTGTTCCAACTTGACCTGCGACTCCATATACCGGGTCGTGCAGGCCGTCCCCAATTGTGGTACAGAGAGCCTCGCCCCGGACACTAAGACACATAGAACACAAGTTCATAGTCAATATATGAACCCCCCCCCACACCATGATTTATGCAAAGCTCACGCTTTCAAAAAACTACTCTAAGTTCCAACACAAAGTTTTAATAACAACAATCCAACTCGCAAACAGGATGCAACACACACACTTACCGGACACTGAATGACGGTGAAGGGGAAACTTAATTAGTGAATACAAATGAAGTAATAAACAATACACAGCTGAAACATGAGCTGAACTCATAATGACAGAAACCATGACAACCAAGGAGAGGAGGGAACTGAACAAAGGAACACATGAGATGAATGAGGATAAACTAAAAGTCCATGAAAACTAAACACACTGAACATAATAGTGACAGTACACCCCCCTCCGGCAAGGCGCACCTTGTGCCGTAATTGAAGAAAGAGCAGAAGGAGGGGTGGAGGGGGTTTTGGAGGTGGACAAGGAGATGGCGAAGGAATGGTGGTAGGTGGATGACGACGAACACCCTGCGGCGAAGATGTTGAGTGCCTGGTGGTGCAGACCCAGAGCTCACCAGTGCCGACAGCCCACGGTGGACTCGAGGGAGGGAGGAGCCAATGTGGTGAAGTGACTGACGACAGCTGGAGACGAGGACGAAGGATCCATAGGTGCAGACGGAGAGTCGGTGGAAACAAGTGACATCGCTGGCACTGGAGACCAAGGCGATGCCTCTGCGACGAATGTCGAAGGCGAAGCCAGAGTACCCGAGGGCTGAGGTTGAGCCGTTGTGACGGAGAACAGAGGCGACGCCGAAGGGAAGGAGGAACCAGCTGCAGCCGTAGGGGTGGAGGGACGGAGCACAGAGGATGGCCCACAAGTCCGTAACGGAAGGAGAGTGATGACTGACCAAGGGGGAGCTGGTGGGACGAGGGAACTTGGTGAAACCGCAAGGCAGAGGGTCTCCGGTGGAGCGGAAGGTGGGAGGAGCCAGGACAGAGCCAACAGGTCGACAGGCCGAGATGGAGCGAAGAGAACAGAGGCAGAGGCGGAGACGCAGGACTCTCTCGCACGGGCGCTACAGGTGGATTCACGACCTGCGGCTCGACGTTACAGGGACTCCCCGGATCGTCATCTTCTCCTCGGGCTCTTGCTGACACATCGTGTCTGGAGGTAGTCTCCTCCTGCGGGTGGCTTACACGAATACTCTGGGGTCGAGGGTGGAGAGTTGGGCTCTGGGTCTGGCTGTGCTCTGGACTGGGGCCGGACACTCTCCAGACACTTAATGACTGTTTCCCTCCAGTTAAGCCCAGAGGTGTCTGGGAGGTCAACTTTCAGAACAGGTTCCTCAGGGTTTCGTCGCTGACAGGGCTGGTGAATGCAAGACGACAGAAGTTAGTAGCAAAGGTCAGAAAATCTGTGCTCTCCTGAGCAACCGAAATAAGTTGAGCTCTTAAATCCATTTTGGAGGTCCTGTCATCTGTCATGGGTGGTTGCAGGAAGGCAGACGAAGACGAAGATAGAGTTCCAACACGAAGTTTTAATAACAATAATCCAACTGACAGGCAAACAGGATGCAACACACACTTAACATAGACATGACTGGACACTGAATGACGGTAAAGGGGAAACTTAAGTAGTGAATCCAAACGAGGTAATAAACGATACACAGCTGATACACATGAACTCATAATGACAGAAACCATGACGACCAAGGAGAGGCGGGAACTGAACAAAGGAACACATGAGATGAATGAGGATAAAACTAAAAGTCCATGAAAACTAAACACACTGAACATAATGGTGACAGATATATTATTACAAGTGTGAAAATATTTTTTACATTTTTTTTATTTATTATTAAATTAAATTTATTCCTGTGATGGCAAATTTGAATTTTCAGCACCCTTACACAAGTCTTCAGTGTCACATGATCCTTCAGAAATCATAAACATTTATTATTATTATTATCAATGGAAACGGCAAAACTTTTTTTTCATGATCCTTTGATGAATAGAAAGTTTAAAAGAACAGCATTTATTTGAAATAGAAAACTTTAAAACATTTTTTCAAATGACTAATTTGCTTTAGAAAAACCCAGGTCATAGACAATTCAGAGAGTATAGGCTACTCATCACCGACGCTCCTCTAGTGTGAATGGTGGTGAGACAAGCTGGAACTAGCTGTGGATGCTGCAACACTTATCAAACCATTCTGAAATCCGATTGACTTGTCCATAGGTGTGTAGATTGTCCCGAAGAAAATATTCTAAATTATATTAACATTGTTATAGATTTTAGTATTAATCACAAAACTCAATGTTATTTGTCTGGCATAATTAATGTGTGCTATTACTGCCCACAGGAAGAAAATGGTAAACATGCCATTAAGTCAAGTGCGCTGTTTTAAAGAGACGGGTTCATGTCCATGGGCCTGATGTATAAATGTTGTGTATGCGCAATATAAGCATAGAAATGTGCGTACGCAATTTTCCACACACACATATTGGGATTTATAAAAAAACAATATGTGCTCACCGTACGTTCACTAGACCATGCGTACAAACTCTTTTACTCTTTTACTTTTACTCTTTTAGCGAAGTTATGAAGTAAACAGAATGATTTAAACTCTGTTTTACATTTGATATACACATTTAGATTAAATACGCCACTCTAATTAATGGAGTTTAGCACTGAATTTTCATGAAATCATTATCCAGAGGTTACAATTTTTTTTATATAAATTTGAACATAAATATTTGTAGCGGATGCGCTGCTTTTAACACTTTTCCTGTGGCATGCTGTGTTTTAATGTTTTAACTACAGCGAGGATTACTTGGCGCATGATAATTCTGCTTTAAATTGTGTTTTAAATAGCAGAACTCGTATTCTGAGAAAATATTTTTTTTGCGCAAATAATGATCAATGATGCACACTTGACTCTGTCTAAGCAGATGGCTTAGCAACACACATGGTATAATGACAGACACCGAAGGTCTCACACGGTGATCGGTCCATTGGCCGGTTTGGATAAGTTCGATGAGACAGTACTGTACAAGCTCTACTGCACGCAGGTGTGCTGTTGATGCAGTGTTAATTTTGACAGCAAATTTTGATTTAGTTTTAGTCATAGCCTTATTGATTAAAATGCAATTTAGTTTTAGTCAAATTTTAGTCATCTGAATTGTTTTAGTTTTAGTTGACTAAATATCATAAGATTTTAGTCGACTATATCTACAGAAGATTGTCAACTAGAATCTAATGGGTTTTAGTTAAATTGTAATGCATCAATTAAGCATTTCTCTAAAGTTTCCAAACTTATGATATACTCCTGGAGAAAACTCTATTAACCTGTTAATATGAACGATATTAAGGTTTAAACATGCAATACAGACACAGATTTAACTGCTGTGACATAAAATGTCTTTATCTTAAAATTAAATAAAGCCACTTCTCATAAAGAAACAAGAACATGGTATTTTTTTAATGAATGATATATGCATTCTTTATAATAACTTGCATATAGCATTCTTCATTCTTTCAAGCAGACATATTTATTTGTATAAATTAAATATAGATCATTATTAAAGCTATTGAAGTTATTCAGTCAAGAATATTGAGTAATTTTTCTCTTTTTCTTTTGTTGTTTGATTGTATTAATGATGGACGGCAGCATGTTAATTAGACTGCTGTCACTTAAGGCTGAATGCAGGGATCCAATAGACTGATACACACCCGATATAAAGACATAACTGATTGTATTTACGGGAATATTCCCCAAAACTGATATTTTGAAGTAATTTTGTGTATTTGTCCATTCAAGCGTGAAAAGAGGCGAAAGAGCTCAATTCCGGACTCGTGAGCTGATGTCTGAGAGGCGACTCTCTGTGTGGCAACAGAAAATCGGACTGAATTGAGCTCTCTTTCGCATCGTCAAGACTTAACCATAATTTATTTGTTGACAAAAATGTCAACAGATTTTTCATCATAGTTTTTGTCATTCATGTTTTTTATTTAGTTATCGTCTCGTTTTCATCAGTGAAAAATCACATTGTTGGTGTTGTGCACAGAGAGTAGCCTAATGATAGCCATTTTCATGGTCTTCCCAATATTATGAAAAATACCATTGTATTTGAAGGATAGAATTTGATGGAAATGGTAAGATATGCATGTTTTATTTTTTTAAATGTTTTGCCAGTGAGGTTCTGAGTCAGACAATTATTTACACTGCAAAATACACTGGCCTATCTGTTTCCATTAAAAAATATATAAACATCCTAAAATATATGTTTACCTTATAGGCAAAATTGCATACATATGATTTGTGTAAAGCAAATAAAAAATACAATTTGGCCAGTGGAAAATATTGAGATTGAGAACTCTTCTCTGAAATGTATTTTTTTCTCTCAATTTTTCTTATTTATATATTTATTTTAAAACACGAATCACAACTACTAAATTATTTTTAGCAATGTAATGTAATATTTTCCTAATGTTTCCTAACTAGGTGTTGTAAGCTCCATATACGGTTATTTCGGGGAGGAGATGCATGTATGCACAATCTTCCGCTGACTAGGTTTTATAACGGGAATTTTGCGCAGGTTCTGAAGTACGCATGGTTTTATAAATCTGAAAAGTTTTAGGATGAAATCTACTGAGTGTTTTATACATGAGGCCCCTGGTGTTTGGATTGCAGTGGTAGGCTGATGCTGTATAGTAAATTTAAGTTTATCTGATCGTGGTAGTCTACTGCATCCTCCACAACCTAGCACCAAAATAGTCTCATGTGATACACTAAAGTTTTGGATGTAACCTGGTACATAATTCCTGGGGAATCATAATTCCTGGGGTATCTGGCTAAAACAACAGACAGCGCATGCAAACAAACCATGCTTTCAACTCATTCTTAGCTAATTCCCCACCATCTAGAGCCCTTATAAAAAGCCAACCTCCTCACAAGGGCTGTTATTATTTAAGCCATTGTAAAAATAATTATGCAGTTTACAAGTTGCTCTCAGCTCTTCGAGTGCCCGCTCAACGACCCTCTGTGTGTATGCTAATATAATGCAAGCTAGACAAGTAGAGACGGCACTCTAAGTGCTGAGTAAGTGTCTTATTAATGGTTTGCTAAATGCTAATACATGCAGAGCCGATGGATAATTATTGTGTTCTTTGTGCTTTTAAAGGGGTTTTGGATTGCTGGAGTGGTATGATATAGCGTTTGTGCCCTCTCGGTGAGTTAGACCCTGTAATGAATGGCAGGTTGACTGCAGCATGCACAATGGCTCACCAGCGTCGTCTGCTCCAGGCTAGCCCTGCCCAGAGAGCTCACGCTGCTCTTGCGGGAACCCAAGGAAAAGCTCTGCCTTTCAGATGGGTACAAGCCTCTGGCGTTGGGTGCAGGTGCCAAATCCAGATGCCCATTAGGGGTCAAAGTGGAAATCTTGGGATCTGCATAAACAAACATGCCAAGACTGATTAGATCACGAAAACATCAGAAGGAAACACTAGCTAACTTATTGCAAGGCACAATAAGTTGAAAAACAATTTGTTTTGTGTTTGTGGTGCGAAATTAAGAAGTATATTCCACCAAGCCTATTAAAGTTTCAAGCTTCTGTGATTTCTAGTATCTCTAAACCCTCCTCTCATGCCAGGCGACACTGTTAATCTTGACTGGCAACGGTAAGATTCGGTTCACGTCCGCTCAGCGCCTCTGCCAAACAGTTTCCAATAGAGTAATCAATGCGAGGGAGTTGAGGATGAAGAGGAAATGCGGCCAAATCTATAGGAAGCTAGCAATTGTTAGCATTTGGGCAGCAACGCATTACTACCGTCTGTCAAAATACTGTTTGCTAAAGGACATAAATGTTATCTATCTATTGTAAAGTTACAATATTAATATAGCAGACATGGTATAGCATAGGTAGGGAGGGAGCTAGGGCAGAAAACAGCACAAAAATATGAGTCATATTAATGCACAATAATCTAGTAAAATTAGAAAATTTGTTATATTTGTATGAAATATAGTTTTGTTAAATCTTGGGTATTTAAATCATTCTAAGATGAAAAACAGCATCAACACATTGTGCTAGGGTAATACTTTGATGAATATAGATTTGTGCAAACAAATTACAATGAGATGGTTGTTTTGCAACAAGGTTCTGTTCTGTTCAGTAGACTTGCTAGAGAAGAAGTGACAGATACAAGAATAGCATAGGGAGAGAATATGGAATGTGCAGTTCAGAGAATATTTAATAATTTTGCACAGACCCAACCTAGGGATTCAGACCAGGGTTCGGCAACCTATGGCATGTGAGAGAGAGAGAGGTGGAACCTGTGTGTTTCATTCAGAAAAAGTACCTCATTTATACAGATCTACATTTTGAGGTAATCATTTCTTATAGTAACACAGCTTGTTTTATTAAGGTACGAGTTATTAATACTATACTATTATAACGATACTATTAAAGTGTGAGAATTAAACTGCGCAAGTCAATGAAAGCACACAGCTCTGATAAACCTCTTGATAAACCATTAGTGGGCATCACGCACACACAAGTTACTGACTGACAGCTTACAGCTTGTTCCGCTGTACATAGTCAATGCTATAAATTTCAGAGACATTCAACCAAGTATATTCAGTCCTATTAAACATTCCACACACATCAAAATGACTGTGATGCATGTGGAAACTCTGTTCATGCATAGCTAGTCACTTCATCTGTTTTCTCTGATCGGATAGCCATTCATTCGTGAAAAGTTCGAAAGAGAGGGTTGCCGACCTCTGATTTAGACCTTTTTTATGAGATAGCCATACAAAAAATATGGTTGTCTGAGGTTTCAAAATTTGTTGTGGGTGTATGGGATGGCCTGGAGGAGAGTGAGATTTCCTGGCCTGAAATTGTGTCCTAGTCTAAGTTTTAAGCAACTAAAATTTAGAGACTCAGATATTACATTGTGTATTGTGTAAGTACGGCTACAGCATATTCATGTGGGTCACACATGCTCAAAAAAATACTTAAAAAAAATTCTCTCACATTCTGCTCACCAAGGCTGCATTTATTTGATAAAAAATACAGCAAACCAGTAATATTGTAAAAATATTATTACAATTTAAAATAACTCTTTTTTATTTTAGTATATTTAGAAATGTACAGTAGTTTATTTCTTTGATGAGAAACTTTCAGCATCATTACTCCAGTCTTCAGTGTCACATGATCCTTCAGAAATCTTTATAATATGATGATTTGATGGTCAATTATTATCAATGTTGAAAACCGATGTGCTGCTCAATATTTATTTATTAACATTTACTTGAAATAGAAAACTTTTGTAATATTATAAATGTCTTTACTGTCACTTTTGATCAATTTAATGCATCCTTGCTGAATTAATTAATTAATTAAATAAAGCTGCGGTCTGTAACTTTTTTGTGTTCAAAATTGACAAAATTTATATAATAAGCGAGTACATCATGAATACATTTTCCTAACAGTGTTTTTGTATTATCCTGAATCACCACAGTACACCTATAATAAGAGTTTATATTTGGACTAATTTAGGCTGGTATGGGTCGTACCACTGTTGCCCAGTACCTGTGTGATTCGTCATAGACATTAACAGAGAAGAAGTAGTTCCAGCTACAATGTTCTTCCGCAACACGCATGCAGTTCTGTTTATTAACCACTAGAGCGCCAAAAGTTATGGACTGCAGCTTTAATTAATTTCTATAAAAAAATCTTACTGACCACAAACCTTTGAACAGTACAGGACTAAATGACTTGGTCTGACCATTTCAAAACACTGGAATTCAAAACACTGGTGGCTTAATGTATGAATATTAATTTAACATGTAACTGACCATAGCGCAGTGTACCAGAATTGTAAAAGACTGTTATTAACCTATCATTTAGATAATTTGGAAAGGAGTTCTGAACCTCAAAATACTGTTTCTGCTCAGAATTAACCAAAATGAAAAACCACAGTATTTCCCAGAAGGTTCAGAAACACACAGGAAAACACAGCTGTGCTTTAATAACACTTCTTCAATTATTCCACAGCTCAGTACCTGACAGCTGGAGGGAGTCCTTTTTCTCTGTTTCCTCTAAGTTACAAGAGGATCTGTCATCATCCGAGTAGGAACGGTTAGCATCGCCCTGTTTCAGACAGAAAAAACAAAACAAAACAGGGACACAAGGTCAAAACGACAATAGAAAAAAGTAAGGTTGAGTTATGAAGCAAATACTGATTAAGTCCATACAGCACAGATTTCACTGAGTGAAATTTCAGTGAGGTTGGTTATACAACATGGTTTTCACATAACCATACTTTCCACTGCAAAATAGGGTTAACAATGGTATTCTAGTGCTGTGTGAACCATAGACAAATAAAAGACGAGTGTGAGGGACAGAATTTCTCTTGTAAAATAACTAAACAGCCTTGAGCACTTTATAATAGACATGTCATCTCGTTGCCCTCACTCTGAAAGTCAGTCGCATTTGCTCTAGTTCCCCATTCACCCTCACATTGTGCCTCAGATCTAGACCATAACCTGGAGGCGCAATTCTACAAGCTCCCTGGAGAGATAACCTACTCCTGCAGACTGGATACTTGCCCGTGAAACCCTATTTATACAAGCATGCACATTGAAAATATATTCACCGGCAAGAACAACAATAGCCTTTGGAAAAATGCCCTAGGACAGCGGTAAGATATTAGAGCCACGGCACGTTTTTGCTGTCATTTTGTTGCTAAACACCTGCACAAATTTGACCTTGTTAAGGAAAGCATCACAGCCACCAGATGCTTTTCAGGAGAACGTATTCAAATAACCTCATTGGGCGTGAAATTTTCATATTCAGCAACTAAACCTGAAAGGTATTGGACCTGTTACATCTGGGATTGCTTTGTGCATCCACCAAAACACTCAATTACCCAGATGCCCTAAGGTGAGTACCTTACCTCAGCCTGAAATCCTTCCACTAAGATGGCCACAAGCAGATTGAACAGAACGTAGTTCCCAAAAGTCATGAGCGCGACAAAATACAGGGCTGCCAGGGGGGAGGTAGAGGCCATGCCATTATACAAAACCATGTTCCAGTCCTCTTGAGTTAGGATCTGCAGACACACACACACACAAATGTTATCAAATACTGTTTAACTTTAGATTAAACTTGGGAGAAAATTGGTTAAATAAATGAATTAATAAATAATTATATAAGACAAAAATAAATAAATATGTTTTTTTGTTTTTTGTAATAGCATGTTATAGTCTAAAAACATTTCAACTCTGCAGAGAATACCCAGATGTGTGTGATTAAATTGTGTTTTCACCCAGCTCCCAGTTGCCCTGTGTTCCCCATCACCTGCAGCAGTGCTTTCATAAGTAAGATGAGTTTTGAGAGCGCTACGCACCTGAAACACCGTGACAATAGCCCAAAGCAGGGAGTCGAAGTTTTTTCGGTCAGGAACCGTGTCCCCAGCCTCTGTCTTCAGGCTGAACTTACAGCCGAATATGTGCATTCCCAGAATACTGCAGAAACAAACAGACAAACAAGCTTTGAATGTTAATCTCACGTTTAGATATTCTGATACCGTATGTTTCCGATCAACAGGATGTGAGATAAATGAGCCTGTCAGAGGTGAGAGGCCTATAAAAATGATATCAGTGCTATGTGAGGAGACATATGTCCTGGTTGGACAGCAGCCAAAGATGAGATCAGTCACGTTGGAGAGACGGATCACAGAATTCAGAATGCAACACGCACCAAGAGATAAATGAGACAGAGGTGATACTACAAATATATGCATGCAGTGTTGGTGGTAATGTGTTAAGTGATAGACCACTTCACATTTCATTTTTAAAGTAATAAGTAAAATAATGTGTTATTTCTTAAATTTAAACCATAATATCCGAGTTATAACTGAACACCTTTTATTCATGTAAGGCGTGTAAGTATTGTAGTATGTGTGAGTTTTGTAGATCTAGAGAGGGGGTCGGCAACCTATGGCATGCGTGCCAGCATTGCCACAAGGAATCACTGCCATATGACAATAGCTAAAGAAGTGCATGTATTTCATTTTAAATAAAGTCCTTTGGACTTGCATTAGGACATGCATTTTAAGGTAATCATTCCTCATATTCACACAGTCTGTTTTGCTAAGTTAGGCGCTATAAATACTATTAAAGTGTGAGATTTTAACATGCGCACAAATCCGACAATTCATTTGCATCTGGAATTATCCCTCCGCGTGCCATAGGTTGCTGACCGTTGTTCTAGACGTGCGTGTCATGCTTTTGACGTACAGCAACGGTTTCTTTTCAATTTAAAAAAGTGCTTTTAAAACATTTACAATTTAAAACTAATGCTGATAAGCAAAAATAAATCAGAATAGTGGACAAAATAACAGAATCTGGTGCTACCCAGTGTTCTTTTGGTATCACATGCTATTATAGATTTTATAATATTTTTATTTTTTTTGTTTTCCTTTTAATCTTAGTAAAAGTTTTGTTGTTTTTTGTCATTTTATTCGTTTATGTGTCGATATAGCTTCTATACATTTCCATTTCAGTTTAAGTTTGAGTTATTTTAGTACATGAAGTTAAACTAAATGTTTCCTTATCAACAAGCTGAAATAAAAGTTTTTTACATTTTATCTCAGCAGACATTTATTTTATTTTTATTACATTTATAGTTTTAGTAAATTATAATAACACAGGTGCTGCCTTAGAGCTGCGGTGGATTTGCTCTGCCATGGTACTCGCAGGTACGGTCGAAATAAACTTTGCTGTTGTCTTGACAACTGGCTCCAGCCTGGTTGTTAATGCACAACTTAAGACATTATGAATGTCTGGTTACACTTTATTTTAAGGTGTCCTTGTTACAGTGTAATTATACATTTAAGTACTCTGCCATATTAATTAACTACATGTTCTCACTACATAATTAGGGTTATGGTTAGGGTTTGGTTTAGAGTTAGTTGCTTGTAATTATGCATAATTTACTGTTATTTTTATAGTAAGTACTGTACATGTAAGATGTGTAACAGAGACACTGTAAAATAAAGTGTTACAGAATGCATATATATATGAAATATAAAGTGCTTGCATGAAATATGCAAATATAAAATCTATAAGATGTTTAAATCAGATTTTAAACAGGCTGAAAAAAAACATGCTGTTTGGCTGAATTTTGTTTTAGTATTATATATGTTTCTGAAAGTGACTAAGTAAGTGAATGAATGAATGAATGAGTGAGTGAAAAAGTGAATGTAAAAAACTTAATGTTGCTTTTCCCAAAAAGTAAAACAAAATTATAATGCATTACTTTAACCACAACATCCCACAAAACTCCATTCAAAACACCTATTGAAAGACAAACTTAATTTGTGTAAAACAGTTCTCTATGCGGCAGAGCAATGGCGAAGCCGATTAATAACTGGCACAACTATAGCTTCCAGTCTGTAATGCTGATTCATTCTCTCCATTTCCTCCAAAGACACGTCATCCGAGGCATCTGCTAACAGTTACTAAAGCCTGTTGACTGTACCTGCAGGCTGGGGACAACTATCCATTTAAGAGACATAATTCAGGGCATCGTTTTCAGATGAGGGGTTATAAATTGAGATGCTTGGTGGGGGGAGGGGGTTGGGGGCGCTGAAAGCTAAACGTGAGGGGGAAAGACGGATCGGCAGGATTGGTTTATGCACTCAATCCTGCAGTAGCCTCCATCTGTCTCAGTGCACTCTGCTGGAATTGCGGCGCTGCAGGGGAGAGGCGGGTGAGTCAGTGGGCACCAGGGGCCTGAGTGTTATTGTTCTGCTCTCCATCAATCTCACTCTGATCCTTATGGGCCTGTCACTCGCAGCTGAAGCTAAGGTGTGCTCTGAGCAGCCTGTGCAGCTGAGACGCTCAGCCATGCAGAGCCCGGGCGTGATCCAGCTGCGAGGAGGGGGCTGCTGTCAGGTGTGGGATTTTATAAACCCAGGCTGCTTTGTGTGATAAAGTGTGTAGCGTTTATTACAAACAAGTGTGAGCTCGGATACGGACAGAGACTATGAGTAAGCACACAGATATGAAACACATTGGGTTTCATTCACTAATAATTGCATACGAGACCCACTGGAATGCAATTGCGAAGCCCAACCCACCTGAATATGAAAATAAAGAGCATAAGTAACATGCAGAAGGTGGCCACATTGTCCATGGTCTTCATCAGGACCACCAGCTGTCTGCGCAGAGCTGGCATGAACCGCACCAGCTTTATGACCCTTAACAGTCTGAAAGTCCTCAGGACGGACAGACCCCCGTCAGACTGTCCAACGATCTCGCATACACTATACACACATACACAAAAAAGCATTGATTCAATTGTATAAAAGGGTGTTTCTTTAACTTCAGGCACTTTTCTGAAATTTTGTCAATTGTCTATTGTTAGTAATGTAGTGATATGAAGCACAGCTCACACTTTAGTTACTTTCAAACCAAGCAGCTTTCTGTTGGTCAACGCAGTGAATTCGTTGAGAAATCTGCATGGGGAAATCTTTTGTCTTCATGATTTGTGATCATTAGTCATCATCATCATATACTGTGATCATCATATACTTTCAATCTTAATATAATAATATAATATTGTAATAATATTTTATGATGGATTTTCATATTTTAAGTTTAAAACTATGACGATAATTTTTTTCTATTCTATCTTTCTATTGTATTTTAATTTTAACAATACCAACATTTTGTATTTTAATTTTAATTTTAACAATACCAACATTTTTTGCCCTGAATAAAGTTTTTGCTAAAGTGTACTTGGTTACCAAGAAGACAATAGTGTCAGTAATTATGTTTGAGATGAAACGTGCAAAGAAAAAGAAAAAACTAGGTTAATATCACAATTTTATTTGAGTTATTGTCAGCCAAACTCTTATTTTGTCAAAATAATATGCAAAAAGTGTGCATTTATGATACATAAAATGCTAGCTTTGAAATAAACCTTAACAAAACAAAGGAATCAGCCATTTAATCAAAATAATTTCCACCATTGAATGCTACATCGTTTTGAGAAGTATTTAATTACTTTGACGCAGAGAAAATCTCCTGTAACTGTATACACATTTGGACATTGATAGTTCACAAATTAAATAGTCTAGTGAGCGTGTGAGTTTATTTGATAAAATAAAATACCACATTTGAAGAAACACCCATATAACAGTATCATTATTTTGATTAAAAAAATATGATTTAAAATATAATCAATCATTACAATAAAAAATGCATAACACCAACAATGTGATTTTTCAGACATTCGACAAACTATAAAAGTAAATCCATTTACCTGATGATCACAATAATGCCATCAAAGATGTTATAGGGATTTCTCAGATATGAAAAGAAGCCAAAGGCAGTGAGCTTGAGAATCATCTCCAGGGTGAACATACTGGTAAACACTATGTTACAAATCTCCAGGACATCAGTCAGTTCATCAGGCTGTAGACAGAGAGAGAGAGAGAGAGAGAGAGAGAGAGAGAGAGAGAGGGGACAAAGAGGTTGGGATGGATAAAAGGAGAGGTAAATGTGGAGAGGTCATTTCAGATCACTGCAGTGCTGTTCAAGAGAGCATAGACAAGATCAGCTCATGGCAGCAGGCATAAGTTCTTCAGTGACGCTGTGACCTCTCATATGATACAAAGGTCAGAGAAAACAGAGTTTAAACCTGAACAATTCCTTACGGAACACCAGTCAGGAAAAGATATGGGGTGATGCGAGTACACTGATACTGTATGTGCATTATACGTACTGCATGTCTGCGGCTTATTCTAGCCAACATCCACCCACTTACACAGGAGGAAACTTATTGACATGAAAAACCGATCATGTTTCGTTATGTTTTTGAAAAAGTTTCTTTTGCACACCAAGGCTGAATGTATTTGATAAAAAATACAGTAAAACCGTAAATATTACAATTTAAAATAAACATTTTCTATTTTCAGTGTCAAATGATCCTTCAGAAATCATTCTATGCCGATTTGCTGCTCAAGAAACAACTATTATTATTAGCGTTAAAAACAGATGCTTAATACAGTGCTGCTTTATATATTTGTGAAATTCATGATACTTTTTTTTGTTCAGGATTCTTTGATGCATACCGTTTCAGCATTTATTTGAAATATAAATATTTGGTAACATTATAAATGCAAAAAACTTTTTTTTGTGGCTGTGGTGTAGTATTACTACTGAAGTAATATACACACTAACCTTGCATCATGTCCTCTTAACCCAACCTAAACCTAAGCTTTGTTTCCAGACAGACTGTGTGCTCATGTACATTGTGTAAAGCCAGCCATTCAGTTTGTAGCTCCAAGCATCAGACAGTCAGTGAACAGATTGTGGGTGGTCTGTCGAATACTGAGACTAGTGTAAGATCTACTGCGCTTAGAAAGGGATCAACAGACCACCCCGATCTGCTTCAATCCACGCTGTGTAATCTGACATCACATAAATCCATTACACCTTATCTCAGTGTATGTTCATGTGCACGAGCGAGAGGGCGACCGAATTCCAGGGGAGCGAGAGCAAATTCTGATTTGAAAACACTTCCTTCGATGTCCCTTTTGTTCCTTTTTCCTCCATTCTTTTATTGATCAATATCTTTCCATTGACGAGTTAAGGCAGAGAAAACACAACTGAAGGACGAATGAAAACCAAACCACAGGCAGCTCCAGGGAGATGCCATTTAGAGAAATTGAATATTGACACAGCAATCAGGAGTGATAACGGCAAAACAATACAGTAAAATACACCCATAGCTTCTCCCCTCTCCCCTTCCTCAAACTGTACGGTAAACTTCTCTAATCAATCCATCAGCAGATTGTCTCATTATCTAAGCTATTTAGATAGTATAGCACACTACTTAAAAGAGCAGTTAAGTGATTTTTTTGTAAACCATGAATAAATTGTCACCATAAATGGAAAGATCAGTATATCTTGAGAAATCATACTCTTAAAAATAAACATTCCAAAAGAGGGCTTTTAAAGGTATGCAATTGAAGAACTTTGGGTTCCCCAAAGTTGTCTTTTTCTTAGGCCGTGTGTCCACCAAAGCGTTTTTAGCCAGCTGAAAACGCTAGACGCTCTGCTGAAAACGCCTAGCTGTGAGCGCTTGAGAGCGTTTTGGAAGTGTTGCGTTTTTTTCAGTTGAGACACTTTGCTTGTTATGATACGGAAGATCCGCGAAAATGTTACTAGTATCTCAATTCACACATATTTTGTTTCTGTGTTGATTCTATATTAAAATGTCGATCCAATGTAATGTATTTTCTCTGGCTCTTGTTTTAAATGTTTTTTTTCCCCGTTATTATGCTTGTTGTTGTCATCTGTTGACGTTGTACAAGCAGAATGTTGCGGTTGGTCGGTGTGGTCTTAGTCCCGCCCCTCCTCCACTGTGATTGGACGGTTGGGTAAAAAGTGACAGTGATGAGCGCAGCGTTTTACCCAAAGTTGAACATTCTTCAACTCTCGGCGACCTGTAAAAAACGCCGAGCGCTCAGTGCTTCAGCGTGAAAAAAACACTCAGCACCTCGCTACGCTCATGGCGTTTTAAAAACGCGCCGCTCCCATTGAAAACAATTGAAAAAACACGCCAGCCGCGTGAAAAAACACTTTGGTGGACACACGGCCTTAGTGTGAAAAAAATTTGATCTAAATATAAAGTACCCTTTTCACTATAAAAAGAACCTTTTGTGAAATGGAAAGGTTCCATTAATGTTAAATGGTCTTCATGGAGCCATTAATGGCAATAAAGAAACTTTATTTTTAAGATTGTAGACGCTTTTTTCCGACCAATCAGTGAACTTTTAGGTGTTTGCTGGCTGTCAGTCATTTTGAGTGTTTGCTGACATTACTTCGGAAGGTGGGATTTTGGAGACCGGGGGGTTAGTTTAATGACTAATCTCTATATCCAAATTTGGGGACTCCCCTGCTATATAGTATGTGAAAGACATTATTTCAATTAAGTGTTATGTCCGAATATGCAGTATTCATTAAACAGTTGGCAAAAAATACCCGGATTACCTGCTACTTTGACCAAGATACCACACCTATGGACATTTTATAGAACGTACTTTATTAACAGCTAAGATACTTAAAATGTTAAATGCATCCTCAATTTCAGGAAGAGGCAACAAAAGTGTTGCTAAAAACTTCCTACGATGAAATCTCAGAATTCCGCTCCTTGTGGTTAAGCTGAAGTATTGAGTATATTTTAAAGATGAATAAAACCAACTCAAAAATGCAAATTCTGTCATCATTTACTCACCCTCATGTTGTGCTCAACTAAGATTCTTTCTTCTGCAGAACATAAAAGCAGATATTTTGAGAAAGGTCTCTATTTTTTTTTTTTGTCAATACAATAGAAGTCAATAGTAACCCAAACTGTTTGGTTATCAACATTCTTTAAAATATTTTCTTTTGTGTTCCACAGAAGAAAGTAAGTCACACAGGTTTGTAAAGGCATGAGGGCGAGTAAATGATGAAAGAATTTTCACAGTCGATCCACAATTCAAGCATGCAAACTGCATTTGAAATATTAGTTAAATACAATGATATACAACATTTTAATAAATCAGCATTTTCAGCTTTGAAATTGCATAAGTTTGAGTATTTTGCAGTTTTATTCATGCTCTCACTGGTTGCTCAGATGATCCCACAATCCTTGTACAATCCTGGCACTCAGTTCCCATACAGAATGGATTGAAACAGCCGCTAATCAGACACCGTTGCAGCAGACTCATCTGGTAGCATTGCTTACAGCACCTTTATTTTTACATTTACTCATTTAGCACACACTTTTATCCCAAGCAACTTCCACTGCATTCAAGCTATACATCTTTTCAGTCGATGCATTCACTGGGAATCAAACCTTGGTGTTGCCATGCTCAACTGTTTGAGCTACAGGAATCTTTGAATGCATTTGATTGTGCAGACCAAGAGCGTCGACAGTCATTCAATCGACTGTTGTGCGTGAGCACAAACACACACATGCTGCCCACACACATGTAAATATTGTGATCTTAACCATCCTTTTTGAGAGCCAGGTTAAAACATAATGAGTCACAGCAGATGATGTCACCACACGTGATCTGTTTAACCATATCAGGTCGACTGGAACACAAACGCATGAGGAAAGACCTGTTGAACAGATGCTGTGTTTATATGTGAACGTGCACACAGGGGCTTCTCTGTCTTGCCTGCGTGGGCTGCATTTACATGATGCTTCACGTGTTAAAAATGCTGCATAATAGAAGCCAATTGTGACTATCTCATTTTCTCTCTATATATCCGTCTTTTCCCGCTTGTTGATATTTTTAGAGCCCACAGAGATGAGAAAACAGGCCCCACTGCAGGCAAGGCAGCAAAGACATGAGGGGGTGGAGGAGAGAGATAGAGAGAGCAAGAGAGTGTGCATGAGTAGTAGTAGCTTTCTACGTCTTCCAAAGATAATTAACTGCACTTTCAAGGCAAGAAAAAGATCCAACAAGACTCCAAAGGCCGTTCCACACGCTCTCATTACTTTGAATGGCAGGCCCTGTGAAGACTCTATCAGCACCGCAGAAAGAGCCGGCTATTACAGTAATGTGTGACATGATGAGGTTGAACACTTCTTTAGACTGGGTGCACTGCGGGTGAAATTACCTGGTTATGGTGCTCGATGCCCATGCTGATTGTATTGATGAGGATGGCGATCATAATCCCTCTGTTGAAGTACTTGCTTTCAACGATACCCCAAAGCTTCACTCTTATTTCATCCCAGATGTCTTTACATTTCCCGAAACAGGTGCGTTCATTCTTCAACGTGTCCTCGGAATCCTCGTCCCCCCTCTCTTCCAAGTGGTTGTCATCCCTGTCGGTCTCCTTCAGCGCACTCTCCTCTTCCTCCCCATTGGCCGAATGCCCCGTCGACCCCTCCCCCTCCTTGAGTGACAGGGCTGCGGCACACTGTGGACACTCCTGTGGGTTTGGGGTGATGGAGAGGGAGATGGCGTTCTCTAGAGTTTGGGAGCTGTGGTCCAACTTGGTTTCGTGAATACAGTGAGGCGCTATAAGACAGAAGAAAAAAAAAATAAAAAATTGTTTGACATTTTCATATAACACAATACATTTTTTGCCCGTCAGTTTCTTGGATAACTGCCATGATACTGCTTTGGATTGAAATATCATTGGGCCATTAAAGCAAAGACATGCATGGATTTGCTCTTTGCTTTTATTACTTTATTATAAAAGCAGCTGAAGAGGCACCTCTTCCGCAAGCACTTAATGACCTCACACTCTTAAACCAATGCGCTTAGGCACGCACGCACACAACAACAACAACAAAAAAATGTGTCCTCTTCTCTAGCTGGTTTCCTAATCTAGTTGTCTAATAAACCTGGCATTGTGTGCTACAAAAATTGTTGGCTCTTTGATGAATGCTTTGTTCTTCTCTGTAACTCGATTCGGATAAAAATCGTCTGCTAAATGCAGAAATGTATGTAAATAACTTGCTATTAGGTTTGGAGTATCAAGGAAGCTAATTTGAAACTTGGCCAGGCTTCAAGCTCGTGCAAGTGGCTAAATACACTGAACCAAATGACAAATAACTCTCTGATGATATCATTTATTATTTCAGATAATTATTGGGGTTTTGAATGAATTAATGCTAATAATAGCACCAAAATTCTACAAAATTTGCACTAAAGTGAAAAAAAAAAACTGGAATACATCCTAATTTACGGTATGTAACTAAATAAAAAAACAATGAATTTTAAATTAAAATTATTATTTGATGAATTTATGAAAAAAAGATTTACATTAAATTGCTATGCAGTGATTTCTTTTTTGTTCCATCTTTTGAACCGTCCAAGAATCAGAATTTCCAACGCTACGTATGAATGAGAGATGACAGTTTAAAATGAACCAGTTCACTAGAACGAATCAGACTTTTTGAAGCCAAATACAAGTTATAGAGAATAGAACTAGGATGAATCAGATTTTCCCATGTTAAGTTTAAGACAAAAAACAGTTTACTAGAATGAATGAATGATGTGTGTTGGAAAGTCTGATTCATTCCATAAGAGCAGACTTTCCAGCACAACATGTTAAACAAACCAGTTTAGGATGAACTGACTCACTAAAATGCAGCAGACTTTCCAACATTATATATTATACTTTTCAACACTTCATACGAGCGAAAAAGGAGAGTTTATGATGACTGATTTCACTAGAATGAATCACTTTTTTAACATTACAAATGAGCGAGAGAGGGCAGTTTGTATGAAAGCTTGCTACTATTTTGAAAACCGTTGACCTAATGTCAGGCTACTTATTTTTAGTTATTCATTTTTTATTTACTCCCCAACACTGTTAGTCATAGCATTTCTCTGCCTCCAACTCTCTCCTCACTCACTCTGAGCTGAACGGCAGTGATGTCTTTCTCCACCATTCACATTAGCTCCTCCCCCTGTCGATCCTGCACCTCCTTTGCCACGCCCCTTCCCTCCCCCAGGAGGAGGGGCTTTGCCACGGAGCATGTAGTAAAGAGCAGCTGAGCGACGGCGGGCCTTGCGTAGGATGTGGCAGACCAGCTGGAAGAGTTCCTCGTAACAGTCTCCGGGCTCAACGAGCGAAGCCAGCGTGCTGGAGGACAGGTAGCGAGCACGTTGCTCTTGCATCAGCTGGTGCTCTCGCTGTTTGGTCTCCGAAAACTGAGTGGCAATGACCACCAGGCACAGATTAATCATGAAGAAAGATCCAATCTGGAACAGGAAGAACAGAGATATCTTGAATATAATGAAAATTATCAGACACACTTACGATGTTCTAAACCCTTAAAGGTGCAGTCACATTTACCATTGTCCCGAAAAATGTCACAGCCAAAATCCAGCCACAATGAGTTCAAGTTGGTCATGCAATTTTATTGTGTTGAACAAAAGAAAGCTGCTTGATTAGATTTTTCTTCCGTGAATAAAAAAAAAAGAAAAAGGGTTGAAGAACTTTCTGGTACTGGTCAATCTTTTCTGAAGGTCATATAAGAGCTTGTTGTTGTTCATTGACAACTCTACACTTTAAATCAGATTTTGTTTGGATCTTGAATTCAATTCGGTGATTCAATGATCGCAGCAGTTACAATAAGTGAGTTGGAACCTGAGAACTGAATCAGTCTGATTTTTGAACAAATCATTCAGACTAATTGTGCAAATCAGATCAATCGATTCAACAAATTTGACTTACAGAAGAACCAAATTCAACCAAAACGTTAGTGCTTCTCTCAAAGATTGCTTATGCAGATTTTTACTGAATAACTTTTTGGTCTCTTTGTCGCACAAAACTATTGTATGACTTCAGAACTCTTGAAATAAAGAGCACAAGTCCTATAGACCACTTTTACGATACTTTTATGGTGCTTTTGCAACCTTTTTGAAGCTTGAAGGCTCCAGGCAACGTTCAGTGTAATTGCTTGAAAAACTTCAGGATATTCTTTTACAATTTCTCCTTTTATGTTCTATGAAAAAAAGTAAAATGGGTTTGAAACGACAATGTTCATATCCATTTTTGGGTGAACTAAACTTTTAAGTATATTTATTTGAGCATACATGCATTTTGCTGTCATTACAATACCTAAAGATCATTCTTAAGCTTAATTCTGTAACCATAACTCTCACACTGCATGTGAAGTCTCAGCTGCTTTAAATATCCAGATCTACATGACACCAAAACCCATTGGAAGCTCTCTAACGCAGCCTGTGCTGCAGTGTTTGGCATTAGCAGTGGCCATAGCTGTCAAGATGAGCTGCTATAAACGGACCCTATGTTTGAAGAAGTCAGCAGACGCCCAAACAAGAGACTGTTTTGTTGTGTGTGCGCCTGTACCGCTTTGGCTTTGATATGCTATAATTATCAGGCTCTTTCATAGCAGCAAAACCTCCAAATATCTCCCAGTCCTCGCAGAGAAGGGCTAGATCCCTCTGCCAACGTGAAACGGATTATAATAGGGAGCCAATCATTTTAAAGACTGAGGGTGAACCAGTTCTAGACTTATCAGAAGAGAGAGCCTGCTCTTATATCATTCACCATTCATATCACTGGCATTTGTCAACACGCAAATGCACACAGATCTTGCTCGCCTTAATGAAAGTACAGCCTGGTTGCAGCTTATGTGAAGTAGGGATCAGAGAGGACGGATGAGTTGTGAGGAGGACAGAGAAGGTGGAGAAATGAGGAGTTGGGCATATGTGTGTGTAGGGCAGCTGTGCAGATGCATCCTGCCTTCTCATCTGCTGTCCTGATTTGTGATTCTGATGTGTGACTGGACTGCTCCTAATCAACAGCCAGACTTCTGTTTTATGCAGATAGACACCTTCTTTCCTTGCAGTCACCTCTCCTATCATCAATTGCACTGTACTGTTTAATGCACGCACACACAACTAAAATGTGTCTTCTGCATCTCTCTTTGATATGCTATGAACATATTTCTTTAAAGGGATAGTTTAACCAAAAGTGAAAATTCTGTCATCATTTACTCACCCTCATGTCGTTGCAAACCTGTACAGTATGACTTTTTTTCTTCTGTGGAATTCTGTCTTGAATTTTTGAGGAATATCCACAGCTGTTTCCCAAAAGCATTGCCACCAATTTTTTCTACGATCAGCTTAGCTCACGATGCTTTTGGGAAATGCATCCCAGGCCAGTCTTTAATATTATGAAAGAGAATGAGGACTGGGTGACAAAATAAGTACTATAAAAGTGGTAGTGATAGCTTTGTCTGAAGAATAATTAGGAATTTCACTCATTATTCACTAAAATTTTTGACATTCGCTCTAGCTCTCCTATATAACAATAAAACAAAATAAAACATAATGACTAATGCTTAATTAACAGCCCACAATAAGAGAAGATTAGTCATGAACAACTTAACTTATTTGAGTTTGTTTACACCTTTAAGTCCCAAATGGTGCCTTTACAACATTGAAGACAAATCAGTGCAGTTACTTATACAATATTTTAAAACCAAAGAAAAAAATAATCTGACATTGCTTAGAAAGACAGACAGAAAGTAAGAAAGGGAAAAGAAAGGGTCAGACATACAGAAGGAACAAGGCAGAAGTAGAAAAGGGGTCAAAGGGGTGCTGGTTAGTGAGTATACTTCAGTTCTGTTACAGTTGGGTGAAAGATGACAGGTGATGATTTATACTCTCATTTAATATTGTTCTTACAATATAAGGGTCTGGCTGCAGGCAGGGTGACCTTAAGACTTTCTGTCCAAAAAAAGAACAGTAAGCAAAGCCGGAAATTTGAAAATGTGAGGAGAACTTTGCCAAAAGATTTATATAGATTAGGCAATAAAATAACATTAAAAAAAAATAATATTTATGAATCATATTCATTACTGAAACCCACAAGCAGCAAGCCAAAAACATTATATTTTACATTATACATACTATTTTGTTGCCTCTAATCAGAGAAAATGCGTTTACTCTAATTATATGTGATCATTCGTTCAGCTGAAGAGGAAAAACTGTGCACAGAGATGCCGAGCCTGAATTAATTGCTCCAATGTTCAATAGAAGTGAAAGGAAGTGAACAGAGGTTCATCGGCGGGGTGCGGGCTGTGTCGGCACACTATGGCCCTCTCTCTACAGGTAGCGACTGCTGGCTGTGTGGTTGCCAGGTTACAGACAGAGCAGGGCGTCAAAGAAGTAAATAAAAGTGCTGAGGGACAGCCTGCACACACACACAGTGAAAAGACACATCTTACTCCCTCAAAACAGTGCAGATCACATTGGGATTTGGCTGTTGTTTCGGGCTATGAAGGGGGCGCCAGAGAGCATAAAGCATCACAGACTAACAGCTAACTAGTTTGTTTTTAAAAAAAAATATGTATATGAGTTTTCCTGTTCAGTGTGATGTTTAATGTACCCACACTTGTTAATAACTGCCTTTTTCCAGACATGTAAAAGCTTTAATAAAATCATGATTGGGAATAAAATAGAACAGAACAAAACATGGAAATACATTGAGCTTGTGTTAACCACAAACCTTATTTTAGGCATTTAACCAAAAACTCTTCAAACCCCTCAGTAAATAATAACCATCAAGTATCAAGTATTGCTTTTATCATTTAAAACACAGTGACATGCTATGGCAAGCCATTTTAGCTTTGATTTATTCACAGGATGCATTTTTTGATATCAATAATTACATTTGTACTATTTAAATTGTGAATTCAGGATATTAATATAAAATATGTCTATTTCTGATATCAGGAATTACATTTTCATTAGTACTAGTTAAAGGAGGGAGGATTGTAGTGGGAGCACTGGGGTGTCAGGTGTGACTGTGTGGCAATGGCAAATGGTTTACATGGCTCATGGGTCAGGTAACAGAATTTTGCTTAGGGCCCCAGGGAGGTCAGGATCGGCTCTGCACGTGACAGAAACAACATTGCGGATATAGTGCGTCCAAATTTCATTCATACTACCCATATTCATTCTATATAGAGCGTACTTTTTAACGGTCGCAAAGCAAATTCAAATGAAGTAGGCTACCTACTCGGACAGTGCGCGATTTCGGACACAGCGAGAGTCAGCTGGGCTGCACCTATGGACCTTTGGTCACTTCCTGTTTTTTTAGGCAGCACAAGACTAATAATGACTAGTCTAAATGATGTCTGCTGTCTCTTTATACTTCACTCAGTGTCACATTCCACCAGTCAAGGTACTGCTGGTGCATGCTGGGAGAGATCACATGACAGCTTCGCAGGGTGCATGTGTCAGGGTGGCAGGGTCTCTGTCAGGAAGTGTGAGAGACTGCCGTGATGGCAGCAGGGGTCCACTAGTCTGATGAGCTCTAATTAACTGCTAATGCTTTCACTCTGCTGACCTACACAGGATTAGGCCCTGTCATTAGCTACACACACACACACACACACACACACACACACACACACACACACACACACACACACACACACACACACACACACACGCACACACACACACAATTCCATTTACTTGCCATTTGTTGGGCTAAAATGGATTTCGGCATCTCCAGCAGTGCCATCAGTTGTCTAACACGCGTTTAAACGCGGGAAATGGGAAAGGTAAGAAAAGCACAAATAGCTACAACAAATATCAGCAGGCCTCTCCACTATCTGACCTGCACATCTCATTCCTAAATCCATTCCCTTCCTCTTTTATTCCTTAAGTCTCCTGCTGTCTTTCAGCCTCAGATCCTTTTCCTTCTTATCCTCAGGGCATTTCTTTCTGCTCGCTCTCTTCTTTAATCTTAGGAGAAGACATTATCCGAAGCACATCTCACTGCAGGGCTGTCTCGTTCACTGCTGTTCCTCCCATTCAACAAAGAGGGCCGCCACGGTACAAGAGCTGGCTCCAACACAGTAACGTTAAACATCCAGCAGAAGCAAAGATAAATTAATTTTCTAGTGTCCAGCTATTGATTCTTCACTATGTTGTTCATTGCCTAATTGATCTGTGCAGCTCCGTCAACTCCTAAATGTGCTGTTTAGCTAATATCTGCATCTTTGAAACATTCAGGCCATCAATGGGAGTTGTGCATATTCAGTTAAGCTCAGTCTGTCAATAAAAGCTGTTTGCAGATGAATCTCTGAGGAATGACAGTAGTGATGTTTTTCAAGATTTTAAACTTCAGCTGCAACGCACCATATGGCAGGACTAATCAAATGGATATTGTCCATAAATATCTATTACCCATTACGTGGCCTTGCATTAAAACTACTGTATTAAGTTTGAGCTTACAGATGGAACTCTAAACACTAAATATGAGTCTCAAAAGATGATTGTTTTGGAAGAAAGAGTAAATAATTAGTAGTAGGGATGCACAATATATTGGCGCCATAGTAGTTATCGGGTGATATTAGATTTTTTTTTCTTTTTTTTTCTTCAGTATATCAAAATTAATATCCATTTTTAATACTGTACATTAATGTTGTGATGCCTAATTTTAATCTAAATTTACATTTAAAATGGTTGATTGCAGTATTATAATGTTTTATTTTAATTTATTTAGACAATATAGTATAGTGTTTTAATATCAGCCATTAATCGGTTAACATAAAAATAATCACCGTCTTATCTGTATCAGCCAGCATATTAATATCAGTGCATCCCTAATTAAAAGGCTTTGTAAGTTGTAAGGCTCAGTGTTGTAATGTGTTAAGCTGTATTTTTGTGTCCAGGGGAGAGACATGACCTTTTTGTTCTTACCATTGAGACCAAACATCCAGTTCACCCTCTGGCCCTGTTTAAAGGTCACTAAACTTCAGGTCCTCCCAGACTACATATGCCATATAAAACCACAGACTACAAGTTCTTAATAATTAGGACACATGCTTCATTTCTGAACACATGCATGCCAACATATAAAAACTTACGATGATGAGGAATATGAAGTAGATGAAGTTGTAGAAGGAATGAGCGTCCATGACGTAGTACATGATCTCCACCCAACCCTCTAGCGTGATCACCTGCACAGATCAGACCACATTCAGGCTCTTTATACACCGGTAAGATTAGTCTCGGATGATCCATCACAAGTCGTTAGTT
The DNA here is from genome assembly GCF_963993115.1 of Abramis brama. Lineage (NCBI taxonomy): Eukaryota > Metazoa > Chordata > Actinopteri > Cypriniformes > Leuciscidae > Abramis > Abramis brama. The sequence goes on along the minus strand of NC_139963.1, from coordinate 28,207,604 downwards.
GAGACAAACTGCTGTTCATGATGAAGTAAGATGCGTCTACTATTTGTGACGCATCTTTTTATAAAACATGCGTCTTTGTATAAAACGCATATAAGAGTTAGAAGTGTTAAGAGCGTAATCTTTTGTTAGATTAGTCTTAATCACACTTAATATCTTATGCCATTTTGTTCAATTCTCATGAAATGCAAAAAGGAAGGATATAAGAGAATATAAGTTATTTTGCCAAACCTTTGTTTTAGAACAGTGGATGATTGACAAGTGTGAAGGCGGCCTTTCTCTTTTGTCCAAAACGCAACAGGATAGATTAGCATTTGCAACACACTACACATGCAATGTGGTCACATGCAGTTCTGACTTCATCTGAACATGCATCGGATCGCATTTACACTTATATTTAGTGCTGCTGATATATGATAGGATCACCCAAAACAGACTGAATCAGATGTATAACTTAAACAAATGGCATTTGGCTCCGTCTCATACCTGAAATATGACGATCCATGCATAACCTATGTTGTCAAAACTAATCGCTCCTTTATGTGGGTTGGTGTGTCCTGTATGACAGCGGGTGTAGTACTGGTTCCAGTTCACACAGAGTCCCACTGCAGAGGCACTGCCATTGACCAGCGGCTCCGCACTCAGACCCAGGGCCTGACGGTGCAGCGCGTCCTCTTTATCTAGACAGCACTCCCGTCCGCCCTCTCTCCGAGTGGGCACATCATTGCAGGACATGATGCCATTATCCTGAGCAAGAGAGCAGATGAAGGGCCGCTCGTCATCCTCCTCAGGCCGATAATATGGGGCGGGGAGGGTGATGCCAGATGTGCTGAGGGCAAGACGAGAGGAGAAGTCAAGGTTTTTGGAAATACAGAGTTAAAAACTGTACAAAATGAAAATGCATTAAATATGTATATAAATAATTAATATAAACATACATATATACATATGCAAACTAGGGATGTACGAGACTAGCCGACTAGTCAATTAAACAATACTGCTGCTGCTAGTCGACTTGGGAATTCTAGTCGTTCCTTTTTTTTTGCACATTTATTGTTTTGCTTTATATTTTTACAAAGGCTACGTTTAAATTACTGTCATATAAATGTTACATCGTAAAATTAATATATTATTGTGAAATAAGTATATCTGCAGCGGAAAACAAAATCATTTAATTTTATCTCCGATTTTGCATGCGTTGTTTTCACTCGCGGAGGTTGAGAGAAATGTCCACTCGGAAGATGAGCAAGGTGAGTATTTTGAAAGCCTATACACAAAACTATTCAGGGTTTTTTTTTGTCATGTCAAACTAACGTAAAAATTAAGCTTACTAGGCTTGCTATACTACTGGTTATGAGGGCCAATACGGTATGCAATTTTATATCATCGGATTAAAGGAGAAACATCATGAATGAAACTTACTTGACACTTGAACAGTTGCTATATCAACATTGCATGTATCTGACCTGTTTTTAGCGACATTCAGCATGGGATTTGACTGTTGATAGATTAAATAGTCTATTTCATATGGATCGCATTTACAGACTGCCTCCGGGGGATGGGGTTAGACTAGTCCGTTGCAAAATTTCCATTTAAACGTTAATGAAATTAGTTGTTGCGCACATCCCTAATGCACACACACACACACACACACACACACACACACACACACACACACACACACACACATACAGGTGCTGGTCATAAAATTATGGCTTACAGCTTATGAAACCCACGAAATCAAAATCCCAGAAAATTAGAATATTACATGAAATCACACAGTAATTACACAGTGATACCATGGTCATTGAACCAGGTTTTGGTTCTTTTGGCAGTGTGGGCAGGTGTAAATCCTGCTGGAAAATGAAAGAAGCATGAAGTGCTCTGAAAATGTCCTGGTAGACGGCTGCGTTGACTCTGGATTTAATAAAGCACCGTGGACCAAAGTCCTCTTTTCTGATGAGAGCAAATTTTGCATCTCATTTGGAAACCAAGGTCCCAGAGTCTGGAGGAAGGATGGAGAGGCACACAATCCAAGATGCTTGAAGTCCAGTGTGAAGTTTCCACAGTCTGTGTTGGTTTGGGGAGCCATGTCATCGGCTGGTGTTGGTCCACTGTGCTGTCCACTCAACGCAGCCGTCTACCAGGACATTTTCAGAGCACTTCATGCTTCCTTCAGCAGACAAGCTTTATGGAGATGCTGACTTCATTTTCCAGCAGGATTTGCACCTGCCCACACTGCCAAAAGAACCAAAACCTGGTTCAATGACCATGGTATCACTGTGTAATTACTGTGTGATCTCATGTAATATTCTAATTTTCTGGGATTTTGATTTCGTGGGTTTCATAAGCTGTAAGCCATAATCATCAAAATTATAACAAATAAAGGCTTGAAATATCTCACTTTGCATGTAATGAGTCTATATAATATATTAGTTTCACCTGTTACAGTAAGTTGAATTCTTGAAATAAATCAACTTTTTGATGATATTCAAATTTTATGACCAGCACCTGTATATATATATATATATATATATATATATATATATATATATATACACTGCTCAAAAAAATTAAAGGAACACTTTGAAAACACATCAGATCTCAATGGGGAAAAATATCATGCTGGATATCTATACTAATATGAACTGGGTAATGTGTTATGAACAAAAGGATGCCACATCATTTGATGGAAATGAAAATAATCAACCTACAGAGGATTGAATTCAAAGACACCCTGGAAATCTAAGTGAAAAAATGATGCAGCAGGCTTGTCAATTTTGCTGAAATTTCATTGCAGCAACTCAAAATGGTTCTCAGTAGTTTGTATGGCCCCCACGTGCTTGTATGCATGCCTGACAACGTCGGGACATGCTCCTACTGAGACGACGGATGGTGTCCTGGGGTATTTCCTCCCAGATCTGGACCAGCGCATCACTGAGCTCCTGGACAGTCTGAGGTGCAACCAGGTGATGTCAGATGGACCGAAACACGATGTCCCAGAGGTGTTCTATTGGATGTAGGTCAGGTGAGCGTGGTGGCCCTTCAATGGTATCATTCCTTCATCCTCCAGGAACTGCCTGCATGCTCTCGCCACATGAGGCCGGGCATTGTTGTGCACCAGGAGGAACCCAGGACCCACTGCACCAGCATAGGGTCTGACAATGGATCCAAGGATTTCATCCCAATACCTAATGGCAGTCAGGGTGCCATTGTCTAGCCTGCAGAGGTCTGTGCGTCCCTCCATGGATATGCCTCCCCAGACCCTCACTGACCCACCACCAAACCGGTCATGCTGAACGATGTTACAGGCAGCATAACATTCTCCACGGCTTCTCCAGGCCCTTTCCTGTCTGTCACGTGCTCAGGGTGAACCTGCTCTCATTTGTGAAAACCACAGGGCACCAGTGGCGGACCTACCAATTCTGGTGTTCAATGGGAAATGCCAATCGAGCTCCCTGGTGCTGGGCAGTGAGCACAGGGCCCACTAGAAGACGTCGGGCCCTCAGGCCACCCTCATGAAGTCTGTTTCTGATTGTTTGGTCAGAGACATTCACACCAGTGGCCTGCTGGAGGTCATTTTGTAGGGCTCTGGCAGTGCTCATCATGTTCCTCCTTGCACAAAGGAGCAGATACCGGTCCTGCTGATGGGTTAAGGACCTTCTACCGCCCTGTCCAGCTCTCCTAGAGTAGCTGTCTGTCTTCCTGGAATCTCCTCCATGCTCTTGAGACTGTGCTGGGAGACACAGTAAACCTTCTGGCAATGGCACGTATTGATGAGCCATCCTGAAGGAGCTGGACTGCCTGCGCAACCTCTGTAGGGTCCAGGTATCGCCTCATGCTACCAGTAGTGACACTGACCCTAGCCAAATGCAAAACTGGTGAAAAACAGTCTGAAAAGATGAGTAGGGAAAAAATGTCAGTGGCCTCCACCTGTAAAACCATTCCTGTTTTGGGGGTTGTCTCACTGTTGCCCATCTAGTGCACCTGCTGTTAATTTCATTAACACTAAAGCAGCTGAAACTGATTACCAACCCCCTCTGTTACTTAACTGACCAGATCAATATCCCAGGAGTTTAACTGACTTGATGCTATTCTCTGATTAAAAAGTGTTCCCTTTATTTTTTTGAGCAGTGTATATATAGACCCGTTGTCTCACATGTATATAGATGGACAGATAGAGAGACGGACAGACAGAACAATACATGGACAGAACCAAAGAGACATATAGATAGATTGATTACATACACAATTTTTAGTTTATTTTTTCTTATTTTCTTATTATTTTGTAACAAAATTTTGTGAAGTTTGTGCTTAAAACAAGGGGGAGAAAAAAACAATAAGAAAACTAATTTCTATATACAGTATGTATATATAATTTTTATTTTTTTTATATTTTTTTTTCAGTGGTAGAACTAGAATCATTGTGCATCTATAGATCTCATCTGGTGAGTTGCCACTTGTTGGCCTAAGAAAAATGTAAGTGTTTTTTGCAGGATAGCTGAAAGCTCTCTAGGTAGACCCGAAGAGATCTGCACAGTATCCAGTATGGACTCACTTTATAACAGAGCAACTGAGCTTGTGTAGTGTACATGTGTGTGAAGCCCATTTCTCTGGGAGTGACCCATTGAGGGCAGCCTGTCCCTTAATCACAGTGTTTTACTGCCCAGAAATAGCTGTTTCCATCAGCCACTCACCCTCTCATTCATATAACAGGGTCACAATGACTATTTACCCTCCCTTTCCTCCTCTCTCGCTCGCTTGTTTTTATCCTCTTTCTCTGTTTCACTCACACATATCCATGTATTTGCAGCAACATGCAACGCCATTTTTCGGCACAGTACAGATAAGCATAGCACATGCAAGCCACAGTCACACTGACCAATCAATGCCTCTATTGCTTTGTGGTCTAGACAGTCAATCTAAATGTGCGCACACACACATACATACACACACACGCACACGCGCGCACACACACACACACACACACACACACACACACACACACACACACACACACACACACACACACACACACACACACACACACACACACACACACACACACACACAAAGCTCCCATGACAGCCATGTTGGAGGTATTGGATGCCAAGAAAGGATTGGTTCATCCCCAGGGTGTAATTCTCCCCATTTGGACGGAGGACTCCTCCGCAGACTCGCAGCTCGATCAAACCAAGAATGTTTCTGTTGTCGTGGAGGACATTTTTCCTTTGCCCTTCAATAACACGGCAGCCAAAAGATCAGAACCATTCGATACCAGTAATGAGCAATGGTATATCAGGCTACACCAGAAAAAGCAATTTGTCTAGGTAGACCACCGTGGTGACACTTGTGCGAGGATATACGTGTGCACATTTTCAACTCACAAAACTAATCAATGCCTGTGATGTGGCAAATTGAGCCAATGAATCAAACATCATACAGATGTATGAATTCCCCCGTGGGCTTTGTGCGGCACACACTGAGATCTCTCCTGTAAACGTCAGTCTCCATTTTCAGGAGGATAGTCAAGCCAGACTACGCGGCACTGCTTTACTTAAAGAGCTCAGTGGTATGGAGACAATCGGAGGGGTTGGGAGAGAAAGACAGAGAATCAGTAGGTCTGTCAGGGCTCTGCAAGGAGTGCTGGAGTGTGAATGATGTTTGTGCCAGTGCCAGTGCTCGGGCACAGCATGGCAGCACACTAAGACGCACAGCCCAGCGTGGCACACCGCTAACACCCCACTGTGGCACAAAATGCCATTCCACTGCCAATGAGACTGCTCTCACACATGGAGATAATTGACCAATGACTGACACGCTGTTTGTGGGTCGTCACAGGTGGGTTGGTGTTAATGAATGCACTATAAATCGAGCCTTGGAGATCATTGTGACATTGTGGGTTGACTTTTTAAAGGAATTTCTTTCATTTGAGTCATTTTCAATGTTCGACTTGAGCAATCTAAATTGTAAGTTTGGTGCCTTTAGCTCAGTTAACGTTGATGGTCTTAAAGGCGGCATGAAATTAAAATTCTATTTTCTAGGGGTGTAACGAGGGGTGTAACTGTTATATCAAGATATCGCAATATAAAAATGTAAGATATGTATCGTTGATGTAAACGATGTGATTTGCAATATAGACTTTTATCCAAGGCTCAGCTTACAGTTTTTATAAGGTATAATTCACCCAAAAATGTAAATTCTGTCATTATGTACTCACCCTCATGTTGTTTAAAACCTATAAGATTTTCATTCAAATTCCAAACACAAATAAAGATATTTTTTTATGAAACCCGAGAGACTTCTATCCCTTTATTTAAAGTCCATTCCTCTAAACCTTAAAAGATCCCAAAAATGTCATAAAGGCATCGTAAAAATAACCAATCGAGTGTTCTAATCCAAATCCAAGTCTTCTGAAGAGACATGATAAATAAAAAAAAAGAAAGTTTACAGAGTTTCAGTGTTACTACATTAAACGACAATATTTATAAAGCAATGTGGGATTTTTTGTGGGTCCTGATAATAATAAAATAATTATATTATTATAACAATAATAAAAAAGTAAAAAAACAACAAAAAAAAACTCTTTATTTTGGCTTAAAATATCGTGATAAGCATCGTATTGTGAGTTCAGCAAACGATTCATCCATGCATGTTTTATTTTTTTGGCTATTCATTTTTAATATATTATAACTCAGATGTTATTATATTATAACTCAGATGCTTATACCTCACCACATCACAAAACAAATGCAAGCTCGCATTTATTTTTGAGTGCAATGCCCACGTCAAAATCAATTAAAATAATAGAACCAAGTTCCCGTCTTACAGTGTTTCTTTTTCAATTACACTCGGATGCACGTCAAAATGGAAGATCTGTCCCTACTTCTGTTTCATTGAGACTTTAAAGGTGCTATCAGCAACTAAATGACAGATATCACTGAAATAATATTCCCATGAGGAATCACACCTTTCATTTCTATCAAAGCAAATTTAGATTTACATTAAGACTCGCGAATATCATGATAGTTTTTTATGTCTTCAAGAGAACAAAAGTGTCACTTCTGAAGGTAAATTAGCATAAATTACTAATTGAAATGCAATAAAATTTAATAAATTATGGTGTAAAGCAAGCTGACAAAGTATTCTTACAAACTAATTTGCTAGCAAATGCTGGCAACTGTCATCTCTTCGGGTTTGCTGAGAGGGAATGTGGTTAAAAATGGCTAAATGGCAATATATTGAACAGAATGTCTAAAGTTGGCTAAATGGCTGAAATTGATTATATTGATTACATATACTTATATGTAAAACTTTGAAGTAATAAATTATGGTATGCAAGTTTCAATAATCAGAAATCGCTCCAGCAGCTAACTGTTGGTATAGTTACATTGTTATGGTTACGTAATGTTTGAAGCCAAATAAAAAGTTCTTGTTCTTGTTATCTAACATTTGCAGTAAACGTCTGAAAAAGCTAAAGACATTCCTTATATAATACGCAGTGGTGTAATGTAATGAAGTATTAACCTAGTTATCATTATCAGTAAAATCCACTGTCGGTCGACCTCTAGCGGCGACACCTGCTACTTCGGTGACAAACAACAGTTGTGATGAAGGTGAACACCCATGGTCCTATTTTCGAGAAATGTTTTCTTATGTTGGAAGACTTGGAACGAAAGTCTTCGTACCTGATGAAGTGCGTCTTATGTCTGGTTCAGATTACACAATTTTTTTGTCTGTTACGATAGTCACTGTGTCAGATTACACGATTTTGACTCCTAAAATCTTCTTGTGTCGTGGACAAGAAACAATTCAGACTACACATTGCTTTCTGACCAGTCATCGCGTGCCGTCTCACACACACACACACACACACATTCCCTCGCACGCACTCACTCACTCACATACACACACTCACTCTTGATGGAACCCATCGTGGAAGACCGAAAAAAAATTAAACATGCTAGTCTTTTTATCATGATGTCGTGAAGCATCGCAGACGCGACATAGGTTGTTGCCCACTATGACACACTACGAATCTTGCGTCCCGACGCCCGTTGTCATTTATGAATCCCCACGACACCCTACATCAAACGGATAGTGCCAAAATCGGGCTAAAATCGTGTAATCTGAACCAGGCATTATGCTTACTCAAAGATACAGAAATATTGGCGCTTAAAAACTCGCCGTCCAACCCCAAGAAACACATTAAGGTCTCCACATTCAAATTAAAGAGTTAATTTTCAAATTTAAAATTTTAATTTTATTTTATTTACTTAAAACTTATAATAAACATTTTGCCATTTTTTTAATTAAAAGAAAACAAAATGGAATAAACAGAGTTAAAACTGAACACAATCTTCTGCTTAAACTGTGTATAGAACCATTTTTAATAAGATTTTTTGCTCCTTTTGTATATTGTACATTTACTTGTACTTTTACTTTCAATTCTTAAGTATGTTTAATATCAAAAAATACTTTTCATACTTAAGTACAATAAATATCTCATACTTTTAATTATTATTATTTTTTTTTATTTTTTTTTTTACTCAAGCAATATTCTAAACAATGACTTCAACTTCTACCAAAGTCATTTTCTGGTAAGATATCTATACTTTTACTCAACACTGTAAAAAATTTCTAACCCTCCCAAATCAAAAATTTCAAGTGACCGATAACATCTAAATTTTTCAATTGGCCCAAGTGAAATTCTTGTTGCAATAGTCTGTTAACATTGGCTCAATGAGAAATAATACGTCAGACTAATTGAAAAATTTAGATGTTATCGGTCACTTGAAATTTTTGACTTGGGGATGTAATTTTTTTTTACAGTGAAGTGTGGATTTCAGGTACTTTATCCACCACCACTGATAATACGTTAAACTAAAACAGTGCAGTACATGCTCTTTTAAAACCCCATAAAAACATTTTCTTTAAAGTAATTCTTCCCCCATTAAAAGGGAAGGAGAATGTACATTTTAAAAAGACTGTAAGAGACTTTACAAAGCAGAAGAAAATCAGGCGTTCCCTCAAGAGACTATGATAGACTCTCCTTTCAAAACACTTCATCATCCTCTGAGTGTAGCGCCAGCCCGTAAATATACTCGCTGCAAGACAATAAACGACAATCAGACCTCAGCTGACGTTTAAACTCAGACATGCGTTTCTTTATCCCACACACACGCGTACAAACAAACGCACAGGGTGTCTCGCACACTGCCATGCACTGTGAGTCCTTTCAAATCCAATCACACAGCAGTGAGAGGCAGGCAGACCACGGTTGGCACGGTAACCTCAGGCAGACACCCACTCATGAATATGGACGCCAATCTGAGTTTTAATCAACTGGAGCCATCGACTGGGTGGAACCACATTTGCATTTTTAGTGGCAGGTAGACAGTAAAAACAAAAAGATGAGAGGAAAGGTTAAAAACAAGGATACAAGTGAGAAAGACTAGTTTGCATCTTAAAAACGTATAGGCCTACATGAAATTGAATGAATAATTTTTTATTGGCCCCCAATGTCCTTGTGATCCCAAACTATCTACTGATCACATTTAGAATCCCTTCTTAGAGAGAAAGGATATTTGAAATACAAGTCCAATCCAATGATGGCGTGATCAGGCACTGAAATGCATCTCCTAGAAGATCCGGCCTCCTAAATTCAATCTCTTTATCCTTGTAAACCTAAACTGTCATCCAAATAAACCCACAGTTTGGATTCTGTGCCTATTTTCGCAATTAAATCACCATTGAAACCGTACATTCAGTCCTCTCTCTCTCTCTCTCTCTCTCTCTCCCTCTCTCTCACTCCCTTAAGCCCACCAGCCCTCCTCTTTTGGTACTCACAGGGTGAAGTTCTCCTCTGGGTAACAGCGATTTCTTAATAGTCCAGCCCACAGCTGCACGCCAATGATGCCAAAAATGAAGAAGACAAAGAAACAGAGCAGAAGCACATTTCCCAGCATGGGTAGAGTGTCCAGCAGCAGGTTCACCAGGATACGCATACCTACACAAACACAGAAAAATTATTCTGATAAGGAAGAATAATAAACCTAAGATATTCATTATTCTAGAAAAAGTTTATTTTCATATCCTTTCATAAAATGTAATAACATTTCCTGCCTCTACACAACCTTATAATATTACTCAGCAAAAATGCCATAAAATCAATGTATTTTCACTGATTACACATTAATTTGTCACATTGCGGAAGTTAATGACATTGCCATTCTTAGGTTATTTTTACGTCATCCAGTCATTTGTGCTTCATTTTATTTGCATATAACAATTTGTGTTACTATGACCGTCCACCCAGTTGTGAGTTTATCATCATAAAAAATTGTGTTTAAAAAAATAAATAAAATCGTTTGTGTGAGTGAGGGTGTGTTCATGTTTGTTAGTGAAGCACTGCTGGGATTGAATGAAGGGTGTGTGTCCGTTCTGATTGGAGAGCAGCAGCATGTGATTACCACAGTGTTGGGTTGGGGGAAACACAACAGGGGACTAACAACACTGATGGAACACATTAACACACTGTGTCGCGTGTGGAAACACAAACATGTTATACACGTCAATGTGGACAGGTGAAGCGACTAGTCCAGTGAACATCTGGACCTCTGGAATGAAAGCAGAATTGTGTCTTTGGCTGCTCACAGAAAAGGCAATCACAGTTAAAAAACTTGTGGCGCAAAGGTCAATCAAATGAGAGCTTAGTTTCCAAGGATGGGATGTTCTTTTTTCTAAAAGGTGGGGGGGGGGGGGGGGGGGGGCAGGTTTGGAACGACATGAGGATAATTAAATGATAACTGAGGGTGTGTTTACACTTGGCATTAACATGCAACTTGTATCCGGATGTTGTCCACATACACATTGAAAAGACAAATGTAAACGCGCTTCTGATCGGAATGTTCGGAGGTAGTCTCCCCCCCACCACCCATATATACTGAAATGTTTGCCTTTGCACCCAAAAGTTGCAAAACCATTCATTTTCTATAAAGAACGCGCATTTTTCCCACCACAGCTGGCAATGTTCTCGGACCCATACGTTTCTCTGTACCGTTTCCATTACGGCATCTATCCACATTATTAGCACTTGCAGCCTCTTCATCCTCATTTTGCGAGATTTGTAAAATGTCCCCCGACTGAAAACTGTTTTTAAAAGAAAACCCATCACTTCAGGTCGACTTTGCACCTTTTTTTTTTTTTTACAGGAATGCAAGATCCAGATACAGAAGCCATTTGATGTGGACAGGTGTAAACGCACCATGTCCTGATTGGCTTATGATTCGATCTGCTTGATCGGATCACGGTGATCGCATGTTAATGCCAAGTGTAAACCCTGAATGTTAATTTTTAATGAACTATCCCTTTACAAAGCATAAAACCTTGCTACAATTTGACATGCTACATGAACAGATAAGTGGATGTCTGGATGTTAATTCGATTCTGCATGCCTACATGCATGAGGGAGAGTGTGTAACGGTGTTTATGCACTGTGCTTGTGAGTGTCTTTGAAATCTGTTTTTATTTACAGGCACACAAAGACCTACATTCTACAAACATTTCCTGAAACCCTCCCTTGAACACTCGCTATCTTTTCAGCAAGACTTCCAGCAGCAAAATCAAATGCGAGCTAATTCAGTTAGTATTTATATTTCATGCGCTACACCATGGCCATGGGCACAGAAATATTGATAAATCCTGGGCTTCTTATAAAAGCTCAAAGAAAGGCCACAAGTTTTGGATGGGTGTGAACGTGAAGCAGAGGAATATGAATTATGGCATTTGTTCAAGGACGACTGTTTTTCTACCCAATTACAGGAGGGATTAATCTGGCTCTGCTAATGGTGGTGGCAGGGAAGCAATAGCTCTGAAATCCTGTTTGATTAATTCCAGCTTTGCTGCTCTGGAAGACCTGCACGCCAAACACAAAGCTACACAATGCACGCTACCGTGGCTTTGATAGGACAGGGTTTGAAGCTGACACATGAGGGTGATTTTGAGGCTTGGCATTAACACCAGAAAAAATGACACACAATGAATCGGATCATGTGTAACACCTGAGGTTTGCAGATCACGGATTTTTGGGGGAAAATGTATGTGTCTTGTTTACTCACTGGGCACTCTGTTGATGGCTTTGAGAGGTCTGAGTACACGCACTGTTCTGATGGCGGAGAAGTTGATGTTCTGGAGATCAAGGGAGTATTCCACCATCCTGAGAAATACAAACATACAGAAAATTACTGTCACAGTGTAAACAAACTGAGTGCTGTTTTTGCCAGTGTTGTAGTTGAGACCAGCTCATTAAAAAACAAGGCCAGAGGAAGGTCGAGACTGAGTCCAAATGTTCTCGAGTCCATGACAAGACCAAGACCATGAGAATGTGGAACCCAACCCTTATCTGGACTCTTTACTCTGCCTTGAATGAGTAGGTCTCAACTTAAACACTGGCTTCTGCCACCCTTTTCATTACTTACAAAGGGCCATAGTCTATACTTTTGTAGCATTTTATTTTAGTGTTAGTTATTTATTATTATACCAAATACATTCTAATTATTTTTACATGTCCATTTCTAACCTCTCTCTAACTGCCCTGTTTAAAAAAATTAAACTAGCCAAAGGTGGTTTGTTGTTTTTAGCAGAGCATCAAACTGGTCAGACTGGTCCTAGCGTAATGGTTTTAGAGGGGTTTTGAACCATCTATTTTGATAACCATATATATATATTTTTTTAAGGATTTATTTGTTTGGTTTTCATTAAAAATTATGTCATCCGCATAACAATTTGAGTGGAAAAATCTTCAGCAGCAGAATGTCTTCAACATTGATAATAATATACATAATGATATATAATTGTGTCTTGAGCAGCAAATCAGCATATAAGAATGATTTTTGGATCATGTGACACTGAAGAATAAAAAACTTAAACATTTTAGCTGTATTTTGCTGTATTTTTGATCAAATAAATGCAGCCTTGGTGAGCACAAGAGACTTCTTTCAAATTAAAACAAAATCTTGCTGACCCCAAACATTTGAATGGAATTTGGTCTTCCATCCTCAGCACCAGGTAACATCCATTGTAGGTGAGCAGCAGTTTCATACAGACCAGCCCTATACACTACAAACAGAGACCTCCATTCATCACCCTGACTCTCTCTCTCTTTCTCTCTCTCTCACAAGCACACGCACACAACAGGCCGTTCTAATGCAACCCAACCGTTCATCTTGATCTGACCATGTGTACTATGTCAGGGACTGAAGTGGTGGGGGTTCATCTCTCTCGTCTCTGAGAGAGCAGCTCTGTTTGAAATAGTTACTCACTGCTCTCTGCATCAAACGGCCCTGTGGGACTGTGTGTTTGAAAATAGAGGCCAGAGGGTTTCTTTTCCCAGACAGAACCAGACATTATCTGCTGTTGATCTCCCATTTAATCTGTATGGTTCATCACAGCGAACAAATCTAGATGCTGTTGTGTTGCCACACACACACGCATTAATTCCACCTGAGTGAGGACCATCTTAAAGCAGACACACCTCCCGTGATGTCACCAATCTCGTCAGCCTCCCTTTGACCTCCATCTCCATGAGATGTTTTTCAATGGGAGGCATCTGTGGTGAGAGCTGAGTCACAGAACGGGACGAATGAGTCACACCGGCCACTGAGAATATAATGACAGCATCTCATAGCAGCAGCACAGGGAGTCACACATTCAACATGTCTACATAACCACACAGCGAGAAATACTCCACAGCTCTCCAGAGCCGCTCCACTGCCAAAACCCTTCTCACATATACGCAATTAAACCATTTACTTTAATTATTTTATTTAAAAAAAGACTACAAGACATTAACAATGAACTAAAAAAAAAGTAGAAAAAAAATCTAGACAGAATATGATTGTTTCAAATAATCCAATAATATCAGTAAAAAGGCTGAATATGGTTTAATTTTTCACTTTATTAACATTTTATTTGTCAAATAAAATAAGATGCATTTTAGTCAAGAGTAAAACTTAATGAATAACCTATGACATTAAAAGCAAACAAACTAAAAAAAACTGCAATCCAGTTTACAATCTACCGGCGAGTAGAAACAAAGAGCTAATTAAAATATTCAGTGGAGAGTAAACATCTGGTTGCAAGCGCTGCATTTCGACAGGCAGGTGCAGACATGCTGTGCCTTGATTAGAAAAGTAACCAATCATTATGACTGTACCAATGAGACTGGATGTTAATAAAAGTTGTACAAAGGGCTTATGGGATATTCATCACCCCAGTGGCATGGATTTCTCCAAAAGACTTGGCTTAAGGGAAAAGAGTTAGTAATTCAGAGTTGGAAACAGGCCAGAATGCGAGTGAGAACAAGGACATGGACTGTGTTCCTTCGTAGTACTACCACAGAAGAAAGATCGACTGCATTGCTGTTGTAGAGCTTGACAATCCCATTATGTCAATTACTGTCTGACTGACAGCAGTGTCAGCACTCGAAAAGTACTGGGACGCTGCCACACACGCACAACTGCGGCTGCTTGTGTGGCTCACGCATGTGTGTGGCTCAGGCAGTGACAGACATACTCCTTAATAATAATAAAATCCAGTAATGTTACACAATACCCATGCAAATCCTTATAAAAAATAGGCCAAAGTTTTCAACATAACTTAACATATCTAACATGTCATAAGCTTGCATGATCAGACAAGCCATTTTCTTTAGTCCGAAAAGTAAAAAAATGATGTGTGATGCAAGAAAATCAGCATCACTTGGATTTTATGCGCCCGAATATAATGCAGCTGAATACTGTAATTCTAAGATAACTTGTATTTTCCATGATTTTTATGATGCCTAACCAGATGAGATTTTTATGGATCTTCTTGTGGAACTTGAGGAATTTATCATAATGTTTCAAAACTTCCACAATTAATCAAAACAATGATAATCCAATTCACACTTCAAAATCAAAATATTAAAAAAGCTCCTTTTTAACTGGCTTTCATAATAGAAAACATTTCAAATATATGTAAATTATAGGCTGCAAACCCACCATTAATCTCTACCCGTCCATGTTTGATAAAAGAATAGCATTTTAGTCCAATAGATTTTCAGTGTGGGTGGAGCTGCCCACCGCAACACTGCACAATTTATTTAAATTGTTGAAAACCTGAGAGTATTAAATACTCATTGGTAACTGATTGCATCATTACAAAATATTTAATAAACGAACATGCATGTAAAGGGGGATGTTAAGAACTTTTAATGAATGAATGGTGTGTGAATTCTGTACTGACGCTTTGCAGTTTCAGGTTCAGTGATGTGGTAATGTTGTGTGACACAAATAGCCTTGACCTGTTTGTATTCACTGCATGCACAAAGAGTGGACTAAACTTCAGTTATTCTTAGCTCATACATTTTTTATGAAATGGTCTAGTACAGCTAGTGTAGGGACAACGAGCCTGAAGAAACCTGAGTTAAAGTGCCTTGCTCCTGGCTACCCAGCAGATCGACCCATGAACTTGAAATTTTTGGGTCACCAGCCCAGAAACTCAAATACTATACTACCCATAACCCATCTCCTTCAAAAACTAGTTAACAAGAGGAATAAGGCTCACAATAAAACTCTCAACAAGTGTGAACTGTTTAAAACTGAAGGCAGCTGCTCTACTGCCCAGACACTGCTAAGACACCATAACGTCACATCTAATGACATCCTGAAAAAGAAATCTGAGTGAGCTTTAGAGATAACCAAGTAAACATTTAAAGATTATTTCGCCATAAATACTAATCTTAATTTGAAATTAACACATGTATAAACTGCTTTTAACCACTCCATCAGCTGCTGTTTTATTCTTTCTACAAAGCACTGAACAACACACACAGGATTGTGGGATATCATAGGCAGCAAAGAATAGCTCTATTCTGCCTTCATCTCAGTAGAAGTGGATGTTATGCAAACATTGGATTCAGAGAGGCCTTGATGCCTTCCTGCCTCCATGTACCGCCTGAAACGCGTTTTTTGGCTAGAGCCGAAAATGTTAAGATACAGCTCACACTGATGTAAAAACTCGTTTTCTCTCTCCATCCCGCTCTCTCTCTCTCAATAGATGTCTCTGCTTTCTTGCATGTCTATCATGAATTATTGAAAAGCTTCAGACTAGCATAGCTTCAGGAAAACTCCCAAGTTTGACGTGTACTCGTCACTAACACGTTTCTCCCTCTCCCTCTTTTCTTTTACTCAGCCTCCTTCATTCTCTTTTTTCCTGTCGTATCTCTCTTTCTCTCTGAACACACATATTCTCTCTCCATCACTATCCAAAGTTCTCAGGATATCTTCACATCTTACAGCATTATAGCAGCTAAATCAGTGCTTCTCAACTGGTGGGTCAAGAGCAGTAGTATTATTTATATATGATTATAGTATTCATTAATATTTTAATTTAGCCTAAATATACAAAAAAAATGTTTGCAAATGAATCTGTCGCTTGGTAAAAAATAGTCAAATTGGGCACACAAAGCTATCAAAGATTTAACGCACATGGAATATCAGGTATGGACAACTTTTATGATGCTTTTACACCATTTAGGCTTCTCTGACTTTCATTATGTGAGAACGTGTTACCAGGATTGACATTAAACAGAATATTTGTGTAGTTTTGGGTGCTCAACTGGAACGGTGCTAGCAACCAAGGTTTGCTTCCCAGAGAAAATACGTTTAAAAAATGGATACTTTGTTGAATGCACTGTAAATTGCTCTGGATTAAAAAGCATCTGCCAAATGCATAAATGTAAATACAGTATATAAGCAGTTCTTTGAAAAACGAGTCTTGAGATCCCTGTGTTCTCTTTCACTCCATTGCACTCCTTTTCCTGAGCGGCCTCTTGCACTGAACTCAAATAATATGACGTTAAGTATGAGCCGAAAACGCATCTACACAAACAAGTTCAGGTCAGCTATTTGAAAATATCTACTATCATACATACTATGCTAAATACAGTACCCCCATAAAAAAAATTCCACATTACTTGGAGCAATACTGCCGTAACAGTGGTGGTATCCATGACGGCACCCACTGATTCTGAACATCTCATTCAATTTCAATCTCTTTCATTTTGAATTTTCATTACATCTTTACTTATTCACGCCCGGGCCTGCTGAGGAAAGCAGAGCCTTAGGTGCTCTGTCCATCACTCAATAAACACCTGCTAATCACATACAGCAGCTGGCCCTCCCATTAGCATACATAGGCTACATTATTCATTCATGCAAAGAAAGCTGATTAGAATAGAGGATCAGAGAGGGGATTGGACAGCTAAGTGAAGAACACTACATGACCAGTTATTTTGTTTCAGAATGAGACGGGTGTATAATCGGACAACACTGTAGCACTTTAAGTAGAGTTCTTTGCAGTGTTCCTGATTACGAATGAAATAAACGGCTCCATTTAGATGCATAAATGCAGGCTTTGGGTGAATACACACACACCCCCGCTCAGAGGCACAAGTACACACTTGCACTCAAAGCAAATATTCTGGCAGAAGTCAGACTGACCAGGCTGAATGATCCAAAAATATCAGCAGAGTTTTTTTCCCTTTTTTTTTTTTTTGCAGTGTAGAATCAGTTGAAATGTCAGACTGGCGATTGAAATGTCATATAGAGTGAGAATACCTGAGAGAGCAGGATCTCTCCCCTCTACAAACACACTGACATTAACACCATTTACACAAACACGCTTTAATGGCAAAAGGGTCCGACCCTCAAAGGCATCATGATGCCTACAGGACGTCTTCAACAGAGGGACATGAGAGAAGGGAACAAGCTACATTTGGACAAATTAACCACCACAGACACATGCAAATTGACACACACACATAGACCATAGAAAGAGATGAGCTTATCAACATCCTTTCCACATGGAGGGATTAAACCTGCAGGAGGCCTTTCTGCATCAAACATTCTTAAAGAAGCAGTCCCTCCTATGCAGACAGACACTCACCCAAAGACAAATTTGCTAATAGTTTGTATAGTTTGCATTAAATGAAACCCATAGCAGGGTATAAAACCAATAAATGCTGACTAGTTTTAATTTCGTGGACGAAATCTGACAAAAAAAAAAGTTCCACGACAATAAGGTCATTAAACGGTAACTGACTATATCAACATGCAATATCGTTGATGAAAATGTAGTAAAAAAAAAAAAACCTTTACCAAAATCTCTTATTTTTGTTGAAAAAAGGGAGACAAAATATTACAGACCCCTGTACAAGCCTCATATTTGTGGTTGCCAGATGTCAAGAGTTCAAATCCCCAATCAGAGCTTTTCTGTTAAAAGGATACATTTTCTGCTGGTGTTACATAGTTGTAAGAATTGATTTTCCTGCTAAGACAAAAGCTGAGATAAAACTCACCCTACAATAAAGCAATAAAACGCACCTTGGACAGAAGATCGCAAAGAAAGAGCACAGGACATTGTCTTGTCCAAAATTGTCTCCTTGTTTATATATGCATCCCCCTCTCCCTCCTCAAGTCACTAAAAGTTCACTGAGATTGTCTATATATCACATATGATGTATCTTGTGAATCTATTGTTTTTCCTTTTCATGTTTGGTATCATTTTAAGTGTCTCAGTGCGATTGGCAAAATGGTCTTAATTTCATTGCAGTCATTGGTATTATGAGAAAAGATTGAAAACTTAGGAGAATTCTGTTCTCCTCTTTGGGTGGGGTATCTTCAAGATCTCCCCTCTCCCCCGAAACCAGGTGTTACCCCCCGGGGTACATGAATTGACCTAAAACAACTCTAAAAAATATTTGTATAACCCTTTTGTTCTGGTCTGGTCTTAAGTGGCAGAGCAGTCTTTGGGAACCTGTAACCAGGAAAAAAACCCATACAGTGCTGTGTCAGTGTCTTCCCGAGGCTTACACTCACAACACACTGACACACCACTGCGTGTCTCTGTCAGGAATACATTTCTTACACTTGGAGTAATATTTGAGCAAGTGATGTCATGTATTTATTATTTCTGAATTGGCTTTTAATCATTTACTTGTGTAATTGATACAATTTTTCCCTGACAAATAAAATGTTATATTTAATTTAGTCTGGACTCTCCTGAAATCATTATGACCAGTAGATTATGAGGAGGCTGGTGCTACCGCAGGTCTGTGTGCAGGAAAGGTCAAACTAAAGGCGCATATATGAACAGAGCAGTAAGCACGTCATTTGAAGACCTTTTGATTTCTGTCTATCACTGACTTGGCAAGTTGTACGGAAGTGGCTAAATAAACTAAACTTTTTTGTATGAGTGAGCAGTAGGCAACCAACTAAAGAGGTATTAGCAAACCCTGCACCCTCTGACCTAGATCAGACTGGCAAGACTGTGTCCGTGAGATCCACATAAACCCGGGGCGTGAGACTCTGTGCGGCATCGGGTCCCTTAATGAATGAATAATTGAAAGAATGGGATACTCAGAAAATAATCAAAGATCTAAATTAAGTCATAATCAATATTTATGATTATTTTCTAATAAGAAACACAATCTAAACTTGATTATCATTTGAAATTGGAGTCAGATTAAGCGTAGAGCTAAAGTAATATTGAAACTAAATTCTAATAAATTAAGTGAACTTCACTGGAGCACTGAAAAGACATACACACATTATACCTTCGCCCACACTGTTGGATTCCTTCATTGGGCCAATGGGTGGTCTTTACATAGTCTTTACAATCTGGCAACCATATATACGTGCTCTCTCAACACTGCGGAAGCAGCACCAATAGCCGTGTTTCCATTTTCGGGACAGAAGAGAGCGTGCTAGTGTGTGTCAGGGCCAGTTGTGTTTCCACTGTCACTTCCGGGGCTTGAGGAGTGGTCCTGAACAAAGGCGGAGTTTACCTGAGTTAGGAGACGGTCAACATAGCTGCTTATTTCCCATGTCATTATATAAGGCTACCAGCTAACGTCAACATTTAAGACATTTTAATCAATTTTCAGCTCATAACTCACTTTCAGACACACCAGCGAGTGTTTGAATTAACTTTCTTGTGATACGATGGGGATTCTGATCACCGTAGGCAGTGATCGTCTATGTGAGGCAGAATTAAATATTTACATACAATGCTAAAGGCTACTTCTAACCATTGCGATAATAAATACACATATGTTTATGGAAAATACCAGAGACTGCTTGAAGAACGTAGACAAATCATATATGATTATAATCGTATATTTATTTGGTTTAATGTTTTAGCTGTTTCTTCCCTGTGCCTTTGTTCATGCTGGAATAATGCTTCTGCATATGTCATAAAAAAACATGAACTAGTTTTTGCATTAGTTAACTCGTATAACTAATAACTCCTGTTTTCTTCTCATGAGCGCCCTCTGTTGCTCTGGCTGAAAGGGTAACAGTCTAGTGAGACGGGAGAGATCGCTCAAACCTGATGAAATCATTGCGTTTATAATTTTGAGCAAAATAATCATTATCAGTTGAACTATTATGCAGCATGACGAAAGTGTTTTCATTGACTAAAACTAGACTAAAATGCCCAGACATTTAGTCGACTAAAACTTGACAAAAAAAAAAAACAGGACAATGTTGACTAAATATAAACTAAAAGTACATTTGAAAGAGGACTAAGACTAAATTAATAAATAGCTGACAAAATTAAAAAATAATACTAGAGATGACATGGATGGATATACAAACAGATAAATAGACAGATTGATTGATAGGCAGATGAGTAGACAGACAGAGGAATAGACAGACAGAAAGTCTTTACTAACGTAATAAATATAGTCATTACTATATCTCAGGTCCCTCAGGTGGGTCTAGTATAACTTCAACAGAATAATTGAATAACAAATCAACCAAGCTGTGCCAAGCAGTGAGGGATTGTGCCAAAGCAAAGGAGGGACAAATTTAAGAAAGAAAAAAAGTCACAGCATACGTGAGGTATTGTGGGGAGAGACATAAATAAACAGAGGCAAATCCTGAACAGAGGTTCAGAAGGGGGAGAGAGAGAGAGAGAGAGAGAGAGAGAGAGAGAAACATCTTGGATGTTTCAGTGCACATCAATCAAAGTGTGTGTCTGTGAGAGTAATTAGCTACCTGCCGACGGGCAGCCTCTCTCTAATTGTTCACTACTTTGCTGCAGCCTCTTTTTCCTGTTCTCCCTTCATCTCCCTCACTTTCATGTACCATCAGTCTACTAGTGTTAATGTGTGGGGTGTACATATGTGTGTGTGTGTACTTTTGTGTGCATTTTGTGAAATGAGACTGCAAAAATGATGATTTTTCTGTGGGTGTGGGGATGGAAGAGAGAAAAAGACAGAGAGAGAGAGAGAGAGAGAGAGAAAAAGAGAGAGAGAGATAGTGACTAAAAAAAGGCAGTAAGGCAATCTGAGCCGAGGCTGTGTGTGAGAGAGAAAGAGAGGGAGGGGAAAATGGGGAGAAAGAGGCATGTAATCTGGGTGTGTAGTTAGAGATAGCCTCACTGACTTCACCCACAACACAACAGAAGGATTAGCCAAGAGTCTGCTAGAAAATATCACACAAACACACAGACATCCCACCACACAGAAAACACACACAGGAGAGGACTTGACGTAACAGGGCTTCTAATCCAGTGTTTACCAACCAGGTGTGCAAGTACCTCAGGGGGTACTTAGAAACATTTCGATTTTACTTGGTTAAACATGTCTTCGTCGCCTGGAAGTCACTGGTTCTCATTAAAATGTGCACTAATGATGTTGTATTTGCTCGTGGATGATATTTCATACTTGTTGAGCTCTGGGGCTTTTTTAAATTTCACCATTCAAAAAGTACAAATGATTTTATGTTAGTTAAATGTCCCATCAGGATTTCATTTTTAAATACACATCCCTCTAGCGCGTTTACATAGAAAAGTAGCGCATTGGAATAGAAAAAAACGCATTCTGTGTGAACGGCCCCTAATGTCTGTTAATAGGCAAGGCCACATTAATGCCCATCATGTTCTAATGAGTCTAATCTTTCAATCAGTGAATCCTGCCAAACCTGAGAGCAGCCTAGGGGTAGGGCTGCGCACTGATACAAACCCTGTACTACCCTATTGTACTTAAAAACACACTTAATTGTGCAACCAAATGCAACCAAATGCAACATGCAAAAGTAGAGAAGAAAAGCTTAATGTGCTCTATGAAGAGAAATAAATATTGTTATGGGACGCATTGCTCATAAGGTAGTATATAATAAAAACTAATAAAAAAAATGAAAATAAAAACAACCCGTATAACATTATGGCTGTGTTCCAATTTGTTCAGCTTCTTAGCCTATGAGTGTTTGTTTCCTGTGAGTTAGTGTGTTAGTGTGAATAGTCTGCCAGAGAGAGAGACTATGTGTGTATATAACAAATTACAACAAGTTTATCTAGCTCTAGCAGGTCTGTCCTGCTGATCCAATGCTTCTCCTTTCTGTTTTGATGTCCTCCTCAGAGAAATATCCAGAAAAGTTTGGTAAATTAATACTCTCATAGCAGTTTTCACTTCTCTTTTTGGCACTGGAAACTGGGAGATTTTGAAAACAGCATCAAAACAACACATAGGATGCTCATACACAACATAAGTGAGATCTGAAGGACTGTAGCTGAAGGGTTTGGCCTGGACATACGTACAACAGAACAAATGAAAAGCCCATCATTGGCATTCTGGAGGTAAACATGAAGTACAAGTCTCTTAGAGATGAACTTCACAATATAAACATTTCATCATATTCTACATGAGCCATTTTCTCATAACAACTGAATTTAAATTTTCAATAATACAGTTCACAGAATGCAGACGTCTCTACTTAGAAAAAATAAACCCACCCACTATATATAGGCAAGGCAAGGCAAGGCAAGTTTATTTATATAGCACATTTCATACACAATGGCAGTTCAAAGTGCTTTACATAGAAGAAATTAAAATAATAAAAAGAAATAAGAATAATTAAAACAGTTTAGAAAAATAAAAAATAAAATACAGTACAGTACAAACAGTCGGACGAACATTGGTACAATGCTCATTCAGTAAATGCATAGCTAAACAGAATTGTTTTGAGTCTGGATTTGAATGTGACTACTGTAGGAGCACGTCTGATCTCTTCTGGAAGCTGGTTCCAGCTGCGGCTGGCATAATAGCTAAAAGCGGACTCGCCATGCTTTGAGTGAACCCTTGGCATTTCTAGCTGATATGATCCTAGTGATCTGAGTGATCTGTTGGGTTTATATTCAGTGAGCATATCTGCAATGTATTGAGGTCCTAGGCCATTGAATGATTTATATACCAGTAATAATACTTTTAAATCAATCCTAAATTTAACTGGTAGCCAGTGTAAAGACCTGAGGACTGGTGTGATATGTTCATATTTTCTGGTTCTGCTCAGAATCCTGGCGGCAGCGTTCTGTATGAGCTGCAACTGTCTTATGGTCTTTTTGGGAAGGCCAGTGAGGAGTCCATTACAATAATCCACCCTGCTGGTGATGAAAGCATGAACAAGTTTCTCTAAGTCTTGTCTGGAAACAAAGCATCTAATTCTTGCAATATTTTTCAGATGATAGTGATTTAGTTATTGCTTTGACATGACTACTGAAACTAAGGTCTGACTCTAGTGTCACACCAAGATTCCTGACTTGATTTTTAGTTGTTTGACCCCTAGAGTGAAGGTATGCGTTCACCTTGAGAACTTCATCTTTGTTTCCAAACGCAATGACTTCAGTTTTGTCTTTGTTTAACTGAAGAAAGTTTTGACACATCCAACTGTTGACTTCATCGATGCATTGGCACAGGGAGTCAATGGGGCTGTAATCGTTAGGCGATAGGGCTAAGTAAATCTGTGTGTCGTCTGCATAGCTGTGGTAAGCAATTTGGTTCTTTCTCATTATTTGGCTCATTGGGAGCATATACAGGTTGAACAGGAGTGGCGCAAGAATTGAGCCTTGAGGGACTCCGCATGTCATGGACGTCCACTCAGACTTATGGTCTCCTATACTCACATAATAACCTCTCCCATCTAAGTATGACCTGAACCATTTTAGGACTATCCCAGAAAGCCCCACCCAGTTTTCCAGCCTGTCAAGAAGTATGTTATGATCGACAGTGTCAAATGCAGCACTGAGGTCGAGTAGTACCAGCACTGATAATTTGCCTGAATCAGTATTTAAGCGAATATCGTTTCTTATCTTTATGAGCGCTGTCTCTGTGCTGTGGTGCGGTCGGAAACCAGATTGAAAATTGTCAAAGTATCCATTCGAGCATAATAATTTGTTCAGCTGATTGAAGACAACTTTTTCAATGATCTTGCCTATGAAAGGAAGATTTGAGATCGGCCTATAGTTGCTTAATATGGTCTTATCCAGATTGTTCTTTTTCAGGAGGGGCTTGACAACTGCAGTTTTCAGTGAGTTTGGAAAACTCCCAGAGAGAAGTGAAGCATTTACCACTTCTAGAAGATCTGCTTCTAAACTGTTTAACACACTTTTGAAAAATGATGTGGGAAGTGTGTCAAGAGCGGAGGTTGATGTTTTAAGGTGCTGTACGGTTTCTTCCAAAATGTTGCCATCAATTTCTTTGAAGTCAGACATAGTAACTACTTTCTCAGGTGGTTTGATCTGTTTAACCCCAGGGCAACTCAAGGATGTGCTGATCACTTTTCTGATATTATTGATTTTCTCAGAGAAGAAAGATATATAGGGTCACTATAGCCCGATTCACCTGCAGCTACAATGAATGGCATGTCAGGGAAGGTTGAAAGAAAACACAAGTGCCCTTACCCTGCCATGACGATGAAAAAGTCTAGTCTGTTCCAAGTATCGCCAAGATAACAGCGATGGCCAAAGATCCCCAGAGCCACCATCTTCACCACCATCTCCAGTGCAAAGAAAATGTAGATAAATGCATCAAAAGCCTAAAAGACAGAGAGAGATCAATAAAGACACTTGTATAACACAGTATATGTTTTGACAGGGAAAATCAAAATCTAGAGTACTGTGGCTTTGAGTCCTTATTTAGCTATCATTATAGTGTATTCCCAAAAGTTGACAATCACTGCATAGATTTGTCCAATTAGATGCTCTCTAGAATGAGAATGTGCCTCCCCAATACCACCAATTTTCAATTTAAATTTTCAATTTGTAAATGAAATCAATTCTTAATGATGAAAAAATAACAAATAATTATTTAAATAAAAAAAATAACTAAGTCAATAAATATGCTTTGTCCAGCAAAAAAACTTTTTGTGTGTGTAAAACAGATCCAGCATTAGATTAGTTATTAGAATTGCAAAGTCAACCTTGGCAACTGGAAATAAATTGGTAGCTTTAAAATTGGCAATTGTCATGACTTTCAGAGCATGTTTTTTCCATCAGCTGTGCATCAGAATCATCAAGCGGCAGACACAATGTGAGGATATACTGTTTCCACCAATTGTGATTCCTACTGTAAATGAGTGACAACTAGTGCTTTTCAGGAGAGAGGAAACTCAGAAAGCCACTGTTTGACAAATAGAACGATATAGATAGAATGAGAGAATGATAGATGGAAAAAGAGAACAATAGATAGAAAGAAAGACAGACAAGACAGGAGAACAGATTTTATTAATTTATGCAACGAACGATAGATAGATAGATGATTTGACTCTCAGTCCTGCAGTGACTACTCCTACGACGGCCATCAAATTGTCTTCGTTTTTCAAGACAAGCCATGACCAAAATTAACGTTAGAGATTTCTTTGTAGCCACCATTTCAATCCAGCGTGAAATGCAACTCACTGTCACTGATTGATGATGTAAAAGTCCGGACAAGTTTTCTTGCGTGCATCCGTTTTTAACGCGCCTTGACTGTCGCACAGTCTGACATTAATGACAACTGAGATCTTACAGTGTGACATGGCTTTACAGCAATGATCATGTTCGTACAGTCTGACAAGCAACAATCGTAAAGGACTATTATAAATCAGTGTGCACTTGGCATTAGTCGAACAAAAATTAGTCAAAGAAAAAAACCCACCTTGTGGCCGTGTTAGACAGATCATTAACGGTAATTTACTGTAATTACCATTAATGATCTGTCTCTCACGGCCACAAGGTGTTTTTTTTTCTTTGACTAATTTTTGTGCAGGAAAACATCAACCTCAAATATGGCTTATCATTTGAAACATGTAAGTAGTAGCAACTTTAGATGGCTTCTGGCTTTAACGTTAACCAATATAAATGTGAGCTATTATTAGGAGCATATCAAATATTCAATATAGCAAACAAATATTCTTAGATTATGTTATGAAACGTATCAGCATCGTAAACTTCATCACTGCAGCCAAAAACACAGAAAACACTAGTTTATCCATAAATTATTAAAATGTTCAGACAGTCTCCTTGCTGTTTTTTCATGACACATTCATAATCATTACTTTTGCCGGTGGACTGTGGCAAGCTTTATGTGTGCGCCTGAGTGCTGATTAGGCTATGTATAGGCAATTAAAGGCTCATTATTATGATTTGGCTTATTAATATACACGTGCAATTAGTCAACTAATCGCTTAAATTAACGACTAATAGTCGACTAGAAAAATCTTTAGTCGAGGGCACCACTAGAGACAACCACTTCATTTTAATCACGATCCAATGATAAGTTGTTTTATATTTTAATTAGATTGCATCATTTCAAGACAAATACAGAATGGTCTGACTTTAGCTGTGTGAAATTATGTTACATAAGACACACCTGGACAAAACAAAAACAGACAGACTGAATGAAAATGCAAATTTTGCTCTAGGAAGGACATGGTGACCGAAATACTTAGCTATGTGTTGCACAGCAAAAATTTTCTAAAACAATGTCTGACTGCCAATAAGAGCTAATGAGATCCTGAGAGAAGTCAAAAGCTGAATGAGCCTGAAACAAAAGGTCCCTCAAGAACCCTTGTGTAAAAGAACAATTGATTATGAAGTCCAGTCAACGCTCAGCCTGTTCAGCCTCACTTCACTTGACCCTGGACGACCCACCATAGATCTCATTTCCCAACCGACACTGAGATGACTGACGATCAGAGCAGATGATCGGCTTGACAGAAAGTGTTTCTTTCATAAACAATTGAGTTGCGCGAGTACACAGACTTTAAGAGGGCTGTTAATTAGCTCCTTACAAACACTCCGACGTGTGATTGTCGCCGTCAAAGCCATGCTGCTTTCTCATTACGACACCACAGATAGCTGGGATAGCAATCAACCTCATCAATGGCTTTTTTTTCTTCTTACGTTGGTCACTCATTTAGTTTTTAAGTTCGACTCTGCAGGGACAATTATAAAGATGTGAGAAGTGTAATTTTATTGTGCTCTTAGTCACTTTGCAAGTCCAGTTGCCAAGTAGAGCTGATACAGGTTTTGTTTCACACTGCAGTGTGTGTATGTGCGATACAGGGAGGAGGCTATTGTACAGCGATGCCAATTTGGATGGCAGCCCGCACGAGAAACGGAGAGTTTGAAACCGGCCGGTGCATGCAAGCAAAACAGCACTGGTTTAAGATCCCCTGTGGGACCAGAGGACGCAAACATCCTGGCGCCAAGAGGATGCTTCCTCTAAAGCTACCTTCTTCCACACGCCATACATGACATATGGCTCTCTATACGAGTCCGTACACACACAGCAAGCAGGAGAGAGACAGACTCTCGTTCCTGCCCACACAGTTTTCATTTCAACCCCGTCTTTTTGTTTTGTAGTCAATCCAAAAAGCTAATGTGAGAAATATCGCATTGCAGACATTCATTTGCATTTCTCTCTTCAAAACTCTTTTTACACAATGAAAGTACAGCTTTCAACAGTGAGAGCTCACTGAAGGCCTGTCAGCCATCTTGGCTGATAAAATATTGAGTCATGGCTCTCGCTCCATTTCAGCTGCACCTCTGAGAAGGTAAAGCTGCTGTCTGATGCCTCTGGCCTGCCTTAACGTATACAACTTTCACAGGTAAGCCAGAGATGTAAGGTAAGCCATCAGCACAGTCAGCATTATCTCTTAATTGGGCAATGCACTGTAGGAAGTTATTGAGAATTGCAATAAAACTCATTCGAATTGGTGGAAAGCCAAGTAATTAGGAGTGATATAGTTATCGAGATATAACTTTTCTTCTTTCAGACTAAAGGCCTATAAGATGACTTACAATGCTTTGCCTATATTGTTTCATCCTTGTAAAACTTATAAGGGATAGTTCACCCAAAAAAGAAAAATACTCACCCTCATGTTTTTCAGCAGAAAGGATGACCATATTTGACAAATGTCTCAGTGTTTTA
This sequence comes from Abramis brama, assembly GCF_963993115.1. Taxonomy (NCBI): domain Eukaryota; kingdom Metazoa; phylum Chordata; class Actinopteri; order Cypriniformes; family Leuciscidae; genus Abramis; species Abramis brama. The sequence goes on along the minus strand of NC_139963.1, from coordinate 28,179,313 downwards.
TTCCTGTTTGGACCCCAATGGCCGTCTTTGGCCAAAACATTAAAATATATTTTACAAAAGAAAGAAAGTCATTCAGGTTTGGAATTACATGAATGTGCATACATAACGACAGAATTAAATTTGTTGGGTGAACTATGCCTTTAAGCGGTAAGCTTTTGCATCCAATAAAATTGGTCTGTGCTTTGATTATTGTAAACACAAGGCTTATGAATGTACTGTTGCTAAACGTCTGAGGGTGTTGCACATACAGAGGCTGTAGTGTAGACAGAAGTCAAAATCACCAACCTACTACCATCCCTTATGATGAGGCTGAGATCGCGGGTCCGTCTTCAGACGCTCCCCGCATCTCACTCGGCGCTCCAGATGATGAGACGATGTCCATCGCCGTATCACAAGGTGGGCTGGAGTCTTCCAGAGATGAAGACTTGGCTGTGCTGCTGCCTTCAGGTATGCCAGCATTGCCCGAGTCTGATCCGGAATTGACAGCCATGCTCACCCGGGCAGCCGCAAGCATCGGGCTGGAATGGAACCCTCCACCCTGTCCCGAGCGCTCACGGCTGGATGATTGGTTTTTGGGGACGGCAAGTGCTGACGCCCTCAATACCTTTCTTTCCGGAGGTGCATGAGGAGGTCACAATGTCCTGGAAGTCACCATTGTCTTCCCGTGATCGTTCGGAGGCCTCCTCTGCCTTCTCTTCCCTCGATGGGGCAGCGGCCAAAGGGTACACTGGGGTCCTCCCGGTGGAACGCTCTGTTGCGATGCAGCTGTGACCTCAGAGCACTTCTACCTGGCTTCTACCAAAGCCTGTATATTTTCGTCTACCCTGGTTGCAAAATCCTATAGAGCTGCGTGGAGGCAGCCACCTCACTGCATGCCATGGCCATCCTGCAGGTCTACCAGGCCTGGATGCTCAGGGACATGCACAAGAGTAAAGCTGATCCGGGGATCATGGAAGAGCTGTGTGCCGCCTCTGACCTCACTCTCCGGGTGACGAAGGTGACCGCACGCTCCCTGGGTCAGGTGATGTCCACAGCTGTGGTCCAGGAGAGACACGTCTGGCTAAACCTGGCCGATATGCGAGAGGCTGAGCGGACCCGGTTCCTCACCTCTCCCATATCCCAGGCTGGCCTCTTCGGCGGCGCGATCGAGGACTTCGCCCAACAGTTCTCGGCCGCCCAGAAGCAGACTGAGGCCATAAAACATGTTCTGCCCTGTCGAGGGCGCCCTCCTGCGGCTCCTGCCCCTCCCGGCCCCAGCAGCAGCATTCACCCAGGCCGCGTCGTGGAGGTGGCCGCAGGAAGGCGCCCCAGCCTGTACTAGCCCCTGCAGTTCTTCCCAGGTGATGGTAGCAGGGCTACTCCTTCCCCCGGTGGAGGGCCGGGGGAGAATCTTTTGTTTGCTCACCTTAATGTGGTTACTGACACCCCCATCTCTGAGCCCCCAGAGGCCGCAGATAGCAGTGTGCGACGCTCCGCCTCGCCACTCTCGTCTTTCCCTGGCCTCCTCTGTCAGGACGCAGCATATGACCGTGCCCCCACACCGGGACGCTCCGCCTCCCACGTCTGGGCCGGTTATTCCGCCTCGCTGCCCCATCGTGGGTACGTCTGTGTTTTGCATGACCCCGCTGGTTCAGTTTTTGGGAGCCTGGCTAGATCTTCACGCTGGCTCGCGAGAACAATCAGGCTCGGCTACGTGATTCAGTTTGCAACGCCGCTTACATGGAGTCCGCTATACCATGATGGGTGGCAACACCCCTGTCATGCGTGCGGAGGTCGCCACCCTACTGGCGAAGGGTGTGATCGAGACCATCCCTCCAGCCGAAATGAAGTCCGGCTTCTACAGCCCCTACTTCATTGTACCCAAGAAAACCGGTGGGTTACGACAAATCCTGGACCTGCGCGTCTTGAACCGAACCCTTCACAGGCTTCCTTTCAAGATGTTGACACCCAAACGCATTTTCAAATGTGTTCGTCCACTGGATTGGTTTGCAGCGATCGACCTGAAAGACACATACTTGTCATGTCTCCATTCTTCCTCGACACAGACCGTTTCTACGGTTTGCTTTTCGAGGCGCAGGCATACCAGTACGCAGTCCTCCCATTCGGGTTAGCCCTGTCCCCTCGCGTCTTCACGAAGGCAGCCCTTGTGCCACTCCGGCAACACAGGACTATCCAACAACATCCTGAACTATTTCGATGACTGGCTGATTCTAGCTCACTCTCGAGACCAGGTTCGCAAACACAAGGATCTGGTGCTCCAGCACGTCACCTGTTTGGGCCTTCGGGTCAACTGGGAAAAGAGCAAACTCTCCCCCATGCAGAGGATCTCTTTTCTCAGTATGGAAATCGTCTTGGTCACCATGTACGCGCAGTCACTGCTGAATTGTCTGAGTCAATTCAAGGGCAAGAATGTGGTTCCACTGAAGTTATTTCAGAGGCTCCTGGGGCATATGGCATCCGCAGCGGCAGCCACTCCGCTCGGACTGCTTCATATGAGACCGCTTCAGCATTGGCTTCGCAATCGAGTCCCGAGAGGGGCATGGCAACAGGGCACGCTCCGAGTACTAGTTACTCAGGCCTGCCGTCAGACCTTCACCCCGTGGTCGAACCTCTCCTTTCTACGGGCCAGAGTGCCTCATGCCCGGAGTGCCATTGGCTCGTTTTGTAGAACTCGAAGGTGATAGGCATCTAAGCGAAACCCCCATTTTGTCATTCAGCGCCAGGAGCGATGCAAGTGTCTTTTGCTAGTTTCAGCCCAACGCAGTTATCATTTTCACATCCTGTGCCACGTTGTTTAAATAGTAAATACATTTGCGCCTATTTGTGCACACATGGGCGTGCTGGTCTGAAAACAAGGCATGCTGGCGCGTTGCAATTTTGAGGCAACTGAAATAGACTGCGCCACTGACAAACAAAAACCTGGTTTTGGCGCAATATTTTTTTTTGTTATTTAAAGAGCGTGTTAGTAATATGTGCCTATAGGCGGGTTCACCAAGCACGTACACTCTGCTTATTAACACAGAGATGCAGCAGTACTCAATCTAGCCAAATATTAAAAATAAAAGGATTACAATATATAACATTAATATTGTGTCCATATTATCCGGAATCCGGATTGTCCTGTAGATGGTCTGCTTGCGCGCTTTAACCTCACGCACGAGCAGATCCGATGCGTTCAGTCTTTCCACTTGCAAATTCCGCCATGTAAATAGCGAATCCGCCATGGCGCAAGCGCAACTGGCTTTAAAAGGGAATGGGAGAAGAGACTCTGATTGGTTTATTGCACGTTACGCCCAAAACACACCCATTACTCATTAAGAGAATAGGGACAACCCTTTTAGACCATGCGCCGCATGCACCGACCATTTTCCCCGTTGTTAAACTAGCAAAAGTGGATTCGGACACGCACTTGCACCCTGCACTTTAAACCATGCTCAGTAGGGCCCTATAACAGATTAGTCAGTTTACTTGGTGGATTTGGAGTTGCAATTTTCAAACAAAAGAGAAAAAAAATGAACGCCGCCAGTGTGGAAAATCCTGGTGGCGACGATGTAACAATATTAGTACAGAAAAAAGAAGCACATTGTGTGTGGAACTTTTTTGGGTTTAAACCTGATGACGATGCACAAGGACTCATAATCTGTAAGCAGTGCTTTAGCATTGTCGCAGCACCGCAAGGTAACACCACCAATCTCTACAACCACCTCAAACGTCACCACAAAATACAGTATGAGTTAGGAAAAGAGGAAAAGAGAATATTTTTGTTACTTTTAAGTCCAGCACTTTATTATAACTGAAAACTTGTGTAGACAGCATTTTTTTTTTTTTTTTTTTACTTGAGTGCAATAAATGTTTTGGTTAGTTCATGAATCTGATGTTACTTCTCTCATAAATGCCCTCAGAAGATTATAAATTCAGTGCATCATCCTATTGACCCCCTTTTATAATACTTTTATGTAATGCTTGAAAGCCCCAGTCTTCATTCATTGTACCTAAATTGAAAATAGCGACCAAATTACATCATTCAAAATATTTTCTTTTTGTGCTCCATGAAGTAAGTAAATTATACAGGTGGAACAATATGAGAGTGAGTAAACAATGACAGTTTTTAGGTGAGCTAATCATTTAATAGAGTGTGTACATGTTTAAGCTGTGCAATGAAAGCCCTCCTCCCCCCTACAAGGCAACAAAAAATAAAATAAAACAGACTATTTTGTTCCATGGCATTTACAATAGTGCCTTAGTAGGTTGCCCACAAGGTTTTGAAAAAGAGCTAGTTTGTGTGGAGGACTGTATGTGTTCATACTGACCTGTAGAACCTGACAGCGCTCTGAGGTGCAGTCGATGTTCTCGCAGGGCTGGTACATGCCCAGAGTGATGCAGTTCAGCAGGATCACCATGATACTGATGCGCTCGAACCATGTGAGGAAGCATATGTTAAGGCTAATGTTTTTCAGCAGACACGTAAATGAAATAATACACAAAAACACTTTCAGACTTTCAGTCATTTCAACACTTTCAGACTTTCATTTTCTGAAGAAGGTGCTTACCTGTGGGAAAATTGCGACCAAGATGCTACGTACAGTACCGTTAAAAAGTTTGGAGTCAGTAAGAATTTTTTTTTTTTTTTTTAATTAATGTTAACTCAACAAAAACACATTAAAATGATCAAAAGTGACAAATAAAAGACATTTATAATGATTTCATTTTCAAATAAATGCTGTTCTTTTGAACTTTCTATTCATTAAAGAAAATGCATCATGGTTTGCATAAAAGTATTAAGCAGTTAACTGTTTTCAAAAATGTTTTTGAGCAGCAAATCATCATATTAGAATGATTTCTGAAGGATCATGTGACACTGAAGACTGGAGTAATGATACTGAAAATTCAGCTTGACCATCAACAGACATAAAATATATTAAAATAGAAAAGTTATTTTAAATGGTAATATTTTACAATATTACTGTTTTTTAAATATATCAAAAAATCCCCCACTTTTGAATGATAGTGTAGCAATGTAGTTTGCTGCTTGCTAGCAGAATGCGTTCCATGCTGAAATTTAATGTTTAGGGTTTCGGATTTATTTATGTGAGTATTTAATGTTTCCTATTCAAATTCAGGAACAAGATTAGTTTTACAGATTTATGTTCCATTATTAGCGGTGTTCGGTGTTGATGCCTTAGCAGACACCACTAATAATGATAAATCTGAAAAGCAAATCTTGTTGTAAATATTCACCAATCAATCATCATGAAACATAACATCATGTGGATTTTAGATGTATATTAGTTTACATGAAAGGTGCAGTTTATTCGTGCCAATGTAACATCAACAAATTAATAAACATTGTAATGTATGAATTGGGCCACTCAATTAATACAACCTTCACAGTGAAAGCACAGCATAAAGAAACACAAAACAAATTGAAAACCCCTCCTCCCTCAGGCCTGTTAGCTGGAGTGAAATCTTCAGGCCACTCCACTAAATCTCTACAAGCCTCATCTCTTCACCTTTATGGACCATTTCTTTTTCAATTTACTCTACTCCCTCTTTTCCTCCGGCTTGGTCAACCTTTTAGCGAGCTATTTTCTTCTGTTTGCACATACCGTCTGCTCCTCCGAGTTTAACTTCCTCGTTCACTCCATCATGTTTCTCTCCTTCTCCCTCCATCTTGCCTCTAATCTCAAACCCTTGCCTTTTATTTCCTGTTTTCATGAAACATTTTCTAGTGTTTGAACTGTGTTAGCCACAGGGCAAAAGGGCTGCTGATTTCACTTTGTGCTGGATCTAACAGCGCTATACATTCCTCAATTAATTAGGACCTACAGTACCAAAAACGCACTGCACCGGAAACAGGCTTCTGGCACTCAGTAAAATGTGATTTATGAGCTTTTTTTTTTTTTTTTTGCTTTCAACCTTACCCAAAATTTGAATGAGAAAAAAAAAAGTACATTTTAATATGCATGTGCTATTAGACTAAGGGATTTGCCACAGTGTTGGCCACACTTTGAACTTGCATGTGTAATATTGTAAAAAGCCTTGCAGGCTCATGTTCCTGCTTTAATCATTAGAATGGAGACCGCAACCCCCATAGGGGTAAAGCAAGCAACAGCATCATGCAGCAAAGCGTTCGCTATGGTTACTGCAGGAAATTGCTCCTTTCTTTTTTATATTATTGTTGATACCTCATCAGGTTCTGAGGCGGGCTTTTGGCAGAGGGAAAAAAGCGCCCACAGAAACACTTAAATGACATTAAAGGGACAGGAGCACAGAATCAATCTCACAGAACACATCACAGAGAGAGAGGGAGAGAGAGAAAGAGAGAACGAGCCAAAGCCGATAGGTTGACAGAAAAATGCCCTGTTTATTTAAGGAAAGATGGAAGGAAGGCTGAAGGAGTGTGAAATGAGACAATCACATGCACACAGGGAAAACATTTCACTCAAAAATGTTATTGGGAAAAAAGGTAGATAGACACAGTGGGATCAGTGAGGATGAAGAATTGCACTTGATTTTGCTTCCGGGCCTGATATCAAGTGGCAAACAAACACAGTTCCAACACTGTTTATTATTCAAGGGGGAAAAAAGGATCTTAAAAATAAAATATTGGCATTTGTTAATATTACCATGAATTGCATAGGCCCAAATATATGCAAAAATAAAATTAAATGTTTTGCGCTCCCTTTAAATCCAATTTAATATGCAAAATAGTGCAAAATGTATAGTTTCAAAGATACAAAGGAGAGATCATCTTGTAAATACTAGGGATGTGTGAGACTAGCTAACTAAATGATAATGCTGCTGCTAGTCAACTTGGAAATACTAGTCGTTTACTTTTTTTTTTTTTTTTTTTTTTACATTTAATGTTTTGCTTTATTTATTTTTTTACAAAGGCTATGTTTAAATTACTATCATGTTAATGTTACATCTTAAAATTAATATATTATTTTGAAAAGTGGATATATGCAGTGGGAAAACAATTTTATTTAATTATTTTATTTTAATAATTTTACCTCAGATTTTGCATGCGGCGGTTGAGAGAAATGTCCACTCGGAAGATGAGCAAGATTATTTTGAAAGCCTACACAAAACTTTTCAGATTTTTTCTGTGTCACGTGAAACTAGTATAAAAATTAAGCTTACTTATAGGCTTGTTATATTACCGGTTATGAGGGACAACATGGTATGAAATTTTATTTCGGATTAAAACGAGAAACATTATGAATGAAACTTACTTGACACTTGAACAGTTGCTATATCAACAGTTGCTATAACGAAGAGAATTCGCTTAAATGTATAATTGTGCTGCACAAGTCAAGCTTTTCTTGCGATTTTGCCACCCACCATGTGTACAAATACTTCTCATACACAAGAAGCACATTCAAACCCAGACATGCAAGTGGCTGCCGTGGTAACAAACAACAATACCTTAACATGCTGATTTATGTGGACTAACTTTTATTTGAGGAAATCTGTTTATAATAGGCTGTTGGATTTGAACTTATTGTTCCTGCGCTGCCTTTTGATAATTTGAATAAATATGTCTATAATGGCTAATGTTACTTAAGTGAAAGCGCAATTTTATATACACTCACCTAAAGGATTATTAGGAACACCATACTAATACTGTGTTTGACCCCCTTTCGCCTTCAGAACTGCCTTAATTCTACGTGGCATTGATTCAACAAGGTGCTGAAAGCATTCTTTAGAAATGTTGGCCCATATTGATAGGATAGCATCTTGCAGTTGATGGAGATTTGTGGGATGCACATCCAGGGCACGAAGCTCCCGTTCCACCACATCCCAAAGATGCTCTATTGGGTTGAGATCTGGTGACTGTGGGGGCCATTTTAGTACAGTGAACTCATTGTCATGTTCAAGAAACCAATTTGAAATGATTCGAGCTTTGTGACATGGTGCATTATCCTGCTGGAAGTAGCCATCAGAGGATGGGTACATGGTGGTCATAAAGGGATGGACAGTCTTCAACTGTCCAATTTTGGTGAGCTCGTGCAAATTGTAGCCTCTTTTTCCTATTTGTAGTGGAGATGAGTGGTACCCGGTGGGGTCTTCTGCTGTTGTAGCCCATCCGCCTCAAGGTTGTGCGTGTTGTGGCTTCACAAATGCTTTGCTGCATGCCTCGGTTGTAACGAGTGGTTATTTCAGTCAAAGTTGCTCTTCTATCAGCTTGAATCAGTCGGCCCATTCTCCTCTGACCTCTAGCATCAACAAGGCATTTTCGCCCACAGGACTGCCGCATACTGGATGTTTTTCCCTTTTCACACCATTCTTTGTAAACCCTAGAAATGGTTGTGCGTGAAAATCCCAGTAACTGAGCAGATTGTGAAATACTCAGACCGGCCCGTCTGGCACCAACAACCATGCCACGCTCAAAATTGGTGGTGGGATGGACCCCTATTTATAAGCTATTGCTTTTTGGGAGTTCATTTTTTCACAATAGAACACAATTGTTTTTCCGGAACAGCTGTTTGTCAAGTTACTTTGAACTGTGGTGTGTACTAGTTGTAGCTGCAGTTGAAATGTAATGTGTTTTGTACTGTAAAATTTACACTGCTTCGAAAATGTAGCTGTGTAACTGAGTAACTACTTCAATTGCTTGACACCATTGGTAAGATATGGATTGAAATGGTAGTGATGCCACCGAGCCGAGGTGCAGTTAAAGATTCCTTTTACCCATTCTCTTATGTTTTGTTTCAACGTTTGGCTATAAGCTCTTGCAGATCTTGTATAACAGTATCCAGCTTGAGTTGGCATGCTGCATCATAATTGTTTGTAACTCAAGTTATTTGTATTGTGATGACCGATATATTATCATATTTTGTGTGGGTAAAGTGTGTAGTCCTTGGCTATTGGAAAAGTAATATATTTTGTACTTGTTACTCTGTGATTGCTACCCCCAACAACTGTTTCTGATGTAGCAACAAATGCAATGTGTGCAATTGTGGAAATAAACTAAACTAAATAAATAAATAAAATTGCTTAAATCACCTTTCTTTCCCATTCTGACATTCAGTTTGGAGTTCAGGAGATTGTCTTGACCAGGACCACACCCCTAAATGCATTGAAGCAACTGCCATGTGATTGGTTGATTAGATAATTGCATTAATGAGAAATTGAACAGGTGTTCCTAATAATCCTTTAGGTGAGTGTACAATGATCATAATGCAAGACACGCACATTGCATGTATCTGACCTGTTTTTAGCGACATACAGTATGGGATTTGACTGTTCATAGATTAAATAGACTATTTCAAATGGATCGCATATGAAGACTGTCTCGGGGGGACGGGGTTAGACTAGTCGGTTGCAAAATTTGAGGTAAATAAGGTACAAAGGTATAGCTTTTGTAAGGGTACCGCCCCATTGACAGCTTTTATACATTCTTCTCTAAGATTGTAGGATGTTACTTTATTATATGTAGATATATATATAGTTCACAGGGACATACATAGTTGTTTTTAAGTGTCCTTGTTATGCTTTTTTGGATATTACTTTTCATTTAGTTCGTAATATAGCTGTTTGGGATACATTTTTTGCGATAAATGGGAGTTTTTGTGAAATTGACGTGTTTCCATTGGGCGTATTTTCAATTTGGGTAATGGAAACGCGGCTACTGTCTCCCAAAAGAAAGAACCGATTCTTAACTGCCTGAAACGATTCGTCAGTATATCTTGCACTACACAAACCTATGTAGGTTTGTAACAAATATATGCATAATGCCAGCCTAAGGTCTTCATAGGCGGTCTACTTTGACCCACCCTCAAACACTGTAGTTGTAGTTGAGGCCTGGAAGAGTTTGGTTCATGTTATTGACATGCTGGGAAGACGCTGCTTTCTATGCTGCTAAAGCAAATCCACTTTTCATGAGTTTCCAAAGGATGTGGACTCATGCTCGAATTAATTCGGTAAAACAGACACCATCGTTACTGTTCGTATCACTGCATAAACAAATTCTGAGGAAGCTTCCAGAGCTGAAATTCAAATATGGTAATGGCCGCTTCTTTCAATTACAACAGACTAGGCAAATTTGTCTGAGAAATCAGAGCAGAGAAGGCTCTCGGAAAGGAGGGGTTTAGAGAATAATTTATCGAACCAAGTATTTTTTTTACCTTTGATGCATGTATATGTATTGTAGGAGACCTCCAAAACAAAATTAAGAACCTTTAAAATAGCATAATATGATCATGCAATGTTTAAGGCCAGTATATATTCTCAATTCACTCATTGGCTGTTAAGTCAGAAAACTTGCACCTTTGACAGATATGCAAAATGGCTCAATGATAAGATCAAGCATGATATATGAGAAAGCTCCTATCAGAGAAAGGGGAGGGTCAGAGTATCAACAGCCAATCACAGACACTTACAATCAGGCCTCCTGAGACCCATCAGGAAAACAGCACAGCATGTATACCAATGCACATGTCATCAGAGCCACAGAGAGAGAGAGAGAGAGAGAGAGAGAGAGAGAGAGAGAGAGAGAGATAGAGAGGTGCGTGATAAGTGTGATTAGTGATGAAACAAGTTCATTTTGAGAGCAGCTCCATCAGTTACAAGTGCTAGCTGATTAAGACAGACACAGCTTATGTTTGAGTCAACATAATACAGAGACGACAGAGGAGGAGGAGGATGAAGATACGGCTTGCTATAATTGGCACCCTGAAGTGAAAGAATCCAAAGGCACTGGAACATTGTTGGATTTGCCATTAAGATGGACAAGACACTGGTAGATAGAGGGTGAGACACACTGAAGCAGAATCAGAGGGAGAAAAAGGTGTAGACAGATCACTTTGTGTTCTTAGAGCTGCTCCAGCAAGGCTCAACCAGTCAAGAGCAGTGAGTGATTTTCTCTGTCTTTTGTTGTTTGATTAACATTGAGGACAAAGACAGCAGTAGGTTTTTTTTTGGCTGCTGTCACATACTGTTACAGACGCATTTTCTTTTCAACTGTTTATGTTCACTTAAGACATAACTGACTATGTTTTGCAAGGATACTTGCCTATATGGGCATTTTGACATAATTTTGTGTGAATGTGTCCGTTAAAGCACAAGACATGAAAGAGAACTCAATTTAATTGGCTATTCGCACGCTGCCTTCCTGTAATAATGTAGGGAACTACTCGATATACATAGATCACGCAACAGTTCATGTTTTTAATTGCACATACGATTTAGATTTGATTTAATTCATGCCTTCTAAGAAACCTAATTTTAGCCAAATTTAGAGACAGCATCACATGTATCCATGATAAAAGGCAATCCTAAAATACATTGCGACCGGATTAGTGAAAAAAATACATGTAAATTAGTGAAAAAAATACACAGAAATATAGATTATAAATTAACTTGCATTGCATTCAGTGTGGAAAAGTATGAATAAAAATAATGCATTAATTAAAAATAAATAATTTTACCCAATAAAGCAATGAGAGTTTGAAAAGCTTTAAAGGGTCCAAAACCTTTCTAAAACCAGCAAGTTTTTCTAGGCTGGATTAAGTCTCTTTTTTTTCACCAGGGCAGCTCACAGAGCTTTATAAGAATATCTTCAGAAGCCTTGAGGGGAAAAGCATCATATTTCTCAACAATGAATCACTGATTCATTGAATCACTTTGAATCAGCAAATCAAATGCGCTTGGAAGAAAAAAAAAGTTTACAGATTCTCCCACAAACTGTCCTCATCATCAAGTCATTCTCTCTCTGATGGAGACTTCTGAGGCGGGATTGGACATTATCCAATGAACGCTCAAGCTACGCAGAACCTATTTCGCCTCAGACGACCTACAGCCACGCGGAGCTGTGCAAACAACCACAGCCATTGCTCAGCTGACTGCCTCTGCGCTCGTTTTGCCATTCCGCTTTAACCACGCAACTCTCAGTGGAAAAGGGAACAAATTCCAGAAGCACTCCCACCACCCTCCGCACATTAGCATTAAGTGAGCGTATGTAAAGAGCTCGCGGGCAGTGTGTGTTTTGAAGCGAGAGTGTGCGACACTTGCTCTGGTTATTGGTGTTAAGAGATGTTAAGAGGAGGATTAATAACAGCAGTTAACTAAAACCTTTCACCGTTATCTCACCATAAAAGCGAGTATGCGTGTCCCTTGAGTACTCTACAGCTCTGTAAAGTGGAACAGTGTGGTTCTCCCTTGTGTACAATACACAGAGCACCTCTGAACTCTGCCTGCATCATTGTCCTTGATTGTGTGGGTTTGCACATGCAGTTTGAACTGTGCCTGCTCTTCTGGTACACTGGGTGTGTGTGCGAGTGATTGCGTGCTGCACACTCGTTAGAGGATTGTGTGGTGTGAAGTGTGAGTGTCCGTGTGAAACTCTGTTGATGAAGGCCGTGGTGACTCATAGCTGTCTGTGGGAGCAGACTCATCTTCCAGTAAAATTAAAAACTCACTCCAGTCCTCTAATCCAAGATTATCTTTCAAAACTCTAACTATTATTAACCATGATCAGCAGAACAGTAGAAACTGATATCCAAGCAGTAGCCTCTTTATTGACTGAAGATACATGAGAATGAGAAGAGCAGGTCGCATGACTTCACTTTCAGAGAAGGTGAAAGGTTTCTGAAAGGTACTGAGAGGTACGTTTAAAGGGATAGTTCACCCGAAAATGAAAAGTCTGTCATAAATTAATCACTCTCATGACGTTCCAAACTCATAAGACTTTTTGTTCTTCTCCGAAAAACATTGAACAGCAAACATACATAGAGTGCTCAAATATGGTAAAAGGAAGCTCAACCATACTTGCTTGATACGCAAGAATATATTCATTGGTTCTCACACGTCAAGCAAACATGTTTGAGCTTTACTAAACTTGAATGATCTATGTATGTTTGCTGATCAATGTATGTATGTGAAAAAAAGCCTAAATTATATCTGTTCATCATATAAAGTGGTTGTGTCTCTACAGAAGACTTGGATTAAAGGGATAGTTCACCCAAAAAAGAAAATTAGCCCATGATTTACTCACCCTCAAGTCATCCTAGGTGTATATGATATTCTTCTTTCAGAAAAAATACAATTGGAGTTATATTAAAAAAAATGTCCTGGATCTTCCAAGCTTTATAATGGCAGTGAATGGCTGTTTCTGTTTTGAAGTCCATCAAAGTGCATCTATCCATCATAAAAGTGCTCCACACGGCTCTGGGGGGTTAATAAAGGCCTTCTGAAGCGAAGCGATGCTTTTGTGTAAGAAAAATATCCATATTTAAAACTTTATAAAGTAAAATAACTAGCCTCCGGCCAAACGAACATATGGATTGCACGTAAGTCTAAAGCGCAACTTATGCGAGTAATGTGTCGTACTGCTGATATTTACGTTACGCCATGACGCACTTCGCTTCTTCTGACGTCACAAGTTGCGTAAGTTGCACTTTAGGCGCAAGCTAACTGCGAATGTCCGTTTGGCCGGAAGCTAGAATTTTCCTTTGTAATGTGTTAAATATGAATATTTATTACGCAAACGCATCGATTCGCTTCAGAAGGCCTTTTTTAACCCCCCCGGGGCCATGTGGAGCACTTTTATGATGGATAGATGCTCTTTTATGGACTTCAAAACAGAAACAGCAATTCACTGCCATTATAAAGCTTGGAAGAGCCAGGACATGTTTTTATATAACTCCGGCTGTATTCGTCTGAAAGAAGAATGTCATATACACCTAGGATGACTTGAGGGTGAGTAAATCATGGGCTAATTTTTATTTTTGGGAGAACTATCCCTTTAAATTGCTTGATTCATATGGATTTCTTTTACAATCTTTTTATGAACATTATGAAGCGTCAGAGTTTTGGGTTAATCGACTTTCAACGTAAGGACAGAAATCTCTCAGATTTCATTAAAAACCTCTTAATTCGTGTTCCGAAGAGGAACAAAACCCCTTATGGGTTTGGAACGACATGAGAGTTAGTAACTGAGGAAAGATTTTTCATTTTTGGGTGAACTAACCTTTTAAGGCCTGTTCACACCAACACAAATGGTCAGCACAGATTTTGTCAGCAATTTGTTTATTCAGACCAATGCGAAAAAGCAGCAGACGGGTTGAATAAAAATGCAAATTCATTTTCTGACACTAGAAATCAGAAATACTCAAGTAAACAAAGTGCACAAAGTTGAGACATGTTTTGTTACATTCTGTTGTGCTAAGACAAGGTTTTGTTTTTTGTTTTGTTTTTACATACAAGAACATGTCCTGTGTGAATGCCTTCTATTGAGGGTAAAAAGATATACATTCACTCGAGTTGTACTTCAGCAGCACTCTATCATGGGTACTGAAGTCTCCAAATCCAGTCAGTCCAATCCAGTCTGTATTATCACATTCTGCTAAACCACTTCAGGTCTTTCCATCATTTCTCTCTTCGTATATTTCCTATATTTCCACACTTCGCACATACTGGTCAAGAGCACAGTGTGTTGAGTCTCCAGATAAAGTAGGCAGACACTGGCTGGATGTCACTACTCAAAGTGAGACACGCACACATAGAGTACACACTTCACTAAAACCATTGACCTCTTCAACAGCCTCATCGTGTCAAGACAGAAACTCTCACTGCAATATTCATGCACACGTCAGCAGCTGAAGACGACACAAATCTGACATACCTCGAAACCACTGAATCATGCAAATGTGAGTACGATGATAAGAAACAGCAGGCTAGCCCTCATTACTGTTAAAAAATAAATCACATTTACACAAAGCTCATTTTGATTCCCTCCGAATTCTCTCCCAGCTGATTTTAGGGAAGCACAATTGTTAGGTACTATTAAATCTCATCTTTTTATATATCCTACTTGTATATCACAATTGACTGTTCAATTACTACTGAAAATGAATGCACATCCCAAAATGGTATTGTAGCTATTACACTTGGGTCGTAAATTAATTTTCAATAATTCAACAACCCAAAGCTAATTATTCTTCTACAGCAGGGGTGTCCAATCCTGCTCCTGAAGATCTACCTACCTGCAGAGTTCAGCTCCAACCCTGATCCAAGATCTCATTTGGGCCTTGTCCACACTAATGTTTTTGTGTAAAAATGCATCTTGTTCTTTGTTTTGCCTTCTGTCCACACTGAGATGGCTTTTTTTGAAAAGTGAAGTGGATACAATTGAAAACGCCATCTTTGCGTTGCAGTGTGGACTGTGAAAATGGAGGCTTTCGAAAACAATGACGCATGTTTAGTCATGTAAAGCATATTGTACAGACAGATATCTATGTGCTATTCACTGTCACGCTGTTGCTATAGATATGTTACTTTGTACACTCTTCATATCACAGTCCTGCAATTCATTTGTCCTGCAGCAAAGGAGGGTAGTTGCATTTTATACTAAACATATAATGGTGACTGAGTGTGACCTGGACGAATTAGTGAATGGTGAGTTATTTTGTTAAATAAAATGATCCTTGCCAGAAGAATCGCAAGAGAACTTATGTCTGTTCCATCTGTATCATCTCAGTGAGCTTTTATGAGGTTTTACGCATTTGCAGTAAGGTGAATTCAGAGTTTTCCAATGTTTCAGTGTGGATGAGAAACTTTTGGAAAATGCTTGAAAACTCTATGGTGGACAGAGAGCGTTTAGAAATGAAAACACCATTTTTAAATGTATCCGGATTAATGTAGACGTAGCCATAGCTTATTCAGTTGTGTTTGATCAGGGTTGGAGCTGAACTTTGCAGGAAGGTAGATCTCCAGGAACAGGATTGGGCACCCCTACAGGTTTTACCACATATACACATTTCAAACAATAAAACCAAAACGTTACCGTAAATCACACTAAAGTGTTTTTGAATATGGGTTGTCTGCACTATTGCCCAATTAGTTGAAACATGCATATCAGGCACTCAGCCACGCCTACAATGTGTCCTCATATTTCATTATGGTCTTCTGGTCACCTTAATCAGATGATGACTAAAACAATAACTAAATGCAACATGCATTTGCATTAGCATTAACGTTGAGTGAGACTTTCCTTCATCTTGCCTTAAACACACACACACTAGTATAGGCATTCAGCACTGTTCTGCAAGTCTATGAGCATTACACTCAAGCCCAGATGAGTTTAGCTGGTTCTGCTGCAATTGTTTTCTTCCATCTAAATTTTTAATGATAGAAATTTCATTGTAATTTTATGAGAAGCCTAGAGCAATAATAAACAGCTTATTCACAGGCAAACAAAGAGCAAAGTATGTTTAAGTTGTTTTCATTTAAGGCTTGAAAATCCATGCAGTTTTTCAGATGCGAAGAGAGGACATTGTGCAGCGATTCTTGCAAAAAGATAGAAAATACAGAAAAAAAAATGTAATATTGTGATACATTATTACAATTTAAAATAATTGGTTTTCAATTTATTATACTTTAAATTATCATTTATTTCTGTGATGCAAAGCTGAATTTTCAGGATCATTACTCCAGTCTATCACATGATCCTTTAGAAATCATTCTAATATGATGATTCATTATCAAAGTTGGAAACAGTTCTGCTGCTTAATATTTTTTCATAACCTGTGATACTTTTTTAGGATACTTTGATGAATAAAAAGTAAAAAAAAAAAAAAAAAAAGAAGCAATTTTTTTTAAAAATAGAAATCTTTTGTTACAACAATATACACTACTGGTCAGTAATTTGTGGTCAGTCATTTTTTTCTTTCTTTTTTTGAAATCAATACTTTTATTCAGCAAGGATGTGTTAAATTGATCAAAAGTGATAGTAAAGAAGATTTATATATATATATATTTTTTTTTTAATAAATGCAGTTCTTTTTAACCTTTTATTCATCAAATATATTTGCAGCAGAACTGTTTCCAACACTCATAATAAATCAGAATATTAGAATGATTTCTAAAGGATCATGTGATAGACTGGATGTCACATGTGACACTGAAGACTGTACTGACTGAGTAATGATGCTGAAAATTCAGCTTTGCATCACAGGAATAAATGATAATTTAAAGTATAATAAATTGAAAACCAATTATTTTAAATTGTAATAATATATCACAATATTAAAAAAAAATGTCTGTATTTTTGATCAAATAAATGCAGGCTTGATGAGCAGAAGAAACTTCTTTCAAAAACATAAAAAATAGTAATGTTTCCAAACTTTTGGCCTGTACTGTATATGCCTTCTACCCTCATATTCAACGGCAATAGTCGCTGAACGCCATCGTGTACACATAAATCTCTGACCCATCGTCTTCTTCCTCGTCAAATTTCTGTCGCTCTACATACGTCATCTGGTATAATTGAAACAATTGGCTATGAGCTACGTACAGGCGCATCTGATAGACATTCGTAGCGCCCAATAAACGGCTCTGGGCATTCGTAAACCACGCCTCAAATACGAGAAAATTAACATGTGGTTCCCAGACCACGTCTCAATGAGACGAGGTCTGACGTTAGCCAGGCTAGCAAAAAGAACAGACTGCAGTGGAACTGAACACCTTGTATCCAGTGTCACACTTAGATGTGAATACTGAATGTGATGCTTCCTGCATGATCCATCAAAAAACAATAATCTTTAAAAATACAGATGGGACAGGGCATGTAAAAACACACTACATCTCAAAACCTGGTTAGCTTCCCAGCATGTTTGGTCTCAAAGGCCGTTTTAAATTAGAGGTGGGCATGAGTTGCACACTGACACATTGCTGCTGCTTTTTTTTTTTTTTTTTTACATTATTAGATTTAAATCAACAAAAACATCATCCAAATGGGGGAAGAAAAATTTTTAATTCAAGATAAGTTTTCTGACAACAAATCTTAATACACAATTTTGCTTCAAGCTAATTTACCTTGTTTAAAAAAATATTTTTAGTGGAAAATGACAAATGCCCTCAACACCATTTAAAGAGGAATAAAGCAGCATAGGAGACACGCAATAATGGTTCTTGAGGGAGCACAACGATCATGAATGTCACAGTAGTGACGTAATTACACGTCTGCACACAAATGCACACTCATACACAAGTCTTAAGGGTGTAAGAGTGGGCGAGAATAGAGTGAAGGAGAGGAAGGGAGTTGTCTGTCTCCCAGATGTTAAGCTGCACTGGACCCTAACAGTAGCCGGGCCCTGTTGCCACAGCAACAGGATCAGATGAGGTGCCTCCTTAGATACTGAGCTAAACAGAGTGTCTCTCCTGCAAGGGAAATCAAAATGGGAGATGCAAAGAGTGCACGAGTGCTTTGATTATACGTGCATGCCGCTCATGTGTCAGAAGAACTGAAGATCACGCCGCAGATTGATGGAGAGACAGACTGAGCTCGTATGAACCCCATTTCCAAAGCAATAACATGACAATGAGGATGATAATGAGGTTATGATGTCATAAATACCAGGATGTGATGCATTCTAGAAAAAGAGGCATTTGGGATGCTTTCTTTCTGCTTTCATCAGATGTTAACACACACACACACACACACTCTCTCACCAGCTGGGTGCTAATTGATCCTCCAGTGTCCCAGAAGGCTTTGATCTATTGATCATGGCGGTGTTTTATCTGTGTGTATCAGAACGCTTAGCAAGGTTTGATCTTGGCCTGTTTCATGTTGGGAGAGTGTGCTTTTACGTGTGCTATGTTTAAACTCTCCTGTGACCTCAAACTGCTGCTTTTCTGTACTTAAGTGGCTTGTACAGGCCAACAAAAGTTTTCTAGAACTTTAAAAGACATGATTTATATTGGGGGTGTCACAATACATTGGTATTTTGAAAATGAAATATTGATATAATATTAATACTACACATTTATCGATTAAACGTAATTGATATTTTGATTTCGATTTTGGCTTCCAACAATTATGAAAACAAGATAATCGAGCTAAATCGATCACTGTGCTGCTGCCGCATTCTTCCTTTCCTTCATATCAGCGCACATATAAGCTGAATACCACTGTTAGTACATCTTCCTGAAAAAACTAAAACACTGTTTATTTAATTTGTATTTTTTTGTAATTTGTTGTTTGTAATTAGTTTCTTTGTTCTTACTGTATTGCTGACTGTTAACTTGTCTTCTGTAACTGTTTTGAGGACTTTTTACTTACATTAATTAACCTAGTATTAGTTTTTGCTTAAGTCGCTGAATCGATAATTGTGAAATTTCAATGATCTTTAAGATTACTCATATCATGAAATAAGACCCACCAACATTGGTGTAAAAAAATCGTGATTTCAATATTGACCAAAATAATCGTGATTATGATTTTTGCCATAAAAGAGCAGCCGTACCTATAACTATCTGTTTGACAATCTAACATAGTAGGTAGCGGTATTGCACCTTAACTAATGTTGCCACCCATCATTAAAAACTAAAATATAAGATGACGCAATATCAACTACAGCCGCTCAAACTCATATCAGAAGAGATGACAGGCAAAAGCAAGACACACTACCCATAAAAAAAGATGGGGTGTTAGACTTCATTCTTCTTACTGTGCCGACCAACAGTAAGTTCTTATTTGTACTCGGTTGTACAGTTATGGCTACAAACTCTCTCTCTCCGCCTCGTATTTTGAGTGTGATTCATTGGGCAAAAAAGAAAAAAAACACACACACACACAAAATAAAGTTAAAGACGATTTTGACTGATACAGTATTATTTTCCAAAATTTTTATAGATATTGCATTAAACCTACAATATCTAGAAAAAGCTATTTGCTTGCATTCCCATTCATCTTAAAGCCAGTTGTGATTACAAATCTGTCATCTTTGCTCATGGGCGCACAGTTCTGCAGCTTGAGCTGTACATAGCATTTAAAACATCTATTTTGATATATAAAATGTTTATCAATATATATATATATATATATTTTTTTTTTTTTTCAGAATACACAACAATTTAGAACTTGTCAAGAGAGAAAGATGCTTTTTACTGCAAGATGTTTCAGTGCTAACTAGACAAATTTTGACCCCTTGAGTTATACCAAATCCTTGAGTTCACTTAATGCTCCAGGAAGCTATTTAGGAAACAGGCATACAATTTATGCAGTCTACATCTATGAAATGTCTCCTTTGAGAAGGGTCTTCAAACTATAAGCTGAGCCTTTCATTCCTACAAGCACCATGTGTTTTGATCGCTCTCATTCATATATACGAAACAACTGACTATACTGTTTCTTGGACATCTATAATTTGTTTTGGACATCTACGTACATGTATTTATCTCACAACACTTCAAATGCTACAGGACGCCCAACCTAAAAATACGTGGTTTGGCAGGGGATAGTCAGAAAGTGTCTGAGATAATGTATATGAGTATATGAGAGTGACTGATGAGGACAGAAAAGTGATTGAACACAAGTGACAGGTGGATAGAGAGTAGAAACAACCAGAGAGAGAGTAAAAGTGACAAAGGAAACGAACTTCTGTATGACAACGACACCAGCCTCCCTCCGGCCATCTGTCACTCGTTCCCTCCTTCTCCGTTTCTCCCTGTCTTCAAATATTTCCCTATGTTTCCCTCATCGTGTCACTTTTGACCTTTCCTTTCACAATGTTTGCTCCTGGCACTGAGAGCAGAAAAGATAAAAGCAATGAAGGGAACCCATGCGAATGGAAAATAACTTCCCTCAGCAAGTTTCCTGCTCACTCTTTACTGGAATTAAGAGAGGAAAAAGAGTCATATTTTCCAGCAAGTCCTTCACACTTTTGAGGTAAAGTATGGCACCAAATAGAACTGCAGAAATTACGGTTTTCAAACAGGATTTTTCTTTCAAAAATTTGATTGCACAAGTCTAAAGCCAAGAGCACACTGATTTATAATAGTCCTTTACGATTGTTGCTTGTCACACTGTACAACAGTCAAGACGCATTAAAAACGGACGCATGCAAGAAACTTTGTCCAGAGTTTTACATCATCAATCAATGACACGGTGACAGTGAGATGCATTTCACGCAGGATTGAAATGGTGGCTACAAAGAAATCTCTAACGTTTATTTTGGTCATGGCTTGTCTTGAAAAACTAAGACAATTTGACGGTCGTCGTAGGAGAAGTCACACTGCAGGACTGAGAGTCAAATCTTCTGACACTGCCAGAATTTCGTCTCAGGAAAAAAAATTTGATCGCAACGGTCATTAATCGGCTGTCGGTAAGCATGTCATTAGCCTAGGATCAGAGGATTCTATTAGGATTTGCAAAATTTGTCTCAGACGGCCAAAATCGCACGGTGTGCACTGTGCACCCGGCTTTACTCACGTCACTGGTTGAGCCAGTAGTTGGCATACCAGACCATTTAAACAAACACAGCAATGTTTTCTCTCACTTTAATGTATATTATAGAACAACAGCTAATCAGCAAGCTTACTTATGTCTAATACACTCACACAAGTTAATTATAAGTATATAGACTAACCTTATCCAACACTCTGACCCAAACAAAAAACTTTTTAGCAGTTTTAGAATTAAATCAAACACACTGTACACAATTTATTTTTCAATGTGACATGGGGTAATTACTGTATATCTCACTTTTCTTTCTCTCGCCGCCTAGTGTAATGAAATAACAGAGCTGGACAACAGCAGAGCCTGAACTTAGAGTGGGGGAAAAAATTATGTAAAAGCGAGAGGAAACAGTGTGGATAGTTTTTATGCGAGTTGGTGGAGTACATGGCAGTTAAGTGATTCTGAGAGCCCTGGAGCTCAAGACCTTCATTCATATTTCACACGGATCTAAAAGAGACATGATCCATTTTACATTTTTAGAGTGTCCAAAGCCAGATCAGATGACCCGAGTGCAGCAAAGCATAACAAGCCTGGGACTGAAGACTGTCTTTCGCTTTCTCCTGCTGTCACTCGGAGTGTCAGATCATTATCCGACTGAGAAAGTTTTCCATCATGTTCTATTTTTAACCATCATTGTTTTCATTTTCCAAAATATTATATAGACGCATACACCATTACTTTTCCATATATAGATCAAGGGCCTTATTTTAACGATATAAGAGCATGGGCGCAAGTTCACTTAGGACATGTCCGAATCCACTTTTGCTAGTTTAACGACAGGAAAAATGGTCGGCGTGCCAGGCGCATGGTCTAGCATGGCATGAGTAATGGGAGTGTTTTGGGATTTAAGTGCGTTAAACCAATCAGAGTCTCATCTCCCATTCCCTATAAATGCTATTTGCGCTCGCGCCTTGGCAGATTCGCTATTTACATGACGGAATTTGATAGTGGAAAGACAAATCGCGTCTCCAGAGCGCAAACGGAACTGCTCGTGCACAAGGTAAAAGTGCGCAAGCAGACCATCTATGGGATAAGCCGGATTCCACCATATATTTATGTACACAATTATAATCTTTTATATTGTAATCTTTTTATTTTAAATATTTGGCATGTTTGTGTGCTGCTGTGCGTCCCTGTGTGTTTAATAAGCAGAGTGTACGTGCGTTGTGGACCCGCCTATAGGCGCACATTACTAACGCGCTCATTAAATACCAAAAAAATATTGCGCCATTGACTTTAGACCAGGTTTCAGGTGGTCAATGGCGCAGTCTATTTCTGTTGCCTCAAAATAGCAACGCGCCAACAATGCGCCAGAACACACCTCGTTTTCAGACCAGCACGCCCATGGGCGCACAAATGGGCGCAAATGCATTTGCTATTTAAACAACGTGGCGCAGGACGTGAAAATGATAACTGCATCGGACTGAAACTAGCAAAAAAAAACACTTGTGACGCACTTGGCGCTGCATTGCGCCGGGTGTAAGATAGGGCCCTTAGTCTTGATGTTCCCAATGGTAATATATATTCAAGAATTTAAAATAACAATTCATACTAATAATGCACTGATGTCAGTAACCTGGTAATCAAAGGTAATCAAATTGTAAAAATAGGGGAAATTAGCATGAATTGTTCTATTAATTGTTCTATATATATATAAATAAAAAATTCTAAATATGCATTTTTTTTTTTTATACCAATAAATAAAATAAATAAATAAATAAAATATTCTCAGAAGGTGAAAATAAGGTGCATCAAAATCATTCATTATTTATTGAATTAAAAAAAAAACTTGATTTTGACAAAAATAAGTTGTCTGGTCAAAAACATTTTTTTAATCAATTCAGTACATTTTCAGTTAACACAACCTCTGCCTTTTTCAGGATATGAAAAAGAAGTGTTGAATGATTAGCTAAAGAAGACAAAAGATGGAAAAGTGGTGGAAGACTGGACAACAGAGATAATTAATAATAGCACACGAGAAAGAACAATGTAAGGAAAAGGCAAGACTTGAGGAAAACGGTTCTCATCTTGACGTGACTTGGCTCATTTGCTCATCATTATGTTTAATGAATGCCACTACAAGTGGGGTATAAATAACACCTCTAACATGCCTCTTCATCACTGAAAATTAGACCCTGCACCACTGCATTCATGAGATGAAACTCAATCAAAACTTAATTCAGGCTCCAAATTTATTGACTATTCATCTGATTTTGAGCATCACCAAAAATACAAGCTATTTCAACATTCACGCCGGTATGTTCAGAGCTTTGCGAGTCAGTCATGACAAAGTGCGAGCGACTAGCGCAGGTGTCATGGGAGAAGAAACAAATGTGCCGAAGGACTCAAAGGCCACACAATAGTAGCTGGCGGGCAGGAGAAAGGGACCTAATTGCATTATTAATGGGTAGAGTCCGGGGCATTTTGTGATGGTAATTTGCAGAGCGGAAGGTGGGGGTCTGTCACTCTTTGGGTGAATACCGGCGGTGGATGTGAAGAGCTGAATATATGACGCTAATGAGCTGGCCATGCGGAAGACGCAGCTCTGGCGTGACGGCCCATCAGCGGCTCCATGATCTGTTGGTCTATATTTCATATGCAAGGATGAAATAGCCTGATTAACAGGCTATCGTCCCAATGATACTATAATGAGAGTTCAATCATAATGGCAATTTAAGCGCTATGCAATAGGTAGCGACATTTGCTTGCATCTAGCTTTCGCTAGAACAGTGAGCATTACCAAAACTGTCAGAACAATCATGTGTTATGCGTTAATAATATTTAGACGGTAGTGTATGTGAAAGGGACGACAGTGCAAAAAAAAAAAAAAAATATATATATATATATATATATATATATATATATTTAACTGATTCTACAGAGAAGATTAAATGTGTAATTTCAATAACACTGGCTGCACAAAACTCAACTGCAAAACTGCAAAAACACAATGCTAAGGAGTTGTAGGTGTTAGCTAAGGTATTCTGGGTGATTTTTTAGCATGCAGCTGTGCATTACTACAGTATTCTGCATGGTTGATTACGACTGAGCACTTTTGACTTGAACCAGTAAGAAACCACCAAAGTTTCTGTGATATTCTGGTCTCTAGATAAAACACGGATTCTTCTTTGAATGTAAGTCTATGGGATTTTGCCTCTTTTATGGCCAACCAGGAGGAAATCGTGAGTTCAATCCATGCTGCTCAGAAAAGTAATAAAACACCTCTCCTTAACAAGACACATTTGAGACATTAGTTGATATCCGTGACATAAACTGTGGTGCTAGGCAGATCATGTGCTAAAGAAAATTTCCCTTGAGATTAATTAGATTCTCATTTGACATGTTCTACTAAGGATGTCATACCCATGAGAGACAACACTACTGTACACTGTTCTCCATGAGAATGATGTGAGCACGGCTCATTTGAGAGCGGCCTCAATAAAACAAGATTAAATGATTGCTTGTTGAGATGTAACATTTGACCCAACAATAAGGCAGCAGAATTATTCCAGCTTTATACAGAAAGAGATGTCAAAACATCAAACCTCAGGAAAGTATGTAAACATTACTGTGCCACAGCTGAGATAATGCTACTTTCTAATGCTAGAGTTTTGCAGCATCTGTCAACTACTCTGTACAAGAACAAAAGCCACTGGTGACCACATACTTAAATATTAATATGTCAACTGCATAAAACATGCAAGGAGGGAGTATGCCTTATTTCGAATGGGATTGGTTTGAATAAGTTAAGTAATCATTGCTAGGGCTTCTCTTAATCCTGTCCGAATCTGCCATATAAGTGATTTTCCAGACTGCATGTTCTTGTATTTAACATCTTAAAAATGTTCTGGCTGGGAAATAAATAAATAAACACAGGTAATAGTAGTCTCTTGCAAAATTACATGCTGGTAAAAATCTGCTCTCAGTGTCCCACGTCCAGCTTCATGGCCCTATAACTACTGTTGTGTCTCAAGTATTATCTGAAGTGGACATCAGGAAATCACAAGACATGCTGTACTTATCTATCTATAAATTACAGAAACGTCTGTCTGTCTGTGTGTCTGTTTGTCTGTCCGTCTGTGTGTGTGTGTGTGTCTGTTAACCGCATATCTCTCGAACCGTTAGTCCGATGGATTTCAAATTCGACAGGTGTCTTGCCACGGGCACGAGTAAGTGCAGTGCCAAGTTTGACGTTGTTTGGATGAGAAATGCTAAAGATATCGTTAAATATATCATTTTTAGAAGGTTGTGGTTTAAAAATAAACATTCTGACATTAGAGGGTTGTATCCGTCAAAGAAGCCCCAAGAAGGTTGTGGTTTAAAAATAAACATTCTGACATAAACACTCAGTCAGCTACACTGTTTACTTCTGAATATTATAGTTTGGTTCCAGAACGTGATAAATACATTTTGATTAATTTGAGTAAAAATTTTCTTTTCTTTACCAAGAAAGTGGCAAGATGAAAACCACTATTTTCTGTTTCAAACTTTCACATAGCATCTTTAGGTTATAATAACATAAACAATTCAAATCCAGATTTTGATTTTCAAAGATTTATTATAAAAACTGATTATTTTTCCCCAAAAATGCAATAAATTCATGACACTTTTTTTTTCAAAATGCAATTAATCCATTGAATCAATATAAAAGTTATTTTTTATCATATTGAAACTGTTGAAATCAGCCATCGCTAAGAAATATCTCCTGAACTTTTTTGTTCAGCGATCAGCTCACAAAAACTGATTTTGCACGGGCACTTTGCACTGCTCCCTGAATCAATGTGCTTATTAATTTGTGGATGTTAACTGAATCTGTTAGTCAGCTATGCTGTTTACTTCTGAATATTATATTTCATTCTGGTGCGCTTAACGTTATCGCTACTGTGTAAATGCTATTCACCAACTAAACATATCCTTTTCAATGCGTTCACAGTCTCTTTCACGGGCATCATTTGTAGTAGCCTATTCACAAACTGTTTCCTCAAGCATAGCGTTTTCTCGGAGTTCACGTTGTTCTTTCTACCATGCACAAATAAAAATGTCACTGAACTTTTGCTGTGTAATTGTAACAATGTGCACTCAAACACACCAAACCAACAATTACTAAAAACACACTTAAAAACTGATTTTGCCCTAGTTTACTTAATTATTCAGAGAGATACAACTTGCTGATGGGTTTTGGAACATTATTTCTCTGAGTAAAAAAAAAAGACTACTAGCAAGACAAAAAAATCAATACTTAATGACTAGTAGGCCTATTAAAGATGCTTTTCCTCATGAATTCAGATATGCCCATGTTCCATTGTTCTATAGTTCCTGCATAATTAATTAGCACAGATAAAAACATTCTGTGATTGGTCAGAAACAGATACAGCAATGCATAAATGTAGAAGACACATCCACCTCATCAGTTCGACGTTAATGTTTTAGTTTTGTTGTTATTATTTCTCTTGCCATTGTTGCCAAATGGCTTTATCCAAATTTTCACACATTTTGCAAAATGTATTAATATTTATTAATTTAAACAAATAAATCAAACATATTAAACCGTTATTAACAAACAAAATCTTTGGTATGAAAATCTGAATCACCTAAAGTATAGGCAAATTTTTAAAAGTGAATTTTTCATGATTTAGAGTACTTAATTTTCTGTGCTTTCCAGACTTTATTTGCATATTACTTTACGTGTAGCATTTTATGACAACCATTTACGGTTACAGCAGTTACTTTACAAAAATATGAATGAAGCCTCAATGAACCGCTGGTTTTATCTGTATCCTATTCGGTCTATTTTGGAGTTCTGCTTTGCTGGCTCAAACACACACTCAAAGTCAATCCATAAACCTACATCTCTCTTTCCCTTGACCTTTCTCATCTTTCCTTCACCAATCCATTGTTTTCCTCTCCTTGGAAAGGAATCCATCCCTTCTACCCACCATCATCTCACATATCCACCGCATTACCCTCCTTAAGATAAATATTTGTCATGGTCACGTTCCTCCTGGAATGTGTTACTTTAATTCCTCGTCTCCTATTTTGTCTCCATCTCTATAGCTAATTTAGTGGCTGTAAGGAGAGCAGGGAGGCAGAGAGCTTGCTTCACTAATGGCAGCATTCTACCAGTCACGTCAAGCCCAGCTGGAGATCCAATGTTCCTGTCTTTTTTAATTACCATCTAACTGACTTTCAACTGTGTGATCCCCTCAGTGCTTCTCTTTCTTCACTCTCTCTCTCTAAACTCTATTCCTCCACTATGCATCCAAAATCCTGTGAACTTTGTTGAGGACAATCTAAATATATGTCGTCAACAGGGTCTAAAAAATGGGGAAGTACACAATTATACAACTTACTAGCTTGCTCATGAAGATGAATTGTTCTGTCATTTTATTAATATTCAATAAGCCCTGTAGTCGTACCTGATTTGCTATTGTAACTGCTTAAAGCAATAAGTCTAGAGAGGCCAGGCATTACCATGTTTAAGGGGAATTCTTAGGCATGACACGAAGCGGAGTGGTGAAATGTGATGAAAAGCATCAAATGTCTCTGCTCTCCTTCCATTCTTTGGTATTACAGAAGGATATGGTAGGATATCTACCATTCTGTCATAAGAGGGTAAAATAATGTTAAAGCAGTAAATAACCATAAACAGTAAAACACCGATGAGTGATGGAGAACTCTGACTCTTAACCGGATTTGTATTCTCAGAAGGTTGGTGTCACTCCTTTTAACATTACATGCCCATTCAGCTCTCAGCAATCACCCCTTTCATTACGATCATTACAGCAGCCCAGCAGTTAATTTAATGTGCTTGTTAATATCTCTAATGCATTTAATTCCTACATCAGCATCACAGTAGCGCAGTCAGAAAAAAGAAAAGAATAAAATAAGAGCAAAAAAATGGCAGTGCTCTTTTAGACAAAAGTCTCTTCTTGAATCTTAGAAAGCTTTATTTTTTTTGGCACATTTTTATTAGAATTGTAATAATTTTGTCATTTCAGTTTTATTGAATTTTTTTCACATGCTGTCTGCATTGTCTAATCGACCAGTTCTTTAAAGCAACTATGCAAATCGGGTGACAACACAAATTACGGCTGGTTGTTGATTGGATGGAGGCAGACCTGAATGCGAGCTTGCAGTCGAATGTCAGAAAAACACAGGGTTTGTCTAAATGAGTGGAGAAGTCCGGCATACATTACTAGAGATTCCATTTGTCATTTTACTGGAGGATAAGATATTTTGATTAAAAATTAGGCTATAATATAAATATTATGTTAAAATAAATAAATAAAACATGCATGGATGAATTGTTCACAAATAAGATCAATAACATGTATTTTGAAATGAATTTCCATTTCATGCTGACTTTAAAATTAATTGCCAATTGTGAGTTGTGGGGAGATGCTACCAGTGTAGAACTTTCCAAATCAGTCAATTATGAGAATCTAAGATGGTTAAGTTGCTGTCTATGTAGGTCTTGGATCAGAGCTACTGTATGATGTTGGAACAGGTCTGTCGTTATCGCTAATCACTAATTGTTGCTTGCTTAGACTACATGCTCATCTAGACAATAGCTTTGCGTAAATGTTGACTTCATTACAATGAAGCCACCAAACGCTTGACAAAAAGCTTGACAATAACAACTTCTTTACTCTCTCCCCTCCCTCAAACTGTTCCTGTGTGCAATCTGAAATCTCAAACACGAGTCGCTCTCCACTTCCCGCTGTTCCAGCCTCGCATCTCTATTGGTTGAACTTGTTTGCAAGGCTGCAATGTTGAGAGCAAATCCAGGTCCTGTGTCAAAATGGATGACAGCGGACAAGCTGAAGTCTGAGCCTAGGGGACAGCAGCAGTCTGGAGGCAAAGGTGTGACATTTTGACAAGACACTTTTGTCACACTAAGTCATTCGGTGACTCAGGGCCAAGGCCATCTCCACACGGAACCATCTCTTCACAACAACGCTGTCCAAATAGTCTTCGGCCCCATCGTCCCATTAGAGCACCTGCTGTTTGATTCCCCAGAGGTTTGATCTATCTAGAAGCATGTGTTTTTGCTTTCAATTTCCCAGGATCACTAGGATACCCTGTTTTTCTTTCTGGGCTTTTTTTTGTAGCAGTTTAAAACCTCACTGTCACATGAGGTTACACAATCTGACAGCTAATCAGATAGTACATGTCTGAAACAAGAAATCCTTTGCAAGTGAACAAACACGTTTTTTTGTTTAGTTTTTTTTTTCATGGCAGAGACATTCAGTTGCCTTCTATTGTTTTTATTTGTTTTTATTTTATTTCAGTACTACTTATATCTTCAATTTTCTATCCCATAACCATATATATATATACACACACATACATATATATATACACATATACATATATATACATATACATATATATATATATACATACACATACAGTTAATGTATCCTTGCTGAATAAAAGCATTAATTTCTTTCAAAAAAGGAGAAAATCTTACTGCCACCAAACTTTTGAATCGTGTGTATATATATATATACAAAAAAATATATAAATATATAAAATATATTTGATACATCAAAAATCTGATATAGCAAATAATAAAAATAATAATAATATATTTTTAATAATATAATAATTTGGGGGTCTTTAAAGCACCACTACAGCCATATTCCAACCAAGGAAAACAGACACATCGGCTCAAGCAAACCACATCTACAACAATTAAAACAAAGAGCCACAAAAGAGGGAATGCACAAACCCATCAGAGATATGACCACTCATACACCAATGAGCCTAAACAAGAACGACCACCTGCCAAATATGCTGTTGGTCCTCCATGTCCTGCCTAACAGTGCCGACCCACCGAGGAATGAACTCTACAAGACCTCTGAAGGTGTCCTGTGGTATCTGGCACCAAGACATTATCCGCAGATCCTTCATGTCCAAGGTGGAGACGCAATGGATTAGACTTGTTCTTCCAGTACATCCCACATCTGAGGAATTTGTACATCCCACATCTGAGGAATTTGGAGGCCACGGCAACACCTTGAACTCTTCCTAATATTCCTCAAACTATTCCTGAACAATGTGTGTAGTGTGGCAGGGTGCAATATTCTGCTGAAAGAGGTCACTGCCATAAGGCAATTTCATTGCCATGAAGGGGTACACTTGGTCTGCACTGATGTTTATAAGCGCCAAATGTCAAATTGATGGCCATATGAACATCCAGCAGAACATTGTCTGCAGCATCACACTCCCTTCGCCGGCTTGTCGTCTTCCCACAGTGCATCCTAGTGCCATCTCCAAATAAACAACGCACATGTACATGGGCCATCCACATGATGTAAAAGAAAATGCAACTCATTGAACCAGGTGACCTTCTTCCACTGCTTCAAGGTCAGTTCTGACGCTTGTTTGCCCATTGTAAGGGCTTTTGTCTGTGGACAGGTGTCATAATTGACACTTTGACCAATGTTCCCTCTATTTTTTTTTTCTTGCTGAGCAAAACTTTTCTCTATTGGGCACACATTTTGGCCACCTGAACAAAGACATTTTTTTTGTACAGTGCACATTCACACAAAAAGTGGTTACATCATGCAGTTGTAACTTAATTTTTAGGTGCTATTTCTATTTGATTTGACCCTAACTTACTGATATTAAATCATATTTTTGAAAACAAGCAGTTAACTCAGAAGTCACTAAATGAAGCACATTTACAAAAAAAAATCAATTCAGTTCAATTCTTAATGTAATGTAATTTAAAAAATAAAATAAGATTGTCTATATAATATCAGGGGGTTTCAAACTTTTCAATGGAAAGGAGCCCTAAACAATCCTCTTGTGAGAAAATTCTTTATTAGGCTTTTATAATATAATATAATATAATATAATAGCGTTTCACATTGGCTCCGGTATTGAGCTATTTGGTCCGCAAACATTAAAGTACGGCAAAAGATTTGGCTCACTGCCACTCATACGTGCTCACATAATTCTCTTTCTATGAAACCTAAACCGCATTCATCGGTTCCAACTATATAGCGACACTAACTCTATAGCTGTTGACCAGAGCACTACAATTATTTCTCCTTTAGATTACAATCAAATGTATTTATCCTAACATTTCGCTTCTATCCTCTGCGCTGTATTTTCTTCTTTCTGCGCGGTTGAGACATCAGAAGTGCGCAGCTGCGTGTGCAGCTTAAAGGGAACAATGACTCTGACCGGTCTGCGGCTACACAGCCCCATATGCAATGCGCTGTGAATTGTGACACATTCCTCCCATAACCATCATTAAAATTGTGTGTGACTTGTGCTACAGAAGGCCTTTTCTCAATTTGGTCCAGACAGGATAGCCTTTGTTGCCCTTGCACATTAAGAAGCCTTGGGAGCCCAACACCCTGTCACTGGTTTGTGGTTTGTCCCTCCGCAGACCACTGTCAGTAGGTTCTTACCACTGATGACGGGAGAAACCCACAAGGCTTGCAGGTTCAGAAATGCTATGACCCAGTTGTCTGACCATAAAAATGTGACCCTTGTTAAAGGGGAACTATGCAGTTTTTCTTTTTCTTTTTTTAGCTTAATTGACCTTAACTTAACAGCTTCGGAGTCATTAGAATGATTATATGACTTTTTTGGGGGTTGAATGGTGGCCGTCTTGCTTCCCCCTAGCGCCTGTGAGCGGAAAAACCACCCTTGCAACTTTGGGCCGACGGGCCGCCGCCCTCAGCGTCAGGAAGTTATCGCATGATATCAGGTCAAATATCTATTCTGAAGCTGTAGGGGGAGCTCTATAGAGAAACCTGCGAGCAAAAAGCTGCTCCTCACTTCTGCCCACTTCTCATGCATCCAACATGTTTTCTACAAGAAATTATCTAATCTACCCAGACATGTTGCCTTATCAACGAAATTTGCTTCACTTATGAGTGGTCATTATGTTTTGGCTCGTCAGTGTACACATAATTGCTTTAAAAAATATTTATGCATGAAGTTGGCTTGGCCTGCGTGTGACTGGCCTCCCTCCCAGGTGCTCACCTATGTTTCCCCTTCATCCTGGTTTGCACACATTAGTATGGCGCTGCTGAAGCTCGCTGGCGGCGCATTACTTCAGCTCTAGGCACCCAGTGGGCTGCCCACACTGACACTGATGGGTATTGGCAGCCCCTGGCCACTGTGGTGCTGCAGTCCAACCGCCAGCAGGGGGTGGTGTGTAGAGCATGCAATCACACTTACACAGAAAGACACACACAAGCAGATGTACAAACACACCTGGGTCTGCCAGATGCTCAGCTTAACCCTCTGCCATTATTCAATTTGCTACAGACCTCTATTGGCTGAGCTCTGAAGGCCTTAATGCCAGAGGGGAGAGAGACATGCTGAAATTAGCCTCTCTGAAAACATATAATCCATTCTCAATGAAAAAAAAGTAACACTTGGGTCAAGCTATAACAAAATTTGTGATAAACAACAAAACAGTCTACAGCAGCCATCGTTTGGTTGGCCCTCCTCCTCTTCTGTTTGTGATGGGTCTCGAATGCTTTCAAGACATTTAGAACAATTCCTACATCCCAATTCACATGCTATTCATACTAAATAGTACTGTATGTCAGATTAGAATTAGCGTGTCCCAAAACATAGTACACTGAAAATCCACCAGAAAAGGGGTATTATTAGGGTGCCCTGGGCATACCATTTTCAAAGCGTGCATCCATACTAATCCAGCCATAGCTAATATTGCTCATAACCACTTCCACAATGAAAGAGGAGGAGATTGTGATGGTTTTCTTGGCTATTTGAGCTGAGTTGTGGAATGCAAGGCTTAAACTGTCACCAGGGGGAAATACATTCGTTTATTTTTTCTCACTGTCAGCTAACTCCTCCAGAGTAGAAGCTCTATGCTAGGCTTGCAGCCATTTTTTACATTGTCCATAGCTTAAAATAGCACTTCCATACATACACGTATATATGAATTCTATAAGAAGGAAACAACAGGACTGTTCCAAAAACTAGTGCACCACCTTGCTGCCTACATCAGCAGTTGCCATCTAAGGTAGCATTCCAAGGCCCTGTCCCAAATGGCACACTTCATATGCACTTTCGGTCTTGTGGACTTACAATGGCTGCCGCGTACACACGTCCCTAAAGTCCATGAGACCGTAGGGTGCCCCATCTGTCATTTTAGGTATCAGAAGGATACTCGCGTGTGCCCCCCTTTGCGGCAGATATGTGCCCTCGATGCACACTTTTTTCCCGAGCGTGCACTGAAGCTCCGCAGCAGACTTCTTACCGACCATCAAAGCAGCGTTATGTCATGAAAGTGCAGACTCGTAGTAAGACTGGAGTGTTTAGGGTGCCATTTGGGACAGGGCCCAAGAGTGACAGATTTTGAATGCTTTAACTCCCATTAGGCATGCAAATAGACCTCACAGGTGACTTAACTCACTTGATTCCAACAGAATGCTACAGTCGTGTTACGGAAGTAGTAATCCCATTCATTTTCTCCATAGATAAATAGTTTTTAACGATAACTTATAAACCTTTGAAGACATACCTACTGCGAGTTATGAGGTTGTTTGAAACCATACGCCAGCACTATTTCAGCTAATTTAAATAATTGTGTTTAACAGTTGACTTACAGGTGAAATAGCTAGATTACCCATGAATCTATAAAAATCTCCACCAATCAAAGAACAAAAACAAGCAAATCATGCCAAAAGAACTCTTAAGCACCCGACCACTACAATAAAGCACTGAGAAGCATGTAATAATGTAATGTAATGTAATACGACCTCATGTTTTGTCAATCACGTTTATACAGTGCCTCCGAAACTTTCGTCCGTCATTAAAAAATTCGGATCATGTTAGATTTTTTGCATTTTTCGCATATGTGGCAAGCATTTTGAATGGTGTTTTGACAATTCAGAGCCACCGAATGACGAAAACGAAAAAACGCATACGAAAATTTCAGACTCAGTGTGCAAGGACCAGCAGAGAGTAGCCAGCTAAGCAATGAGGTTTCTTTACAAAGATAAATTAAGAAATTAGGTTTACTTAATTATTCAGTAAAACAATATGTTATTGCGAATATTATTATTACTTTTTCATCACTGTGTCAGTGTTTTATTCACTGACTTTGGCTAGCTTCTTTGCACGAAGAACAACATAGTGACAAAACGTGTTTGTCCGTTTAGGTCTACTGTAGAAACATGTCGGCACAAAAATTTAAATGTAAGGGGACCTGTGATGTATGTAGATAGAAATGGCTCATTCTAAGGTAATAAAAACATAACGGTTCATTATGTAAGGTCTTTATACACCACTGAAAACATAGCTATCAGGGATGTGATTGTGCGAGTGAAAAAAAGCAGGAATTTTTTTAAGACCCAGCGTGAAGCACTTTTTGCTTTTTAAACACCTGAATCAGCCATTTACTGCATTAACTACCAGTAACTGTAAAGAGTGACACATGGAAATATATTTAACAGCTATAATTTATTAACTGTTATGTATATGATATTGCATTTCTGTCAACAGATCCTCCTAAAAATTACACAATGCACCTTTAAATATATTGTGTCTATATTCATAATCAACAGTTTTACATTCATCCAATGTTTTTATTTCGATTATGTCATTCATTCTCAATGTTAATGTTTTTTCGCCTCATTAAAGGTGTTAAGTATACAGTCTTGTACATTTGTCTTTTTGTAAGATTTTTTATTTTTTTTGCTTCAGATCAAAGTTTGTAATGTTGTGACTCACGTGTGACCTCATAGCTGCCTGATTTGGTTCATGGATTATAACTTTAACGGAAATGTTTTTTTTTTTTTAAATGCCTATGGGATAAATGCCTTCGGAATGAAGGCCACTAAAAAAGTTTGTGGGTACTGTTGTACTTTTGATGTTAGCATGTTTCTAATCTGTCAAGCACAGGGAATCTGTCTGGAATAAGAGATTCCCTATAAGTATTAAAAAAATAATAAATGGGTAAACTAGCATATTTTTAATTAGACTGAACTAGAAAAAATTATTTTCTATTTCTAGTTTGTGGCATTGAATTAATTATAATGGAAAATTCTCACACTTCATCCGCCATCTCGGATTCTGCTTTATAAGGCAGCAAAATTAGTTTACCAACTTTTTTTGGAACTGCCTTCACATCAGCAGCTCACTGATGATGCCTTCAAATCCTGTTATAAACTGCTAAAATGTCCAACCAACAGAAAACAAGATTTGATTGTAACGGCAATGACCAACAGACAATGGTTGCACAGTCAGAGCTAATCCTGATTATATTGCACACTTTACTTGTAACATATTACACCAACATTTAGTGACACAGCAGTTTTTATAAAAACTTAAAAGTTAAGTAATAATACGTTTAGTAATAAAGTACATACATCTTAACATTGTGCTAATGGTGTTGGTTGTAACACTAAAATCCATCCACAACCAGGAACAAGAGTCGATCTGCCACTGAGCCGCTGGAGCTGCACATCTGCAGTCTATCACTTAGACATGACAGACTCAAATAAGCCAGTCATGAGCGCACCACCCCCACATCTGTCCTCCACAGCCCCACAGATGGCTAAATTACAGCCTACAAAACAAGCGTAGCCCAAAAATTTGAAAAATCAATTATATTGAGGTATACAGGCTTTTAGGAAATAAGAAACCCATGAGGGCCCATCTATTTGTGACACTATAAGAGTTATTGGATGACTTCTGAGTAATAGCATTCAATTTTCTCCATTATGTTACCTAATAATCAGAAGGGTGTTAACATAATTTTCCTCAGTGCTTATGGCTACTGGCCGTTTAGGTAATATCTTCAAGAATGCCTTATTTAAAGGGGCTAAAATAGATCAGTTTCACACACACCATTAGCAGAGACAGACGTAGCCCACAGCAGCCCTGCCGAGAGAGTTAGACAGACTTAGACACATTAACGGAACAAAAGGACATCATTTAGTCTGATGGCTAACCCAGCACGAGATAATTGTGCACTGTGAAAGAGAGGTCCAGGAGGGTCGGTTCTCAGAGGCCACTGATACATGTTTTGTACAATAAGCCAATATGATGTTAAATTAGCCCAATCCTGCTGCTTTCCTCACTTCTAATATTGCCCAGAGGACTGTTCTGCCAAACCTCAATACTGCAGCCACCACAAGAGCAGATACTCTAGAAAGAAACTGATACTACGTACAGTACACTCACCAAATGCATGTATACGTATGAGTTAATAAGTAAAATGCACACCCAAACACATTTACTGCAACCAATCACAAAAAAAAAAAATCGATTTAAATTAAGAACATTTTTCAGCACCGTAGAAAATACTGAAATACAAGTAGAAGTATAATAGGAAAAAGAATATAGTTTGCCTGTAAGAGCATACACACAGGCAGCTGTAGTACACACCTGGAATGCAGTATGTCCCTGTTTCAAAAAGCCCTATAATAATAAAAAATCAAATAATAAAAAAATGGCCAAAAAATTCAGTAATGAATCAGACAGTGTTTAGTTTCTTTCTCTTCTTTCTCATATATTGAACTGTGTTCTTGATGAATTCTGTTTTAGACAGCTAAGGTAAATGGGTACTATACACACACACACAAACACAACCAATAATGTGTATTACGCTTGAAGTGGGTGGCTGGTGGCTGAGAGTCATTTCAGTGACAGGACAGCAGGTGCATGTGTGTGTATTTACGGGCAGGGGCGTGGGGTTCTGACTCTGATGTCAGGTGAGCTGAGCATGAGGACAGGCAGCAATGAGTCACACTCACAGCAGGGTCAAAAAAAGAAAAGTATGTGTGAATGTGTGTGAGAGAGATAGAGGATGTTTTTAATGCACTTGACTCTGAACACTGAGAATTATAATTCAAGAAAAAGTCAGGAAACAAACATAAACAGCATTTCAGAGATTACTGCCATCTGGAGAGAAAAAGTAATTCTGCACTGATTTCAGAATTCTGCAGAATTTTGTGGAATGTACATAGTAGATTGTGTTGAATTTAGTCAAATAAAAATAAATTAGCAATTATTATTATTTTTAAAAATATGTTCTTAAATGGTTTATAAGAATTCTTTTAATTTGTTCCTTGATGTTCACTTATAACGTTAATAAAGATTTTTATATATAAAAAAAATTATATATATATATATATATATATATATATATGTATGCGGAAAAACTATTATTTTCAACCTTCATTCTGCCCCTTTGTCTGGAATGATCTGTTTTTAAGAGGCGGCTCCTTTAAGGCTTGTCGGTAAACGGCCACGGTTATGATTGGCTAATGTAATTGCATCGGAAACAGTATTGGAAACAGCTCACTTGCTCTTGAATGCAAGTAAGTGTTTTAAAAAAAAATCCATAAAACTGTCATTAACAGACAAAGCAATTTGAAATCATTACATCACATACCCTGCAATATCATAAGGAGTCTTTTTCAGATGCTTTAAGCTGTGAAACTTGCGGGATGTTTTAATGGTACAAAGACCTCTTATTGTAGGCCTATATGTCAAAATATCAAAGCAAATATGATTTTATGTCATGACCCCTTTAACAAATGTAAAAAAAAAATATATATATTTTTTTTATGCATTAAAGTGTAGGTGATTTCTTCCAGAGACATTTTTGTTATGCTGGATGAAAGTCTCTTCATATCACAATTACTATGTTAAGTGGTCTAAATTTATTTCTATGTATATATATCGTCTGTGGAAGGCGTAGGACCATAAAAATTCGGTACGAATGCAATGATACGATGTCCTACCTGCCTGTCAAAGTATGTATTTCCATACCTCCGCGCACCCTGCTCACGCAGACATCACACGTCATTAGTGCATTTCATGCTATACAAAGTTAGACAGACGTCAGTCACCGAGCATCACAAATCAATCGTAGAGGTGTGAATACATTCTAGCCATTTCATTCTTAACCAGCGTACAGTTGGAAAACAGAATACAACTCGAGCGTCAACCCATGTTGCTCCGTGACGTGTCAACAGTAGTGATGTCCGGTTCGTGAACGAATCGTTCTTTTGAAACGTTTTTTTTTTTTTTGTGAGCCGGTCTAACCAGTTCACCAAATCAAACGGAATCATTCAAAACAGTTTGTGTCTTGAGCCAGCGCTGATCCACAGTTTTCTAATGTTACTCGCTTTTGGACGTGTCTGACAGTCCCTTCAACTCAACATAAACTAATATCCCAGAGTATATGTTACTCTAGTAAGTCCAACAGTTCACTGAACTGAGACATGTTGTGCTGAGAGAACTGATGAGCACGAGCAGCTGATACTGAGCATGCGTGTACTACCGAACGTACAGGTACAGCCACGGTGCTTTGGCAAGGTGGTATTTATAGCATAGGGGGCGGGACGCTTTAGATTCTAGAGAGCATTTGATTGGACAGACAATGTGATGAGAAGCTGAAGTCCGTGGTGATGTCATAAAAATCTGTGATCCATTTTAGTAGAAGTGAGAGACTGTAAGTTTTGAATGTTTATTTCTCCTAAATGTGAATTTTGTATTTGGAACACACCAGCTTATTCATAACCTTAAGGCTAATATATTCATACTAAGAGCTTAATTTATGATTTCAGGGGGCCTTTAAGGGGCGGGCTTTCAGCTGGGTCAGGGGGCTAGAGCGTTCAGACTTGGAAGTGAGGGTTCAGAGTGAGTTTGAATGCAGGAGCAGTGAGCTATATTTCTCTTTATGTTATGTAGTGTGGATCGCAGCCAAAACAGTAACCCTGCAGTTCTTTAATAAAGTCTCAGAACGAGAAAGAACCCGCCTGGTTAATACTAGTAGCGAAACGCAACAGTATGTTCATGTAAACATTTAAATAAATAAAGTTTCTTGATAGGTTATGATAAAAGGGTGATAGGTTATGATTCATATCTAATTAAAATCATGTAAACATGGATTGAACTATATAAAAAAATCCCTCAGATGTAAAGAGGGGACCTTTGACGACTCATTTAACAAGTCCACCATACGCCACTGATCTATGTACCAAAGTAAATCGAATGAAAGTCTGGTGTTTGTTTAAAAAAGGGGAAACGGATTGAGGTCTGTGAGAAGCTGTTGTTGTGGGTTGTGATAACACCATCTAAACTGTGCTCGGATCTCTGTGGACTTCTGTCTGCTTCCTTAATTTGTCTGGGAAATTGGCCAAAAGAAATCATCCTGATGAACTGGAGCTCTGCGGCACATCATGCTTTAAAAGTAAATTGAAGCGAATTGCGCCGTCAATTCGCATTTGGAGAAAAAGCAAGAACAGAATCCAGTCAAAAACAAGTTTAAATGTGAGTACAGCCAATGCTTTGACTAACTTGTATAATTATATAAATCACGTAACTACAGTATGTTTTTTCCTTTGGTCAAAGTAATGGCAAGAAAATAACAACAGATGCACAAGCATATCTTTATGACTTCTCAGCCATGTGTTCGAGCGTTTAACTGTGAAAGTGACTGGATATATGAATGTAACCACCGAAGCATGTTCTGTTCAGATTCAACTTGCATTAACTGATTACCTTCTATCACCTTCGGCCGAAAACCGAAATCGAAAATGACTTTTAAAAAAAAAAGAAGAAGAAAAAAGATTAATTTCTAAAGAGTTTTTTGTATAATTGTATTATTATTAGACTTTTTGATTAAATTCAATAATTTCACTGAATCTGAATTTAAAAGTACAAGCCAATAAAATTAAATAACCATACTTTTATAGTAACACACAAAATTTGGATAGAAAATAGACTTACAGTATATTAAAATAATGTTAATTATTCTTCATTCAGTTCTATGCAACAGACTCAGATTAAACAGATTTATTTTTTGACTAATTACAGCCCTAGAAAACTATTTTATCAGAGCATGTGAGCAGGGAGTGAATCAGTGAACGAGAGGGTAGCGTCATTTTACCAGCATACAAAACCAGCTACAAAAAGGATCCAAAAGCATCATAATAGTATCACAAAGGTACAACTAGTGCACTTTATTTTTGGAAAGTTCTTGAGATAACCGAAGATAGAAAATCATAAAGGTTGAGTAAATTATGACAGAATGCTCAGAGAATACTCTATCCCTTTACATTTCAGCTGCACAGGTATCCAAAAAACTGAATCCAAAGATCAACTATAAATCACCTCACCTCAGCAAAACATCTGACCACTGTAATTTACAACATTATAATGAATACGATTATATTGTAATGAACTGACAGCTTGAATGAACCCTTTTGAAAGTGTTTGGACAAGGGCAGTATAATTGCTAGAGGAAATTTGTAATTACAAATCGTCATTGTCATTCAACAGTAGCTTGTTATTTAAAGCACACTGCAGGATATCGATTGCCGGTACAGTCCCTTCGGAGCAACCTGGAGTTAAATGCCTTCCTCAAGAGCTACAGTTTGTGGGGAGAGAGCAGAAGTCAAAGAACTGCAACGTCATTCAGCAGCAATCCAGGTAGAAACAAATGAGATTACATTGAAACAAGACAAAGGTCATGACCTGGATTAGCATCTTTATGTGCTGGTGAGCAGAACATCAAATAAATCTTCTCCTCCTTTACATTTCTCTCTCTCCACTCCATGCTGACAGCTCTGTGACATTAATCTGGATACTGTATAAATGTCTGAGGATTTTCTCCCTCTGATTAACTCTGACACCAAGAGAACTGGATGTCACTGGTAACAGTAGGTCCACTGATCCAGGGTCAGTAGGAAAGAATATCATGACTATACTGTTCTCCACAGGCCTGAGATGACAGAAACGAGTATGAAAAGCTGAGGATTAGGAGACCATTAAATTGTTTTCCGCTTGCTGCTTTTCAAGAAAAAGTCAGAAATGTGAGATACACTTGATGTCCATATAACAAGCCCTGCATTAACTGCCTGTAATATTGTTCACAGCTATCCAGACCCTTACGGACGTCCGCCCTATTACTGTATATGCCACACTACAGATTTGTGAATCTCCTGAAACCTGTCAAAAACAAGATTTTATACAGTACCACTAAATCAAAAGAAAAGTTTTTTTTAAAGAAATTAATACTTTTATTCATCAAGGATCATATAAATTGACCAGAAGCGATAAAGACATTCATAATGTTAAAAAATATTTATTTTTCAAATAAATGTTGTTCTTTTGAACTTCCTGAGAATCCTGAAAAAAGTAGCACGGTTTCGGAAAAAATATTAAGCAGCACAACTGTTTTCAAAAGTGATAATAATAAGAAATGTTTCTTGAGCAGCAAATCATATTAGAATGATTTCTGAAGGATCATGTGACACTGAAGAGTAATGATGCTGAAAATTCAGCTTTACCATCACAGGAATAAATGACCTTTTAAACATATCAAAATAAAAAGTAATAATATTAAATTGTAATAATATTTCTCAATGTTTTTATTTTTCCTGTATTTTTTTTATTAAAAAAAAAAATACAGCCTTGGTGAGCAGAAGAGACTTATTTCAAAAACATCTTACCAACAACAAAGAGTACTGCTGTAATTAGTATTATAATAATCATAATTTAATTTAAATCTTTAGTAAACCTTATATTTATTTATAGCATGGTGTGTTTAATGCACAGGTAGTTCCAAGTCAGTTTAATCACTGACTATATTAACGCAGTGTTTTCATTGAAGCACACACACGCATACGTCACTCACACACAGAGATCGGAGAACTTGTTGTTAACGCTGCCCGACGACTTTATTAATAAATTAGCTTTGCTAATAATTGCTACATTATATTACTTAGCAAGGAGGTGGTAACGTTGCTGTTTTTGAAGTAATTCAACTCACAGCTTAATTGTTAGAGACGCTGCAATCTCTCTCTCTCTAGTCTATTTCATTCAAATAAATGTTATAATTCAAACAAATAAATGTAACAGCACTATTGTATCTCTGTCTGATTTAAAGCAGACAGAATACTAGATCTAACCAGCCCAAACTGACACAAATAAATGTTAACACTTCCAATCAAATTTAGCAATGCAAACATCACAACAATACTAAGCCTTAACTTGCTGGCATATGACCATGGTATAAACAGGATAGCTGTGTATTAAACGATTTTAATGCACAACATAGAGGCAAATAACCATTATAAATACATTTTTATTACATATATCCTACTGCATTTTATTACAGTAATAAAAATCTACTGTGATTGACATTACATTTTCATTACTGTAATAAAATGTAGTACAATTTTATGTAATTAAAAAAATCAGGATGAATTAAATCAAACATAAAAAAATAACTGCTGGAAAAA
Organism: Abramis brama; assembly: GCF_963993115.1. NCBI lineage: Eukaryota > Metazoa > Chordata > Actinopteri > Cypriniformes > Leuciscidae > Abramis > Abramis brama. Next base: position 28,136,809 of record NC_139963.1, on the reverse strand, counting down.
ATAATTTTATGGAAAAATCATAATGGTCAAAAAAAATAAATAATGTGTCTGTTTGTCAAAATTGTCAAGTGACAATGAGAATGACTGCATGCAGTTATTTATGTATGCATTTATGTCATAGTATATACATAAATAAATGCATAGCTGCATGTGTAGCTGTGCGTACCCTGTGTGTCGTCAGCACCATTACTGTAACGCAAGAGGAGGTCTGGTCCAGTCACTTTGACAGTGACAAAGCACTGCCATTTAAGCCAACTCCCATGGTTCACTGAGTGTTCTCTTACTCCTATGTCCCTCTATCTGTGTGTGATGAGCATATCGGTGGCTTGGCTCCACTAGAGGTGAAAGGTCACTGAGTAGGGCAAACACACAGACATTGTTCATCTCTCTTCATGCCATTCCTTTGGGAGTAAATATGGTCTTCTAACCCCTTCTCTTCCCTTCCCTTCCATTTGCCTTTGTCTGTTGTTCATTATCCTGCTTCCTCTATTTGTCACTGCTTCATGCTGTTCTGGGTACAGCCTATAACAGCCCCTGCCAACAGCACAGTTAGAGACTCAGTGGTCCTCCGACCTGTTTATTGACAGCGTCTTAACAGACAGCAGTCATGACCTCCTTTAGACAGACACACAGAGCAAAGCAGACTGCACACACATATCTGCTTCCAAGGCAGGCCACAGTGAGTTTAATGGAAATGTTAGTTGTTTTTGAGAGAAAAAGCGAATGAGGACAAGGTAAATGGAAGCTGACCTGATACACTCTAATCTGAAACTAGAAAATAACATTAACCGCAAGAAACCATTTTGTTTTTTCAATCTTTTCAGAGAACAGCAGCATAATTCCTCGTTCAGCTTCCTAACCAGATGCGATGCAATGCCCTGACATGTGCTACAATGTTTCTTGTTTTTGTCCTAACCAGTGGCAATGGGTCGGTGATACACTAAGAGCATCAGGGAACTCTATTTTAGAAACGTCTCTATTTCTATAAACATTTCCATTTTCTGCCATGTCGCAGATGGAACAAGAATACAACTATGACAATTATATTCTAAGGTACTGATTATGTGTTTTAGCTAACATTAAAAAGGTTTAATGTGAGTTCAAATATAATTTTGAGTGTTATTTGAATTTTGAGCATATATATTTGACCTTAGATCTTGAAAATAAATTAAAGGAAACGAGCATTCAAACTGTGAACTCTATGTGAACAAACAAGTGTAGTTCATGTCAAAGATTGGATCAGTCACTCAGTATGCATTTTAAATGTATTTTAATAATGTTAAAATGGTTTAATATTTATTAATTATTGGGTGGGTTGCACCAATAAGGATTAAATTAAGCAAACTTTAGAGCTAATCAAGGATTTGTTGATCAGGGTTTTAATTTAAATAGAGTTGGTATTCAGTAATTACTCACCCTCATGTTGTTCCAACCCCGTAAGACTTTCGTTCATCTTCGAAACACAAATTAAGATCTTTTTGATTAAATCTGAGAGCTGTCTCACTCCTCCGTAGGCTTCTAGGTAATTGCATCTGCCGGCCCAGAAAGTTAGTAAAGACAATGTTTAAAATAGTCCAAGTGTTTATCAAGCGACGAGAATACATTTTGTGTGCAAAAAAACCCTTAAATAACGGCTTTATTCAACTATTAATTTTTTTCCGTGTGGACCTCAGACATGAGTTCACGAGAGCGCCACGACGCATGCGCGAGAACTGAGAAGACGACGTCCAGACAAAAGAGATAATTAATTGTGCATGCTCATTTCCCCCTTTTTTAGATTTTAGTTTTTTATTTTATTCATTTAGACAAAATGGTCAGAATTTTTTTAGCAGTTATTGTTTTTGCATGAAAATAATTATCAGATTATCATTATCAACCAGAATTTCTGATAGAATTTAATATGCAGCCCTACAGGAACACGCAAGATAAGACAGGCCTACTAAACGCTAGATATCCATTTATGCCTTTCACACTCTAAGGCAGGGTGTGGAAATACCCACATCTGAACGCTGATGGAGAGAGAACCATTTAAGCCTGATGGAATCGCTGATACCCACCCAGCATGACAAATAAACACATCTCAGGCTGGGAATTCAAGAACATCAGATTTGCTATGACCCGAGACAATGACACCGAGCCGTATTGTGCCGATACGGTCAGGAGAGAGAGGCACCGTGAAACATCTGATGCCAATAATCCACAAGGACCATGAAGATATACCTACATAAGGCAAGTGTGAGTGTGTCCGAGAAAGAGAAAGGAAGTGTGTGCAGGCATATAGAGGTGCTGTTTGAGGGCAAAACAATCTGTTCAAACGGCTGTTCAACACAGAGCCCTGAGACCAGTCTTAAAAGATTTTAAAGCAGTCACAGATGGACCAGGAGACTAATCTATTACAACAATTGCGTCTGTGTTTGAGAAAGTACGATCTGTGGATCAATGTCAACAGCACAAAAAACATCTGTTAGAATAGAACACCATTTAGAAACCTCAATTTGAGCTCAGGGAACTTCCCATCACCAGCCCATCACAAGCGCAGAAAGTGTTTTCTAGCTTCGACGCCAAAAACGAACACCTGAAAAACAAAATTTAACTTCAAGCAGTGCGAGAAATGTCTGTGAAATTAAAAACGTACCCCTAAATCTCAAGCATCTGTTGCCATGTTTCACGTACATCACCCACACTATGTTACTCCAACATACCTCAGTTGTCTGACACCTTTACTGTATCAAATAAAACTTTAAAACACCATCTGTTTCTCAGACAGGAGACGAATATGAGCAACAGCATTTAAGCGACATCGATGATTGTAAAGCATTCTATTTTTTTACTCTAATCTAAAACTTGAGATATATACTGAAGCAGGCATATTTGCCCGAAAGCAGTGTCATTTATAAAAAAAAGTGAGCTTTTAAAAGGTCAAAGCTCCTCTACGTTAAATGGATATTTCACACAAAAATTAAGATTTTCCATTTACTCACCCTCGTGTTGTTCCAAACATGAATTACTTACTTTTAGAGCTGCATGATTAATTGTTTAAAAAAAGCGCCATCTCGATTCAAACACCCCCATTCTTAAATTCCTAAATGACAATGATTTGCCTGTGTCTATTAAAACTTTGACAAGTATGATCACAGCGAACACTCAGATCTATGTTGGCGCTGCCGCTAAGCCAGAGAGAGCAGTTGTCATGTATGAAACACACAGCATTGTTATTTCTGTGTTACAAATATTCATATTATAACAGTACTGGGATAAAATTTAGTATAGTTCGGATATAAACACTGATGTCTACGGAAGCGATCAAAATAGAGTAAATCACCTTTTGAAAGTAACATGGTGCTTCAAATAACAATTGTATTGATTTAACTATAAGCCACCTTATGGCGACAAGTGACTTTATTTGTCAGTGAATCATTCATTCAAAAAACGCTGATTCATCCAGAAATGAAGCAAGTCAAATCTTTATGAGCGAGTCATTGAATCATTCATTCAAACAGATTTTTTTTAAATCATTCAGATTAATTAAACATTTTAAACAGACTGCAGCAATTAACGTTTTTTTTTTCAGAACCTTTAGTAAATTGCATGTTATTTTGTTTGGTTGTCTGTTCAGAATTGTGGGAGAATCGTAATTTCTATTTGAAACAAAAAACATTTGTAACTCAGTTTATCCAGAATCATGCAGCTCTACTTACTTTCTTCTGGGGAACAAAAATGGAGACATTTTCAAGAAGATTCTGGCTACTGTTTTACATGTAATTACAATAAATAGTGTCTGAGGCATTACTTTTATGGTCCCTTTTGAAACTTGAAAACTTATTTTCAAAGTCATTGCAACTACATGAAAAAAACAAAAACAAAAAAAACCTTTGTGTTCCACAAAGAAAATAAAGTCATACAGGTTAGGAATGACATTCATTTTTGGTGGAACTATTTCTCTGATATAGTAGGTTCACTGTTCTGTTGGATTTCTAAAAGTCTGCTCAGTTCAGATTTACGAACACAACTGTACCGCCCAAAGTCCATCTGATCTGAAATTAGAGTGCAGTACCATCACTCAGCATATACGGACTATAACGTTCCATTACAACAACACTTTGGACTGATCTGCGGTCGGCCTAAATTTACTACACAGTGTCAGACTAACACATGCAAATGGAGAGCGATAGATGGCAAGAGATGGTAGTCCTCAGTAATTACTTTAACATGCTGTGACATAAATCACACACCAGAGAGTTCTTATTGAGTGCCTGGTGAGGAAAGAGACAGAGGTGATGGAGGGAGGGAGAAAGAGAGAAAAAAAGTCCTAGAGAGACAAAAGGCTGACTGATCTTAAAGGGGCAGTTTGCCAAAAAAAAAACAACAACAAAAAAATCAGAAATTGATTTATTAACCTTTATGTCATTCCAAATCAGTAGGACTTTCTTTCTTATGCAGAACACAAAATATATATATTTTTTGATAATTACACTACCATTAAAAAGTTAATTCATAAAGTAATAAATTAATCATTTTATTTAGCAAGGACGCATTCAATTGATCAAACGTGACAGTAAAGACATTTACATTCTTACAAAATATTTATATTCCAAATAAATGGTGTTCTTTTTAACTTTCCATTCATTAAATAATCCTGAAAAAATGCATCCGATTTTCAATTCCCATGCTATATGCAAACATAGCGGTGTTCACGTCAACGAAAGCAATAGGCTAGATATGAGCGGCATTTTATTTATCATCAGCAAATTTTAAGATCAAAGACCGCAATAGGAAAGAAAGTGGCATCAACACTGGTAAGATCATTTAGTCTCACTATTTTTATAAGATTAACATTGTCAACATTTGACCTGGTCTCAGCGTCCTAGCCGATGTGTAAAATCCTAAAAGTGATATAAATTGAAGAGACATGTTGTGGAGAGCTTTAAAAAATAATAATAAAATCTTAAAATCGATCCTATACTGAACCGGCAGCCAATGGATAGAGGACAACACTGGAGTAATGTGGTCCTTTTTTTGTGCCGGCCATAAAGCTTGCTGCGGCGTTCTGTACTAGCTGCAAATGAGATAACTGTCGCTGACTGATCCCTGCATAGAGGGAGTTGCAGTAATCCAGTCTTGAGGTAATAAAAGAATGAATAATGATCTCTAAATCTTTAAAAGTAAGAAAGGGGTTTAACCTTGAAATCATTCTAAGTTGATAAAAACTACTTTTTACAACAGATTTGATCTGTTTTTCAATTATTTCAGTCGATTATGACACCCAGATTCTTCAAGGTGTCTTTCACAGTTATTCCTAAGGGAGCAATAGAGCAATATAACTTATTATCTCAGATTTTCTTTCATTAAGCTGAAGAAAATGATTAGACAGCCAGACTTTGACCTCATTCAGACAGACCAACAGGGACTTCATAGACTGGCTCAATCCAACTTTAAATTTCCAGCGGTCAATATAACTGTATCGTCTGCATACATATAAGGCATGTCAGCGTCAACAGATGGATCCCAGCGGGCACATATACAATAAAAACATCACAGGACTCAGAACAGATCCTTGATGAAACCCATATTTTAAGAGAACAACAGAGAATGAAGTGTTTGCAAAAATGAACAGAGAATGTTCTATCCTGTTGAATGTTCTATCCATTTTAGAGCTGTCCCACAAATGTCTTCCTAAATGCCAACCTACCTAACGTTCTAAGAGAATCGAATGATTAACAGTGGCAAATGCAGAACTGAGATCCCAACATAATTAAGACAACAGCCAGCCCAGAATAAACCACTATCAGTAAATCGTTCACAACTTTCACCAAAAAAGTTGCAAAGTTCTCTGTACTGTGACCAGCTCTAAATCCAGATTGAAATTTATCCAGAATTTCATTCTCTTATAAAAAAGGGGTTGTTTGTCCAGTTTCATCTGAAATGCATCTCAAACCACCTCCTGAAGTGATCTGAGTGATCTTGAAAGTGTTTCTGAGGGCATTTACACCTGGTACTTTCACGATCGGATAGGTATCCAATCAGAAAAAACACACAAAGTGACCAGGTGCAAACAGGTTTGGAACATCAAAAGGCTGAATAAAGAACAAAGACAGAATTATCATTACTGGCATGTATTATCCCTTTAAGATCCTTCAGCCTCTGAAAGGCCTATGGGGAGAGAGAACACAGGCAAAAGCAGGTTGAGAAGGTGAGCGAGCATCAGTCTTGTCTGTGTGATGAGCTGTCATAGCAACATAGACCAGTCAGGACTGGAGATTAGTATTGACCTCGTGTCCCCAAGATCTCTTCAGTACACACAGGGGCTGAATTAGACAATCTGGCACATACAAAGTGATGTGTGAGGATGCATCGAGGTCTATTAGCTACACCTTTATTACTGAGAGAGAGAGAGAAATCAAGGCTCTTGGCAATCCACAGAGTGACATCCTAAAGCAATCAAGCCACTGTTCAAATTCTACATATTAAACTAAGAATGCCAATTATTTCATCATCCTATCATACTATCAAGAGGCAAGCCCTTTAATATAAAGAACAAAGATAACACATACAGGCATTTGAGTCCATAGATTCTACTGACAAATGCCTCCAAAATGAGGAAGGCTAAAAGAAGGAACAAGGATAAGGTATGGATTGAAAACCAATACTAAATGGTTTCAGAAGTGTTGACAGAATCTAATTTTCCCTCTCGTATTGGGAGTCAAAGGTTTGGAATATCATTATTCCATTAGGGCACTGTGATGACGGGCGTTGTCATACTTGGTGTACTGCAGAGATGGGATTGATGTCTAGGGAGCATTGCAATGAGCCAATAGAAGGTGGCTGAATGTTTTGTTCTAGTTGTGGGCCTCTCCAGGATTTCGACAGAATGTGTGGTCTAATACTGACAAATATTCTTTTTTAAATGGATACACAGACACACACTAGTAGCCATTTGCAAAATGGATGGGCAGTTTTGAACATAAGGGAAAGTATTTTTTTATTTTTTTAGCTTTTCCACTGAAATTCTACTGACATTTTAAAAATAGTTCACCCACAAAATTAAAACAAATTTTTAACCCTAACTAAATGTAATTTTTCCATTACGTCAATTTAAAATAATTACTACTTTCATGGCATTATTTTATGTCCTGTGAAACACAAAAGGAGACCATGCAAGTATGATTCAGAGACCACAGCTTTCAAGCTGCAAAAATGAAAAGCCATACAAGCTTTGTAAAACCAGATCATATGACTCATGTGCTATATTTATTAGTATACAAGTCAAACGATTGCTTTGTGTGAAGAACAGACTGAAATTTAAATAAAATAATTAATCAATACAAGTAATATCCTATTAATATGCATGCTAATAAGCAACTAGCTAATAGTGAGAATTGGACCCTAAACTAAAGTGTTACCATAATTTTTGCCAAAGCTCTGAAATTGACAAAATGTAAGCCGCTAAAGTGGCAAAATTATACTTGTGTGGTGGAAAAAAAACATTAAGCATGTTGTAGATCCTTTTTTTTCTTTTTCTTGCATATGTAACCTGATTTGCATCTATACAAAAATACAATAGCATTCAAAAGTTTGGGTTCAGTAAGATTTTCCTTAAATTAATACTATTATTCAATAACTGACCCAAAGTGGCAGTACGGACATTTATGTTACAAAAGATTTTTTATTTCAAATAAACGCTGTTCTTTTTAACTTTATATAAATTATAAGTCAGAAAAAATTAAACCGTTTCAACAAAAAAAAAAAAAAAAAAAATGTTTCTTGAGCAGCAAATCATCATATTAGAATGATTTTTGAAGGATCACAGGAATAAATTACATTTTAAAATATATTAAAATAGAAACAGTAATTTGAAATTACAATAATATTTCACAGTATTACTGTTTTACTGTATTTTTGAACAAATAAATGCAGAATAAGTTCCTTTTGAGTTCCACAGAGAAATTTTTAGGGTGACTTTAGGATATTTCTAGTTCATAGTTGAAATGTAAGCAGTTAAAATCTGAATTAAAATGGATCAAATGTTCTGATGTAAAAGGGTTCAGTTTTTCTATAGGTTTTACTGTAGGCACACTGAATGTAAATCAGAAAGTAACTGACTGCAAGAAGCCCCGCAGTTACACTGTACCACAAATGCAAACAAAGTGAAGGCAAACAATCTGGGACCTCATATCTGAAACACTAAATCACCAATTAAAGTGTTTTGACAAGGGCAACAATGTGCACAAACTATTAAAAAGATAATGATTCATTTTGCCAACATATTAAATATGCAGGGAAAGGAGGAGGGAGATAATTTCCTCTCTTTCCTCCCTTATCTAATCTCTCTTATTACTAAATAATTCGCAAATTGCCCCTTGGGCTTGATAAAGAGTACTCCACTTTAATTTCAATATTTCTGAAATGTAAACCATACGATATCAATAAGCCCCTAGTTCCCCAGAAGTGTGAAATGCGTTTCTGCATCTACATCATTGCAAATTCACAGCTCGAATGTCCTGTTATTTAAAGCATGTGAAATGAATCTCACTTTTGACCATAAATAAAGTAGACAAAGGATATTTTCATCCTTCACTCTTTCTCCCTCTCCCTTGCTACCTACATGTAATAAAATCATAACAAGTTACTGAGACATCCCATTAAGGCATTGGAATTAATTTGGCATGCTGTGTAGACGTGTGTGAGTGCTAATGTCTTCTCAGAAAGTGCCTCTGTTTGCAGATTTCCTGCTACCGCTCACTAGCCGGCTAGCAGCTGGAGACAACGGTGTTTGAGCGTGCTTGTCTTTGTGGTAACAGCGAGTGGTGCTGATTAGCACCCTGTGGCTGTTCAAGCATTGGGAGATTTGGGCCTGTGTGGGGAAAAGAAGACCTGTGCCCATCGTGTATAAAAGGTTTTCACTGAGCCCAGCCAAATGAGAGTGTCAGCCAAACCAACACAGTGACGTGAAATTCGATTTAAGACACTTTCCAAAGGAGTCTGAGTCCCCAAGGCGGCCACAGATAACTGGCAGAAATAAATAAAAAGGGAAGAAAAATCAACTTTCGAACTTCAAACGACAGAAAACTCAGTCCTGCTTTGCAAACTGCGCCAAGAATACATTATCGATGCACTTTAAACCCTTACCTATGTAATTCAAGTTATTCATTAATATTTCAACTTGGTAATTCATTATTTAACTGCACAATTCAGACTGTATGTTCCTTGACTTTCCAGTTGCATTTTCACATGTTGACACTGTAACTCAATGTCACTGTCACTGGCGACAACTCTGAAATTCTCGTCGTTGACAACGACATGCCCGACGCCAAGCCACTTGCGTCAAGCTGTCAATCGCAGAGTTTAGATCAGCTTGTCGCTGCGATCTCGCAGCACTTAATCACTGCTTTGCTGACTTAACAGCAGTAGGAAGCTGGATTAAGTCGACCTGCTATTGTGTCAATTAAATACCTTTCTTCCAAGTCAACCCATGTGTGATAGCCATTGCTAGAAATCACACTCTACTCACGACCTGTAAGCTCCAGCTAATAAAGGATATGGGTTCGACACCATGCGAATGCACCAGTTGCGTGGGCAAGTGGTCTGCTTGAGGCAGAAGAAAACCACTGGCGCCAACTCGGGAAATGGCACGACCAAAGTGCTGAGGTCACTGCCCGCATCATCGCATGGCCCCACCTCCTCGATGATGTCATCTCCCTGAGAGGGGCCGAAGTCCTCGCACAGCCCCGCCCCCACCTGGCTCAAGCCAAGCGGCACGGGACACTCCTCAATCGTCATGGTGACGGAGCGGCAGCCTGTGGAAGGATAAGAAAAAGAGACATCAATATCCAGAAATTAAACAATTTTTTAAATCCTCAAAGTAACTCACTATAGCAAATTTTTAACACTTATAAATAATACCTATGATCACTAAACATGGGTTAAAAATACTAATAACAGAAGCTGATACTCTGAAATGTATCACAGCAATGGTTGTAGTGGAGAAAAATAATGCACATATTGAATGTCACCACTTGCTAAAGTCACACAACAAGGTCACTGCTTGCTTACTGCTACCATTGCTAATACTTCTGGAACAAGATTAGACATTTTCAAACCAAGTATTTAACTACTTTTTTTTTTTTTTCTTCATTCTTAATTTTTAGCTTATTTATGTGTGGTTAGGGCTGGGCAATAAATCAATGTTTATCTAAATATTAACAACAACACTTTTGTGCAATTTTCGATATTTAGCCTATGTTCACAGTAATATGTTCACTTGCACACACATCTTCCATTATCCACAGTGTTGTTGCATCCGCAGGGGTCACACAAATTATGTGATATGGAAATGGCTTAAAGTCTGTAGTCGACTGCTAGAAGTAGCATCTAAACTCATAAACAAGCCTCTTCTGGTAGCCCGGCAGTGAATCCCATTCAGCAATCGTTTATATCTGCATTTTCAATGATTTAAAAAGAAGCAAGAATGTAACACTTGCAAATTCATAATTTATATTGAAAGATTAGAAGCATTTTAATACAATTTATGTAGCCCATAAAAATAAAAACAACAGTATGCAAAATCAGTGTACAATAACCATAATGTGTATGTTGATCTTCTGTGTTAAGGCGTAAATGTTGGAGCCATGTGTGTTGTGGAGAGTATCAACTTGATTAAAAAATAGATGCCTTCAGAATCAGACCAAATTATTATGATTTATGCAGTATTAAATATATTATTGTGTAGAATAAAAATTTGAGCATACTTAAACTAAATTAGATGAAATATTGTAAGACATTAAAATTAAGTTCCAAAATTCACCCCAAAACAAAAACAAAAATCTTGCTGAAAACTTTCAAGAAGAATAAAAAAACCTGAATACATCACCATTGTCAAAGCTTGGATGTCTGAGGGTAAATATTCCGTATTTAAGCCATTTTATGCTAAATGAAGGTGAAATTGTACATGGCTTGTGACATCTACAGAAGCAATTTCAAAGCGTCTCTCTTGAAAGGTTCATACATTATTACTAAATACCCGCTTCTCTATGGAGAAAATTGGAATTTTTTTTTTACTTCTAAAACCTTACTGATGTGTTCCATAAGCCTAGATAGACTGAAATGCAAGCTACACGGAAACAGATAACTTTCGATTTGCTCCTATTGTGCTGGTGCCATGTTCCTGTGCCAGCGCTGAGCCGCTCTGTCATCTGCTCTGCTTTCATGAGGACTGGAATAAAAACAACTCCAAACCCGTAATGAATGCAGCAGCATATTGCGCTACATCCCCGTTCATTCACTCACTGCACACAGTGACTCATAAAGCAGGAGATGTAAGCGTGGATGAGTTTCTGCAGCATCAGATGCATGCCTCACCTGACTGCGATTCTCACTGAAGTCCAGTACTCCATAAGTTTCCATTAGCGCTGCTCACTTCAATTAAATCTAACAAGCCACTTTCCTTTTGTCCTGGAACACAAAATCTACCTACTGTCGGTGTTGCTGTGGTGATGAGCAGAATCTAATTTGCAGCTTCTCCCTTTTTCCCCTCTCCATGAGTAGATGCTGAGGTGCCAACATCTAAAAAGCCTCTATTTGCAGCCATTATAACTGCAAATGCAGCTAAATAGACGTTCAACGGCAGCAAATGACAGAAAGGAGAAAGGATGAGCTAATAACAACGGGACTACAGTGTACCATTTTTACTGTTTCAAAACGGTTTATCTCGCATTAATTCTTCCTGTCATCTCGCACTCTACTAATTAGCTTCATTTTGAGTTTCTCATCATCTCCTAAAAAGTTTCACAGTGTCTTAATCTCTTTCCTCTCCTGCTCTTGCCTCCCTCTCGTCTCACTCTTGCAGGGAGAGCGCTGTGGTAAGTCTCTCTCTTATGCGTTAACGCTAAAACACATTAGCACTCCTAATGGGAGAATAGACACACTCTCACATTCAACGCTAAAAGCTGCAGGAAGCCCCTGAGAGCTCGTGATGACGCTTCTGTTTAAATCAGATGCACATTAAAACACCTTTAGCTCAAGCACACATTTACCTTACAGTTACATATTTACAAACTCAATACTCTAGTGGGAATAAAATATTACTTATTTTAAAAAATGAAGAGTACAGATACACAAATATAGACGTTCTGGCTGATACTAATTACTAATTGCAATAAATATTTTCATGCGAAGGCCACAAATTTAAAATCTTAGTAGCATATCATATTTATAAACGCCACAAACTAAGAGGTACTGAGTGAACACATCCGCAATAGTAGTACTGTTAATATGCTTACATATAAATATATATATATATATGGATGTAATTTATGTATGTTTTTGTTTTGCTTTGTGCAATGCTTTGGCAATATGTACCTATATATGTCATGCCAATAAAGCAATATGAATTAAATTGAAATGAGAGAGAAAATAAAAGCTGTAGCTTGAGCGAAATTGCCAAACACATTAAAGCATCTTGATATCTTCTCCAGACAAACTCTCCCATACTAAAAGCTCTTTAAATCCCTTTCTGCACTGTTCTCCCAGGACAGCACTTACAACAAGGCTGCAGCGTCTGACTGGCTTTCTCCATCTCTTTATTTCTCTCCTCTTTAACAGCAACTCATTCTATCAACATATTAACTGTCCTTGAGTTCCAAGTACTGATTTTGTATCAGTGTTTTGTTCTTTCAGACATTAAACATATGCACAGGAGTGAAAGCAGAGGCAGAATTTTTTTTTTTTCTAAAACACAGCTGAGATCAGATATGGATAAAGTGTATATGGATTCACAACAGGATCGAACAAACTAATTAGTTCTCACTCTTTTTCTAGCGTTGATAAAGACTAAAGTTAATCATTAACATAATACAAGCCCAAACCATCTTTACATAAGGCCTCCACACAACCTCTGCTGGACAGTCATTTGGTACTTTCTAAAAACATCTTGTCAGAGCACATGCACATGCTGCAGATTAAGTATCAGGTAAGGCCAAGTATATTATTATTATTATAATAATAATAATAATAAATAACAATAATAATAGTGTTATAAATAAATACATTTTAAAAAATGAAGACAGAAAAATAGAGTAATCAATAGGGCTGGGTAAAAAATATAGATTTCTCGATTTTAATCGATTCTCATTTTTACAAACCGATATCGATTCTTAAATCCCAAGAATCGATTAGGCTAGTCATCCTGTTTTCAGTTGATGAGTGAATGGAACATTGTAGCGCGTATCCCATCCAATAAATCGCAGTAATATTTGTGCTTTGTTACTATTGCTATTGCTATGAAACAAAGACAAATTATGTCAATTTTCTCACGAAATTCAAAAACATAAATACCGTTTTGACGCTGTGGTGTGAGATCGCTCTGGCGCAGCTCAGCTCAAGAGAAGCAGCAACGCGGAGCGCACATGATCTTCTCTTCCGCCTTAATAATATCAGTTACAGCGCAAAATAAACATGAATGAGCGTCTGAAAGTGTGTTAAAAGATAGAGTACAACTTATCAAAATCCGTATCATGTCACATGGAATCGCTCAATCAGTGTTTCATTCGTGGCAAGACGTCAGTAAAACAGCTTGTAAACAATGTCATGTAACGTCACATTTACCTCAGAAAAAACATATCCAGTGACCATAAACTCGTTAGTCAGCTAGAAAAATTAACTCTAGAGGAGCATTTTGCTAAATATATGCACCATATTACATATTATAATTTTTAATGTTCTTCAATATGCATGTTTGAATAAATCTGGCAAGTTTTTATAACAGCCACCATTTAAATGTTTATATTTCATATAACTTTATTATTATAAAAATAAATATAAGTGTAATTTAAGTGTTAGTATACAAATCAGTTAATTTTTACCTTCAATAATAGTAGGCTAATGAAGCCTAGTAGGCTACAACTGACTCCCATAGTTTACAGCATTAGTTAAGAGATTTGTTTTCCTTGAGAAAATTTGCCATGTATTGTACCTGATATCCAAAATAATCAATATTGAATCGGAATCGAATCGAATTGCAAGTTTGTGAATCGAAATCGAATCGAATTGTGAAATTTGTGTCAATACCCAGCCCTAGTAATCAAATTATTAATATCAATTATTATTATTATTTCACACCCGCACACACAAAGGTATTGCATTGTATAGCCTAAACATTCATTTTCTTTAGCATGTAGGTTAAATGAGTAAATTAATCCACATAGATTATAAGATCAAATCAGTCATTTTAAAACTGTTTTGCCAGACGCAATTTCACAAACAGCGTGAGTGATTCAGTGGTGCTGCATCCTTTCTCTCTCTCTTTCTCTCTCAAAATGCGCTAAACATCACCACATTACATCCGCACAAGGCAAGCGCCAAGCACGCTGCAGGCCGTGATACTAGACTCTTTCGTTTAGGGAGTCGACTCGGGACAGTTGACGGAATTGTTACTTGCACAATCGGCCCAGTGTTGCATCATCACAAAAATCATTTGCATGTCTTTTTAATGCCGGGGACACACTTATCGACTAGCTGAAACATTCTAAGACTGAACTGAACACACTTACAGACGACTTTCCAACGACTGCAGCAGATTTTAAACACTGACTGTGAACACCGACTGAACGAGACTCGGCACGCTTGGTCATAATCAGTCGTATCAAATTATATTCATAATCGGCCTTTCAGTCGTTAAGTGTGTCCCAATCTAAACATTCAAGTGATTTTAAACTATTCAGTACTCGCACGCTCTCCAAGAGATGGTTTCCTCTATGGGCATACACATAGTCGCCGCACAAACAGCTAGCGAGTAACCAAAGGGAGTTATTTTTTGCGGATTAAAGCGATTTAACGGTCTTGGAGTCTCCTTGTAAACACAGTCGGTTAGGCCTATGTCTTAAATAAACATAAAACTCATGTGACAGTATAATGAAAACAGTATAATGGATCTGTGTACTAGCTCTCAAAGTGACAGTAGCCTAATATGTGTCTGTTATTAATGTTGATAAAACAGATAAAATAGTATTTCTGAATACTAGTGTTAAGGTGATGATACACAGGGCAACTTTTTGAGCAATGTTGCTGTCAATGGGCAACCAGATGAGAAACAGGGCCCACGACCGATCTAAATGATCCAGATAGAAATTGATTGCCCATTTTCAATGGGAAAGTGCCCGAGCAACAATCGCTCTGCAAGATTGCCCAGCAACATTGCTCAAAAAGTTGCCCTGTGTATCATCACCTTTAGACCATGTGAAACACTTTTTTATTTATTGTATTTATTTTCTGCTACTTTTTTCAATTTAATTTAAAGATTGAAAACAAGCTTACTTGTGTTGTGTAAACTCTTAACAACAAAATTACCCATTGTAAAAACACAAATACAATGAGTGAGCAAACATTTAAGTGAGATAAATGTAATTAAAAAAAAAATCCTAATAAAAAAAAAATCCAATTCTCACTATTAACAAGTAGCTTTTTAGCGTGCATATTACTAGGATATTGGCTGTTTATTAGTACTTATAAAGCACATATTAATTCCATACCTAAACTTAACAGCCTTACTAACTAATAAGTATCATGAGTTTATTGAGGCAAAAGTCATAGTTAATAGTTAGTTAATAGTGAGAATTGGACCCTAATCTAAAGAGTGACCATTTTTCCTATTGTACCGAACTTGTATCGAACCTTGACCCCAAAACCGAACCGTAACTTCTGTGTACCGTTACATATACATACAGTATTGTTTTGGATATTGAGATTGGTATTGCTTTACCTTTTTCAATGTTATGCTATTTGCTTGCTTTTAAGCAAATGCCATATATGCTTGAATGATTATGAAATTAAGTAACTGCAATACTTCCTTTGTTTATTATAAGATACTGTAGGAGGAATAAGCAACAGTTGTGAAAGTTAGGTTCCTGAGTTTGATACTTTCTGTTACCAACCACAAAGGTTAACAAAAGGGTACAGGGGCGAAGAGAGCATGTTGCAACCTCAAGCATAGGTGAGCCAGACGAATACTACAGTGAAGAAGAGGAAGAGTGCTAGAAGACAACAGCTTAAGCAGCAGAGGAAGGACATCCGGCTTGAGGAATTGATGAATAATATGGAGTTGGAATTTCCCAAAATGTAGTATAAAAGGTAGTAAAGGCCTCCTCAGATGCTGCCAGAGGTGCGTAAAATGGTAAAATAATGTGTACTCTCTGAAATGTAATGCTGTTTTATTATGATTAAGACATCAGTCAGTACCTGACTGTGTTGACAGCTACATTTGGCCAGTCTTGGGCTTTCACATGCTCAAAACTGGCATTGTGAGGTTGTTGGCTGCCTTACAATTCAATTTAGAGCTTCAAAAGTTGCATCGCAATAAGATATGCTCTGTCATTTTGTCTCTGGCCGTGTGCTAAGCAGATTAAATTGGCCGGCATCATATGTTAACTGTCATTTTCAGCATTTTTGTAAGGTTAACCGCTACTCTGCAAAGCATTACATGTTTTACCGAAACACTTGATGCCACTGAGAGACTGAAAAAGAAAGAAATAGGAACATATCTAATAATTTACTTCGATAGTTAATGCCACGTTAGTTTATAGACCAGAGTAACACAAAATGATGAATAAATAATAAGTGAAATGGAAATGCAGCGCTAACTGCTGGAGCGTGAGCAAGTTTTGGTTCCGGTCATCCTGTCATTATGCTTTTAGACTCTGCAGAAGGTGTGATGGTAGTCTAAAGCACAATGGCAGGATGACCGGAACCAAAACTTGGTTCTTACTTCTGTATACAGAAGTAACCAGCAACCTCTATAATTGAGCACTAAACTTTGTGTGCTCTTGATTATCAATGCATGAATGCAGCAGAGATGCTAGTGTCTTTACAGGGTGCCGGAAAAGTATGTCAGAAATTCTTGGTAGAACTACAGTGTGACATCAATTTATGTTTATATTCTCCGTCTGCAGTTAGGGCCCAGTAGGGAGCCGAGCCCTAAGCACAAACACAGGCACGCTAAGCTTTCTTCAACCCTGATAATTACAACATCAGTCATATTTCAACAAAATCCAATGCATGTGGCAGTAGTCACAGTCCACCATTAGCAAATGTTGGCTTATTAGGCCATATTACATTAAACAAATATGCCTAGAGTTGGGCTGCAGGATATATCGAAATAAAATCAATATAAAAATATAGCTTATAGTGTGATTGTCTACCAGTTTCAGAGTGAAGTGTAGCATTATTTACACATGCAGTTCATGATAGTGTTTCCACAGCACTTCATTCTGAAAATAGTTATGCCATATGTGGGCGATATGGCAAAAATATATCACGATTTATATCACGAAGTTTATTACGATTCTTTTTTATGTTGGTTTGACTGAGCATTACAGACAAACGAATGTCCCTATTTTAAAACCAAAGCCTTACAAGGTAACAAAATATAAAATAAAAAAAGAATGGTAGACATTTCAGCCAAAGTGGCGAACATAAAAATCTTTGTTCTTATTTTTTAATAACAAACGAAAATAAGAACAAAGATACACATTACATATACTGTACACAACATACAAATGAAATAAACAGTGCTTTATTTTTTTCAGCTACAGTGGATGTATTTAACAGTAGCATTCAAGAAAGAAATTAAATTAACAAATATTAAAATAAAATACTAAATAGACTTCACTGTATAAATTATACATTGATTCTTATTAATGCTACTATTAAAGTTCTCAGTCAAGAGCAGTGAGTTATTTTCTCCTTGTGTTTTGTTGTTTTATTAACATTAAAGGAATAGTTCCCCCAAAATTAAAATTGTCATCATTTACTCTTTTAAGTTGTTTTAAATGAATAAGTTTCTTTCTTCTGTAGAAAATAAAAGTTATTATTGTCGGTAAACAGTTGCTGGTCCCCAGTGACTTCCACAGTATATTTTCCTACTATGGAAGTCATTGGGGACCAGCAACTGTTTGTTAATGGTCAGCCATGTTCTTCAAAATGTCTTCTTTTGTGTTCAGCACAAGAAAGAAATGAATACAGGTTTGGAACAACATTAGAGTGAGTAAATAAGGTAACACTTTATTTTACAGTGTCCTTGTTACATATGTTACATGTACTTACTATAGTAATAACAGTAAATTATGCATAATTACATGCAACTAACCCTCAACCAAACCCTAGTACTACCCTAACCCTATAGTAAGTACATGTAGTTGCTTAATGTTACTCAGTACTTAAATATATAATTACACTGTAACAATGACACTTTAAAATAAAGTGTAACCATAAATAATGACAGAATTTTCATTTTTGGGTGAACTATCCCTTTAAGGACAAGCGGCAGCTTGTTTACTATTAGGCTATATTGTCACTTTAAGACTGGCACGCATCTAATAAACTTGAAATAAGACTCAATAAGACTCGAAAGATAACTTAGTCCAGTAACCAGGCGCTGTTTGACAGGCTTTTCTGTGCGCTTCGGGTTTATGCGCGCAGAAAAGCGCATGTTAGAACAGCGCATCAGCACCCGAATTAAATGTTTAACCGACAAGGCTTCAAAGCACATGCAAATAATGACATTTTGTGAATTGCAGTGTCCCGAGTGTAACTCTACCTCTGCATTAACATGTGATGTGAATGTACGCCGCATTGTAGAGTATGTTGAGATGGAGGCGCCAGAACTGTAACTGATAGAATGCACTGTAGCACAATACGTGAAGACATTTTTATCATCCACTGTCAAAATACCCGTGATATCGCACACCCCATGCCATACTTTTATTTGCTGGCAAACTGTTAAAATAAAAGCTTGATGGTTTGTTGTTTGAAAATGAAATAATGGATTGTAATTTCGCAGTAAAAAACTAAATCTATTTTTGAATTTTATAGTTGTGATGAAGACGAGCCTACCAGCCCGTCTTCGGGGAGAAATGTGAGTCCGTGTATGGATGTAAAAGGATGGCGCACTCGCAGAAGCACTTCGTGCAAGGTGGAATTTATTTACAGTGCCAATAAGAAGACCGTCCACAGTGAAGTATATGTACAGGTGCACATAAAAAGAAAAAAAAAAGAAAAAATCCCTGAAAGTACAACAAAAAAATAAAGACGAAAACTCTTCAACAAAAAAAAAACGTATCTACCGTACACCAGTTCACAAAGGTTTTGGTTTGCTTGAGGCACCACAGTTGCACTCTCGCTTTCCGACTTGGTTAACAAGTGATGACTTCAGGTTTGGCCTTGGCTTAAATAGGCCAAGCCCCGCCCCTTTTTGGGCCACACCAATCCCCGAAACATATAACAATTAATAAACATACAAATACTTCATCTATTTGATTATCCATTCCCAATATATTATATATATTAATAATACATTAATAATATATTTATAATACACATATACACAAATAAAACCATACATTCACACATAATACACTTAACACATAATTTTTCCATTTGAGTACACCCCTATTCACACTAGACAATGGTTTCGTCAGCTTCCGGTTTTGATGCGCCGACGCGACCCCGCCATGACGTCATAAACGGCCGCCGCTCAATCGTTCGGTTCGGCCGCTGGCGCTGGAAGACTGACTACGCCCACACAGACAAACAATACGGACTGGACAGGTAGTCGGCTACCACGTTGAGTCTTCCCGGTCGGTGCCGTATCTTGAAGCAGTATGGCTGCAGGGCGAGGTACCACCGTGTGACTCTGGCATTGTGGTCCTTCATGGACTGAATCCAGGTTAGGGCCCGGTGGTCGGTTTCTAGATCGAACTCTCGACCAAGGAGGTAGTAGCGTAAGCTGTCCAGGGACCACTTGATGGCGAGACCTTCCTTCTCGACCGCTGAATATCTAGTTTCCCGGGGCAGTAGCTTACGGCTGAGGTAAACAACTGGTCTCTCTTCTCCAGCGCTTCCCTGGGCAAGGACCGCACCAATCCCGGTTGCGGACGCGTCTACTTGCACTAGGAACCTCTGAGAAAAGTCTGGACTCTGCAGGACTGGGCTGGAGCACATCTTGTCTTTTAGCATTGTGAAAGCTGTCTCGCAGTCATCGGTCCATGGAATAGGATTCTTCACTAGTTTTGACAACAGGTTGGTCAGGGGGACCGCAATGGAGGCAAAGTTTGGTACAAATCTCCTGTACCAGCCCACCAGTCCTAAGAATGACCTCACTTCTTTCTTGGTCTTTGGTTGTGGGCTCCTTTGGATTGCCTCCACCTTGTCAATCTGTGGTCTCAGTTGTCCGTTGCCCAGGTGATACCCAAGGTAGTTTGCCTCTTGCTTTGCCCACTCACATTTTGAAACATTTAATGTCAATCCTGCTTTCTCTATCCTCTTTAGGGTTTTTTGGAGGTGTTGAAGATGCTCTTCCCAAGAGTTGCTATGGATTACCACGTCATCCAGGTACGCCGCAGACCAGTCTTCACAGTCTTGGAGGACTCTGTCCATCAGCCTCTGGAATGTGTCTGGTGCCCCGTGCAGGCCAAAAGGAAGGACTGTGAATTGATATAGTCCTAGTGGTGTTCGGAATGCAGAGTATGGTCTGGACTGAGGGTTGAGGGGTACCTGCCAGTATCCCTTACACAGGTCTAACGTGGTGATGTACTGGGCTCTTCCAATTTTCTCCAGCAGATCATCTATTCTGGGCATGGGGTATGCATCAAATTTAGATTGGGCGTTGAGCTTGCGGAAGTCGATGCAGACACGCAGGGATCCGTCCTTCTTGGGTATGATCACCATTGGGCTGCTCCACTCGCTCGTCGAAGGTTCTATCACTCCTAGCTCCTTCATCACCTTGATCTCTTCCTTTAAGGGTTCCACCAGCCTCTCAGGCACCCGGTAAGGACGTTGGCGTGATGGTGTGGGATCGGAAAGGTGGATGGTATGTTGGGTTAGCTCAGTCCGTCCAGGCCTCTGACGGAACAAAGCGGGAAACTGGTTCAGGAGGCGCTGCAGCTCTTTCCTCTTGGAGTCCTCTAGGTGCAATAGATTCACCACAGACGGCTGCCTCTTTGCATCCTCTGATTCCTCTTCCACCTCCACCTTCCTCACCAGAAGAGATGTTTCGGGTCCCTTACCGGGTGGCTCCTTCCACTCCTTTAGTAGGTTCACGTGGTAGGTCTGCCTGGTCTTGCCCTTGTCCGGATGATGAACTTCATATGTAACTGGCCCCATCTTGCGGACGACGCTGTATGGTCCTTGCCATTTAGCCAGTAGCTTGCTCGTCGAAGTTGGCAACAGGAGTAATACCTTCTGCCCCGGTTGGAATTGTCGTAGCCTGGCGTGTTGGTCATACCATCTTTTCTGTGCTCGTTGTTTTTCCTGTAGGTTCTCTTTGGCTTGTTCTCTGTACTGCTCCAGGCGATCTCGCATCTCTAGCACATACTGCACAATGCCACCTTTCTCCTCCATCTTGGATGCAGGTTCCTCCTCCCAGCCTTTCTTCAACAGGTCCAGGGGTCCTTGTACCTGCCATCCGTAGAGGAGCTCAAACGGTGAAAATCCTGTTGATGCTTGGGGTACCTCTCTGTAGGCAAAGAGAACAAACGGTAGCCACTTGTCCCAATCTCGTCCTGTGTCCGCAACGAACCTCCGCAACATGTTCTTGAGGGTTTGGTTGAACCTCTCCACCAGACCGTCCGTCTGAGGGTGATATGGAGTGGTTCGGATGGCTTTTATGCCCAACTGCTTGTTCAGCTGCCCCATCAGTCGTGAGGTAAAGTTCGTACCCTGGTCAGTCAGGATCTCCTCAGGTATGCCGACTCTGGAGAAGAGTTGAACCAGGGCATGGATGATCTTCGTTGTGGTGATAGAACGGAGTGGGAAGGCCTCAGGATACCTTGTGGCGTAGTCGTTGACTACCAGGATGTAGCGATGTCCAGCACTGCTCTTTTCCAATGGTCCCACAATGTCCATGGCGATCCGCCTAAAAGGTGCAGAGATGACAGGGAGGGGTTGCAGGGGTGCTCTGCCCCGCTGGGATACAGCACCCGTCTTTTGGCAGATAGCACATGTGTTGCAGTGCGTTTGTACATCAGTGTATAGTGTGGGCCAGTAAAAGCGTGAGCTAATACGTGCATATGTTTTCTGTTGTCCTAGGTGGCCAGCCCATGGAACAGTGTGTGCAAGGTGCAGAACAAGATAACGACAACAAGATGGTACAATCAGACGAGTCACATCATTCGTTCGCACATACAACACACCATTCATCACTACATATTCTTCTTTGCACAGATTCAAATTCTTTCCACACTCAGCTTTGACAAATAAGGGCTTTAAAGTTTCATCTTCCCTTTGGAGTTGTGCTATGTTCCCTGGGACCTTCCAGCCATTAACTTCAAGGCCCTCCACCGAGGCTTCAGAGGCTGAGGTACCCAGGTACTTTGCGAGCCGCCTTTGGCGCCGTGACTTTTTAGGGCCTTTAGTCCCGCCCTGCAACAGACTACCATCCAAGTCTGGCAGTGGCTGCAGACCTGCCCTGGCTTGAGCTCGAGTAAGAGCAGGACATGACAAATTCACTGTGGCAGTGGCAAAAGAATGTTCAGAGTCCTTGATGGTGGGTTGCAAGAGTTCATATAACACTGGCAAGTCTCTTCCTAGAATCATATCAGCTGGTAAATTGTCCACTATGGCAACATTAAGCAAGTACATTTGTTCCTGTACCTCTACCATTATCTCAGCTCGGGGATACTGCTTTACATCCCCATGCACGCATTGAACAGAGGTAGTGTTCACATAATTGACATTATTTACAAAGCATGATTTCAACATTGACAGAGAACTTCCAGTGTCCAAGAGTGCCTTTAGGGCATGTCCGTTAGCAGTCACATCATATACATTCTGACCCTCCCCCACAGAGTCAAAATCACAGTCCCCTTCTCTAGGCACATAACAAAACCCTGTAAGCTTCGCTTTGCGAGCGGGACACACCGCTGCTTTGTGGCCCGGCTGCTGGCAGTAAAAGCAAAGCAAGTCTTTGGCTGTTGACTTTGGACCTTGTACCTGGTCAGCTAGTTCCACACGACCCCTTTCAGCCCCAGTGTTAAGTGAAACACCACGTACAATACCTTTGAGTGGTTGAGTACGAAGACCGCCGCGATGAGCATTCAGGTACTGCTGAGCCAACTTTGCTGCCGCCAGTCCTGACCTCGGCTCGTGCTCTCTCACCCAGGTGCGTGCGTCGTAGGGTAGCACCCGAAGAAGCTGCTCCAGGATGATGGCCTCTCCGATCTCCTCTTTGGAGTGCTCCTCCGGTCGAACCCACCGCTTGTACAGATTCTTTAGCCGGTGGTAAGTCTCTGTTGGTGACTCTGCAGCTGGGACTGTAGACGATCGGAAGCGCTGGCGGTAGGTCTCGGGAGATATATTGAACTTCTCCAGCAGTGCTTCCCTCAGATCAGTGTAGACCTCAGCTTCCTCCTCGTCCATTGCCAGGTATGCTTCCAATGCTCGCCCAGTCAGCAACGGAACCAGACGGTAGCTCCACTCCTCCTCGGGCCACCTCCAGGTCCTGGCCAGACGCTCGAACCGCCGAAGATAATTCTCGATGTCTTCCCCCTCCTGGAAGCTCGGCATCTTCGGATCAGCCCACTGTCTTGGCTCTCTCGGTGCTGCGGCATTCAGGGAGTCTTGGAAATAGGCTGGTCTGTGTGTTGTGGATACCTTCGGTGCTGGCGTTGGTAGCTCCATTCGTTCGCTTTCCGCGTCAAGTGAGGTCTCAGCTGGACGAATCGACTGCATGATGGATTCACGAAGACCGCGGAGCTCCTGCAGATATCGCTCCTCTCTCTGCTCTTGAGTGTTGAGAAATCTGCGCATCAGGGATACCATACCCTCGTCAGCTGTAGCGTCAGGAGTGATTGACTTGGTTGGTTGTGGACTGGACTTTGGTGAGATTCTGGGAAGACTCGTGGCTCCCTCCTCATCCTCCGTATTCTCACCAGAATTCCAGGTCTCCTCCTCCTCTGACGCTGCCTTCTCTGTGGATCGTAAACCCGTCCTGGGTTTTCTACCTCTCGGCGCTGTCTTGCGAGTCGCCATCCCACCGCTGCCACCAAATGTGATGAAGACGAGCCTACCAGCCCGTCTTCGGGGAGAAATGTGAGTCCGTGTATGGATGTAAAAGGATGGCGCACTCGCAGAAGCACTTCGTGCAAGGTGGAATTTATTTACAGTGCCAATAAGAAGACCGTCCACAGTGAAGTATATGTACAGGTGCACATAAAAAGAAAAAAAAAAGAAAAAATCCCTGAAAGTACAACAAAAAAATAAAGACGAAAACTCTTCAACAAAAAAAAAACGTATCTACCGTACACCAGTTCACAAAGGTTTTGGTTTGCTTGAGGCACCACAGTTGCACTCTCGCTTTCCGACTTGGTTAACAAGTGATGACTTCAGGTTTGGCCTTGGCTTAAATAGGCCAAGCCCCGCCCCTTTTTGGGCCACACCAATCCCCGAAACATATAACAATTAATAAACATACAAATACTTCATCTATTTGATTATCCATTCCCAATATATTATATATATTAATAATACATTAATAATATATTTATAATACACATATACACAAATAAAACCATACATTCACACATAATACACTTAACACATAATTTTTCCATTTGAGTACACCCCTATTCACACTAGACAATGGTTTCGTCAGCTTCCGGTTTTGATGCGCCGACGCGACCCCGCCATGACGTCATAAACGGCCGCCGCTCAATCGTTCGGTTCGGCCGCTGGCGCTGGAAGACTGACTACGCCCACACAGACAAACAATACGGACGACACAATCAGACAGTGCAATGTAAGTGTATGAAATGACCGGGGAATGAATATGGAAGGGAGAGTGGAGAAATGGATGAATGTCCAGGTGCTATCATCATCGCGTGTGCACCCACTCCTATGATAGCTGCTATGGTAGGGAGGAACGAGATGTTGATGAATGAGGTCAGTATGTATGTGCGTATATATGCCTGTGCCAGTGCTGCTTCCCCAGCGGTGGCAGCTAATGTGACTTTATCACAATAGTACAATAGTATTTTATGGTTACTGAAAGAGGTTTGATTTGGTTCTTGTAAAAAGTAAACCCAAGTATGAACACCCAAATGTTTGTCAAATGTTCCCAAATCGTTCAGCCCTACATGGATTTTCACAAAAAAAAGTCCTCAAATTAAAAAGTAATATTTCAGCATATTTTTTTTATGCAGATGCACTACCTAAAAACTTCTCCCCACTCATTCTAGAATGATTTATTCTTTTCAAATAGCTATTCAAGTAATTTGTTGAAAACTTCTGTATTTTTTCATAGATATTGCAGAAAAACTAAATATCGCAATGTCGGTTTTTTCCAATATTGTGCAGCCCAAGCATATAAAAGCATCTTTACAAACATCAAAAGATGCATACGGTTCTCCAGCATCTCTCAAGCACCTGATCATGCGTCTGACTATTCTACACCTTTAAACCTGTCCTTTTTCACAGCGTGTCCGGATCACACTAGACCTCTCTCAAGCAGTCTCTTACTATTCCTGTCCTCCTCTTCCCCATTTCCTAAGAGATGGCCCCTGTAATGAGGTAAGTCACCTCTGGACTCTGGAGAGTGAATGCCAGTGGATTAGCGATTTGTTACTGCAATCTGTTTCGCAGCATTAGCCATATCAGTTGCATTGCTGTGCCAGGCTTGCACAACGTTGTTTAGGGGCATTAGCATCAGAGTATTTCAAGTTGAAACTAAGTCCAGGAATGTTAATGTGAATTTATTAGATAATACCGAAAGAGACAGGCTCATTTAAATGGGACCCAGTGGAGGCACGGCTCATTCAATTCAGTGGGCTGCCATGAAATGACTGCAGCTTAAATAACAGACCTCATTTAAACACAAATGTCAAAAAGAAACAAAACATCTCAGCAATGTTTTCAGCCTGATTTAAACCTTTGCTCAAAACAGCTCTGCTGGCAGCCAGTTCACAAGCTTCAAGACATTCACTAATACAAAAAATCTATATTTTAAATTCTAAAAAACATGAATAAATAATTACAGCAAAAAATAACGAACAAATCGAGCACCCACGGAAATGGTCGAGCACCAACGGAAAAACACAAGATATTCTCCATTCATTTTAACCAATAATAATAATACAAAAATGCAGCTTTCAGACACTAATCATTTTTATAGTTCATTTGAAATGATAATTGATTCAATGATTCATTTTTAATGATAAATGTCAAGAGCACATCCATGTAATGCGCAAGCACGAATCTCTCTATTCACAGGTGGATTTCCTTCACTCTCGTACAAAACTGGACACACGTTGTCAAATATACAGTGGTCTCATGGTTCTGCTCTCGCTCAGATATTGCGTGCGTGCCCTCAAACTTTGTCCTATGCACTTGCGATTCTCTATCCGGGATTTAACGTTGCTAGAAGCCATCAACAAACAGCCTTTCACGATTGACTGATGAAATGACACAGTGTACATTTAAATTGTAAAGAAATAACGGATTCACCTTTGTTTCATGAGTTAGCATTTTCAAGCTGATTTTTGGTGTGTATTGAGTGTGGGCTGTCTGGGCAGTGGGCTCTCTACAACGTTAGACATAACGATAATTAATATGATTAGTCTTTTGCTTGACCACGTTATCAAACAGATAGTGTGTTGCTAGTGTTACACAAACCATGTCCCCGTTGGCCATCTCAGTCTGCCTTCTAAAAATCAGCATTGCAAAATAAACCTCTTTTAGGATGATACAAGTCCTCTCTTGTTCGAGTTGGGGTACTGATCAACCTGTCAGGTTTATTTTGAGATGAGCAGATTATATTTTCCTCTCCATCCATAATTATCTCCACGTGTAATGGTGAGAGGCTTAATGTTGACAAAAACGTCTTTTTTTTGTTGTTCCATTAAATTAATTTAGATGTTGTTTAATCCACACTATGATGTTTTTCATTGTAAGTGATCTTACAGTAGTTTTTAATATCTCACTTTAACTCAAAAGCCAAATATACTTCATACTATTTCAGTATGTGAGTAATGAAGATATCATGCCTTCAGAGAACCGATAGGTATCATCTTTAAATGTACTTATATGACTCAATGACACTAGATTTATTCAATAGGAGCTATTTTAAATTTCCACCCTGGTTTGTATCTTACAGGCCCTGCAGTGATGTAAAAGAGAGTGGTATGTGTGAGTATATTCAAATATCTAATGCTGATTCTGGTACTATGATGGTTACATTGACACACCTGGCTGTCAGGATAAGAGCATTTTTATACCTGTCAGTATATGTACACTAATCCTGCCCCCCAAGAGGCCTGTCGGCATGGCACTTGGTGTGATTGACAAGTGGCTGGCACTGAGCTTGGCTCAGGCAGTATTAGCCAGCAGTGCGTTTTCAGATAAAGAATATATCCGCCTCCGTAATGTATAGCAGATAGTACAGAAAAGATTTGACAAAATGACAATCGTTTTTGTTTGCAGATTAAAATGAAACGCTCCAATCTCCAAAAACAGAACTGCAAAACTTTTGTTTCAAAGCAGTTTTTCCTCCCAAACATCCCACATCTATCATTGGTCAGACAAAACGTGCGCCATTGGTTGAGTTGGTCAGGATGCACTAACAAACAGAGCAATATTTTGACAGTGTAAAAGAGCTTACACACTTCAAAGGAATCAGCATACAGTATGCATAGCTTAGTAAAGGGGTCATATGATGGTTCTAAAAAGAACATTATTTTGTGTATTTGGTTTAATGCAATGTGTTTACGCGGTTTTAGGTTAAAAAAAGTCATTGTTTTACACATACTGTACATTACTGTTGCTCCTCTTTGCCCCGCCTTTCTGAAACACGTCGATTTTTACGAAGCTCAATGTTCTGAAAAGAGCTGTGTGCTCTGATTGGCCAGCGATCTAGTGCATTGTGATTGGCCCAAAAACCCTTAAGCGTGTGACGGAAATGTCACGCCCCTTACCATATTTGGAACATCAGCTCCCAAAGCATTAATGACAGGTGATAATACTACCTTATCAATTCGAGCCCGAATCTGATCTGGAAAATGCAGATGACCAGCACGACTGGACCAGAACGTATGAGATTGGTAAGGTTTTATTTCATTGGGGACATAATTACTGATTATAATGAATTACACTGTCTTTTTACGCATGGCGCTACACGTGTGAGAACACTATGCAAACATAAAACTCTGCATTTGTGATGGTAGAAACTACAAGCAAGCGCAACCCTATACTGCTCAAAACTCACGTTTGAATAGTCAGTAGCAAATTCTTAAAATATGAAAACATACAGACTGTGTGAGTCAGAAGCACCAGAATGAACATGCAAGGATGGAATTTCTCCACTGTTTAGAATCAGTCTTTGTGCACAGCCGGCCTAGTAGCTACTCTCCCAGGTTCTGGAAACAGTCCTCCGAAAAATGCGCAGCACACAGTCGAAAATTTTAGCTGTACTGTTCTGGAACAGTGTTGTAAATAAAGCTTAAGCACTGTTTTCTAATTGTGTCCTCTTTTGGAAGGCCAAACAAAGTAGTTTGGCTTTAGCAACGAAAAATACAGTCTCCACGACATGGTGGCGCCGGCAGCAACAATAATACAGCGAAAAGTTACACCTTCTTTCTTTGCGTATACATTTGGGTTGTGTTATGAAACTCAGCCCCCACAGACTGACGTAGATTTGTGGGGGCGTGTTTGAAAGAAGCGTTTTAGGAAGGTGTGGCTGAGCCTTAACTTTTACAAAGAATATATCTTTAGGCTTGACACTTTGAGCTTTGTAACTCTGCAGATCTTATACTTGCACTAACAGCTAACACACTAAAGAAAAAGGAAAACAATAAATCACATCATATGACCCCTTAATATTTGTTTCTGCAACTGGTAGATTATAAGAGAAAGTATTTTAACTTGCACACATCACCTTTAAAAGTTGTGATGTAACAAAAGTAGCAACAGATCATTTCTTCTAATATTGTGATATGCATCCGAGTAAATGGATTATTGAAAAAGAAAAAAAGTAGGGTGGGACTTGGTTCTATCTATTGGTTGATGATTGGAAGGAGGCAGATCTGAATGCAAATTTGCAGTCGACTGTAAGAAAGGGGCGTAGTTTAAGCGGAAAACTGATTGGAGAAGTTCAGTATGCATCACCAGGGAAAGGTCTGTGGTTTCACCGGAAATGTTTTCAACATTTTGATAAATTATGAGCCCCTTTTTCACAATAAGATGATTTAAAAAAAAAAAATTCCAATGCTGTTAGACAGCTGAGTGTGAGCCACAGATTATACAGACTCAAAGCTTAAAGAGAAGCTTGAACTGCAAAAGGGGAAAACTATATACAAACATAATACAAAGATCTACACATCCATTAAAAGAAAAGAAAAAAAAAACATGGCAGTTTGCTTTAAAATAGAAAGCAGGTATACAAATGAATTTAACAAAGAAACTGTCAGCAGCTGTTACCCAAAACTCATATGCCGCCATCTCAAAGTACAATGCGAAATTAAAGATAATGGTGAGAGTGTCATGACAGATGCCAGGCTCATATTCTACAAAGACTGCATGCATGTCAGCAGAAAACCTTATGTAAAATACATAGACAATGCAATATGTGCATAATCGTATACTTCTATTGGGCTTAGCATATTATATGTCCAGACAGCCAGAGAGTATGCTTTTATCCTCCGCGCTACCATGTGTGCATCAGTTCTTACGTGTGAAAAAAGAAGCCAAGAGAAAACGACACTGCAAATGAGAGGGAAAATAATCAGAGGAAGGAAAGTGAGCTTAAAAATGGACTAATTTCAATAGACTGTCTAGCCTTTTGAGAGAGAAAAAAACAAGGAACGTAGAGAAAGAAGAGAAAAGTGAAAGGGTGGAAGATGGTGTAAAGGAGTTGCAAATCTCTTTTAGCTACGGCGAACAATGTTTCAGAGTTCTCTCAGTGCAAAATCCCAAACAGTCCAGATCACAAAGCAACTTAATGTCAGAGTCAGGAACTGCCAGAATAACTGAGTGACAAACTCACAGACACTGAAATAGACTGGAATGAAGTGTGTACATACAGTGAGTTTGTGAACAAGTGTGTGTTTTCAAACAAACATTTTCTTTGACTTCCATTCAATAACTTATATCTGACTCTTTGGCACATTGAAGCTTCACCCTTTTTGATTTGGAATACCATACAACTCTTACTTTCTGCTACATCTTTATGGCAGAAATAGTGAGGGTAGTGTGCTAGTATACTAACGTAATATTCTGAATTCAGCCTCAGTGAATGATTGAATAAACCAAAAAAAAATTAACCCCTGGGTTTCCAAC
Organism: Abramis brama; assembly: GCF_963993115.1. Taxonomy (NCBI): domain Eukaryota; kingdom Metazoa; phylum Chordata; class Actinopteri; order Cypriniformes; family Leuciscidae; genus Abramis; species Abramis brama. The sequence goes on along the minus strand of NC_139963.1, from coordinate 28,106,503 downwards.
TCCTGGCTTAAAAATGTAACCTACTGAACAAATCAGTGTTTGAATCTGAACTGATCTTTTAAGTGAATAGACTCCAAAGATTGGGGTCACTGGAATCAAAACCTTCACCACACTGAATCAGATGTAGAGTGTGATGCAGCAGGTTAGTTCAGCAATGTTCAAACTTCCCACAACACTGGAAAAGGAGAAAATGATTTCCTTCCCTCATCTTCCATCTGCCCCTACCCCAGAAGAACACACTGCATCTTCCTAATGACCTGATTTACATAAACATGCATATAATCGGGCAGCGAGAGAAGAGGATGTGTGTGTATTTAACGGAAAGGGGGGTGACTGCGGCAGATACGCTAGCATGTGTCATTTGGACGCCGGAGAGAAGCTTCTGTCTGCTTGTGTGATTCAGTTGTGGCACTTTACCTTTTCCCTCCCTTCTTCCCACCTCTAACTGATCTTTTCCTTTCTCATTCCCTTTCCTCTCATTGTCAATTAACCATTCTGCCACATTTAGAGCAAAATCAATCCATTCTAGCTTCCCTGTCTGTTCTCCTCCAACCTGCTCAGCATCTTGCTACCACATAATGTGAACGGTGTGGAGAGGGAAGCTGAGCTGCATTATTTTGCCTGGAGCAAGTATTAGTCTGTGTTTACTCTCATTTCAATCTCTCCAATATGCACCATCACACGCATAACACCTGTTAAAGGGCCATAATGCAATTGTTAACAATTGTTGCACATTGTTAACAGAAGATTAGCAGTCAGAATTATATACAAATAACATTTGTGAAACACATTTACAACAAGTTTGGTAACACTTTAAAATAAGGTTCCATTTGTTAACATTAGTTGACAACACAAATGAACATGAACTAACAATGAAAAATACTTTTTTATCTTAGTTAATATTCACTACATTTACTAATATGTATCTGTTAAGATTGTTTAATGTACCTGAGCTAATCTGAACTAAAACTGAACAGTTTTATTTTAATTAACTAAAGGCAATGAAAAATTAATAAACACTGTAACAAATGTATTGTTCATTGTTAGTTAATACATTTATTAATGTTAACTAATGGGACCTTATTGTAAGGTGTTACCAAAAGTTTTATGAAAATTAAATGTGATCATATGTCAGTGTGGAATTTTAAAACGATGAGTTGAGAAAAACATGCTAAACTTCACTTATGTGCTCCACAAAAAACAAGTAACATGAAGGGTATGGAAAATGGTGACAGAAATTCCATGTTTGGACATGTTTTCCATGCTCAGATCTTCATCATAAAAAAAACAGTGCAAATTTGGTCTTAAGCAGATGAGTTGGGTTTCTTTCTCCTGCGAGTGTGGAGCAAGCGAGCAGCAGGAAATGGAAAACCCGGATGAAATCTGGAGCGGAGTGATTACTGACTTCTTTGTGCAAGGAGGGGAAATTGCTGTCGCTCTACTCACATATTCTGCTTCCCACCTCTAATCTCTTATATTAATATTTACATCCACATCACTATCTTCTTCTCCTCGACCTGACTCTACACACTCTCCATACCCATACTTTCCCTGCCTTCCTTCTTTACTTCCTGTCATCCCTCTATCGCTGTGCTGTGTCAGCGGTTTACTCCTTTCCTCCAGTGCTGTGAAATTGGCTTTGAAAAAGGATTTGGAAACGAAGCATTCTCTCATGAAAAGGACAGAACTGAAAGATGAAGGATGGTGCCATGCAGAAAAGACAAGCACACATGCAGAGGAGGAGATGAAAGGAAGGTCTAGAGAAGTAAACAAGATTTGCTCTCATCCCTCTCTATTCTATAAATGCAACGCTGTTGACTATTGGAACTTTTATGTCCCATGGGGATTTAATAAAAACTGTCAGATTTAAACGTTTTGTTTTATGAAGTTTTCATCATTCATTTTTAAAGGCCTTTTACAATTATATTTTCCCAGACCTGCGATTTATTGGATTGGATACGCGCAACAATGTTCCATTCATTCATCAACTGAAAACAGGATGACTATCGGTCATCGATATTGGTTCATAAAAATGAAAATCGATTAAATCGATTTACCCAGCCCTAATATATATATATATAGAGAGAGAGAGATTTTATAAATTAAATTATAAAATCTAAGACTGAAAAATACTATTTCAATATATATTGTGTGAATTTTTCTGGGGAAAAAAAGACATCATTACAAATAAAATAAAATAAATCTAAGACTGAAATGAACCATTCACAACATATATTATGTTAAAATGATATATGATGATGATCTGAAATAAATAAATAAAAACTTTAAAAATTACTCATCCTGAAAAAAAAGAAAAGAAAAAAAAATCTAAGACTGAAATTACCAAATCATTTCAACATTAATTATGGTGAAAATGATCTGAAATAAGACTAAATAAAATAAAATAAAAATAAATTCTGAGACTGAAATAACCAATCCATTTCGACACTTATTATGTGAAAATGATCTGAAATAAAAAATACAATAAAAATGTTAATATTTGGTCACACTTCCAAAGTAAATATCTTAAAAGTGGAAATGCACTGCACACCAAGTTCTGCTTAAACATGCACATGTGCTGGCAGACTCTCAGGTGAAAAGCTGAATGAAATAATAAAAGTGAACAAGCTCAGCGCTCGTGACTCCTGACACCGCTGCTTGAGAGCACAATGGCCTCTGCAGAGGAAAGAGAGAGGGAGCTAAAGACAGAAAGGGAAATAAGGAGGGGGAGAAAGCAAGAGGGTGGAAAAGGGACACAAAGACCTTCTTTGTTCCCTTCTCATGCTCTCTTTTGTGGAGGAAAAGAATGGCTGCATTCCACTGGGTGCTGTCAGTCCCTTAAGCTCTCCGGATAAAGAGAGAGAGAGATGACAAGAAAGCCATTCCTTCACACATCACCCAATAAACATACATCCAATGATGCTTAATTTTTAACACACACCATTGACTAAAGAACTTTGGTAGATTTGGTAGATAATTCTTGACTTTCCTGACAGGAAAGCTGGTTCCTCAGAGTTAATAAAAAGTATTGCAACAACAATCACATAGTGTCCAGCCAGGTCAGCCAATTAGGAGGGTGTTGCCATGGCAACCAGGTGTTGGTGCTGCTCGTGGTAAGACAGCTGCAGGTGATTGGACAGGACAAGACCGCAAGACCAGCAAACTCACAGCGGGAAATAGCGCAGTTATGTATTGTTAGGATTACGGTCACAGCGTACTGGGACTGGGACTATTTAGGGGATGGTCAATATCAGTAGGACATGATCCATTCAGAACGGGTAGCTATTTAAGGAGGAAAGTGCAAGGTTTGGTTAAGAAGATCTTGCAGGGAATCATCCGAGGAGTAAAGGAGAAAGAATTGCATTTTGTTTTGATCAATGTACTGAAATGTTTTTCTGTGCAGCCAAGAAAATGAATTCTTGCAGGGGAAGACAAAATCATAGTGGTGTGCTGTAGCTCTAAGTAGCTCAGATGTAGGGATGATGGAAAAAGGACAATAAACAGATCCGCTGACAGGTTCATTCCTGGATGCAGCGGTGAGTGAAAAGACCACAGGCAGCATTTTCAAGTCATGCAATTGTATAACGAAACAATTCATAATGTGAATGTTTCCTGCCTTGCACGTGAATAAATCAGACTCTCTCACACATCTCATTCTATCCACATGCATAATACTGACAACATAGAGCTCTACAGGAAAAACAGGTGATCAGGACCCCACTTTCCTATAACCTTGATTTTTGTTCCTCTACGAATGACTGATTTCAGTAGGTCAGACAGATCAAATTTATAAGCTCATTTTATTACAAAGTCATCCTGAAACCACTTCATATTAATTACCTTTGAATTAATACGACAGCGCTACATATTCATATGCCTTCCTCATTCCTTAAAGGTGAAGTATGTAATTTCTGCACCATCAGCAGCAATGAATGAAATTGCTAAAATAATAACGGTTTTCAAACTGCTTTCCCAAACATTTTTCCCATCTGCCATCATTCAGTCAAAATAGGTAGTCCTGCTCCAAACTTATGCTCAGAGTTCAAAATTATATCAGCCATTTACACTTGTTACTTGTAGCTGGTGTTTGGAGAGTGCTATTTTTGGGCTTTGCTTACACTATTGGTTCAGTCAGCCGACTTCTGACAAAGTAGTGTTATGACAAGCAATGTTTGGAAACACAAGCAAAGCCAGTCTACAAATTAACTAAACCCCATTCACAATGAAAGTGATTAACTTGTCAGAGGTTGCTGAGGCGCTGTACTGTTGGTAGGGATACACATTATATATCGGAACCCGTTTGGCTATCAACTGATATTGGATATTTAACTGTGATTTTCTTTTCACAATTTTTTACATTTTAGAGTGCTCTCACACTGTTATCACACTGTTAGAAGGTTATCTGAGTTCGGTTGCACTCGAACTGTGGCGTGATTCACGTGAATGTGAAAGCAACAAGGACTCGGGTGCGCACTTGTTCAGGAAGAAAAGTAACCTGCGCGTGTATTTTAGCCAATGACGATTTATTTAGTTCAATAAAACACATGTAGTGTTGATGATTTACTTTGGATACTAGCGAGAGTAAGCCTGCAGTGTAATTGCGCATAGTGATTGCAATCAAGGCGGTATATGAATTGCAATCCACTAGGGGTGTGACGAGACACTTATCTCACGAGACGAGAATTCACGAGAATGAGAGGAGACGAGAATTTTGCACAATATTTGATAGAAATCCTCAATGACATAGTTCATTACTGGAAAAATAGTCTGCAGGTGCAGATGTTTTAACTAACAATCTTCTAATGAATATCATTTCAGTTCTACTTTAGGAGTATGAATTATAAAATGCATTGAAAGACAACAATATACAAGCATTGTAAAATGTTTTGCCACAAACTCAGCTGACTGGCTTTTCTCCTGTATTATTTCACACGAGTCACTTCAGACCTTACTGTACATTTATGAGCTTCCATAACTTCTGATTGAGGCTGTGAACCTCCTAATTTAACAACTTTCCACAGATTGAACATATAAATAAAAACAGTATAAATATCAAAAATAAATAACAGTTTTCTCTTAGTCTTATTAAAGGTGCACTATGTAAGAATTTTGCAGTAAAATATCCAAAAACCACTAGGCCAGTGTTATATATTTTGTTTAGTTGATTACTTACAATATCCAAAATATTTCCAGCTATTTGTAAATCGTGAGAAAATTGCGATTTTAACCAAGGAACCGGGACGTGTGAGCAGGTGTCGCCAGTCAATGGCGCCATATCTGCGTTACCCTCGGTTTCCGTTCGTACTGCAATAGTAACCATGGCGACATACGTGGACAACTGGGTTACGCCTAGCGGTACGCTCACGCTGTTGTTGTTTTGTTCAAACATTTTGGACCATGGCAAGCAGACTTTGAGACAAAAAGAGGACTAAAACGAGGATCAATATCATTGAGAACTCCACGTCCACGACTAACTTTGCATGTACTTTATTAGACAGGTGAGCAAATGTACACAAAACTAATCAATGATATATAGTTCAACATGATGAAATGTTAGAATATGATCTGTATGTTATTCTAAAGTTGATCTAGCTTACTGCTAGTCTCATACAGCCAACAAACTAACACATAGAATAACATTCAACAGACTCAAATGCAGTTTAGTGTGATAGTGTAACTGTTAGACCAAGTGAAACAGCGCTGCGTTACCCCACAAGTTTAATTCGTCTAATAAACTGACCTGTGTGAGAAGTAATTCAGCACTTGCGTGTAGTTCGGTAGAATTAATTGTCCTGATTCCTTTATATCCGCGGGACTCGCGTGTGGCGCTGATATCTGTCTCTCATTAGCAATCGTGCCCTGCTTCATACCACAGTCATGTTAAAAACATCAATGTATTCACTCATCCAAAAACATTATTAGACCCATTAGCTTGACGACAAGATCCATAATTCCTTAATGCTTATGCGTCATCAACCTACGTCTTTGTTATTGTAAGAGGTTAGCGACCCCTAGTGGCAAAAAAAATAATAATACATATTGTAGCTTTAAGTGCAAACAATACGTGCAAGTGCAACCATAATCAAAGTACTGTAGCGCACAGACTCTTTATAATTGTTGTGAAATTGCTGTTTTATTTTGCACCGGCAGTTATAGGGTTAAGGCGGTGAGTTCGGAAAAAGGCCGGGTAGAGAGAAACGAGCGAGTGAGTTAGGCTGGTGTGTTTGTGCACAGTTCTTCTTGCGTTCTGATTAAAGGTTCAGAAACGGAGCCTCCCTTGTCTGTTGGTCTTCAGACATTACAGTACTCTCTCAATATTCAAAGTGCAAAGAGAGACCAGAGCCACAACTACACAGTCCAGAGATAGGTTTGATATTGGGCCAGGGAGACAGACTATTGTATGTAGCCTAATTTGCGCGCATCAGGGAGCTCAAGTTTTAATTTCACTTTGGGATTTGCAATCGCGCGTACTCTGTGTATAGGATGTAGCGGTGCCGGGTGCGCATTCTGCAAGATAAGACATTTATTAGACGTTTAGGCTCTGTTGCGCAATGAATCATCCGCCATCGTCACGCGATCAGTGAACTGTGCTTCCTGCTGCACTGTGTGCGATTGAAACTCATGCTGTATGAGCAGAGCAGACGTTTATAATAGTTTTTATTTTTATAAAAAGAGCAAACCGGTGGGCACCGTAATGTAATGTCAATGTAGCAGTGGCATATTCTACGTTAATTTCTCCCTCACGGCGATATCGCGAGACAGCTTTTCACTCTATGAGAAATCTCGTCACATTTTAGTCTCGCAAGATCTCGTCACATTGGACGCACACTTTCTCAGTTCATGGCCAGCAATATTGTTATGTTTAACCAACTGCATTCAATTGATCTAATAATAAGTAATGATCAACTAGATCAAAAGCCTTCCTAAGATCAATAAAAATAGCCCCTGTAAGATCACCACTATCTAATGCTGAAAATACATCATTAGTCAATTTTAGAAGAGCGTATAGGAAAACAAAGTGTATCGGACCGATCCACGGAGCACCAAAACATTCTTGTAGCCAATCAGCTATGAAAAAACATCAAAGACCCTCCTAGTGGTCATTATATGAAACATTATTGCTTAACTTAATAGCTTTCTAAAAGTATACACAAGCTTAACAGAAAATATTCTGACAAGAATGATTTCCAACATAATGATGGAAATATTAATGTGTTTAAAGCTTAATTTTTCATTAGGCACTAATTTGCAGACTCTCATTAAGCTATGCAGTTGCGGGGCTTGTTTAATCAGCAATGGAGGCAAAACAGATCTGAGAGAAATTTTGAAAAGGAGAATTAAAAACAAAAAAGGAAGAAAAGAAGAGTACCGTGTTGAAGCGTTTTACTGAAATGGTTAACCAGGATGAATCAGATGATGAGTATGTGATATGTAACGGCTGTGAAGCACTGTATGTACATGACAATAAACTCATTATGCCTATATTCAGCCTTTGCTTGGGATGAACGCATTTAATTTCTTGTGTGTGTGTGTTCGGGAAGTTGTAGTGACGGAAACAGTGACAATTTATGTTTGAAGGAAGTAAAGTCTATAGTCTTTAGGCTATCAAGGAAATGCAATTTTGCCAAATAACTTTTAATTTAAATGGCTAAATGTTCATTTAAAAGAGCAATCATAGTTATTAATGTGCATTGCTGTTTGAGCGTGCAATGTGTGTGCGCTAAAGCTAAAGATGATCAACGGTACAATGAAGCGCTTTACTGCATCTAGGGCTGTCGCGGTGAAGGAATTTCCCTTGCGGTAATTTTGAGTGGCTCAATATATTTATTTATTTATTTTGATTTATTTATATTTATTTTACTATATAAATAAGTGTTACGATTTGGTCAGCATGCAAAAAAATGAGAACATGTTCAGTAACCAATGTAACCGAAACTAAACAGCGTTGAAACAGGGAGTGAAGTAAACAGAAGAGAATGTCAAAATAAGGGTCCACATAACAGAACATAAACCTGACAATAAGCTTGTTAGGCTATTTTTAGATGTATATTAGTTAGTTCCGATCTTCGAATCTGACTGGACAAGAGGCTTTCTACTGATATTTCACCAGTATCATCGTCTTTGTCTCTGCACATAGACAGGCTGTCACTCAACGTGCAGTTACATTGTTACGCCACTAGGTGGCGGCAAGGGACTGTCTTTGAGTGAGTCATTAAACCATTCATTCAACTAACATGTTCAAAAATGCTGATTCATTAAAAGATAGATGTAATGAAACAAGGTGTTAATTATTTTAACTTTGAACTACACTTTTCAAGGCTCAGCTGACCAGCGATGCATCGCATGGGTAACGCTGAAGCTGATGCTTCACTTATAAATTATCATGACATAATATGCTAATCAATGACTTGAAGATATAGCCTACTCCAAATCAGCTACACAAATTCATCAAATAACCATTCAATAGAGAACAGTGGCATTGATTCAATGCATTGACCATTCATGGTAAATACCCTTAAACGTTAAAAGGATGATATGACAAATATTTTGCTTTCCTTGGACACGGCAACCTTTTCACGAATATATATGACTTGACCTCAAAGACAAACGCAGGTAATTGCATGCGCTCAGTTGATCTCTCTCATTCACTGTCTGTTTAGGCTTGTTAAGTGCACATCCACCAATCCTCTGTTACAAATCACCCTGATAAACACAGTCTTGTTATCATTATTAACTTATTTAACATTCAATACACATGCAGCACGAAGTTCAAAACAAGAAGGGTATAGTCATGAAAAAAGAAAACACGCGAATATTGCGGTTGCTGCGGTTACTTGCACTCACGGTGCTACAATATTGCGGTTTTCACGACAACCCTAACTGCATTGTTAATTAACTCAACCAAACACATCCTATATGAGATTAACCAGATATGTATCCACAAAATAAACATAATATTACTACTTACAATGGCACAAAAGGTTACAAATGCACAAGTGAACTCGACTGTGATAGTCATGGTGTAACTCCATGGCCGCTCTCTTTCCGCAACAACGTGCTGAAACACGGGCACACAAAGAATTCACAACATTCTTTTACAGTCGTGTTCTCGTTATAATTATATGTAGCCTATATGACCTTGAAGGAATCCAAAAGTTGTCAGATTAGGCTACATTACTTTCATATCATGGTGCTTGAATTACCACCACAGGCCAGGGTAAAATTTAATTTCAGTAAAATATTAAAAAATATCCACATCTCCCAGTCATTGACTTTTACTAAAATTGTGTTATTTAAAATCCCCTGTTCTTATTTTTTTATTATTTAAAAAAAAAAATAAAACCAGAATAAAAACGAGGCATTTATACCTATAAGTGCCAGCAGGTCAAATTTACCTATATAATGCCTTTATTTTCACACTGTCATTTTCACGCCGTTTTAACGTTCTATGTTACTAGACAACGCCTTTCACCCACTGAGATAGCGGTAACCGGTTTTAGTCACAATGGATAAAAGAAGTCGATTTATGGATACCAAACAGGTATTAGAGGCACTAAATGCCATGAGTGATGGTGAGTCTGATGGTGAGGAGATATCAGGGGTGAGTGACCCATCCTGGGTCGGCTCAGCATCTGACGGGTCATCTGTTGAACACTAGTTGATGACTAAAAATAATAATTTCATGACTCTAGACATTACTTTGTGAAGACAGTGGCATAATACAGTGGCATAATACATTTGTTTAGCCATATCAAAACAGTTGTCATGTGCATGAGTAAGTTATTTGTAACTGTAACAGAATACATTTTCAAAGTAGCCCTGCCAACTCTACCAGCGCTGAAGAGATGTTAGAGAGCAGGAAGGCCTGAAAATGGACGCCAAGGTTGCTTTGTTTTCTGCTCAATACTTGAGTAACATTGTTTTTTGTTTTATGTTTTTGCTGTTTCACAGAACTAAGATATGCTGTTGTTGAATCACAGCTGATTCATCCATATTTGCATGATCAGCCTGATGTGGTAGCTGTTGGTGGTTACTTTTGGGGCAGATAAATGAAGGGAGGGGTGTGTTTGTTAGAGTGCCGATTTCAAACATCAACAGCGTTTCTCAGAAATCGCTTGCTGCACCTTTAACTTTTAAGAGCACTATTAATAACACTGTTGAATGCAATCTTTAACAAATCTCAAAATGTTTACAAATTTTTCATACTGTACATTATAATGTGTAGAATTAACGTGTAGAATTAAAAACGACTTAGCTTTTAGTGTGTTCATTTATTTAAAGGGGTGATGAACTGAGAAATTTCCTTGAGCTTTTGACATATCAAACTATATGACAGATCTTGACAGATTGACAGATTTTGACAGATCATCATACCATAAGAATATCCTTTAAGTTTCAGAACTGAAAACGTCCTTGTTAGTCCAATAAAAGCTGTTATTGACACCAGGCACAGCGAACAACAGGTTTTTCAAAGTGGGGATCTGTGACGTCAAAGAGTATCAAACCCCGCCTCCGCAGAAGAAGATCAACGCCTACTTTCAACACTGCCTGTTTAGCCCCGCCCACCGATTCGCGCATTACATGAAACTCATTATAATATGCAAAACTGTAATCCAATCATAGCAGTGGGCGTTTACTTCCAAGTCTTCAATGCGGCACGCCCATAAAAACCGAGCGTTTCAGGAGCTAGGCTCAAAACCAGGGTAGAAAATAGCCTATTACTTTTTCATTTTGATGTTTTTGAATGTAAAAACCAAGCGAACGTCATAAGTTGACCTCAGACAACAATATAAAAAATATAAAAAAGCCAGTTCATGACCCCTTTAAACAAAACAGTATACAGAATTTTAACATGATAATTAACAACTTATCATGTGAAATTAAATATCTGTGCTTCCCAAGCTCTGCTCAACTTTGTTATCAGGAATTGCTGATTCTCACTGAAAATGAATGATAAGTGGTCGCTTTGGCGCTGCAAATCTCTGTCAGTGTGAACGTCCCATTACTTACAGCTGTATCTGCAAATTAAGCTGTGAAAGGAGAAAGTATTTTAACACTGATAAAAAAAATCACATAAAATTAATAGTCTCTCTCAGTCTCAGCAGTAAGCTAGAACCTCAGCATTGCACCATAGGCCCAGGATGAGAAAAGGAGTCATGTTTGGCGCTGCAGTAAGCCTTTCAGCTGTCCAGACAACTGGGCAACAAACAGCAAGCAGATAAATGAAGGAACATTGCAGAGCGGCTTTGGCTGATGGGCGCCTCTCCCTGAAACTTGTCTGAGTCAGGATCCTGGAGATGGGAGGCTAGCAAAGATGACAGGATAAAGCTGTATTTGTCAGCATTTACATCCCTGCCTAAGGATCTGACTAATCTCTTTCTTCTATCCAGCCAGTTCCTCTGTCTTGCAGAAGCCAACAGTTAAACTGTTTCCAAAATGGGCATTATTCAGGAGTGCACACTGATCTATAGACCCCAAAATAGTCTTTTGTTTAAATGTTCTCCCTCGCTAGCTCTCACATCTATTTTCTGTTCCTCAACAGTATCTTTACGAATTCTTTTTGAAGTTTAAATGTTTGGATTTTCTCATTTGAAGGTCAGACTGAGGTGACGCCATCATCAGTCCACTCTTAATGATCCTGGAAACGTTCTGTCACCAAAGGCAAGGGTTTCTGTCAAATGTTTTTTTCAATTTTCTCAGATAGCTACAGTATATGACAAATGCCCACACACACAATGATTCATCCAATCACCCTACACCCACACAATAGAAAGAGTAAGAGAGAATGACGCTAGATATAAAAAACAGCTTGTGGCAAATACGCATCGACTCGCATTTAAGTATTTTACGATGCAGTAAAACCTCAGTCCTTTGGGTCTCTGCAAAGTGTGCTGGTTCAGATCCTCAGTGACATTATCTTACATGTTTATCTGCCTTTGAGACATCGTAATGTGCGCACACCCACCACAACAACAGGTGATGCAGCAGGGAAATGAGGAAGTGTTTTAATCTCACATGAAGTCTGTGAGGTTGCCGTACTTCAGCAGTCTGTGTGTGAACGGTGGCTGTTTATTCAGTGATACATCAATATCTCACACTGTTTTTGGCAGGACTGTGCACTGGCCTTCTGCCTACTATGCAAATCTCAGATATTGATTTGTGTCAACCAAGAGTACTGGGATACAGGACATCATCTGTGAGTTTTATACGTGGATTAAATTCATGTATTGAAATTTGTCAGTACCACGCTACACAGCACAAAACACCCAGTATAAGCGACTTTTAGGTTATAGGAATAGTTCACCCCAAAATTAAAACAAGAAATGTAGAAGATTGCTCTTATCCATATAATTAAACTGAAAGTGGATAAGTAGGGTTAAAATGAGTAATGATAAAAAGAGTTAAGCACAATAAGCGTCAGAAAAGAACGCCGATTTGCTCTTTTAACAGTAAAGCAAAACTATAGCCGCCATATTGAACTTATTTCTTTCCATTCAAAGAACTATGAGATGACTGTCTCGTCTAAAGCTGTTTGAAAGATTTGTGTGAGAAACAGACAGAAGTTTTCCAAACAACCACAGCTCTCAATTCTCTTTCACATACAGTATATTCAAATACAGCACAAGATGCATTGTGCTAGATTTTAAGTCAATGATGCCAAAAGCATTGGTTATGTTGGATCTCATAACAGTGCCAAGTTTGAAGTGAGATCGAGATTTTGATCAATAAGTGACTTTATGGGCCCTATTTTAACGATCTAAAACGCAAGTATCAAGCGCAAAACGCAAGTAACTTTGTGGGCGGGTCTTGGGCGCTGTTGCTATTATCCCGGCGGGATAAATGACTCTTGCGCCCGACGCAAATCTAAAATGGGTTGGTCTGAAGTAGCTTCATTATTCATAGGTGTGGTTTGGGCGTAACGTGAAATAAACCAATCAGAGCGTCATCTCACATTCCCTTTAAGAGCAGGCGCGCTTGTTCTATAGCGGATTCCTATTATAACAGCGGATTTGGCAGGCGCGCGCCAGCAGCAGTTCACAGCCGAGGAGACCGACGTTCTCGTCAGGGCCGTAAAACACAGAGAAGTGACGTTGGGGATGGAGAAACACCCCCAAATGAACTTCGGTTAAACAGGCGTATGTTAATTTGGGTTAATGTGTAAGCTAGATGTATGCTTTTATAATATACTATCTATCTATCTATCTATCTATCGTAATAATGTATGATTTTCAAAAATGAAAACTGCTGCTTCTGTGTAGATGAGAGAATCAATATGCACGTTGTGCACACGCTACATTGATTATGGCCAAGCATGCGCCCTTAAAATTGCATATGAATAACATGCGCAACGCGCCACTGACTTTAAACTAGTTTTTTTTCGGTCAGTGGCGGAATTGTTTTCTAAACCTGCAAAATAGCATGAGGGAACATTTGCGCCGGAACACGCCTCCTCTTTGCGCTGAACCGCCCCGGAGCGCAAGTGTATTTCTTAGTTAACCGACGTGCGTCTGTGGAGGGAAAAGTCCACTGTGCGCAGGTGCAAAATAGGAATGATACATGTGTCGGTGTACAAAGTCAATTGCGTTGGGTGCAAGATAGTGCCCTGTGTCTTTGACTTTAAGTGATTTCTGTTTCTGTTTCTTTGCAAGACTTGACAAATATAGCACACGAGACATAAGGATCACTTTTATGATGCTTTTTGCTCATTTTGGGGATTGACTTTATTCTCTTTCACCTTATTGTCTGGAAAAGAGCAGTGTAACCATTCTGCTTTCTTGTTTTATGAAAGACAGAAAGACACAAATTTGGAACCTGAGGGATTTAAATATATTTTGGATCAACTAAACCACCCTTAAATAAGTACACATGTGCACATCAACACAAACATGAACTTATACTCATTCACAGAGACACAGACAGGCATAGACTGCCAGTCAAGTCATCTTTGGCTTTCATATACAGTACATGAGAAATGCCAGAGCCCAGGGGGGATAGCAACACGTAATGACTAACATGAAACAAATGACTCCATGTCTGGGAATAAATCATGGGCCAAACAATAATGTGCATATTAAACTGAAAAACTGTCAGGGAAAATGGCATCATTAAAGTTTAGCAGCAGTATTGAACATGTTTGTCTCCATGAATTAAATCTTTCCACCTTATGATTAGATGTGGGCTTCAATACTTGAACATTAACAGACACTATTTTATTTGCAATGTTTGCATTGCTTTGTGTGTGCTACCATACCATCACTTCATCATCACCCAAAATGGATTTTGTCCTGCCATATCATCTTCCATTCTTTTCTCCTCTCATATGTATTCCACTCCACTATACTTCCTTTTCTACTCCTTTCCTTGTTTCTCTATCCTTATTGTCCTGGAATCATCCATGCAGTTCTCTCAAGAGACTCTTTTCCTTACAGGCACAATGAAATATCACAAAGCTCTTCCCAACCTAATGCACATGCACCCGCAAGAGATGCATCCGGAACATATCCGCAAACCCACGGGCATGGGGTACGACCTGAGGTTTCAGCAATAAATCATCATTACAGGGCCTTTAGCTAAAGCCTAGAGTCACATACAGCTCTCTGTCTACAGATAGAGAGATAAGAGAGGTGTGAGATGAATTAAAAGGAGCAGCTACATGTATCAAAGGCAGAAGCCCACCTGCTCATCTTCAAAGGCTCTCTCTTTTACCACATCCCTTTCTCGCTCTGTTACATCCTAAACAGTTTCCATAGTTTCCTAATAAACCTCATGTCTCCCTCTTGTGTTCTCTCAACCTCTAAAACGTTTTATTTTTTCCTTTGTTTTCTGCCTCTCTGCTTTACCTGGGTGACATCTGAAAGTAGGGATGCCACGATATCATATCACGTCGATACCAATACCAGTAACTTTCATGACTCTCAACAGCATGTCCGATAACATAGAATAAAAAGATATTTACAAAGATATATAGTTAGATATTTAAATAAATGAAAATAATAATAATAATAATAATAATAATAATAATAATATGCAGGGACACACTGCTTTATTTAAAAAGTTAAGTATTATTATTATATATAATATATATATATAATAATTATTTAAATATTAACAAATTAATTAAATGTAAATTTAAAATAAAATGTAAAATATAAAAATAATATTACATCAAAACCAATTAAATAAAAATAGTAAAATTATTAAATAAAAATAAATGAAAAATATAATATAAGTGTACAAAATATTACACAATTATTATATATTAGGGCTGCCCTCGACTAAAGATTGTTCTGTTGTAAATTAATAAGCCATAAATCATAATAATGAGCCTTTAATTGCCTATAGCCTAATCAGCACTCAAGCGCACACATAAAGCTTGCCACAGTCCACCGACAAAAGTAATGATTATGAATGTGTCGTGAAAAAAACAGCAAGGAGACTGTCTGAACATTTTAATAATTTACTGATAATGTGTTCTGTGTTTTCGGCTGCAGAGATTAAGATGACTCGTCATCTCCGCAGAACAGTGCAAGCACCTATATGCATGTTTCATAACATAACCTTAGAATATTTGTTTTCCATTTGAATCGGTTCATTTAAAAATCGAAATTTCAAGCTTTCGATAGATGTATTTTCTCACGTCTATTAGGAAAGTTCACACTGTGTTTCGGTTTATTTTTTGACGCACTCAGTTCACAGAGGCCGAGGCGGCAGAAAGCTCATCCTGATTGTTTTGTTTATTTTAGAAAAGCACAACGTTTAGTTATTGTGAGTGTGCACAAATAAAATGAGTCAGTTTTGAATGACGTATTAGGATACTCTTGATGTAAGACCAAAAATGACGGAGTATTTTAAGTTAAAGCCTACATGTCATGCAGTAAGTAAGTGCTCTATACTTCAGCTTCCACACTCCACACAAACACTTGGATATGCACCTAATAGTAGCTCACATTTATATAGGTTAACGTTAGAGCAAGAAGCCATGTAAAGTTGCTACTACTGTTTAAAACGATAAGCCATATTTGAGGTCGACGGATGATCGGCAAACGTTTGGATTTTCTGCCCGACATACTGTTATCACAAGGACCTGCCGTTAACGATCTGTTCCTCGCGGAGTACGTGACTTCGCCACAAGGGTTTTTTTTTTTTTTTGACTAACCGACTAATACATTTTTTGGTCGACTAAGCCTCTAGTCAACTAACGATTAGTCGACTAATAGGGGGCAGCCCTATTATATATGAATAGTAAATAAATTTTTTAAATAAATAAAAATGAAGATTTAAAAATTAAATTAAAACAAAATAAATGTAAAATGTAAAATTAAATCAAAATAAATTCTCAAGCTTTTTAATTAATTACATATATTTGCCAATGATTTGGTGCATCACCATCTAAAAGCATAAAACTAATATGGGTGTGTATGACTCCCAATGAAGCAGAGCATACAAGAACAAGCGACTCCGAGCTGAAACACCACCTCCCAGTCTCCTGACTATGGCATGACTCATGCTCTTCTTTCTCTCTCCAGAATGTCTCTGATTTCCCCTTTCTAGTAAGCAAAAGACTGCAAGCCTCACAAAACAACAATCAGATAAGATTTGGTGCAAAAATAGACTTGCTCATTGGAGTGCGTTCATTATTCTACAGTGTATGTACCCTTTAATTTTCTCATTCAGCGCTGACAAGTGACACCATCAGCAGCACGAGTCACTGAATGTCAAATCGAAAGGCTTATAGATACTGCCAACCTATTGTGAAGAATGCTAAGAGAAAGTAGCCAGAGGTCATAAAAACATTCTAACAGCATTGAATACTGGACTCGGATTGGTCAATCATGGCGCGGTTCTGCTGTCAAATATTTTGTATATTGCCAATGTATTTTTCACAGTTGCTCCTAGCAACCAATTTCCTACATAGCTGTGCTTCATTGCACTTTTCTCTCACATGTTAAAATAATTCCAACTTAAATCAATATTTAATGTCCATGTCCCTACAGAAATGTGGTTCCTTCATTCCGCAAAGCCCACACAAGCGGATTAGCTGTAGCTCTGGTCCTGTACAGTCTGTACATTAGACTGCGATTTGTCCAAGGTGTTTTCACTAGCAGACAAACTCTCAAATTCTCTAAAGGTCTGTTTATCAGCCAGTAAAGCTATAAAATGTTGGGGAAAAAAAGTGACGGTGGGAACCATTTCTCATGCAGCACTGAGAGAATGAGGAACAGGATGTCCCCTCAAATATTCAACAAAAACTGTGAAATTGTGAAAACATAAAAAGGTAAACAGATGCAGGCCGGAGTCTATTAGCTTGATGACACAGATGCAATTGAAAAATGAATCTTTACAAATGTTTATTTTATATTTTCTGTCCCTTTAGCATATTCATGTTAGCCATAATATTTTGTTTTATCAAATTAATAGGAAGTTCATCATTTACTCACCCTGATGTTTTTCAGGTTTGTATGAGTCCATACAATGAAAGTGTAATATTTGGTCTCTTGGGCACCACTAATTTTGCAGTTGTTCACAACAGGCACCAGCATTTAGTGGGTCTCACAGGTTGTGAGGTGATACCAAATTAATATTATGAATTCTGGTCACGTCACAGGAAGGATGTGCAAATTGGCACTTTTCTGATCCAGCGTTGTGATTGGCTGGCCACAGTTTTCCCCCTCTGGTGTGTAGGGGTTATTTGTATAGTTTAAAGTTCAATAAGAACCATGCCTTTAAGGTTTTTCCTATGCATAATTCATTTTCAAACCAATTCCAGATCAACAGAGTCCAAACATGACTGTGCAATGTTGATCTTTCACCTATACAGTCATGTATACCTTGACAGGTAAGTTTGTACATTGTTGTGTAAAACTTTTCCAAACGTGGTGTGGAAAGGTGTTGCTATCCTAATTGTCAGCAAATAACAACTTAAATTTACTGGACTCGTATGGCTTCAGAAAGCTTGGAATAAACTGCTCAAATCATAGGGACTTTTTATGAGGACTTTATGGTGCTTTTTAGAGCCTGACAGCCCCTGGTCCCAATCCATGTTCATTGCTTAAAAACCAGACCTGCAAACTCACGAGTCGAAAAAGGTGAGATTTTTCCAAATTAAAACGCTGTTGTCGGGGGCCCGACAAACACTTACAAACTGAACTGAACTTAAATAGGGGAGATAACGAGACACGCACACCTAAAATAATGACAAGGAGCAGGAAACACAAAGTCCATGCAGTGTGACATTTGTAGGCTACTTACATTTAAATTACACTTAAGCGGGTTTTTAATAACGTTACAATAATTATTCAATGACATGAGTATGTTTCTACTCGTTTTGTTATATAAACATTTAACTGGTAACTGTCATAAAATGGATTTATTTAAACATACAGTAAATATATTGAAAAACAGGTTAAGTAAAAATACAATGAAAATGTATATATTGCATATAATGCAATATATTTAGCAAAATGCCCCTCTCTAAGTTCATTTTTCTAGCTGACTAACAAGTCTTTAGACATTGAATGGCTTTTCTGAGGTAAATGTAACATTACGTGACATTTGCAAGCTGTTATATTGACGTCTTTCCGTGGTTGCAACACTGATTGAGCAATTGCATGTGACGTGATATGGATTTTGGTAAGTTGTACTATATCTTTCAACATACCTTCTGATGTTCAGTCATGTTTATTTTGTGCTGTAACTAGTAGCAAAGCGGAAGACATGATCGGATCACATGTGCTGCCGCTTTGCTTGAGCTGAGGTGCTACAGCGATCTGTCATGCCACATTAAAGAGCACGACAGCTCAAGAGACGTCAATGGTCTCACTCCAGTTTATGGGATATTAGCCCATTTCAGATTCTTATGAGGCTTATTGTACTTGCAATTTTGCTGATTTGAAAGCGAAACTAAAATGCGCTCGGCCGCACGGGCATTCATAACGGTGCGTGTCAACGGGCGCGAAGCGAACAGAACAGAGCAAGTGTTTTCAGTTAATTCCTACTTCCATAAGAATTCATTGAAAACATCCCTACTCTACACCATTCACATGAATGACATGTTTTGATTCAAATGGTGAATTTCACAGAAAAGCGACTAGTTACATGAAAAAGGAGTAGTCTAAACATTATTTAAACGTTTCTTTGCATGTTCCATGGGGGAAAAAAACTTTTGTATGGTTTTTGTATGACATGAGGATGAGTAAATGGTGACAAAATGTATCTGTGGGTACACTATCCCTTTAATAAGAGTGTTAGTGTTAATTAAGCTTACAAATGAAATGAAAGTTCTGCTTGTTTTATAGCTATTAAATGTTTAAATGAGACTGAAATGCATCATGATTATTGAAGTGAGGTGATTAATTTATCTTCATGCAGCATTTCTCTCATGATGCAGTTCAGATGAACAGGTGCTGTGTTGTGTCTGATGAATCGATTTAGATTGAGCTTTGAAGATGGATTGATCTAACCCTCTGATCTCTTGCATCAGGCCTCTTGTGTACAAACAGCCTTGAACACTAAAGAAATGCATGGTTATATCTGCCAGCACAAAATCCAAGAAGCCTCTTGGGAAAGAGGAGAATGTGAAAGAGAAAGAGACAGAATAGAAGTTGTGGGTGCCTGTATCTCAGCTCAAAACCAACTTTAGGACGAAGTGGGCATAGCACGTTAACAAAGCAGAGGTACATCCACCTCTTCAAGGTGATCTCATTGTTTCACACTGGCCTCTCAGCCGGAACCAATGCTTTAACATCCCACTGAGTTTTAAGGACACCCCTCTCCCAGCGCATTTGGTATGGTCCAGACACCTACACAGCACTGAGGCTCTCCAGTGGGACTGGGCTGTTGAGCAATGCGGGGTGAAGCCGGGGGGTGGGGTGTCTAGTCTTCTGCTGGGCAAATATTGACGCTGAAGCCTGATGTGGGAGCAGAGCTGTGTGAAAGAGGGGAATGACAGAGGAGAACACTGGGGACTATACACACAAATGTTACGACAGTGTTATGTTCTGTTAAGTCACAACACAACAGTGTTAAGTTACCTTATATCACAAGGAGGCGTTCACACAGGACAGTGTTGTGTTAAGAACAGCACAATAAAATAAAAAGCAGGTGACGAGACATGATTTTAAAAGCTGGTCTAGTGTAGCTGCACAATTAGTTCAAGATTATGATAAGGCTACAGCTGTAATTTTTTTTTTGCCAATTTAACCTATTTGAACCAAAAATATACAGGTTGTGAATGCAATGGCAAATGTCAATTTCAGTGTATCGCCCCAATATACAGTACACTGCAGATGTGCTATGCGACAAAACTAGAACTCTCCCATTATAACACTGATGTATAAAACAGTGTAATGAGAAAAAAGTGTGTAATGTAAAAAAGTGTGATGAGATAAAATGAAATTATAAAATAATTCAGAAACCATTCTCAGCTTGTTCTAGATGTAGCCTATAACAAATAATATTGCATGCACTTGTCTCTTGTAAGTTAATTACAATATTTTAAATGCAAGTTGTATCTAGATGAATTTAAATTGAATTTAATAGGTTATATTTATATAGATGTAAATATTTATGTGAAATTAATTAAAATATATGAATAATTAAAATATCAAATTAAATATTACGATTAGTCATAATCATGCAGCCCTACCGCACATTTAACATAAAAAAACAAGCAGCAGCACAGAGGGATGCAAGAGCATGTCCTGTGTAAACGGTCCCCATTACTGCGTGACCAAGGGAACTAGAGAGAGTGTAACCGAGACAAAGAAATGAGGTGGAAAGAGGCGGGGTGAATGTTTCCCTTGTATTCATGGGTGCCTCATCCCTTAGGGGACTGTAAAAATAGCAATACTTAACATGGTCTATTTAACCATGAATGCCCTGAGATGAAGGCATATTAGACAGTTTCCCTAATCACTTGTGGCGATTCACACGACTAACTGCGCCCTGCTGTGGGTCTCTCTTCTTACTCTGCATTGTTTCTTCACAAGACCCCTCTGGATCTCGCCGGGGATGCTGTTAGATGCTGACGTTAGTCCAAGACAAAAACCTGCTTTAGTGTCGACTCTGAGAGCCACTGGCATCTCATTAGAGTAAAATCTTAGGAGGATGAATTATGATAAAGTTCTCGTCGCTTAGACTGAATGTTCTTCTAAAAATGAAAAAGTGCAATTTATATCCAGATTACCACAGTTGGAACACAGTACAGCCACAGTTTTTGCTAAGTTACATCTGGCACAATGTCAAGACGATAAATTAGGAACATTAGAGACCACAAAGGCCTCTGCATAAGATACAAAGTCGCACAGCAATTGAAAGACGCTGGGTGGACATTACAAAAAAGAGTGAAAGGGAATAAGTATGTATTTCTTATAAACAAATCTTAATGTTATGTATCTCTCTCTTCCTTTAACCCACACACACATTGTTTCACTTTCCCTCTCTCTCACTCTCAGGACAGCTGAGCTGAATGCTCCCCAGCTGAGTGGGGACAGATGGTAAGTGTTGGCAGGGAGAGTTAGACACTGAGAAACTGAAGGAGTCGAGGCAGAAATGGGTAAACCGTATCCCTCAATAATAAACCTTCAACATGCACACATTTCATACCCTGGTCCCTGGGAGAGACAGATGACCTAATCATCCCAGAGCTGTCACAATGTTTTCAAATAACTATCTGAACAGATCTGGTTTTTACTAAACAAGACAAACATATACAAAAGTGGGATATCTAACTGAAATCACTAAGGAAAGGAAAGGAAAAATAACAAACCAACACCACTACTGAATCTACAGCACACAAATACAACACGACCAGTGTAGTACGATTCTCAAACAAATTACTCTTAATTTTCTATTTAATCTTTTTGGTAAATTAAACACATACAGCTTGCAACTTAGGCTACTACATTATGTTGTGAAACTTCGATAAAAGTCGGGAATGAACAGAAGTTTCGATAGTCTTTTCTTCCCTATTGTGAAGTATATCTGAGTAAAACAGATTCTTGAACAAGAAAAAAATTAGGGCGGGACTTTATTTTGTCCATCGGGAATTGATTGGATCGCATTTGCTATTGCTGTGATGTGATATTGCATGTAAGTGACAGGTTGTCCCACCCTCACGTGTCACTGCAAGAAAAAGGGGAAGTTATTTCAAATTAAAGATTATGAGGGCACATGAATAAAAAAATTAATAAATAAATAATGATGTGCATGGATAAATTATTTATAATAAATACTGCAATATTCCATTAAAAAAAACACAACAAGAATTGTCCATTTTGATTTCATGGTGACTTTAAATAAATTAAATTTTAGTGATGCACCAAAATATCTGCAACAAAGTATGTTTTCTGTATTCAACCGATTTTCAGAAAAGTTGGGACATTTTGTCCACAACATTTGGACAAAATAATTTAGGTGATTGGTAACAGGTGAGGGTATCATGATTGGGTACAAAAGAGCATATTCACAGGCCCATGGTTCACCACTTTGTGCTAAATGTCATGAGAGAATTGTCAAACAATTTGAAAATCATATTTCTCAATGCAAGATTGCAAAGAACATGTTGAAATACTCTGAGTCAGATACAAAAATTAATAGGATCTTTTTTTACCTCACTATACCGGGAAATAACCTTATATAGCCTATTAATAAACACTCCACCTTTGCTAGCAAAATAGAAAAAGATTCTCATATATAAAACAAAGTAATAAAACAAGCAAATTAATGAGTAAATAAGCAAGTTAATAAACAAATAAGTAAGCCCCACCCCCCTCACGATAATATCGTGTATCGCCAATTTCACAGGCTGACGATAGGACAATATGAAAATGGAGCATATCGCCCAACACTAGCCCATATTTCAAATTGTTTTTTGGAAAAACAGACAGATTTCTCAGTACCGAAGACGAAAGCGACCATTCAGAATTTCACCAGTGACAGGTGCAAAAGCAAACATCTGTCATGGTAAAGGGCATCAGTGCAAATGGTATGGATGACTTGCATATGTGTGATGGTACCATGGATGTGGAAGCGTATTTTGGGATTATAACTATTAAGAAGGCATCTTTCCTGGGAAGAGAGACAATGCCAGGCCTCATTTTGCATGTGCTGGTTTTGTGGACAGAATGGATGTGCTGGACTGTCCTGCCTGCATCATATGATTATGGGGCATGTTTCAACCGAACCAGGAAAGAAAATGCCTCTGCACTCAATTGGATAGACCTACAACCAATCAGAGCACCGGAGTAAGTGACTCAACTGCACGCATGCTGGAAGAAGTAGAAGAAGATGAGTGTAAACGATCTTTGCCGGTGTTGTATAAAGAATTTAAGGATACATGGAGTACTTACCAACACGATCATCATTTTTTAGAGAAATAGTAAAGGTGAATGCATACGAACAAGTTTTCCGTTTAGGATTAGAACACGAAAATCCTAAAAATTATGGGCTTTCAAACCTTAAGAAGTATTGAAAGGGCTCAACATGATCAAGACACGGTTTGTGGTTTAGATTCACCAATAGCTCTATTTAGAATTAATAATTTTTTTTATAAAAGATTGGTTTTATAAAGATGAGCAATTCCATGTCAACCATTTTTTTTACCAAGTTTTTACCAAAAGAACAAAACCCTATTTATGTTGTACATTAAGGTCTGCATTTTACTTCATTAATGTGCTTTAATAGAAATTTAAAGAAAAAAGCCGTGAAGGGTGCACTTACAGTAAAATTACATTTTCATCCAACTAGATTTCATGTTTTCAAAAGAAAGATCAAAGGCCATCCCTTTTTTAATTTATGTCAACAGTAAGCAGAGATAGAGATGGAGACATGTCTGAAAAATAAATACCGTCACTTTGTCTAAACATCGATGATTTTTGGATTTATCAGGTTTAGTTTTATGAAGTCTTGACGCTTCAGTGCTGCGTCACGTCCGTAACGTTTTAAAGGGGTCATGACATGAGAAACCAAATTTGCCTTGATCTTTTGGTATATAAGAGGTCTTTGTACCATTAAAACTTCCTGCAAGTTTCATAGCTTAAGACGTCCTCCCGATTATAAACGAAGCATTTATTTAATCAAGCTCTAATTACAGCTCGTTGGGGATCCATGGTAAGAAGTGACGTCACGGTACGAAGTGATGTACCAGTCGTTTGCATATGACCGCCTCCAGTGCAAGACAACTACGCCTCATTTCGCATCATTGTATTGTTGTCACGCCCACAGGTGTTCAGTCGACGTGCAGCGGGTGGGTCTGTTTACAAGAAGATTGCGATGCCACGCAGATGTGCTGTTCCTTGCTGTGGACAAACAGAATGTTTGAATACGCTGCCGAACGATCCAGACGTCAGGGAAAAATGGATGCAGTTTATTTTTTGCGGACGTCCCAGTCACGGCAGTGTTAATTTAAGCGTGTGTTTCAAGGATGACTGAACTTTTGCTTAAAGATCAGGCCGTGCCAACTATTCTGGGCCCAACAACGATGCAGCAAACTGCAAGTAATGTATTTCATCTTAAAACTACTTTTAGCCAATGACGTTAGCCAATCATAACAGTGGGTGTTAACACTGAACTCTTAAAGGGGAAACACCCCCAAAACAGACTGTTTGAATCAGAGGATGAGAAACAGGGTGGGAAAAGGTCATAAATCACTAAAAGTTTAAAGTTTTTTGTCCAAAAAACTATAGCAATACTATAATTGCACCTAAGGGAACATAATAAAACAAAAACAAAAACCATGTCATGACCCCTTTAAAGATTAGCCTAAGTTTATATCATATAATAACTATTTATTAATTATGATCAACAACTCATCTCCCTTCTTTGCTCTGTTCAACCATAATAATGAGTTACGGACGCTTCATATTAAATCATATGCATACTGGCGCACATGTTTACCATGTTGCTGACGACTGATACGGTGTAGGCCTATTGATATGATCTGTTTCAGGCTTACTTTATCAGAACATTTTAGAAATGAATTTACTCTAATAACATTTTAGAAATTGCATTCTAATATCAATGAGAATATCATGGAGATGCGTGTCACAAGAATTAACCAAAACTCAGTGTATGCTTGCCTCACAGACTATAGAAAGCTTGAAAGCTTAGAAAGCTTGAAATGACTACTTTTAAATGAACCAATTCAAATCGAAATCAAATACGTCCGTTTATGTAATCCATATATGAAAGTTGCATTTCTCTCTCTAAAAGCACATCCACTGTAGGCTACTGCAGAGTCAGCGTTGTCAACATCTTTGCAGCCGATACGGACTCAGAAAACACTAGTTTATTAATACTTATTACACGGCTCTTTCTTATTGGTCAATCGCGCCATACAGTGGTATGTTATTCCTCGATAACAACCGCTAAAAACAGTTAACACAGGCTCATACAAGTTACTGAAGTCCACAGCACTATACGCTTGCAAGGAACGGTTCGTGTCGGAGGTCCTGATCACCATGTCGGGGTTTATTCTGCTATAACAACCGGCTAGACGTACATTATTCCTTACATAATGTCACATTTTTCCCCCCGACACATTCATAATCATTAGGCTACTTTTGCCGGTGCTTTGCAGCAAGCTTTATGCGTGCGCTTGAGCGCAGAATAAATTACGCCTATATCTATATTAAAGGCTCATTATGGTTTATTATATTAAATAATTTAATATACTGTAAACGTGCGATTAGTCGACTAATGGCTTAAATGAACGACTAGTTGACCACAATTTTTTTTAGTGTGGGGCAGCCCTATTAAATACCCACTAAAGGTCTCTGTTCAAGTTTTTAAAGCATTTTATATTCGTTTCCAAAATCTGATAAATTCCGCTCTCAGAACTGTCACATCCGTAACGGGGAGATTTCACATCCGTAACATTGATTTTTCCTCCGAAATGCGAAAACGAAAATTTAAATAAAATAGATAGTTTATGGTCTGTGAAGAGCCAACAACAACATTCTCCATTCGGTAGTTTGTTGCTTCTGGTTTGTGCACTGCAATTCAAAGAAAGTCTACAAAATATGTTGTTTCCCAAAAACTTTTTTGTCACATCCGTAAAGCATGTGTATTTCCCACATAACACATTTATAGACTGATATTTTTCTGATGTCTGGACTCTATTTTCAGGGGTTTAGAAAAATGTAAACAGATGATTCATTGGTAATGAATACATTCTATGAGAATTTATATTTCAAGTTTTGACTGCAGATGTCAGGTCCATAACTCTGGAATTGCTCAGATATAGAAGACATAAAACAGCAAAAACAGAACTTTTCGATTTGAGATAATTTTGTAAGTGATCCAACATGCCCCCCATCTCTCAGTCGGCTGCACTAATGCCTGCATGCATTAAGAGGCTATGCCTTATCGACCAGCACACATGGGACATAACTGGGGAGGGGAGGGGAAAAGGGAGGGGAGAAAACAAAAGGGGGTGAAAGAGTGAAAAGAGAGGTTAAGTGAGATGTTTTGAATGCACTTCATAAAGATCACATGCATTCCTACAGTCTCTTGCTACATTGAAATGAAAAATTCCTCTAGGGGAATGTCTAGCCTACAGAGGACAATAAAGCGTAATTTCTTTACATTTATCACACCCTACGTTGAAGCCTCAGGGAAAACGCAGAACTCCTTCCTGCGTACTGCGCGAAACCAAAGCCACCAAAACAAACAGCCATGGAAAACAAACAAATGCCTTCCTAATCCCTCCCACCTTTACACATATATGTACACACACACGCATGACCATCTCCACACGTGTCTCTAATTGAATCTAGATTACTAGAGCTGAGATCGATTTGGAAAACAGAGCATGAAGACGCAAGCCACAATTAAATTACAAATGCATAGAATGAGGTCGCTGCGCCGACCACAATCAACATGAGCAGACCTGTTGGGCTCATAAAGCAGGTGAGCAGGAGGCTGAGCGTTTTCTCCCCCCTCAGAGGCCCATTAACAGGGTGAAATTAAAGAGGGGGGACCTAATTAACCCCAGCCAGGAGGGATTACAGCTGCCGGTCAGCAAGTTCAGCAGACTGGATCACTCAGAGCACTTCACATTTCTGTACTGTTCCTGTCAGTGTTTCTAGGTATTCGGTTCTGCCTTCCTATAAAGCTGAGATTTTCTCTGCACAGAGACAGCAATAAGAGTTTATAGCACTAAGGGGCAGGCGAGGAGAAAAAAGACGAGAGATTGACAGCAGCCAGGGGTGTTATATTGTTATAAAAAATAGTGGTCGGGATATGAAATGGTAGCGGCATACTTGGGGTTGTCACAAATTCACAATATCAGATTTTCACTACACAATATGTGGCCAAAAGATTTCACAATAATTATATTATTGCAAGAAAGCTAACAATAAATGAAGCCAAATTCATCTTTTTTTATTTAGCATTTTCTTTTATTGGCTAGTGAATCACACTCAAAATTAGGCAGAGTTTGTGACCAAGACTGTACAAATACAAAAAAAACCCCATCATGCTCAATTCCAGACACGAGTTGATCGGCAAACTGGGGTGTCTAACAGCCCGTCTTTTTTTACACAATCCAAATAACAAACACACTGGCAAGCATTTTTTATTTATTTTTTTCAGTGCAAGCTGAGTGTCTTGCTTTCGTCTGGCATCTCGCCGACATGATTTTGTGCAGCTGTAGTAGCTACACACTGCATTATCTTGTTCTTATTTTTCTATTTTATGAAGGGTTGAATATTATGACACCCCAAGGCGTACTTATAGCACAGGAATTTTAAATGAGGAATAATGTGCTTGGGACATATGTAAATTTCAAAACTTCATACATATTCCGCTGTCGGTCACAGAATTTTTGTAAAATCAGTCAACCATTTAGGGTTTCCATAGAAAAGCATTAGAGTGAGTGTGTTTCTGAGAGAAAACTGGTGCTTTTGCTTTCCCATTTTGAGGACAATCACAATGACCATTCTGAAAAACGTAACAAATAACAGAGTTGGATCACTGTTCATTATTAAACAAACAAATAAGCATGACAAGCTGTAGCATGACAAGTGGGGATGCTTCCTCTATTACATGCATTCCTGCTGCAAACTGTTTCATGAAGTGGTGGGGACACAATCATCCATGGCAAAAAGTTGTGGAGAAATAAAATGGTAAATGACACTTATGACAAAACACCACCAACATGATGCATTGCTGGTAAAAAATAAGATCTAATTTTATTTTTAAAATCAATGGGTTTTCTTGCTGCTAAAAATTAACATTCAGCAAAGGAAAGATTTTGTATATAAATTACAAGAGTGAATATAACATTTCATAAGAAAGATGAATGATTATCAACATATTAATCGAAGTCACTGCACAGGTTTTGACGTAATACTTTTTTAAAAAACATTGCTGCTCATTTGCGCAACTTTTGTCACATAGCAAAACTGCACCTACAAACTCGCTCACTCATGCCACCACAAACCATCAACTCCTTCTCCTTCAATTATTTCTGTTCTCTTAGACGCAGTGTAAATGTTTTTCATTTATAAACCATTCTGAACATTCTGGGCCCTGTTGAAACAAGCAAAGCTCTTTCTCAAACCACCTGTTATGTGGAGCTGCAATGTCCAATTTACTTTTTCCCGAAAAAATTTGCAAAGAAAAATAAAAGCAGCCTGGTACATTTGATTAACTCAAGGACACCCAGAGATCTCTTGCCTTCTACAGTTGGATGAAGGCAGATGTTGTCAGTGTTCTCATTGAGGTCCTCTAGCAGCACCTGCAGCTGCTCTGTATGCAGAGTGTGCTTTCTTCTTTCCAGAGAAAACAGCTGGTGGCCATGAGGAATATTTCACATTCTCTATCTCCTAACTTGATCAATTAGGAGCAGTTAAGAAAGAGAAGGGTGTGATTTGGTTGGCGGGTGTGATTTGGCTGCAGCTAAACACAGCACTAATCCCCTACATAGCAGAGAGATGAGAAGAGAGAGACAGATTGCCTTCTAGACTGCATGCTTTAGAGCTTTACACTAAAAACTTAATCTCATTACTTTTAAAGAGCAAGTTAACAAATGCAAAAAGATAAAGGTGGTAATTTCAAGTCTGATGTCTGATACCCTGTCTACAATAAATATTTGTACTACTACATAAATACTGCTAGAGTGATAAATTACACACACCAAAAAAAAAAAAAGCTTTCTCCGCTCATAAAAAAAAAAAAAAAATCTTATTTTGAACAGTACATGTTATTGCGGACTACCAAAGTTTGTGGTTAGCTTGTTTTTGAAAAAAAAGTTTTCACTGCATTTAAAACAAAATTTGTCAAAATTAACACTGATTTAATCAAATACAGTAAAAACTGTAATATTGTGAAATATTACTGCTCAAGGAACATTTCTTATTAGTAGAAAATAAAAAAAAACAGCATATCTGTAAAATGGAACTCTTCTGTAACAGAACTACTGTCACTTTTGATCAAGTTAATGCATCTAATGCTGAATAAAGGTATTAACGTCTTGATGTTGAACTAGATGATCTTTATAATATGTTAAATAACCACACCATCCAACTCTTTTTACATACAATAAATAGTGCCACAGTAATGCAAGTTACACTCGTTCTCCACTGCTGCTTTTATAATCCTCAAAAATACACACAAACAAATTAATCTGTCTGGACTGTCACAGCTTCCATAATGTGGCCCACTCACCCAAAGGCAGTGCTGAATTTTCAGCAGGTGTGAGTGCAGGCAGACAGCAGCACTGAAAGTGTGGCCACGCTGGGGGACACATACACACATCATGACAACTCAACAACGAGCACAACCGGCTTTACCAGACTAAACCTCAATGTGTTTAAAGCCATGGAACATGGAAGATCCTTGGGAATCTCACTCAGTTATTAAGACCCTCAGCATGCCAGCAACAACACAGCGTGGAGCAGGAGCAGTGCTGAAACAGTTATTTTATGAATTTATGGTCACAAGGGAATTCAGACTCCAATGTGCCAGGCGCAGCAGCCCACTGATCAGTACTGTGGTCTGCATCCATCTAGACATCTCTTCCAGGATAAATAGAATGTGTTTTGTGCAATAATAACGTGCAAAAGAACTACACAAACCATGAGAATTCTGCAGTGTTGTTTGGTTTGGGTAGTAGATCAGGGGTGATTGGAATCTGGAGTAGCGATTTGACTTGAGTCACTTTCTCTGAGAGAGCTGAAGAGCATCTGACTAAAGTAAAAGACCCCGCAGTGAGCGTAAAAGTGAAGAGCACTCAAGCAGGTCCTCCTCATTCCCTCCTTCTCGTCTTGATACTGCCAGTCCTTTTTGGTTGTTAGATTTTCACACGCTCTTTTGTTTCATCTTATATTGTATCGGTAGCCTGCTCTGCAAACTCTGAGCCACCCTACAAATTCAACAACCCTTTTCACCATCCATTTCTCACACACATTCCCTGTCTTCCTCACTGTCTCTCATGATCCATGCATACATAAATCCTGTAACATATCACACGGCATATATTTAAAGGTGTACTTTACTGGCAAAATGGGATTTCAATAAAACTAGGCTGAGAAAACATAAAAAAGGCTGTAGTCTTTCCTTTTGCCAAATTAGTAGGAAACATTCAGCACCTATATTGCACTGGGCATGTTGCCGTCCAAGGCCATCAACACGTCACGTGTTGTTCCGGGGTGCAAGTAAACGTCTAGCGAGAGTTACTTTCAGTTTCCAGTGAAGAATCCAGCGCGTTGTGGGCAGTGGCTAAAGTCAGCAAAGAATTATACCGCTGCGACGCTGTACTTTCGATACAGCCTCCCAAAGCAAAACGCTGTCGCATACAGGTATGAAAGCTGTAGCCATAGTGTTCCATTTTTACCATAATGCTGTTTAAAGAGTAGACAAAGTACAATAAAAAATCCAGTGATAAACCTACCCTTACATTAACTGTTCTGTTAATAACCCTCTGTTGATCCGACTGTCCGTGGACAGGAATACAAAAATGCGGATGTAAAACCTGTAGTTTTCACAAAAACCCTGGAGCTGTCAAAAGACTTTTCCTGACAAAGAAACGTGATTTTCTCGTCCAGGTAACACGGAGAATTAGTAAACATTATTCATTTACATATAGGCCTACTACCAACATTGCAATACAATACAAAGAGGTTGAAAATCTGCAAAATTACACTTAAATACACTATCAGCACTAAAATGTAATACTAAAAATGTAAATTGTACAAAGTAAAATGTAATTCCTGGACTCTGTATACTGGGGATGCTGCCATTTTAATGACTTATCTGGTTGTATTTGTATAACCAAATCTCTCTGAGCCTTGATTTTATACATAAATCAATGCTAAAGAGCAACGAGCCCCCAAGTCTAGCAGAATCAGTGAAAACATTTGTTTAAGTTATTTGATGTCCACTGATATAATATTACTGCAATATTAATTTATGGGCTGATGATCATTTGGAAACAATAGATAAACAATTTAGATATAAAATTGTTCAATTTAACTAGACAACTTTTGTTGTCGACTGAGCTTTACAATAAAAAATAAAGTGACAACAAGAATTACAGGAGCCATTTTGATGATTGTATATTCAACAGTACTGTTCATGTCATGTGGAGCTATTCAAATCTGTTTTTAATTGTAACAAGTACAGGTGGTACAATGGAAGGGCCACATGATGACTTAAAGTACATCAAAATTGGCTTCTCCAGCAACTGTGTAACAATCCTTAAATAATGCTATAAAATACAACATAAAACATGCTAACATACATAATTGTGCCATTTTTACTATTAAAAAAGTAAAAGTAAAAAGTATGAATTTATTTACAGGGGAAGATGGGGAAAACCTATAATATGAAAATTATTAGGCTGTATAGCATTATTTGTGACAACGCAGAAAATGAAATAGCTTACGTCACAACAGATGAGATGTCAATGTCATAGACATGATGTAGTTCGGTAAATGTTTTGTTGCTAAGCAGATCAAATTTGCTGTTGTGGTCCTGGAACATTTGTTAACAAGTAGATTCATAAAGTCAAATAATATTCAGCTTTAGCATGGCAGGTGGCCAATAGGTCAGTGATGGGCACGATCCCAGACAAAAATCTAATTTTGAAAACTAATGATGTTATAACATTTAAATATATATATTCAGAACAATCCTGCTGTTACACTTGCGTCAACAATATAAACCGAGTCACCTCACAAAGCTAATCTAACTTGTGAAATTAGCATAGCGTGATATGTGTTTCTATTCTAACTGTTGCACTGAAGATGTTGACTGTCCGTCTTCGCACCTCAGCCACACAACGTAGATCATTTACGCCAGTATCTTACGGTTGTGTTTGCTGTGTTGCTTTGAGCAGGTAGCCTACTTTATCTTTTAAGTTTCTGTGAGGCTATAAAAAACATGTCTACAAACATACAAGTGTCCTCGCGTCGTATTCTTGACTTAATATATGTTTATTGACTCAAATATATGTTTTCTGCGCGTTTAGTTCATTTAAACGCGACAGACTTTTTATCATTCTAATTAGAAGCAAAGCGCTCAGCGTTACTTCTGCAGCGTAACTGAGACTAAATGTATTACAAGGATTCATAAACTCAGAAGATCGAATAGTAGCCTATATAAACCCAAAAACTATCGTCAGTGTGTTTTGAGCAGTGCCAAAAATAATAAACCCAAAAACTATCGTCAGTGTGTTTTGAGCAGTGCAAAAAATAATAAACATGAGTAAAGGACCGTGTATAAAATAAAGGGATAAAGACAAAACATTAACTGCAATAAGGAGTTGCCTTACCTCCTCTGACATCAAAATTGCGTGCCGCAGGGCACTAAAAAAAGAGCGACGTTGATTTTCAAAAAAGATCCTATAGGAAAACAGCGTCTAATCAAATTGAGGCAAAATTCCAGCTTGCAGCTCGATGACAAGGAAATGTCATTCTCAGTTCTTGCATTACATAACCTATGCTTAACCGTCCACAAAATGACTTGTCTGCAGCCAATTACATTACAAGCCAAAACTCAGTGATAATTCTGAGTCTTTCTCGTATTTTGCCAATCGATTTGTTCATTTAGACCAAAAAATTAAATCTGTACTCCCACACGCAGAAAATCCAAATCATCGCTGTTATCCGTTGATGTTCTTTCCATTTTTTTTTTTTTTTTTCAAGGGTGTCTACTCCTTAAGTTTGTCACGAGAATGAAACCGATTTGTCTGGAAGGGAAATAGCATTCATAGTCTGACCGTATGTAGCCTACCACCTCCGTCTGCTGTTTTAACTTCCTAGTCCTTCCTATTTCTAATCGAAACTGGATTTGTTTCCCAAAGGTACGCAAATCTTCCCAAATCCTTTTCCACTCTGCGCATATATTCCCAAAGAAAAAGAAAAAACCTGTTTCGTCGCGAGGTTTGGTGGAAGGGAGCGAGTTGCATCGCTTTCCTTCAGTTGCTCTTGGATGTTTCTAATTGATCTGCACTCTCAATAATCCACATAAAAAGCGAGAGTCCTTAATCCCAAACATTATGGGGCGAAAACCATATTTTATTATTCAAATATCAACTTCGGTTTCCCCGCAGCGTGATCACGGTGCTCCAGCAGGTGAATTCGCATTGCCTCACGCTCCCTGAACTGCGGAGAAGAACTCCAACTGAGCGACGCGGATGTGAGCGCGCACTGACGCGTCTGACGCTGGCGAGTTCAGAGTCCCTTTCACCTGCGTCTCACGAGATGGAGCATGTTCGATGCACACACATGAATGATTTGCTCTCGAGCTGTGTGTAGTGGCAACTCCCCTTTTCTCCAGTGCCATTGCCATGCGTAAAAGAATCTACGGGAGACGGTAAGAGAAAACATTTGCAGAAAATACAATTATCACAAAACTGTGACGGCGTGCGGGGGATACGCGTTAGACGAATCTTAAAACACGCAGTGAAGTGCTGTGGCATGTCGTTGTGGAATACTTTAGTGTGATAAGACTATCCTGCGAATGTAGTGTTGAGAGCAGGTAGCTCATAAAATATGTTTATATCCAACATTGTAACGCGTATGAGTCTTTGGACCCATGAGGAAAATTGTGCCAGTTCGTTAGGCACAATGTGTGCTTTTGCGTTTGGGAAGATAGAATTGCTCAAGTTTACTCGCAAATCGAAATCAACCGAAAAAAAAAAAACGATCAACAGTAATATAATATCCGTTTTGAGGAACATAATTTGGCCATAATGGTTTAAGACAAACTGATATTTCACGCAGTTCACAAACACATGGATTTATTTTATGGTGAAGGCATCTGCATTTGAAGTGTCTTACGAAAATTAACACTTACAAAAACTGTTTAATGCTAAAAAGCATTTACACATGAATTAGGGCAAAATAAGTGTTAAACAATTCATGTTTTAGAAATGAGCAAAGATACATGAAATGGACTGAAAACATATAAAATCTATATCATGTACACAAAGTTTAAGACTGCTATGATGCTGCCCATTCAACTTTTAAGCGGTCTTTAGATAAAGGACTAAACTGCTTTTTATAATCCTCCCCATGAGTTTAATCAAAGAAAGTTACATTTGCCTACTTTGCACAGCTGTTGCTGCTACTTCAGAACCACGGACAGAGAACAAGTTGTCCATGGTGCTGCACGCATGCAACACATTTCTGAAGCCTGAGCACACGTGATAAACCGCTAGCAGCTGATGATATATGGTTGGAAGCTCTTGGCTGTGTCTTAACTGCTATGAAATCACGTTAAGCGTTCACATCAAAGCAATGTCTAATTGAGCATGCAATCCTATCCTCATTGCAGTAAATAAATCATGCTTAATGATATAAAAATACATTGGTTCGCAAAATTAAAAAGAAGGCCAGCTCCTGATTCTCTTACGTTACACACAGCACAATGGATTTAAGTTAGCTGATCATTCGAGAGCTTCCATTCTTCCATTCAAGAACATTTGAGAATTACCACACAATCAAGGAATATCGACAGGAAAGCCAGTGGCAAGCGCTGCGGACTGATTCAAGAAACAAGGCAAGATCTCTCTAGACGACCTTACCTTTGGGACATTAGAAGAAATTTCTGCTAAATCTTGAAAGATGTAATCAACCGTGACCTGGAGGTGCACGCTTGGATTCACACACCGAAGAGCGTTCACTGGATCTACAGAGAGGATAAAGCATGACCAGGCCTCAGTAGATTCAGAGCTGTACACATGAAACCAAACCACACATATAACGTTGCAGGGCAAGCAATTGTTACAGGTCCAGAGCAGTCTGTAAGCCGTTTAAAAAACTTAGCAGTAAATGAGAGAGAGAGAGAGAATTTTTAGTGGTTGCTTAAATTAAATTTCATAAATACGTTGAGATAAATAATACATATAGATACTTAAATCAAATCACAATAAGAAAATAAAAAAAATCAAGATAGAAACCCTAACCATATGTACAGAAATTATCTAACTTAATTCTTCCACACAACTGACTGAACTCTGGTAAGTATACACGGATGGACTTAATGACATAAGCATCTTAAAATTATTAATAAAAATAAATAAACAAATTATTTGGACATTAAAAATATATAAATTACAGTTTGATATGAAATGTAATGAATTTAACTAACCTTAACAGTAAATGAGAAAGACGAGAGATAGTGGTTCATTAAAATAACCTCTTTGTTGTCTTAGGATGTGTCGCAGTCATCAAGGTAACTCTGCTCTCTCTCTGCCACCTAGAATTCGGAAAATGCAGCTGCACTGTTCAGTCCAAACTCATAATACATTAAAGTAAATAAATAAAACCTATATATACATACATGTAAACAGAAATAGACATATGTAGGTAAAAAAAAAAATTAATATATACAAATAACTGAATATTTTGTGACCCAAACTATATGTAGGGTGGTCACAAATTATTGTACAAAGGTTCAACAAACATTTTTTAGCGTGTAACCTCTGTGCCACTAGCAGCAAAAAATGACTATTCAAGCTGGTAGACAGGAGACATATTAAACAAGCAAATTTTAGGTTTTTTAACCTTTTAATTAAGACTGGTAACATAACTAAATTTAAATCATTTTAAGACTTAAGGGATCCCCAGAAGTTTACAGAGGCCCCCTAGTGGGCCCCTGAGATCCACTGCCTTAAAGTATAAATATTAAGAGCAGTTAAATAATTCTGATGGATTTAAATCATGGGAAATAGTGGATATTAGGTTCCCTTGGGGTAAAATAAAGATTAAATTAAGCTGGTTTTGACTGTGGATTTGGTATCATTATTGACTTATTTCAAAAAAGAAAAAAGAAAATGCACAACTTTCTTTAGTTCCTTCTGTGGCTTTCCAAAAGCCAATCTTTCAATGTTCACTGGACTTGCAATTCCCCAAAATAGTAAAACAGGTAAAAATAGGTAAAAAGGCTCTGCAGGGTTCTTGTCGTCGGCTAGGCAACCCCCTCCACTAAACAGGGTACCAGCACTAGAGCCAAGCCATAAGCCTTCATAAAATATTCACAGCAAAGGGGCGTCTACAGCTGTTCTCTTTTTGTTGGGAGAACAAACCAAACAATGCAGCTATTTTTGGGTTCTATTCCCACTCTCTGTACTGTCTTTAAGCGTCCATCATCAGAGAGAGTAAACCAGAGCTCACACATCTAAACCCACTATCAAATGGTGCTGAGCATCTCTGCCAAAAGTGCATGTTCAAACGCCACAGTCAGCTGATCCTCATCGCCCTAATGCAAAAGAAGAGTAACTATAGTGCAGATGCTGTTGCCAAAAAGAGACTGAAGTACTCCTACATCCTTCCTGCTAAAAATGGGGAGTAAATTACACAACTGTAGTCCATGCATATGACGCTAGGTGTTATAAAATACACTGTTATAAATAATGTTAACACTTTACAACAAAGCTGTTATTCATTATCATCATTATTAGTTAATGCAATAATCTTGATTAAAAAAAAATACTTTCCTGAAAATCATTTTCTTTTCTTTTTTTTGCTGCTGTTGTTGTTGTTGTTTTCGGTCATAAAATCTACAATGTTGCTCACAGTCACATGCCACTTCTCCTGTGAGCTCAAAAAGGAGATTGGTGTGTATGATATTGATGACCTCACCACAACTCTTTTCTGACTTGTCAAACTGACAGTGTTACAACCGACCCCATGTTACAACACTCCCCAGTCACCCCTAAATTTCTTTCCAAAACAAATAAATAAATAAAATTGTAAAAGTGTTACACAACTAAAATAAAGCCTGAGAAAAAGCAATCAAGGTCAGATTCATATTTAAATGTATTCAATTTATAAAAATTAACTCTAATCTGTTCATGCGACAGTAGTGTTCACCCAAAATTCACCCATATAATAAATATACTTTGAGGTCCTAAATGCATGCTTATGTACCTTAGTGGCATTCTCATTAATTCCTGCAATTGAATTAAGCAAATTAATAAATTCTCCTTTCATTCTACATAAAAGTTCTGTCCTCATGAATCTGGCTCTGGAAACATGTCTGCTATACTAAAATCTGGCTATAATCCAGCCTCATTTTAAAATGGACCTCACAGCCTGTTGCAGCCTGACAAAAAAAAAGACATTAAAAAATTATGTGAGGGTTCAGCTATATTCGGTCTAATTTTCAAATTCACTAATATTCACTAATTCATTTTCCTGACATGCTCACCAATGCATGATATTAATCGTCCAATCAGTCACTCAAAACTCCATTCAGGGCATTTTCACACCTATAGATCCTTTGTTTTGTTCCAAAACAGGGACTTAATTTGTCACAATGTTGCATTTTCATCTTGGTTTGGTTTGCTTTCACAAGGCAACCTTTCAAAGCGTACCAAATGTGTTCACACAAGTCATATGTGAGTAATGTCCTCTTATTGGTCAGCGTTTCCTCTGTGTCATACATCAAGATGATTGACAAGTTCGCTCCATGAGCTTATTGTGGTTTTATTTGCAACTGTCGAGACACACGCAAACACTATATGTATGTAGCTGTCATTCCCGTTGTTAAATTATATATTACGTTCATATTAATACTGCAGCAAATTCAAACACGCTCTCTCTCTCGATCTCCCAGCGTTGTCTAGAGGTTAACTGTGTCAAGACACACGCACACACTATACGAATGTTATAATGCAGCTAGAGGAGAAATCAAGGCTTCATCAGGACAGCATTCTCGCACGGAGAAGCGCAATTGACCGTTCGCAAAGACCCAACCCCATTAGTTACTGTCGCTATGTCCGACAAGCTACCGGTTCCAGCCATGGTGCTCCCACTGTCAATTTGTGCACCCCCTGGGGAAACAGTGAATCATTTCTGGAATTTTTTTTTGTTGATTTCAGACAGAAGCAGACAAAGGTCTGCAATATGCTGTCGAGGGATATATTCAGGATGTGAACTTGACTCGTAATGAAAAAAACAATATAAAGATTGAAGCTATAGCCTTCAGGTCACAGGGGAAAAGTGGACTACCGCATCACCTGGCGATTGAGACAACAACATTAAAGAACAACACTGTTCCTGTAAAGCTGGGTATATAGCTATCTATTCACTATTAAAATCATTAAAAGCAAAAGCAGTATACCTTTTAATGTCACATTCAGTAAGTCATCAAGCGTTAGCTAACTACCGTAACATTATTAGTGTGCTGTAACAACATAACGTGTGGTTAGCTCCACAGGTTTCTGCACCCATGTCGTTGGTCTTATCTATACCCTGGACCTATGTAAAGCCCAAAATATTAACAGTATGTCAGCCCAGTCCTCCACAAGCCTGCCACAACAGTGTCATAAGCCAAGAGGCAAAAAAAATAACACCGCTGCCCGTAACAGCTGTTGTGGTGGTAAAGGCGAAGACAGACCGAAAAAGGAAACCCATCTTCTGTCACTACAGCAAAGACAGGTGAGTCATTTTTTTTATGCTTTATAAATAAGGACAGAAATACCAAATTTGATAAACTAATAACTTAATGCAGTGTTGGAGTATCAGTAATCTGGACTTTTATGATACAAATAGACATGAATTTTGTATATTGCAGAGCCTTGTCTGAAGTGACAGATGAGGATTTGGAGTTACTGAGAGAATTATCAGGGACACCTATGAGCTACACAGCAAACAGGCCACCAATAGATGTAGCAGTAGGTCAGGAAAAGTACCCTCTTGGAAGTGGTTTGGAAGTGAACTAACATGAACAAACAATGAATAGCTGCATTTTTATTAACTAACATTAACAAAGATTAACTAATACAGTAACAAATGTATTGCTCATTGTTAGTTCATGTTAGTTTATACATTATACATTTTATTCATTCTAATAGCTTGTGTGACAGGCAGACAGAAATCATGGCCACACGAGTTAACTGCAGCACTTTGCTGTCCCTATGTGGTTTCTTCAGCAGCCTATGCCTGAATAATGTGCTGCTGGAAATTAGACAACATACACACCACAAACCATATCTGGTTTATATTTCCTAACATGGAATTAGGGATGCTACCAGATACGATCTTACATTTTTTGACTTTGGCTATTGCTCTTTCTACATGCACTCAGTGTTTGGCTATTTTCTTTGTCATCTCAACATCTGGGAATGGCATTTGAAGATTTGACTTTGCAAACGGAGGAATGTTTAGATTAAGGCCAAGCTCCTTCACATCTTTCTCAATGAGAAACCCCTTATCCACCATGAGCCCATCACCTTTCTTAAGGTAGCCACACTGAAGAAGACCTTTCAGTAAATCTCTGATTTTGCATGAATAGCTCTTGGTCAGAAATGGATCCCGTGTAAAGTGTAGATGCAAACATAATGGAGCCACGAGGATCACAGACTATCAGAGACTTAAGTGTGCTAGTAGACTTGTAGTTAGAATAAGTCTAACTTTGCACTAACAGTGAGCTGGGTTTCTCCATCTTTATCTCTGTGCAATCAAGAATTGCAAAAGTTGTTGGAAACTCTGATTTGTAGTTGCCTGGCATGTTTTCTGTGATGATGTTCCTGTGTGGCCAAACAGACACATTACCTAGCCTACCATACATGAAGTCAAACCATGAACTAAATAAAGTGCTAACACTTTGCATATCAATTTGAAATTTGAAAGCTAGCTCTTTGAGGTCGAAGTTTTGTCTTAGTCTCATAAGTACAAGTAGAAATTGTTGACATAAAGGCATTTGTCGGATGTGCCTATTCAATTTCTCATATGTCAAGAGGATGTGTGTTTGTGGTACTGTGTCTGTATCTGGTAAAAAATTCTGAAAAGTTTATTAAACTCATCATAAGTGAACCCAGTGAAGTTTCGGAAGTAGCTAGGGACACTGCTGTTATTTATCACCTCGGCTGTTAGTGGGTAAGGAGCCTAACAAGTTCGTATTTTCACCCTTAGCAAGTCTTTTTCTTTTTCTTTTTGAGCAAGAAGAGTCTTCAGTTGTTCCAGTTCCACCTGTTTTTCTTTCATCTGGGGTTGGTCATCTATGCCCTCTGTAAACATAAGAATGAAATGATTAGAACTTTTTATTGATTAGAACAATATTGTTTTATTAAAGGCACAGTATGGCATTTTTCGCCACTAGGGGTCGCTAACCTATTTACAATAACAAAGGCGTAGATTGATGACGCAACATTTGCTAAGAATTATGGATCTTGTCGTCAACGTCAAGCCGACTGATCTAATAATGTTTATGGATGACTGAATACATCAATGTTTTTATCATGACTGTGATATGAAGCAAGTCGGGATGGCTAAGAGACAGATATAAAAGGAAGATATAAGATACAGTCCCGCAGATATAAAAGGAATATGGACATTTCATTCTACCGAACTACACGCACAGGTGTTACTACTCACAGGTCAGTTTATTAGACAAATTAAACTTGTGAGGTAACGCAGCGCTGTTTCACTTGGTCTAACATTACACTATCACACTAAACTGCATTTGAATGTGTTGAAATGTATGTATTAGTCTGTCTGTATGAGACTAGCAGTAAACTAGATCAACATTAGAATAACATACAGATCATATTCTGACATTTTATCATTGTTGAACTATAAAACATTGATTAGTTTTATGTAAATGTGCTCACCTGTTTAATAAAGTACATGTAGGAGTGGTCGAAGTCTCGGACGTGGAGCTCTCGTTTATATACTGTCCATGGGAGCTCTAGGCATCTCAAAAACACCGCGCTGATATTGATTCTCGTTTTAGTTCTCCTTTTTTTATCCAAAGTCTGCTTGTCATGGTCCATAATGTTTGAACGAAACAACAACAGCGTGCAAATAGACATTGCGAACTACAAAGTTGTCCGCGTCAGTCGCTTTGGTTACTATCAGACGGCTCTGGTTCATAGCTCTGGTTGCCATGGCAGCACGAGCGGAAACCAGGGACAACGCGGATATGACGGCATTGGCAGCGACAAAATGGAAATAAAGAAACGGGACGTTTCTCAAATTAAATTACAAATTTCTCCTGGTTTAAAAGTTGTTGGAAACAGTCGGGATAATGTAAGTACACAACTAAAAAATATATATAACATAGATATAGTGATTTTTGCTATTTTTAAAGCAAAAAAGTTACATATTGTGCCTTTAACACAGGACATTGTAACGGTGGCAGCCCCAAATCAAATTTGACTTAAATTTAAATTGTTCAGGCGCCAGACAAGTAAAACTTGTCAAGTAAAAAAATATATATATATGTAATGAAGTTCAATTTCCACGAAGATAACTCAAACCACTGTTACACAATTTTTTTTTAAAATAAATTCCTTCAAATACCCACATTAATATAGAATAGGGCTTAAA
The DNA here is from genome assembly GCF_963993115.1 of Abramis brama. Taxonomy (NCBI): domain Eukaryota; kingdom Metazoa; phylum Chordata; class Actinopteri; order Cypriniformes; family Leuciscidae; genus Abramis; species Abramis brama. The sequence continues at coordinate 28,064,723 of NC_139963.1, read as the reverse complement.
TGACACATTCAGAGATTGAAGGGTTTGGTCAAAAAAATATATATTTTAGGAAAACATTTTGCACACACAAAAAAAAATTACACAAAGTTACATTTTCACAGAGTTTGTATTTTTTTCCTTTACCTCACATGACAAATGATGATGGACATCATCACTAATACCTGAGGCAGGCGAACGAACCAGGCTGGATTGTGTTGCACCAGGCAGGCGAACGAACCATGCAGTAGAGCTTAATTTCTCCATCACTTTGACGATCGCACCCAGTCAGCGCATGCACAGAGATTCCAGCAAAGAATAGCAACGACCTTCAGGTAGCTATAGCGCGTGTCCCACTCCGATAACAACCTACACGTTTTTTTTGTTTTTGCTCGCTCCCCCCACTTCCGTTTCTAGCTCTCTTTTATATGCAATTTCCTCATTGGTTTCCGCCCATTAGAAAAAATTAAAAGCTGATATGGATTTCTTCCATATCGCCACAACATAAACAAAATGTAAATAACTCAAAAACATTGCAATATTTTTTTTCTTCTTTCTTGTGTGTGTAGCTCCCATTATTGGACATTTTACAGTATTCCCTTTGCCACCACAGCCAAGCACTTTCTGCAAGGTCCTAACAAAAGATCAGATGAAATGCTATGATGCCATGATGGTCTCAAGGTCTGAATCTGAGGCACTGGAGAAACAAACCAGACAACAGAGCATCAACAACATCTGGCATTATGTCCGCTCTCCTCGTCTTACTTCATCCTCTTTCAAGAGTGTATACTCCAGGAAAGCAGAGTACAAGCAGCTTGCCACCAGCATGCTGAGGAAGAAGACATTGCAAACCTCAGCAATGAAGAGAGGCCTGGAGCTTGAGCCAGTTGCTGCAGCCCAATACACAGGGGTCACAGGAAATCAAGTGTACATGTGTGGCTTTGTTGTCAATCCCAACACCCGCCATTTAGGTACATCTCCTGACAGGAAAGTCCTTCAGTGTGGCTGTGACAAAAGCTATGGACTTTTAGAAATAAAGTGCCCAGACCAGTACAAGCACAGTGGTGACACGTACAGTCTCAAACGTAATCATGAGTACTATTACCAGGTTATAGGACAGATGGGAATAACTAGGATGCCATGGTGTGACTTTTTTGTTAAATGTGACAATGACTACCATCTGGAATGCATTCAATTTGATGCAGAAATGTGGGAAAAAATCAAATCTAAACTAGTTAGTTATTTTTTGAGCATTTCCTACCAGTCCTGTGAATTAGACATCACTAACAAAAAACAAAACACATACCCATTTCAGTGATCAGAGTGCTCTCCTCTGTAGTGGTATCCTCCATTAATGATTCTGTTGCCATCTCTCCTGTAGTACCCATGTCTTGTAGATCACACCCGATCAATAATATGCTTAGCAGGCTATATAACATCTGATGTGAATGTAATTTGTAATGTCATATGTATAAAATAAAAAATATTGCATTATTGTTATTATTTTTATTTTTTTTATATGAATGACCAAAAAATGACCCGTCACGTCAATGACCCATATAAGAGAATCACCTGATGTTTTCAGTATTATCTGGCATCCTGTCAAATCGTAGTCTTTTCCTTGGTGGCACTGACACTGGTCGCAACTTTGGCGGACGTCTCGCAGGTGTAACGTTATTATGGTCATATGTCAATGCTGGCAGAGGATCAGGGTGAGTGAGTGTCGGCTGGCAATCAACGAAGTGCTGGAGTTTAATGACAGAGGAATGGACTTAGTCATCCTAAATTATGTCTTAAGTATCTTAAAAGGAAATTCATACAGTACAGACAAGGGGCAGAAATGTCAGGCAAAACTTCTTTAGGCTCGCTAATGTTTAGCTAACTGTTAGCTACCGTAGTTACGTTAAAGGTCCCATGACATGCTACTTTTTGTAGGCTTTAATATAGGCCTTAGTGGTCCCTAGTACTGTATCTGAAATCTCTTTCCAAAAATTCAGCCTCGGTGCAGAATTATAGCCACTACAAGCCAGTCCCAGAATGAGCTTCCTTCAGACGGGCCGTTTCTGTGTCTGTAGCCTTAAATGATAATGAGGAGGAGAAAGGCGGCGCAAGGTGGAGGGTGGGTGTGGCCTTGACCATCTTGCGCAACGGTACCATGCATGTTTACGTTGGATAACTGTTATAGCAATGGCACGAAGACACGCAGTCTTTAAAGCATTTCAGTTTGACCCAGAATCTGATCCGGATGGAGAAGCAACGGATGAAGAAGTTGCAACTCAGCGGCTCCAGCAGGACGTTTCCGAATGGTTAGTTTAAAATATTATGTCTGGATACGGTACTTTATTCGGATGGTTTACAGTTATTATCATGTAGCTAACGCTAACCTACTGTTGCCTTTTCATGAGAGATCTGTAATGTCTGTATTTATCTTATTACAATTACATCAAGCTCTGCGATCTTGAAATGCGGATATCGCGCGCGCCATATAACCAACAGGAAAACGGTTATCCAAATAACAAAGAAGTGTACAACACTCGCGTTACAGTGTGTGTATTCACACACACAAACTGCATAGCTGCATAGCTAATGTTACAGCCACATTCTACGTGTAACAATCTAGGTAACCATAAACAGTAAAGCAACACACTTATATTAGTTGACTTACTTGTCCGAGGTGTGTGTAGCTGAGTTAAAGAGAGTGATCCAGACTTTAGTTTCAGACGTTCAGCAAGCCCAGCTCTGTATTGACCCTTCGGTGTTCATTTGTACATCCAATTATTGAGCAATTATTATGCTTCGCTCGCTCAAAAGCCATGATATCTCTCGTGGACAAACTAAAATCGCGCGCGCGTTCCTACTTCCTAGCGCATTTTCTCATGGGCGGAAAATATTCTCTGGGCGGGCAAAGCAGAGACAGGGGTGGTAACATTTCCTCCTTATGACGTCCTAAAGAGGAGATTCAAGATCAGCGCGTATGAGCCTCCATTTTCTCAAAGGCAGAGAAAGATAGCAAAAGCTCGATTTACACCGATTGAAATTTCTAGAAACTTGGGGACCGTATACAGGCTAGGGGAACTCATATTAATGTTAAAAAACCTCAGAAAGTGAAAATTTCATGTCATGGGACCTTTAAGCTATTAACAATACATTTCTCCGGTCACGACAAACTGTAAAACATGTTGAAAATAAAACAAAGACTGTGCTACACAGTTAAAAAGGTGCAGTGAGTATAATTGAGTTAACATTACCTTTGAACACACCTTTGATGTGTTTGGCTGTGGAATGATTTCTCAGCTTGTCCAAACTCAGTTGCTGGTGAGGCCGTCCACACAAACGTATCCATTTCATACACTTCTCCAGGTTTCTGGCAAGTTTAGGGAACGGGTGAAATTGTACATTGCCCAGCCTTTCTGGGTACCTGCTGTCTGCGTTGCAAGTCTCATATGAGCACCGCTTCACCATTTTCTAAGTTAATCGCCGTTGCTAGTCTACTACGCCTGGTTTGTCGGACAAAATGGCGGATAGTCACAGGGGCACATAATATCGGCGCTATGATTGGTCAGATCGCCTGTCAATCAAACTCCCTGCGAAGGGTCAATTACACAACATTCTAAGATGAAGAGGTGCTCTTTTGGTTTTCAACTGTGATAACTAATGTGCTCACTCACAGAATCAGACACTACTGCTATTTATATAGTACATTTCCCGTTATGAATTGGTTTGTTGGTCCGTTGGGTCGTATTCCTTTCACACCTCAAGCGAATCGCCTCAGAGTTCGTTTGCAATTGGCCCAAGACCACCTCGTTCAGGCGGTCTCGGAGCGATTGTTTTGGTGCGGATCTGAGCAAAATTGCCGTGTTCACATATGCCTAAACGAACCGAACCAAGGGAGAAAACGCGCCAGTTTCCGAAACAAACGCTCAGGTGTGAAAGCACACTCAGATGACAAATGACCTTTTCCAGCTCTTGACAGACATACACAAGCAAACCCTAGAGGAGTAATGTGAAATCTGGCAGGCCACCAACACCACTAGTAGATTTTGTTAACTTTACTACCTCACACAAGTCGCCCAGCTTGCCTTTCTCCCCCTGCGGAGATGTTGAGGCAAGCTCTGATTGGTGTTTATTCCTCTAAACAGCCCTGCATCTTCACACCTGCTGTCATACGACTCCCTTCTCCACAGACATCCCATCAGGATCGGAGGAAAAGTAAACAGAGTAGTTTGTTGTTCCATAATTCTATTATGGCTATTTGCAGTATTGATTCTCCAGTAGAGTAGAGAGGAACAAGTCACCCAGGCTACAGGAGGGCCACCGAGGAGAGGCGGAATAAAAAGTCAGCCGTCGCTAACCCCAAGTGACACAAATTACTCTGAGTGACATGAGCATTCTCTAAACTCAGTGGGGAATGATGATGTGGCATTGATTAGAATTATTTAAATGTCACTCCTGTCTTCTGAAGGGTAGAATGTGAGGAGGCAATGCAATTTTTCACAGCACTTCATCTTTTTGAAGATGAGACAACAAAATTAGCAGCACTCTTCTCTTCCTGTCCAAACCTGCCCTATAGTCACAGTGTGTTAGGGAAATAAAGCAGGTTGCCAACTTTTTCGCTTTCATCCCGGTTGTTCGCGAAATTTGTTTTACAATCAGAATAATAATGACAAAGTGGCAGTTGTACAGCCACTGCCTTAGGCAGTACAGCGCAGTAGGCAGAGAAAGCAGGAAAGATTGCATTACGCCTTCAGGAAAGGACGGAAAGGTTGTGAGACAGCACTACCTCGGACTGAAGACGAAAAAAGACCCCCATGAGAAGTTTCGAGATGTACTGTATAGTAACAAACACACTAGCACACACAGATAATACAAAGTTTCTCACATGCACATACACACATTTACACTTTAAAGAGACTTTTCAGCACCTGGGTGGCCTGACAGAGATGACAAGGTTCTTATCAGCTCAAACCCAGTGAGTCAAATGGGACCAGAGCGAGAAAGCGACAAGATGAGAGAAAAAAGAAAGGGAGAGAGTTAGCAGAAGAAAGTGAGAGACACTGTGATAGACAGAAAGGGTGTGTGTGAAAAAAGAGATTCTGGAGTTACCCACCACTGCTCTCAAGTGTGAGAGTTCCCTTATGCACACAACTGATAAAATGAAACCTTGACAACAGAGAATTCAGATACATTTGGTGTAAAATACTGTTTTGAAATGAGCCGATTTCAAACGTGAAGAGATACCAAAGTATCCAGTAAAGGTGTGTGTGGACTGTGAAATATGCACCACCACAGAAGAACAATAACACACATCATTCCAAGAAATCCCTATCGGGCATCATCTCACAGAAGGATGAGCTCAACTGTCGTTATGAAGTGAGTTTGGAGTAAACGCGTGTTATTAAATGTTGTCTTTTGTTGGACAAAAGGTTCATAAATGCCTCTCATGTTTGGAAATATGTTTGACCCGTGTTGTTTTTTTAAATGCACGTCACAAGTGACACAAACTCAGTGCTTTACAGAACATGAAAGCATACATCAATGACAAGCTGTGCATAACAAATAATTGCAGCCTTTGCGATTTCAAAATCATGATAAGCCAAATCGGTTTAAGTGCGATTACATGGAAATTGCGATTAATCGTGCAGCCCTACAATATACTAAGTAAGAAATGTAAATAAATTGTTTTGAGCTCTACATTTAACCCAAGCAGAATCATATTTTTGCAGTACCTGGGTCTTGACCCAAAAATGGGTCACAGGTTTGCTCTGATAGGAGCAAGGACAGAAGAAAAAAACAATGCTAAATGCAAAATAAAATGATTTAAGTAAATTAATAAACTTAGTAGGGGTGTTTCTATGATGCATCGCGATGCAAACGAGGACGATTTGGTATCGGTTCAGTAATAGACCATAACCGATTATAATGTACTGACGCTTTTCTGACGTCGTTTGTCGTGTACGTGCTTTGTCGCGGTAGCATACAATGGCAGAGGGAGAGACACAAGTGCGAGTAATTAAAAATGCTCCAACTACTTTAAAAGCCATCATTTGGGCACATTTCAGCTTTTATAAACAACCTGGTAAGCACAACCTGGAGAAGACACACGCTGTGTCATAAAATATGCAAGGGGCAATACCACTAACTTGAGAAATCACGTCAGCCATTTTCACCCGAGCTGTTAACGCCTGTCAGTGCCAAGGTGGATCCAGCTCAGCCAAAAATAGATCAAATTATATCAGCGTTACCGCCCAACTCGGAGAGAGGGCAGAGAATTACCAGAGCAGTGGCAGCTTTTATTGCAAAGGATATACAGCCCTTTTCTGTAGTGGAAAACCCCCGGGTTTCGCCACCTGTTGAAAACACTGGAGCCGCGATATAAGCTTCCCTCTCGCAGCCACTTCAGAAAAGATTATCCCGGAACTCTACCACGAAACCAAAGCCCAGGTAATGCCGTCAATGAGCCAAGCTCATCGAGTTGCAATAACATGTGATTCTTGGACTTCGGTTGCGACAGTCATATGTGACAATAACGGCACATTACATTAGCGAGGAGTGGAAGATTTTATCTCGTGCTGCAAACGAGAGCCGTTTATGAGTCTCACACGGGTGCTCATCTGGCAGAGTTACTGTCTCATGTTGTGGATGAATGGCAGCTATCACATAAGAATGTAATGCTTGTGACAGATAATGCGTCAAACATGATCACTGCAGCTCAATTCGGAACATTCCTTCACGTAAAATGCTTTGCGCATATGCTGAATCTGGCGTCCCAGCACACGCTTAAAGTGGCCGCGCTCTCCAGGCTTTTGGGCAGAATCCGACGAATATCAACATTCTTCCATCGCAGCACCACAGCGAGCCACTGTCTGAAAGTGAAACAGCAATGTCTTGGCCTGAGAAATCATAAGCTGATAACAGATGTTGCAACAAGGTGGAACAGCACATACGACATGGTCGAGAGGTTCTTGGAACAACAACCTGCAATTTGTGCCACCTTGCTGTCACCAGAAGTCAGAAAAGGAGAGACAGATCTGTGCACTCTTACTGAAACAGATGTGACAAATGCAGAGGATGCTGTGAGAGCATTAAAGCCAATGAAGAATGCAACAACACTGATGTCAGAAGAGCGCAATACGACAGTTTCTCTCATTGCTCCTCTAAATGCGTAACTCCTCCAGAATATGTCAGACACCAACGGAGACTCACACATGATCCATGAGATCAAGAATGCGATCAGAACAGATCTCCTGAAGAGGTACAACAGTCACAGAAAAGGATCCTTCATACAGCCTCTGCCCTGGATCCCCGATTTAAGGGAATGCCTTTTCACACAGAAGAGGAGAGATCGGAGGTATAAAGAGCACTGACAGAGGAGGCTGCAGCCTTGGAGGTAATTCTATCATGTTTCTTGTACAATATATAAAATTAAAACAAACTTAAATGCTCATAATATTAATAGTAGCTAAAATGAGTTAAAATGTTAAGTCATTTATTAATTATTATTCTTTTTTCTTTTTTTTTATTATAACTGAAAAACAGTTATAATCCTAATATATGTGAGCTTTTGTATTGACTGAGTGCACTGCCACTGTCTAGTTTAATTGAATTTTCAATTATTTTGTTCAAACACAGAATGAGGGTACACCTAGAAGGACAAAAGTGGATGAAGCACCTGAGGGAACAGGAACTTTAGGAGAAAAAACATCCATGGAAGACAAGCCCTCTGCTGCCCCCAAACGAAAGGCCTCATCGCTGCTTGTGGGTTTGCTGGGATAGTCTTTCACTGACACTGAAGGTACAGTAGAACCCAAGAGCCCCTATGTCATTGCTAAGGAGGAAATGGAGGCATACTGTAAAGCTCCATCTCTGCCTCTCACTGAGGACCCTTTGAACTGATGGCGTGTCCATGAGGTCACGTTTCCTCTGCTCTCTCGGCTGTCAGAGCGATACTTGTGAATCCCAGGCACAAGCGTATATGCAGAGTGAGTTTTCTCCACAGCAGAAAATGTGGTCACTGCTAAAAGAAGCACTCTTAAATCAGAGCATGTGGACCAGTTAGTGTTCTTAAAGGGGGAGTACAATGGTGTTTCATGTATTCAGAGTTGTTTACAGTGTTAAAGAGATGGATTCTCATGCTAAACATGGCCAAAGTTTTTAAAAAAATAGAGTGGAACTCCTTATATGAGCATTTCTCTCGGAAAAGCACGTGGGCACACGTCGACCAGAGGAGAGCGAGACTGCGCACATCAACGCGCTTCAACAGGAAATCATCGGCAGCACTGCATAGGATTTGTTCAAGAATGTCTCCAAAAAAGTGTGTTTTTGGATGTGAGGGAAAGCTTACCGTGTTCAGCTTCCCAAAGAACCCAGCGTTACAGGAACAGTGGATGCAGTTTGTTTTTCCGGGGCAGCAAGGGAGTGTAGCAAGTGCGGTTGTGTGTTCTGGTCATTTCAGTGACGAATGTTTTATTAACAAGGCCCAGTTCGACGCCGGATTTGCAGATCATCTAATGCTTAAGGATGGAGCAGTACCAACGATGAAGGTTCACGGTCGTGCGTTGGAACCGCAGGCGGTGAGTAAAACTGCTTCAAATGTCTATGTGATGTTAGCTATCGGCGCGTAAGCACCGCCCACACGGCACGCCTCCAGCTGCTCGTTTTTTTCCGGAAAGACTCGGTACAGCCTATCTTTCTTTTATAAATATAATAAAACTAAAGACTTTTTGGAGATATGAAGGATGCAATACTACTCTATAGGTACTCAAGATTAACATGAGATTGACTGAAACTGAGTGTTTCACCCCCCCCTTTAAAGAAAAATTTACAAATTCCCAAATGCTGAGCAGTGACTCATGCTGAGCAGTTTGTGATGTTTCGGGAAGATCCTGTGCCCAGTACGGTTATTTTATATTTGCTTTTATTTTGTGTATTTAGTAAATATGGACAAGACTATGTTAAAGACAAGTTCACTAGCAATAAGGATAAATTTGCTTTGTGTCAACCAGAATGTGTTTTGAGAAGTAAATCGGTGGCCTTGAGCATGAAATTATTTAAAAAGATTTAAAGATCAAAGTTGTTGTTTTTCCTATTCATCATGTCATGGTAATAATTTTGAATATCACTGGATAAAGTTTAATAATTTAATGTAAGGCCATTTTGTTTACTTGTATTTACAACATTTACTTATATTGATTATATTGTAAAAAAACAAACTCAAACTATAGCTTAAGAATGTTATACCGCTCAATTAATTGTTTTACAAAACAGATTAGATTAAAAATTATTACTTAACTATTATTGCCTATAACTGATTATGCGGATGTTGTTTATCAGAACACAGCCGTAACCCATCTTAAACCTTTGAATGTGATTTATAATAGTATCTGCAGATTTGTTTTGAGGTGTCCATTTAGAACTCATCACTGTCAAATGTATCAGTCATTGAATCTTCTTTCACTAAATGCTTGACGACAGTTTCACTGGTTGCAGTTTGTTCACAAATGCATTTTCTCAAACTACCCATCCTATCTGAAACAATACTTGACTCCATATTAAACTCCATATTACAGCCTAAGAGACACTGACCATCTTTTCTTTTCTGTACCAAATATATCCAAAGAAAGTGGGAGGAGAGCCTTTAAATTTAAAGCCCCTTCTGATTGGAATGGTTTACCTAGGTCTTTTAGATCGATCTCCTCTTTTCACCAGTTTAAGATGTCTCTTCTTAATTATTTGCATACAAGCTGCAACTGTTTTCCTCATGCTTGATATAAAATATATATATATATATATATATATATATATATATATATATATATATATATATATATATATATATATATTTAACTTTTTTTTTTTTTTTTATCAATTGTCTATATGAATGACCTTAACTGTTTATTGTCTAATCTAATGGTTGGATTTGGTGAAGATATGGGTGGTTTTGGTGTGATGGAGAGCTTTTGTCTTTGTTCTGTTAGTATGTATGTATATATGTGAAGTATGTTTTTCTTGAGGTCCCCTCAAAAACGAGATGGCACATCTCAAGGGGTTTTCCTCTTAACAATAAATTTGAATTTGAACAAACAACTTGCCCTGAAGCAAAGCCAGCTGAGAACCACTGATATATGGAATAAACAATGAGATTAATAATCCATAACCATAGTCAAGCAGAATCACAAGAATATGACTCTCTATTAAAGCCTTTGGATATGTTGCAACAAACTACATATGATTGATTCCTATTCTACCTTTCAGTATTTCCAGTACTCAACAGGGAAATGTTAAATTTATGAAAACAATATGAAACAGTTTAAGCTGCTTGTGTAAATATTTTAGTATTACCGTCTTATCTTAAAGTAAATAACAACACTGCATGGGTTCCATGTAAACATAGTCATTGTGTTTGGATGCACACAGGCTCAGCCACAACCAGGTATTCTCATGAATTGCTCTGCCTTCAGGCAGCTCACTCTCTCTCTCTCTCTCTCTCTCTAAAGCACAAAGCTATATAAACAGACTTTCATTACTTTTCATTATCTGTCTGGGTCAATGAGCAGCTGCGGTCTGATGCACTGGTTCCCAATAAAAACTGTTACTGAATGAGACCACCAGAACCCCTCCAACTGACTCATGCTGACATATTGTTACATACGGCGTAGACTCCTGATTCCACTGTAAATAGAAATTAAAACTAATATTTAATGCCAGACTGAGATCATTTAATTGCTGTTGTACAAAGATTTACAAACTAAGCTGTGCATTAGAAATACTAAATTAGAGTATTTGTGTAGTGCATCTAGTATCTGATGGCCTTACCAGAGGAAGCATTAATTAAGACAATGTAAGGTACTTGAGTGCAAGCCTAAAGAACTTTAAAATTAAAAGACATTCAGCTTTAAAAAGACATCCATTATACAATATAGGCTAAAGCTTTATTGCATTGGCACGCTCATTTTAACTTACCAGCACTAAATTTGGACTGTAATGGATTAGTTTGAATGCCAGCAGGAGACATAAATGAGCTTTAGTTGTTGTAGGTCTAATCTCATTGCATATTAATATTAAAGGCTATTGGGATCCTTATTCAAGCATCCTATAGAGAGGAAATTATTTAATCAGTCTGCTGTTCTACACAGAGTCTCATGCTGTGCGTATATGAGTGTGACATTGAAAGGGAGAGCAGAAGGGGAATAGTAAGGGCTGGTTTGAGAGAGCTGAAGGTCACATTAGCTCCGTGCACAGCTGCAGGAGTGATCTCACTGAAAGTGAGAGTGGCAGCAGGGAGCATGTCTTTACACATTTAACGCCACCTCAATGGCACCATTAGGGATGAAGGTCAGTATGGTCAAAAATGCATAAACATGCACATGGAAATGGAACAGACACACAAATAAACTCCTAGAACAGACACTACATATGCCAAGACATTATGACCACCCAGGGTCCGAAATTAACACCCGCCAAGCGCCAAATGCGGGTAGATTTTCCGTTTGGCGAGTAAATCTCAAAAGGCTATCCGCCACACTGGCAGGTGAATGTTCATACCAAAATAGTAATGTAATAAAATGTTTATTACAATTGCATTTTGTAATGTTATAAAATATCTGGCATGATGGCTCAGAGTTGTTGTGTTTGCCAGTCCCTAATCTGGGGACGAGGTTAGCTAGCCACAGAACGTCTCTAGCGCTCCAAGTCTTGCGGCACTGTCTTGGGGGCCGTAAGGTAAACAGTGCCGTGAGACTTGGAGCACTAGAGACGGTCTGTTGCTAGCTAGTACTGCAGCTAACTTCCGGTCTGCAGCTAGCTGTCGCTTATTAGCTGTTATGTGGCGACATTTACCAGGAGTGAGCCAAACTTTGAAACGAAAACCCACAGACGAAAAGGGGGACGAATTACATAAAAAAAGAAAGTTTTGTGAGAAATGGAGGTTTGGAGACAACGGAGTTTCAAGAGGCTGGCTACAATATGATTCTGACGCTGTCGTGATGAGTTGTTCTGTGTGTCGCCAGTATGCTAAAGAGAGTGAGGAGTCAGATGAGGTTTAAGTTTGTTAGATTAAGCATCTGACAGTTTTACAAAACCTTCAAATGTACTGTTATGAGCACTAGTTCCATGCTCACATCTTCCATGTCTTACCATTTGTTGCTCTGTTTTGACTTCTATGTACTCTTATTCATTGTATCTGACATGTTTCATTTGTTTTCATTGTGTGCCTACTGTTTGGCATTTTTGCACTCTGTACAGCACTTTTGGTCAACTACAGTTTCTATAAGTGCTTTACAAATAAAGTTGATTACATTTTGATCAATATATAGATTTTTTTTTATTATACATTTCAAATTTTGCTCTGGACAATTTTTTATGTTTGTATTCAACATAATACCTTATTATCTCAATTAAATGTACTGAAATGAATGTATACGTGACAAAAAAAGGCTGTTTATTATTTTGGCCGGTAAAAAATATGCTTGGCTGGTGGATTTTTTCATCTACCAGTCCCCGTGGCAGGTGAGCCAAAAAGTTAATTTCGGACCCTGTGACCACCTGTCTAATATACTGTTGATTCTCCGCGTACTGCCAAAACAGCCGACTCTACAAGACCCAGAAAGGTGTCCTGTGATATTTGGCACCAAGACGTTAGCAGTAGATCTTTCAAGTCCTGTAGGTTGTGAGGGGAGCTGCCGTGGATCGAACTTGTTGGTTCAGCACATCAATGCACAATTGGATTGAGATCTGGGGTATTTGGAGGCCAGGGCAACACCTTAAACTCTTCATTATGTTCCTCAAACCATTCCCGAACAATGTGTGCAGTATGGCAGGGTGCATTATCCTGCTCAAAGAGGCCACTTCCACCAGAGAACACCATTGTCATTAAGGGGTGTTCCTGGTCTCCAAAAATGTTTAGGTAGGTGGCAACTGTCAAATTTACATCCACATGATTGGCCGGAATCAGGGTTTGCCAGCAGAACATTGCACAGAGCATCACACTCCCTCCACGGCTTGTCGTCTTCCCACAGTGCATCCTGGTGCCATCTCTTTCCAAGGTGTGGGGGTTCATGGGTGCAATAGTTTACTTGTTTCATCATTAATTTTCTTTTTCACTTATTTTCTTATTTAATTATTTACTTAATTTTATTATTGAGGGAAATAAGAATCTTTTTCTATCATTTTGCAAGCAAAGATGGAGTTGGTGATGAAGAGAAATGTCACGTCACATAGAAATATTTCACTCAAAAGGCAAGCCCCTGGATTTCACACAGGCAATTTGTAAATTTTGAGTTATGCCAGTGAAGGATTCTCTTTTGACATCTGACGCTGCACAGAGCATTAATTCTTTCAGACACAACAAGAGTTGAATCTATCTATATGCTGATAATGGTATATCAACTATCTTAGTAAATTGGCTTGATATTTCTCTTGTGGACCATACATTAATGAAAGTGGAAAAAAGAGAATAATCAATATTTATTGTTTGAAGCTGCTCTTAATTTTCGTCAATGACTGATTGTTGTGCTGTGTTTAGACATAAAGACTGTTATTAGGCCTATGTAACTTTAGCAATATAATTTGTAATTTGTATAATTTGTAATACAATAATTTGTATTTGTTATTAGTGTTATTAACTAGTAGTCTCATTAAAATGTTTTGTTATTGTGCTATGGAACCCAAACAAAATGCTGACGAACAATGAGCCAATTATAATCTTGATATCGTCAAAGGCATCAGCCATCGGCGATATCTCTAACTATCGTTGATACACAATACTATAATCTATCGGCACAAACCCCAATGCCCCTAATCTGACACTTGCATGCACATTGTAGGCTCTTTCAACAGTGGACAGGGGTCATCATATGCACTTTGATTGGTCTGCAGCTGTGCAGCCCCATACGAGGCAGAGTGCGATGCAGTGTGTTGTGACAGATTCCTCCCATAACAATTTCTGACTTGTGCCACAGTAGACATTCTTTTGGCTCGGACCAGACAGGATAGCCTTCATTTCCCTTGTGCATCGATGAGCCTTGGGCGCCCAACACCCTTACCACTGCTGACCGGGAGCAACCAACAAGCCTTGCCGTTTCAAAGATAGTCTGACGCAGTCGCCTTGACATAACAACTTGGCTCTTTTCAAAGACACTCAGATCTTCATTCTTGCCCATCCATACAGTATATACAGACACGCGCACACACACAGAGACAGTGATAAACACATCCTAAATCTACAAAGAGGATTTGCAATCTGAGGGAGACTGATTATCTTTGATATGAGAACATCAACAACTTCTATTCTCCTGATAAAAAAAAAAAAAGATAACTGGTTCACTGAATCATAACATCACAGTAACTGATCCTCCTGATCAGGTCAGAAACGTGTATGGATTCTCTATTCTCTCTCTCTTGAGTATGGTAAATATGTGGAAGTTCAGCAAAAAAAAAAAAAACACACCTCAAACACATTCGCATTTTATGCACTCACGAACAGAGGTTGCAAATAATCATGATCCATCATTTTGATGGAGTGGGTTGAAAATGTTCATTCATGCTGTACTTTTTTCTGTCAGTACAATATTGTAATGCTTGCTATTTAGAGTGTCATCATCACAAGAACTGCTGTGACAAGAGCTATTTTAGTCTTACCCATCTGTGTCGTGAGTTTCATAAACTTTATAATAGACAAGATACCTTATTTGTTTTATTACTGGGAAAAAAATAATAATTAACAGAAAAGGAATAAAAAAAAGGAATTACAAACCTGGTAATCGGTAGCCTGTACGTCACCTTACCATATGATAGATAATGACATACACTACTGTTCAAAAGTGTGGGGTCAGTTAGATTTTTGTTTTTTATAATTATTATTTTCCTTGTAAGAATTTTCTGAAAAGTTATTTTCTAAAAGTTATTTATAATGTTATTTATTCAAATAAATGCCGTTCTTTTGAGCTTTCCATTCAAAGAATCCTTAAAAAGGATCATGGTTTACAAAAAATATTAAGCAGCACACCTGTTTTCAACATTGATAATAACAAGAAATGTTTTTGAGCACCAAATGAACATATTAGAATGATATCTGAAGGATCATGTGACACTGGAAAATCTTAATTGTCAGCAGCCATTACTCCAGTCTTAAAAGTAACAAATTACATTTATCTTAAAATAAATAAAAACAATTATTTTCAATTGTAATAATATAATATTACTGTAATAATATTACTATTTTAGTGTATTTCTAAATCAAATAAACGCAGCCTTGGTGAGACTAAAAAACATTTTAAAAATGTAAAATTTAAAGATAATATTGTAGGTATAATTTGACTGGGAAGAAATTATAAATGTTTTTTAGAAGTCAAACTGAAACAGATAAATAAACGTATAGGCTATAACTAATATATGAAGAACATTTATATTACATTTAACAAGGCAATGTATATAATTTCTTTTAATTATGCTTTTAGAAGTATGAATTGTCTTAAAATGCTGGAAATTCCTCATTTTCATATAGTAAGTACATTAAGTACATTTTACATAAATGCTTACATTTTCCATGTGTGAAAATGACAAAAAGCATTTAGAAATATCAGTCATTGTTTTTAAAGCCAGTGTGATATAAACTCATACACACCAGTCTAATCTACGCTTACACAGTCTCCTATGCTCCTAATCAAAACACTCACCAATCAGCAATACACAACAGCAGCAATCTGATAAACACCAACAAAGCAAGCACTGAGCTTCACCAGCCTGATACATAATGACAAAGTATTATAGATACTCAACAGACTCATATACAGCAACGCAAAACAAAGCAGCAGTCCAATACACATTTATCTACAACAAAGCAGCATATATTATAGCCTGATACAGCCAGGCAAAAGCATTCCGACTGCAGTTTGTGCATGAGGAACACTGAGGCCCACACGCATATCAATGTGGTCGATCACTCTGGTGCAGAAATCTGAAGTCACGCTGTCTAAATATAGAGCTAGAGTTTATGTAAGTCTAGGTGAATAACTCCTTTCCACAGATTCCTTCTCACACACCCGCCCTCTCTTTTTCACTCTGTACCTCAAATCACATCTCAATAACCTAGTGGTTAAAAATACAATCAAACAGAATGTACAATATAGATTTCAATCATATCTGAATAGTACTTAATATACAAGCGTGTTGTTTTTGGCTTTAATAAACAGGACGTTTTTATTCATTTTTTATCATTTCTAGCTCTTATAGCACACAAACATTCACTGCCATGCTCACTCCTGTGCTGTGTAATCTCCTCTATATTCAGCGATGTGGGAAATTGCTCTTAGTAAGGGTGGGTGATAGGGTGTAATATCTATAATGACATACTGTGGCATCACTGCTGTCAAACATATTAACCTGATTACACTCACACTAGCCTCATCAAACAGGAATGGCAAAATCTTTGCGATCTGTTGAGTGATAAAGCAGGAGCACATAGCGTTGAAGAGAAGTAGAAGTGCTGCTTGAGTTGAATATATAAAAAATATTCAGACTTCATTAAATATACCTGTTCATGTGAGATAATAACAGAGACTTTATGTTTATGTTAAACTAAATTACATTTCTGTGCCCTCTGCTCCTTTGTGAAAATGTTTACTTTCCTCAGTCGGAATCTATCCAACCTGATTTCAGATTCACATATTTGTTTATACGTGCATTACATGTATTCTAAACAAAACTTCGGCGCATGCACCAAGATGTCACCAGAGCTACAGTCACATTTTTGCCTTGGTGGCATGTCTAAAACATAAGCTGACATATATGTCAGAAGAGCTTTTTATCAAATATTTAGGAAACATTCAGTCTCCTCCACTGACCTGTTTGTAAGATGTAAATAAACAAGCGCATTTGTAAGAAGTACATTTCACGTAAACATACGCAATCACAACACTGTGCATGTGTGCAAGGTATTTTTGAATCCGATTGAGAATAGTCTGATTTACGCGTTTACATTAGGGCTGCACAATATATAGAAATATAGCAAATGTACATATCGCGTTATGCATATCGCAGCGGCTTGCAATATCTGAATGATTTTAATAGGCTAATTCAAAACGTCGCGAAAAGTCAAAGTTTTAGGTCGTCGCATATAGCAGAGAATAGACTGGGCACGAGACCGTGGCTTACGTGTGACTTGCTTGATGTTAAAGAGTTATTAAGCTGCGGAAAACATCTCACTGTGGTACTCACGATGTCTGACACACACCTGAAGCATGCGCACAGAAAGCCACCTCTCGGACAGCGTGCGATCCAGAAATTCAGTTCTCTTTTGCAGCTTATTTCACTCCAAAGGTCAAATACACACACAGTTATATTTATGTGAAGACCATGCAGTGTTTCATTTTTACATTTGATTATTCAAGTTTCTGTATTGTTTCTTACTTGAATTATTCCTGTTATATCTATAGATCCATTATAATGTAGGCATACCCGAAAGACTTAAAGTCCCAGTAAAGTCCCAGTAAAGTCCAAATTAAGTATGTGTTCTGAGTTTGTCACACCACAGAAAAATGTGTTATTAGCCACCCAGCCAAATTTGAATGACAAAAAAAGCCATCAAGTAAATAAAATATCAAAATCTTGAAAAAATGCTCTCAAACCCTGGGGGCGTGTCTGCGGGCTGTGCTGAAACCACGCCCACTCACGGGAAAATCAACTGTCACCGCTACAGCCAGAATGGATGCTCCTAGCAGCGTAATTGGATTTACAAAGCCATACATGTTTGAGCCTCCAGAACCAGAATATTTTTTTTTATAAAACTGTGTAAAATGATCACTACAGAGGCGGGTGTTGGTGGTGATCCTCAGCTCTTAATTAATCCACCTCTTCTTGATATGATCATTTTGATTGATCTGTTTTGTAAGTGATCGCATCCAGGTAATACGCATTTCCGTGACAAAAGCATAGCTAGCTAGCAAACTGTAGGCTGTAGTAACTAGTACTGACAGTAACTCGTGATTGAGCGGCGAACTGATGCGAATGTGCTCTAGTTATATTGTTATGGCCGGGGCCAGGAGCTCAGTGGCTCCAGTGTGTCATCGAGCCACCGTTTTTAGCCCTGCCCAAAAAATCCTGAACACAACAATGGTGAAAAACTGTTTAATGGTCTAACCCCACAATTCAGTACTTCACAGTTCACAGTCTTTGTAATGTGTTTTAGCAATACATTTCTAACATTTATAATGTGTTTAAAAAATTGTTTTTAGAATTGGCTTTACAGGGACATTAAAGCACGTCTTATTTCATTTGTATATCTTTGTTTTATTGTATTTGTCCTATTGTTTTTAATTTACCTTTTTGTTCTTTTTTTAAATAATGAAGATAAGTTTAAATAGAAATAACTAACCATCCACCCCTAATTTCATGTGTTTTTGTTTACCTGGATGTTCTTGATGTTCTAGTGTCTGTGAATATTAAACCACAAAAAGACTATTTAAATATGAATGCTGCATGTTCTGTGTGTCTCTGTGTGAATGAATGGCACAGACGCGCGGTTTCATTTACCACACACACTGAAGTATGCGTGACACTGGCTGTATTTTCAGAACTTCATCTCCACAGCATTTTATCATTTCATTTTAGAAAAACTATCGTCATATCATAAACAGAAACTCAAAGGTCTTCATGGCAACCTGTCAAAAAAAAAGTTTGGTTTAACTTGAAGATAGAAATATATTACTGTTGTACAGTAGAATTTAGCTATGTCTCAATGTAATAATAATACTAGCATTAACACTAATAATAATTATTCCATGTTTTAATTTTAACAGTAAAGCTCTGTTGTGCAGCACTTTGTTTAACAAAAAAAAATAATTTCATATGATTAAAAGATAAATTAAATTAATGTTTTATGCTTTCATTTGATTGCCAGAAAAATGTAAATACACAATGCAGATTTTCTGAAAAAACAAAGCATTTTATAGAAATGAATTTATTTTATTAATAAATTGTTGTTGTTATTAATTGAATCCAGAAAACTTAAAACAGAAAACAATGAATCTGGTAAACAAAGCGCAATTAGATTTTTTTTTTTTTTAAATGTGTTAATTTTTTTAATAACACATTTAATGCCCTAAAAATGTGTTAATTTTTTTTAGAAATTGCTGTTAAATTGTATAAGTTTCATGATTTCAATTAATTAGACATGCTTTTTGATTACTAAAATTTAATTTAACCATTAAAATGGAATCTGAAAAAAATTAAAACGAAAAAGAAAATGGAATCTAGATAGATTTAAACAGAACAACTGAATTTGGAAAAAAATAAAACAGATTTCATAGGGCCCTATAAATATCATTTAAATGCACTTAAAGCAATACCGCATCGCATATCGCATTATTTAATAAGTTATCGCATTTCTAATTTTTCTTTAATATCATGTAGCCCTGATATTATTTTAGGTTTCAACCTGAAAATTTCATTTGGATCAAGTTCAATCAAATCAACTGAAGTGTAGCTATACAAGAAGGCTTTTCAGTGCACTTGAACCATCAAAATGATAATAAATGTATCGTATGAAAGCATTTGAGTGGTCAGCTTTTAAAAGGTCGAACTGATGAGAATTAAATAACGCTAATCATGTCTTAATGAGAGTGATTAGGCAGGTGGGCTTTTCAGAGCAAAATGCTACTCCAACTGATGAATTCAATCTTCACTCTTATTGTCACTCTCTTGCTGTCACTCAAGGCATGCACACAGATAAGTAGATAAACACGTATCCAAGTGGGAAGGGGGAGGAGGTGAGGACAGGGCCGAGGAAGAGAGGAAAAACACGAAGGAAGAGAGAGGTCTTAAGACAGGGCTAAAAATATCTGGTTGCTGAACTCAATGCGTTCACGCTTTCATGGAGCTCACACACACACCCACACACAAAGACAGACAAGAGACCCAAAAAAAAAACAGTTGTCTGTTCTGAAAATTTCTCTCTGACATATAAAACAAGGTGAGTTACAAATATCTTCATCTCACTGATGCAACACACACCCACACAATCCCTATACTATTACATACACCTGCACAGAGCTAAACAGAGGAATTTAGTGAAGCATGGAACAGAAAAAAGAAAGTAGATATGCACGTCTTGAAAGAAAAAACAGAGCTTTGCAAGGCAGCAATATAAACATGTTAAAGATGCTTTTAAGTTTTAGCTTTCTTTAGTTATGGAAATGTTGCCTGTCTTGTTTTCAGTCGCCTGTATATGATTTTTATGGAGACCCTTGAAGTGACATTGTGATGAAAAAAAATATGACATAGGAGGGGAAAAAAAAGTCAATGCTTTTGCGTTCTCACGCAAATGTTTGCGTTCCTCTGTGAAACTTTGTGTATCCTCACAAAACATTAGTTCGTTTCGAGCGAACGCAAAGAAAAAAAACACAACAAAAAAAGTCCTATCACTCATTGCAGTTGGTTAGAACAACATGGATCTGCTTGAAAATATCTCTTATTGCTTGTTGCTTTACTGCATGCTGTCTAGTTAGGACAAAGTGTAAAGGGGTGTGGTCACGTTTAAAATTTTCACAGGTGAAATACAGTCATTTAAATAGGAATCCATGTGACCAGGAATTTCACCTGGGCCAAAAGATTTCCCCATGCAAATAATGCAAGGTCAAGATTAGTCACGTTGAGCAACAGAAAGCTGCTTGTTTTCAAAGTGACTGCTGTGTGAGCTACATTAATCACTACAACATTGACAACAGAAAACTGACCCTTTTTTTTGCCAGCACCTTAAACTATCTACAAAAGGACTTTGATACACTGGGTTTGTACCAATTTTCAAAATTATGTTTTTCTAGGCCAAGCAACATTTCCACAAGCAAAAGAAAAAGGTGCAAACGGCAGGGAGGAGAAAGGCAATGAGTGGGAGAAACACAGGATTTATAGTACAATAGGGAGAACAAGAAAGCAGTGACATGGGTCGTCATGGCATCCAAACCCTGCACTTTCCCAGGGAGATGACCTATGACCTCAGTGAGCTGATTACCATGCACACACCTGAGACAAAAAAACAAACACTCCATTCACACACACACACACACACCATCTGTCTGTCTCCATCACACTGTTTCTCATGAGTAATCATACACAACACAAAGTAACAGACAGCAGTCTCTCTGTGTATGTGTGTGGCTTCTCTTGAGTTATGAGAAGAGACTGCTGGGACAGAATTTCATGTATTTATTGCATGTTGGGGACCAGCATCTAAAACACAACATGGCTGTGCTTAATCTGGTCCTTTCAGCAGGGCAAAATAGCAGACCTACAGCTCCCGGAATAAATTCTTAATGCCGTTCAGATCTCAACAAGACATACTGTAGACCTGGTGGAAGCCTGCGTACTTCATTGTCAAAGGGGTCAGGATTTCATATAAAGCACAAAAAAGTGTAATGTATTTGCTTAGTCCTGTTTGTCTTCCCACTCCCACATTTATTTGCATTATCTTACATCAGATTACATGATTACGAGCCAGACACAGACATAAGCCCTATTTGGACGGGATTAACTTTACAAGAGTAGATGGAGTAATGTAATTTTACCACAGGACATCTGTAATATTAATGGGCAATTTGCACGGGACAAGATATCTCAGTAAAACTAGCAGAAGTGGGAGGGGTAACTCGATTTGAGCATCGCCATCACCCTCCTGTCGTCATGTGCGTATTACGTTGCTTCCTGATATCACGTGTGCAAACACACATAACCTATTATGTCTGGTCAAACTATGTAAATTAACTTCAGATTGGATTGTGCTGGTAATAGGCACTTAGCCTACCTAACGCTAAAAGATGTTTTGTGCCTCTAACAAGTGAAATCAGAAATCTTTCTGATCTGAATGTTAAGTGGAAAATACTTGAGTTTTTCCCAGCATCTACAACGCAACAAAGCTTTTTCAAGCGTCTCCATACTTGAAAAAACGCGGAAAACTACTTTTAAACAGGAAATGAAGAAATATTTACGGACATATTTACAGCGGGTCTATTTGCACGGGATTAGTATTACCTGAGGTAATTTTTCTGGACCTTTTTACTGAAGGGAAAAGTCGCCGTAATCTTTACTGATATTGTCCGTAATGATTACTGAGATGGCACATTCAGACGGGACTAAAATCACAGAGAAGCTCTGGTAATTATTACTTTACCCCACCTCTCCATGTTAAACTAGTCCCGTCTGAATAGGGCTCTACAGTACATTGGTGATACTGCAGTAAATTACAGCCACCGAGGTCTAGTGACATAAGAGTAAGAAGATCTCATGAGGCCGAGTCAAGTGCAGCGGGACGTGAAAGACGGACTGCAATAGGGAGATGCAGAGAGGAAGGAGGATGGAACTGAAAAAAAAAAGGCATTGAAAAAAGAAAGATCCAGAAAAGGTGGAATAGTAAAGAGATTTAAGAGCATACAAAAAGGTTGATGATAACACGAAGAGAGAAGAGAGAACCAGAAAGGCCAGCAGCTCCTAATTACTATGGACACAACACCCCGTATCACTGAAACAAACAGCTCTTCTTATCAGCCAGCAAAGCAGCACATCAAGCTAGGAGCCTTAGGCAGCACCACCCAGGAAAAAAATCCCTCTCTCCATCCCACCACTGCAGCCTGAGTCCAGCGGCTACAACCACCATGGCAGGTCATGGACTAGCTTCTTTCTGCCTTCCAGCTTTGCACTGAATAAATTAGTCAATTACAGGTTTTTGATCAAAGCCAAGGGCAACAAGGCACTCCCGCTCTATATACTGTAACACGACAGGCATGTGGATGTCCTCGTGTCA
This sequence comes from Abramis brama, assembly GCF_963993115.1. Lineage (NCBI taxonomy): Eukaryota > Metazoa > Chordata > Actinopteri > Cypriniformes > Leuciscidae > Abramis > Abramis brama. The sequence continues at coordinate 28,041,961 of NC_139963.1, read as the reverse complement.
TTCCAAAGCCATAAGGCTTTCGTTCATTTACAAAACAAAACTGCATGCTTGAGCTTCTGTTTAACATATATGAGTGCTCTATGTATGTTTGCTGATAAATGTTTATGAGAGTAAAAGCCTAAATTAAGTTAAACTAAATTAAATCATATAGCAAGGTGATCGTGTCTCTTCAGAAGACTTGATTCATATGGATTTCTTTTTCAATCAATTTATGAACTTTTGAAGCATCAGAGTTTGAGTAAATAGACTTATAATGGAGGGACAGAAATTTATCACATTTCATAAAAAATATCTTTGAAATGATGAACAATAGTGAACAAAGTCTTATAAGTTTGACTTCGGGCCAACATGAGGGTGAGTAATTGATGACAGAATTTTCATTTTGGGGTGAACTAACCCTTTAAACACACACCTCACCTTGATAAAGGCACACTCCCCTCCGATAGACTTGGCTGAGTGGGTCTGTGTAGGACTTAGACCTCCCGAGCTTCAGTGGGGTATGAACACACAGTCATCCATCTCACTTAGACTCAACCCCACACCCATGCACCGACGTAACGGATGGGTCCCATTATCGCCTTACTCTCTCACTGCCACTAAACACATTTCTCTGCACTGGTTACTTATTCCATTTATTTTTCCTGTCAGGACTCTGACATTGTCACTCCATCCGTTTAAATAGATAATGCATATGCAGTCTTTTTGCGTGACTGTGGGAGAGAAAAAGAAAGAGGCAGACTCAAATGATTTTTGAGCGAGTCAAATGATTTGATATTTGTTAAAATAAGAATTCAGTGTTCGGATTATGTTGCGTGAGGACATAGACAGAAACCACAGTGATGATGAAACACGAGACAGGTAAAAGAGAACGTAATTGTACAGATCAGATCATAGACTTTTAAAGGGTATAACCATATTAATTGTTTACAGGAATGAAATGAGGCAGTAAGGAGGGATAGAAGTGCAGTGTGCTCAATGGATTGTACTGTCAACATATCAATAATGAAACAGTTTTCTAAAATCTTTCAGTAGAAAAATTCCATAAAACAGTTATGAAAATTACAAGTAATCTAGGACCTTTAAAGCCTCATCCCTCATAGCCTCATTTTCAGCTGAGTAAAATACAATATCTACCCCAACTAAGGCCTATGACACTGCACAAAAGGTACAGCCTGAGAAATAGGGACAAAAAAAACAACGTCACACCATATACAAATGGCCAAAAGGAAAAGAACTATGCAAAGACCATTGATGCAAATAGTGTAACTTGTTCTTGGTTTCCTAGTGGCATCTAGTGGTTTTTCTAAACTGTATTTTGTGTCAAGGGGTAGAATTTTTATTTTCACAATTAAGATCAACAGCATGGGCAATGGACATAAAAGGAACTGGTGAGGATAGAAAATTCCTCTTTTTATGGGATGTGAGAGAAATTTGTATCACTTAAGCAATAAATAAACTAAAATAAATTCTAAGTACTAAGGCCAGCCCATTCCTCAAGCTGGCTGCAATCTGATTCATCATAGTAGTTAAGAGAGCGTAAAATGAAGAAATCATCGCAATGATTGCCCCATTAACTTGATTTTCTGTTCCTTAATTATAATAATTAGTATAATCTTACAGTATATACAGTATCTCACAAAACGGTACACCCCTCACATTTCAGCAAACATTTTAGTATATCTTCTCAAGAGAAAATATTATAGAAATGAAACTAGGATATATTTTAGAGTAGTCAATGTGCTGCTTGTATAGCAGTATATATTTACTGTCCTCTGAAAATAACTCAACATACAGCCATTATTGTCAAAATAGCTGGCAACAAAAGTGAGTACAAGTGAACATGTCAAAACTGTGTCCAAAGTGTCAATATTCTGTGTGAGCACCATTGTTATCTATAGCACTGCCTTAATCCTCCTGGCCATGGAGTTCACCAGAGCTGCACAGGTTGTTGCTGGGATCCTCTTCCACTCCTCCATAATGACATCACGGAGCTGATGGATGTTAGACACATGGCGCTTCTCCACTTTCCGCTTGAGGACGCCCCACAGGTGCTCAATAGGGTTCAGGTCTGGAGACATACTTGGCCACTCCATCACCTTCAGCTTCCTCAGCAAGGCAGTTGTCATCTTGGCGGTGTGTTTGGGGTCGTTATCATGCCGTTCGGCCCAGTTTCTGAAGGGAGGGCATCATGTTCTGCTTCGCAGTACATGTTGGAATCCATGTTTCCCTCAATGAAGCGCAGCTCCCCAGTACCAGCTAGGGGTGGGGGGAAAAATTTACTCTTAGCTGCATCGCGATGCGGACGTGGACGATTCTGAATCGATTCACAAATGTCAAAAATCGATTTTCTTCTACTTTTTTTTTTTCTCTAATAACGTAATATTGACGGAACCCAAAAGGCGGAATTCTAAAGCGGACGTGCAGTGCGCGGACAGTCTGTGGCGTGCACATAACAGAGACTCATGATGGTTGAGCGCCAAATTCGAACGGCACCCTCTTCGTTAAAAGCTAACGTATGGAAAGTAGGCAATTTCATCGTGACCTATTTAGTATTTTTTGTATGAGAGCTGCTTTCTGTATTTAGTTTTCACATCAATATGCTGCAAACTAGGGATGCACTGATCCGATACTCAGTATCGGTATCGGCTCCGATACTGCCATTTTTGGCGGATCGGGTATCGGTCAGACAAGGCCGATCCAAATCCGATATTGTGTGTATACTATTCAGTGTTATTGTTAAGCCCCACAAAAGGCACACAAACATTATAAAGCACCATAAGTTTTCGTGCACAATATTATAAGTGTTCTGAATCCATTATATAGTATAATGTGAGATATAAATTAATATTTAAGTCGTTAAATTCAAGATCACGTAAACGTTTCCCTCAGCTGCGGCTGTCAATCATTCTTCATTCAGCATTCAAACAGCGCGTCGCGTTCGGTTACGACAGTTAACACGATGAAACTCTCTCCAAGATGATTCAATGTTACTATTATTATACTTGATCTGTAGATAAAGATCTATGGTTTCGCATAAAACAACTTTATCTTGCTGGACTTTAGTGCTGTACCTTAATCATGTTACTTTCTACCGGGTGTCTGTTAGATCACAACACTGGAGTAAAGTCAGAGCACTATTTGTTCTTCACACGCACAGTAACTGAAATTTAAAACTGTTAAAAGAAAATGCTGAATAGACTATTGCATAGATAGATACTGTATAATACACTACGCATCAATATGTATTTTCTTTGTGCTTTAGACTTTTCAATGCGGACTCGACGCGCTGCGCGCTGTGACTCATGTTGCTTCAAGCGCATCATTCTGCGCTCGGGATGCGCATAAGCGCTTTGTGCCGCACTGTATTGGAGCCTTTCATATCATAATACAGTGACGCAATGAAAGATTATCAATAGCCGTTCTTGTTCTGTCCTATCTATTATGTTGCTACCTCATTAAACAGCTGTGCTATACGTTTAAAAAATGTCTCAATTTTATAGTAGGATATAAAATAATTGCTATTTTTGATTTTTATCTTGTTTTTCATGAATGTATTTTACAACAATACAAAGAGCAATGTGTAAAGTTTTACTAGATTTAGTGTTACACTTATTGTCTCTAATTTGTTCCCCACTAAACATTTTTTTTTTCACAAAATGTTCAGATTTTATACAATTATTGTGCACTCGTTATTTTTCTAGACAAAATTTTACTGCTGAATTATCCACTAATCTAGTTTATAATAGCATTTATGTCAGATTATGATCATATATTTTTTGTTGTTGTTTTTCTTTTTTTCAGTTCTTATTATCAGTTTTTCTTTTTTTCAGTTCTTATTATCAGTTCAACCCAGAGTTATAGAAATTCTACTTGATTAAAAAAAAAACTGCGCTGGTATCGGTACGGATCGGTATCGGCCGATACTCAGAATTTTTGGTATCGGATCGGATCGGTTCTGAAAAAATGGTATCGTTGCATCCCTACTGTAAACTGATCTGTTATACATACGTTATACTGCCCTCCACAGTCACAGTATGTATCAGTGCAATGCCAGTCACAAAAAGTTACATTTTGACTGTGCTCTCTGCAGATGTTCATTCACTTAAGCTGTTTTTGATTGTGGTATACAGCATACATTTCAAACAAGTCATAACTCTTTATTATTTAGTTGTGTATAAGAGCGGCTTTGTATGTTACTAATTATTCAGAATATGCTTAAGTCCACAAGCATTATGTTTGTATGAGAGCTGCTGGTACATAATTTTATTTTTTTGAACGAAAACTGTTTGTGATTTTGCTACAAGTTTGCTGCTAGTACAGGCACACATTTATTTTCCTGTTGGTTCTTTGCAATGTTGGGACATATGCTGGCAAATGTAACCTTACAGTTGACTTGCCAAATCACTTCCATTTGTTTTATTAATAAAATTAACATAGGAAGTATTGGAAGTAAATTATTTATGGGTCATCATAAATACTTTGCTTTAATAGTACCAAGTAGTCAAAAAAAAAAAAAAGATGCATTGATAATCGTTACCCTCTGAATCGTAATCGAATCGAATCGTGAGGTGCCTAGAGATTCCCACCCCTAGTACCAGCAGCACTCATGCACCCCAGACCATGATGCTACCACCACCATACTTGACTGTAGGCAAGGCACAATTCTCTTGGTTCTCCAAACCAGGGCATCGCCACACATGCTGGACACCATCTGAGCCAAACAAGTTTTAGTCTCATCAGACCACAGGACATGGTTCCAGTAATTCATGCTTCAGAAGAGGCTTCCTTCTGGGATGGCGGCCATGCAAACCGACTTGTTGCAGTGTGTGGCGTATGGTCTGAGCACTGACAAGCTGACCTTCCGCTTCTGCAACCTCTAAAGCAATGCTGGCAGCACTCATGCGTCTGTTTTTTTAAGCCAGCTTCTGAACAGCACGAGGACTCAACTTCTTTGATTGACCTTGCGAGGCCTTTTATGAGTGGAACCCGTCTTGGAAAACCTCTGCATGACCCTGGCCTGCACCGTAACTCAGCTTCAGGGTGTTACCAATCTTCTTATAGCCTAGGTCAACTTTGTGGAGAGCAACAATTCTAATTCTCAAATTCTTAGAAAGTTCTTTGCCATGAGGTGCCATGTTGAACATCCAGTGGTCAGTATGAGAGAATTGTACTCAAAGCACAAATTTTAAATGCTCTTATACAAGATACACAAATTTGTATGGTCCTGTCAAGCAGACAAAAACATGAACATGATGAATAGGACACGTGGCTTTGCATGGTTAACCCTCTGAGGTCGGCAAACGCGCCAGCGCGTTTTGCTGGATTTTCTCCACATTGTAGCACTATAAACTTAAATTACTCTGTCATTTATGGTCATACAGAAAAAAGAAATATAAAAAAAGAATCTGTGATATTTCTACTTTTGTATGTGTCCACTTACAATCAAATCAAAACATTGTGCTTTTGTAAAATAAAGAAAATAAACAGGGTGTGCGTTCTGCCTCTCCGTCGCGGTGAACTTTTTTTTCTTGAGCATGTCTATAAACTGAAACAAAATTCAGCGAATACTTGTCACACATTTATGAGCCATATACCTTTATAAACATTTAAGTGTGTACTTTTAAATGATCGGATTCAAACTGAAAACAAATATTCTCTGTTTAAGTAATTTGTATAAAACCAACAAGATGTCCAGCTTCTCAAACGCTTCCTAATTATTTTTAATTTGACCACGCCCACGAGCGCAAAAGAGATTCACATGCAAATCTCCACATGGAACGCGATCGCGCTCATTACCTCAAAAACAAAACACCAAAACACTTCACAAGTCTCTGCTTTTCGTCGAGTTTGAAAGGGGCACCGTGAGCTTACATTGGATTTACCTCAGAAGAAGAAGAACGCGATTTGAAGACAAGAAAGATGTAAGGTAAGAAATTCTTACATATTAGTTTGTTATTGTTGCATAAATTTCACATTGCAGTTGAACTGTTGCTAGATATATGGGGAATATTATAATATTTAGACCCGTGTTTACTGTTACTGTGTTTGTGGATATCTGCTCAAACGTAGATATGTATATGGTAACCATAATGTTTTATATTTGAGCGCGATCGCGTTTGAATGTATCATATTTTGGATCGTGATCGCGTTTGAATGTATCATATTTTGGATTTAGTTTTAGAGCAAATATTCTAGGCTATGTCATACAATTTTCAAAAGTCTTGTGAAGAAATAATCAGTATGGGTTTCATGGCCTTATTTCAGTGAGAATTATATATTTTTTTTTCACAAACTACGCATAAATGTCATTATCTCAAAACTACAAACTTTTACATACATGCTGCTGATATATTATTGTAGCAGAGTTTGTAACAGAAATAACCACAAATGTCAGAGCATATCAGAACACCTCCAGGGCCCAGAAAACAGCTCAGACCCCAGAGGGTTAAACGACGTACAGCTATTATCACTTAGGGTGTACTCACTTTTGTTGCCAGCTATTTTGACAATAATGGCTGTATGTTGAGTTATTTTCAGAAGACAGTAAATATATACTGCTATACAAGCAGCACATTGACTACTCTAAAATATATCCAAGTTTCATTTCTATAGTATTGTCCCTTGAGTCCCTTGTTTGCTGAAATGTGAGGGGTGTGGGGTGTGGGGTGGGGTGATGGGGTGTACTCACTTTCGTGAGATACTGTATGCTTTGATCAACTGGTCAAAATTAAATAGTTCATTTTAGAATGACATACACTCCATTGCTTAGACTTAAAAAATAACTATATAAAAAATTATTTAGTTCCACAACAAAGACTTTCTTCAAGCGTCACATATCACAGTATCTCTTTAACAAGAGTGAGTATTATTTCATTTATGTGATTATAACACATTCAGACAGCTAATCTCTTGTCTTGCCCCTTGCCTGTACTGCTGTGGCTGGCATTGCAGACGGTGATTTAGGGTAAATGCCACCGTCTGACCTCAGTGAATGTTAAAACATGCTAATAACCACTGCACATCTCTGCGCACATGCCCAGGACAGACCGTCCTTCCCGATTATGCATGTACACTTTCAACACTCAGAATGTCAGCTCTCCATGGAAACCAGACCCCTGAATTGCATCCAGTCAATGACAGAAGACATTCCATGGCAATGAATTAACATCCAGTAGAACAAAGTGATCAAAGGAAATACAAAAACAGAGACAGGGGAGTCCCAGTATTTGTGAATTTGCTATTATGAAAATGTAACAGAATGAATACTTTTCTGAAGCAGAAATGTTAGCTATTCTTTTTGGAGAGAAATGCACATTTCTGAATTAATCCTTAAAAAAACTTTGTAAGACATTATTATAAACATAGGGTCAGATAGTCAAATAAAATGACTCTTTCTTCTGCTTTACATGGACAGTTTGCAAATTAAAAATGTTCTAAGTTTCCTACGGTGCAAAAATCCAGAGAGGCAGAGAAAGTGAGTGAAATCACTAAAATAATTATAATAATTAATAATTCGTTACATTTATATAGCACTTTTCTTGGCACTCAAAGTGCTCTACATAGAAGGGGGGAATCTCCTCAACCACCACCAATGTGCAGCATCCACCTGGATGATGGACGGCAGTCATAGTGCACCAGAACGTCCAGAACACGCCAGCTTATTGGTGGAGAGGAGACAGAGTGATGAAGCCAATCAGTATGGGGATGATTAGGAGGCACTTCACTATACTGTTAAAAAGACAAGATATCGCAGTGGACATTCAGTATAGTGTCCCTGTCACTATACTACACTGGGGTGTTAGGACCCACACAGACCACAGGTTGAGCACCCCTGCTGGTCTCACTAACACCTCTTCCAGCAGCAACCTAGTTTTCCAAGGATGTCTCCCATCCAGGTACTAACCAGGCTCAGCCCTGCTTAGCTTCAGTGGGTAACCAGTCTTGGGCTACAGGGTGATATGGCTGCTGGCATATAGTGCGAGTATAGTATATAATATATAATGTAGTATGAAAAAGTATGAGTATGACAAAGTACGAGTATGAATGTGTGACACTGTGACAGGCACAAGTTAATCATAGCATTTCCATTCAACATGATCATGTTATTCCAGCAAGAACAGAAATCACTTACCAGCCAGGGTTATAGAGCTGGTAAGTCCCGCCCATCCGTAAAACCCCAAGTGGACCTCTAGGTTGAAAAATCGTCAATGCAAGTGCATGTGAGAAAATAATTATTTTCTGGTCCCGTTTGAATTGTGCCATGAATGTGAACATATGTTGTCTGTGAATTTTTTATATAATTTTTCATGTTACGCGTGACAGTATATTGTATGATTCTTTGGCTAACAGTTGTGGAAAAGACATAATGAGAAAGACTACATGTCGCCTATGTGACGTCACCCCATAACACATTTTCCCTCCACTTGTCAAATCACGGTGCTAATGCTGCGATAATCTATGGAGACAGATCGAGATGCCTGTGTGTTTTGTACCCAAATGTCACCATTCAAACAAAATGGGCTGTTCTTTCTTCAGATTCCCGTCTGATGTAAAAACTAGGTTGAAGCCCACAAAGTGCTCTCACACAAAGTCTAACCGTATCAAACTTCTACCCGCTAAATTGTAGCATTCTTCACACGAAAAATTATATTAAAAATTCACATATGTGACCCTGCCTGTGAAAACCCAGCTAAAGTCATTTTTTTGTGATTCAATGTTTTCTACATAAAATCATCCTACACAATGTAAAGAACATTCTGTGAAAATATAACCTTGATATCTTTAAAATTGACTGAGTAAGGCCATGTCAAAGATTTGCTAAAATTCGGGCTCAGAAAATCATATTTTTGAGAAATTCCAATTTAAAAATAAGTTATTTGTTAAAACTGCAGCACATTTGATCCATAGTTATCCTGCATATGTGCCTTATAACACATTAAAGCTGAGATTCTCCCCTTTTTAGTGATATGACACATCAGTGGAAAAATTCTTAAAGTTTTGTAAAACACGTCTATTTATTATGATGTGCATGTCCAAAAAGCTAAAAGCATAAAAACATTGAAACGAATGGGGGTACCACAAGAGCTTGATCGTAGCAACAATTACCATGTCAATTCAGTGGAATGATTTGTATAACTTTATTAGTAAAATGTAATATCAGTGAAATGTCAATAATATATAAATTAAATAACATTTCTCATTCTCTGAAATTATCATTCTCTTACTGGCCCACGGTGTAACTGAGTAAATCTGGAGTAAAAAATAAATAAATAAAATTTCAAGGGATAGTTTACCCAAAAACTACAATTCTGTCATCATTTACTCACCCTGATGTTGTTCCAAACCTGTATGAGTTTCTTTCTTCTGCTGAACACAAAATAAGATATTTTAAAGAATGTTTGTAACCAGACAGTTGACGGCACCCATTGACTTCCATAGGTGCCGCCAACTGTCTGGTTACCAACATTCTTTAAAATATCTTATTATTAACAGAAGCAAGAAACTTATACAGGATTGGAATAACATGAGGGTGAGTATGAGTATGAGTAAATCATTTTTGGGTGAACTATCCCTTTAACAGGTCAGTCTCAAACTTTGTACACATTCTAAAATTGTCTAGATGCAAAATAAAATCCTGAGTGACAGCAACTCTCCCTCCTTGAAAAATAAAGAACACTTTTCCCCATTGAAATACTTGCAGTTGTAAGAGAAACTGATTTTCAGTTTCACATCTGGACTTCCAGCATTCGAAGCAAATTCTTCTTGCTGGTGTTCCCTCTTCATGTTCGCCAGACAAATAGCTTGGGGTTCAATCACCAAAACTGGCTTGTCCTCCTCATCATGTTGGTCACTGCCTAAAAAAGCAAAGATCATTTTTTTTCAATTCAAAGCAAGATACCTAAAACCATGATTGCGTAACATGCAAGAATGGGAAGTGGGTTTAATTCCACATTTAAAATGGATAATGAAGCATTTTATATGAAAATATCAGAAAATATTTTTTCAGTTTAGTCAGACTGGATCTGATTAATTGAGGGGAGGGCATATAGGAATAAGAAACAGCCTATAGATGGTAAGCAGACTTCAATTCAGAGTGTAATGAGACAAATAAACATCATGCCATAAACGTAATGAATTTAAACTGACTCAATCCCCATCAACAAATGTAATAAACATTTAAATCCACTATTTTTGCATCACAGATATGTGTTAGCATTACATTGGCTGGACACTGACAGTATACATTTACATATTTAGCATAAAAAAAATAATAACAAAAACTTACCGTCAAATTCCTCGTCAGTTTCGTCAAAGAAGTGTCCTGTTCATCACCACAATCATCCTCCAGAAAATAATCCGCAATAAAACTGGTTAAATCATAATTTGGGGCAATTCCACCGAGAGTTGAGAGAATTCCGCAAGCTGTTTAAGCAAGCAGCTATTTTCCGTTCCTGCTCATACTTCGGTGTCGCCGGCGAAGCCATGGCAGTGTTTCCCCTACAATGTATTAAGCAGCGGCGCAGCGCCGCCGCTGGATTTTCAGCGCCGCTGCAAAATCTTCACATGATCAATAATATCACGACATTCACTTAACACACGTTGCCATAAAAGGGGCCGTTCACGTTCACATGCAGATATTTCAAATGTGGGCGCGCGGCAAGCGCGCTCATAATAGAAGCGACGCGGCGCGCACGTTTTCAGCATGGAGAGATCAAAAGGTTTTCAGGCGCGCCTCTGTTCATGGTTGGCATAGCAACGACAGACGCCACGGGAGAGCGAGCAAGCGCTTGTGCAAAGGAGAAAGTGGTACGAACTTTTCTCCGTTGAAGTCTATGGGGTCGCTGTGTCCATTTTTTTACTGTCTATGGAAAATATGCCGTCCCATCCCTCCGTGTTCGGCGATCAGGTTTCATTCTCGCGCAGCTTGTTTTAGTAACTTCACGTGCGAGTCTTTTCCGCTCCGTGTTTGTGCCGCGCTCTCGGTTCCGCGTGTGTGTGAGTGTGTGTCGGCGCACTGCGCTCTCTGCTCAATGTTCCACTCCGTGTTTGCGATGCGCGTTCTGCTCTGTGGTTAACGGCCCAAACGCTCCAATCATGTACCGATCATGCACTGGAAAAGCAAAGTATGCTCAAATAACAAATAATAAAAATTACCTGCTCTGATCACATACTCTGGTAATAATAGCTTTGTATGACTATACTTTATTTTAAAAATTAGTCAAAAAATAAATCTGTTAAATCTGAGTATGTTGCATAGAACTGAATGAAGAATAATATATTGATGTTTTATATTTTAATATAGGGCTATTTTCTGTCCAATTTGTGTGGACATTTTTCTTTTTTCCCCCTTTTTTGTGTGTTTGATTTAATTAGTGATTCTACATTTAAATATTGATGATTACAAGTTTGGAGGAAATGCAATTAATTGCGATTAATCACAGCAAATTGTGCGATTAATTCGTTATTTTTTTTATCGATTCCCAGCCGTAATATATATATATATATATATATATATATATATATATATATATATATATATATATATATATACAGTGCAGTGTTTCCCCTATAAATTTTTCCAGCAGCGGTGCTGTTACGTGCCGGAGGTTGTTACAAAGCCGCTCGCGGGGGGTCCGGGGGCATGCACCCCCGGAAGATTTTTTTTTAAATAACCCCTTAAACCATGACTTCTGGCAAGTTTTGTGGATAGAAATGGACATTTTGATACATACATTTTGAGGCTCAAATGTAAGAAAGGGGCACTGTGTAAAAATAATAATAATAATAATAATAATAATATATAAATATATATATATATATATGTATATATATATATATATATATATATATATATATATATATATATATACACAGTGCTATGCATAAGTTTAGACACACATGCTAAAGTTGGCTAAAAAGAGGAATAAAAAATCATCTTTTGGAAATTGAACTTAATGCCTTAATTGAAAAAATTAGGAAAAATCCAACCTTTAAGGACACCAATTTTCTTTGTGAATGAATAATGTATCGTAAATAAATAAATGTTCTTCCTTAAAATACATGGTGCATAGGTTTGGACACCCCTATGTTAAATTCCCATAGAGGCAGGCAGATTTTTATTTTTAAAGGCCAGTTACTTCATGGATCCAGGATACTATGCATCCTGATAAAGTTCCCTTGGCCTTTGGAATTAAAATAGCCCCACATCATCACATAGCCTTCACCATACCTAGAGTTTGGCATGGGGTACTTTCCATAAGATCATCTCTCAATGCAAATCAAACCAGCTATTAGGCTAACTGAAATAAAACCATGCCAATGATTTTATTAATTTTATTCATTTATCCAACGGCTGGGAATCGATTAAAAAAATAACGAATTAATCGCACAATTTGCTGTGATTAATCGCAATTAATTGCATTTCCTCCAAACTTGTAATCATCAATATTTAAATGTAGAATCACTAATTAAATCAAACACACAAAAAAGGGGGAAAAAAGAAAAATGTCCACACAAATTGGACAGAAAATAGCCCTATATTAAAATATAAAACATCAATATATTATTCTTCATTCAGTTCTATGCAACATACTCAGATTTAACAGATTTATTTTTTGACTAATTATCAAAATAAAGTATAGTCATACAAAGCTATTATTACCAGAGTGTGTGATCAGAGCAGGTCATTTTACCATGCATGGCTATACCAGCTCAGCAAACAGAAGTCTACTACTGAGAAATTTCACGTTATTTGAGCATACTTTGCTTTTCCAGTGCATGATCGGTACATGATTGGAGCGTTTGGGCCGTTAACCACAGAGCAGAACGCGCATCGCAAACACGGAGTGGAACATTGAGCAGAGAGCGCAGTGCGCCGACACACACTCACACACACACACAGAACCGAGAGCGCGGCGCAAACACGGAGCGGAAAAGACTCGCACGTGAAGTTACTAAAACAAGCTGCGCGAGAATGAAACCTTATTGCCGAACACGGAGGGGCGGGACGGCATATTTTCCATAGACAGTAAAAAAATGGACACAGCGACCCCATAGACTTCAACGGAGAAAAGTTCGTACCGCTTTCTCCTTTGCACAAGCGCCTGCTCGCTCTCCCGTGGCGTCTGTCGTTGCTATGCCAACCATGAACAGAGGCGCGCCTGAAAACCTTTTGATCTGTCCATGCTGGAAACGTGCGCGCCGCGTCGCTTCTATTATGAGCGCGCTTGCCGCGCGCCCACATTTGAAATATCTGCATGAGAACGTGAATGTGAACGGCCCCTTTTATGGCAACGTGTGTTAAGTGAATGTCGTGATATTATTGATCATGTGAAGATTTTGCAGCGGCGCTGAAAATCCAGCGGCGGCGCTGCGCCGCTGCTTAATACATTGTAGGGGAAACACTGCAGTGCTATGCATAAGTTTAGACACCCATGCTAAAGTTGACTAAAAAGAGGAATAAAAAATCATCTTTTGGAAATTGAACTTAATGCCTTAATTTAAAAAATCAGGAAAAATCCAACCTTTAAGGACACCGATTTTCTTTGTGAATGAATAATGTATCGTAAATAAATAAATGTTCTTCCTTAAAATACAGGGTGCATAAGTCTGGACACCCCTATGTTAAATTCCCATAGAGGCAGGCAGATTTTTATTTTTAAAGGCCAGTTACTTCATGGATCCAGGATACTATTCATCCTGATAAAGTTCCCTTGGCCTTTGGAATTAAAATAGCCCCACATCATCACATAGCCTTCACCATACCTAGAGATTGGCATGGTTTTATTTCAGTTAGCCTAATAGCTGGTTTGATTTGCATTGAGAGATGATCTTATGGAATACTTTTTTATTTTAATTTTTTTTGAAAATTTTTTTACGTAGTGCCCCTTTCTTACATTTGAGCCTCAAAATGTATGTCTCAAAATGTCCATTTCTATCCACAAAACTTGCCAGAAGTCATGGTTTAAGGGGTTATTTAAAAAAAAAATCTTCCGGGGGTGCATGCCCCCGGACCCCCCGCGAGCGGCTTTGTAACAACCTCCGGCACGTAACAGCACCGCTGCTGGAAAAATTTATAGGGGAAACACTGCATGGCCATGTCAGATGTCAAAACAACGCATTAACGTTAGGCTACCATCCAGCAAATAACACGTAGTAGGCCAAAAATGTCCTTAAAATAAGTTTAATATTATTGGCAGAATACTAAGCTACAAAACAAATAAGCAGTTCTTAAAATATGGCTATGACAAGAAAAAAATCACCACAGACATCTAAACGCGGCTGACATCGCTCTCTTTTTTTTCATTGTGTTGACCTGATTACCGGCGCTCGCGGATTGATATTAAAGTCTGTTTTTACTCTTTCTAATAGAAAAGACACAGAAAAGAAGTTCCTGAACCGAATGATATACGAATCAGCAGTGTTGTTGCGCGAAATAAACCCAGAGACGATTGAAATCAATGTTTAGGAAGCGCCACGTCCGTTTTTTTTTTTTGCGCAAAAGTATAACGTAGTGTCAATAAAATCATTAATCATGTTATAAATGAAAATGTAAGTATTGCATCTCAAAACCATTGGTATAATCTATCATTTACAGCAATAAACACACATGGACTATTTTTGTCATTTTTATGGCTATGACTACTTTGACGCTCGTTAACTCATAATTCGATTTTGCAACTTTAGCCGCGGTTTCACAGGCGGGGTCACATATGTTCACATTCATGGCAAAATTCAAACGGGACCAGAAAATAATTATTTTCTCACATTCACTTGCATTGACGATTTATCAACCTAGAGGTCCAGTGGGGTTAGCGGAAGGGGCGGGACTTACCAGCTCTATATCGTAGCTTACTGTTGCTCAATACCTGTCAGGTAGCTGATGCTGAAGCTGTGCACTTAGCTCTGTTGATGACTACATAAACAGCAGAGAAATCTTCTGTCATGGTTCATCAGTACTAAAAACAAAAACAATGTAAGTTATAGTGATACAAACTGTAATGATTTGTAATGAAAGCTGCAATTGAACAAAAAGCACAAGAACATACCATAATATCTGAAGTCTGAATATTTGCAGATCATATACATGAAACTAAAATAACCCAAAATATCTTACTACTTAACGTACTATATTAACATTAACAGCCAGAATTAGTCATAATTAACCCATTTTCTAAAACGGTTAACAGTTCCAGACCAGTTCTTAATTCTGATTGGTCAATGGCTGTGTTTTATTCATGATAAAAACAGCTATGACAGCTTCACCCAACGGTTCTGTGGATACCGTTGGGTGAAGCAACGTAAACATTTGTTCTCATTGATACTGTTCATTGAGGCTTACTGTATTTATGTAGAGTAGTAGAGTATTGTGTGTGAGAGAGCGAGTGTATTACCTGCATTTATAGATAACGTTAGCATTTTCTTTCAGGTCAGTCCTATGTTCATAATAAAAAAAAATCCGTTTGAATGTCCACTGCGATATTTGGTCTTTTTAACAGGTAATGTGTTTTCCCGTGCCCTGACACAGCGCTAGGTTGTTTGTTTGTTTGTTTGTTTGTTTTTTGACACAGCGCTAGTCAAAGCGTCTTTCTCCGTCTTCAAAACAAGCTTTATCGCCGCCTTCACACTGGCAGTTGAAATCAGCTCCTATACGGCTACCAAACGACCGGAAGTCATTCATTTCCTATGGAGATTCATTCGAATGGGTCCGAAGCGGGTCCGAACGAGTGCGGTGCGAAAAAAATCGTGTCCGTTGGTCATCCGGATGCGTTCAAAAAATTGAACTCTTGCGAAAGGCTACGGACGGTTCCTATCAAGCGGCAACATTCTGATCTGAAAAATGAAGCCTACCCGGAAGTGCGAAAAACTGCAATACATCGAAAATCCACTAGGGCGAGGTCCCAAAAGGGAGCAAATGTCCATAGCCCCCATGTTAAAATGTCCATTTTCACAGCATAAATTCATGTTTTTACAGGTTGGTCCCATGGTCCCCTCGGTAGTTTAGATCGTATTTAGATATAAAATGTATGACAATAAGGGCGTGGTAAACTTTGATTGACAGCTGACAAGGCAGCGCCAAGGAGAATGACAACATAAGAAGCGCCATTTTTTAATACAGTTGACATATAATACTACTGTTTCTGTATCATGAAATGTAGTTTTAAAAGTTTTTCAGGCGAGAATGTAGTTGTTTAAAGCTCAAATCTGTGGTTTATTTATAAAGATTTATGAAAATTGTATCCAGTTGTGAGATCCAGCGATGACCGGGCGCTCGGCGCTCATGTACCCCGCCTGGAACAGCCTTTCCTCGGCTAGTCGTTCTGAGGTTTGCCGCTGACTCTGGCGTCTCTGTAGTGGTTAAACATGAGATATAATTCGTCTTGTGTATATCTAACGGGCGATTTTTGGTCTCGTAAATCTATAATTTGTTCCCTGGCCAATCGTTTTGGCTGAGGGGAAGTTTCATAACTTTATAAGCTATTTAACTTTACCGTTGTATGGTTAGACTAGATCGAGCGCTGACTTTGTATGTTTGACTGAATTGTTTGCTTTATTTGTATAGCTTCTTGTAACTTTACCTTTTACTTATACTTTTATAATAGCTAATATTGATAAAACTGAAATTTAACAAAAAGAGACTGGGTTGAGTTTTGTCATTTTAAATTTTAATACAACGAATATGATCTGTAATGTTGTTTACTGCAACATCTGTTGTTTAGTACAAATGCACATATTGCCTGGACCATATTAAAATGTTTAATATTTTTATATTATATTTAAAACGAAAAGAGGCAGGTTTGTGTTTTATATTTTGTTTTTTATAAATAGGCAAACGTTATGTGCAGTGAATATAATCAATACGCGTTGCCTGAACCACATTTGTGTGGCTATAATGTTTAAGATTTCTTTAAATGAAAACGAAAAGAGTTAGTATGGTGTTTTATAACATATTCCGTTGCCTAAAATATACACAGAGATAACCGGAGTAGCAGAGCGAGCTGAGTGACGCACGCTGCGTCAGAAGGTGGGCGGGGTTAGGATTTCCCAAGATTTTCCAAGATGGCGCCGCCCATACCCCCCATAAACGGCTTCAAACCATAGACTGTAAAAAAAGATGGACGACGCCCCTTCGCTCTCTTCCATTGATGAGAACTGAAGCCGCCAGAGTCCCGATATGGCGCTGACATATTGGAACTTGAGTCTGCGCAGTAGCGATCCCGGGACCAGACCTGCGCAGTAGTGAGCAGGAAGTAAAGCCGCGAAATCAACGCTCCGCCCTCACTCTCGCAGAATGCACTCAGGGAGAGTGGATTCTGCACACTTTTTAAAAAATTGATTGCAGTACGACAAGAGGCTTGTTAAAATAAAGTAAATGCAATCTCCTCAGTCCTCCGAAGATCCCGAAAAAAATGTCCGTTGGTGCTTCAGTGACTACTTCGCTCGAGAACCTGTCAATCACAGCTGTCAATCATGACGTTACAACACCGCATCACGTAACTAACTAAAAACCAACTTATTTTTGAAACAGACACTTGAACTAACATCAGCGTGATAAAAACGACAGCAAATTAAATAAACCACCTTTGGAAAAAAGATATTTGAAGTGTATTTTAATTGTTTAGTTGGTCTCACGTCCCGTTGAATAAAATGGGGAGGCGGGGCTTATGACCTATACTAGGACCAGTCACTGGGGGGCGATCGAGACGTTTTGGCTTCACTTTTCAGGGCTTGTGCGGCACGCTTGCTTCAAACCCGTTCTTCAGAAAGTCTATGGGTGACGTCACAGACGCTTTGTCCATATTTTTTACAGTCTATGGTTCCTATCCGACAATTCCAGCGGAAGTTAGCGTTGCTATGGTACTGATAAACAAACCTGAATTCTTAACTTTTAATAAAATAAATAATGATTTATATAACGATAAGTTGTCATGTCATTTTTTTTATTTTCATGATTTTCTAATGTTATTAGGGCAGTTAATACAATTAAAAGCCCTATATACCACTATATCACATTTAGCCGACCTGACATGTCAACGTCCTGGGGAACTTTCCTCCACGCAGCAGCCTGTCTCTAACCCCCTCAACAGAGAGATCATACAGAATTGTACATTCTGACACTGACAAAATCAACCGTTAATCTCTCCGCCATTTTTGTTCTACTCGCTTCCGACGCTTTTCAACGGTGTAGTACGACGTCCGCTGGGGGCGTATTGCGTATTACAGAGCTGATTTCAACCATAGATATCATATAGACCATTTCAACGGCCTTTCGTCTGTTTAAGGAAGTGACGTATTTGGCCCTAGGACGTTTCCGGTTAGTTGTCGAGCGCATTCAAAACAATGGCGGGATGCGCTTGATGTACAGTGGGATTGCGATAATTTATTTAATCCTGCTATTTAGAATATCTAAATTAAAATTAGGTCCTTGTTGCTCGTTAGTTGGGTCCTCCTTCTGGCCCGAAACGAACTTTTTTTTGGAATTTAAAATGTTTAAATTCCTGAAAAACGCGCCTGGATTGCATCAGTGAAGCGAGAAGGCTGAATACGCAACTAGCAATATACAGCACACATTTCGATTCTGGTAAGTAAAATACTCCCCCCACCCCCATTGGATTATTTGTATTTCTTTACGTTAACTGTTTATGTATGCTGCAGCATAATTTAAGATAGCTCTGTTCGTTATTGTTTACATATAAACCTAGCATTTTGACGCGTGTAATTTAGTGAAAATAGGCCAAGCTTTTATTTCCGTCTTTTCCCCTAAATGTTCTGTGGGCTGTAATTAAGTAGGAGTTAACATGTGTTGGCTAGCTGTCTAGTTAGTTGACAACTGCAGTAAGTAACACATTACAGAATGTATACTGTATAACAGTTACCACCTGAATGGTGTGCTGCAGTAACGTTAGTTTACAAAAGGTAACGGTAAACATTTTTCATCACTTAAGCTTGGCTAATGTTAATTCCAACATTTACTATAGTACACAATAGTAGCATTAGTTCTTAAATATTGTGCATTAACCAGATTAAGTTAATAATTGTTTTTCTGCTTTTGTCTTCAATAGGAAAGCCATCATTTGTAATTTAAGACGTCCAAGACTACTACAGGGAGACAGGAACGACAGCCAAACCACATGTGACCATACAGTGTGTGCAGAATTATTAGGCACCTTGATTTTCTGATCATATTTTGTTTTTCAGACACATTTTTACCAATTCAAAACCACATTAAGCTTAATAACTACTATTCATTTTGTATTTAATATATTTAAGGGATATATAATTGTACATGAAGACTGGAAATGAAAACGCCTTATATTCAGGTGTGCATAATTATTAGGCACGTTTTCTTTTACAGATAAAATAAGCCAAAAAAGAGATTTAACTCAGACTGAAAAGTCACAAATTATTAAATGCCCATTGATTGGGACTGACTCTTGAAGGACCAGCATCACATCCTCTTGTTCCACTGTTTGAAGAATTCATCTTCATCTGTAAGTTTTGGGAGTTAATTTTTTAAAATGAACTCCTAAAACTTAATGCCAGATTCTGGAAGATTAATTCTTCATGTATTTTACTACACTTCAGCTTGTGATTCTTAAGTGTGGGGCATTTTTTAGTATTCTTTACCTCTCTTTTTTGGCTTATTTTAACTGTAAAAGAAAACGTGCCTAATAATTATGCACATCTGAATATAAGGGTTTTTTTTAATTTCCAGCCTTGATGAACAATTCTATATCACTTATAAATTATTAAATACAAAATGAATTGTAGTTAAGATTAATGTGGTTTGGAATTGGTAAAAATGTGTCTGGAAAAAAAATATATGATCAGAAAATCAACGTGCAAAATCAATAATTCTGCACACATATGAACCCCCAGATGTGTTCGAGACCTTGAGGATTGATATTGACCCCCCTTTGTTCAGGGACTCATAACTCCATTTCTGTTTGTCAAAAAAAGTCTGTGAAATGTGTTTTATGTTGTTGTCTCAGTTGTTGAAGCAGATTATGTTCATACAAGTATTTATTTACACATTAAGAAATTTGCTGGAAATAAAAGCTGTTAAAAGTGAGAGGATGTTTCTTTTGTTTATGTATTTTTAAATATATACAGTAGTCAACATTTGAAGTGGATAAAAACCTTTCATCAAAGTTAACATTAATTTTGAACAATACCCGTTCTTGCCTTAGGGCAACTTTGATTAACTTTTTTGATCCACTTCAAATGTTGATTACATAAATACACACACAGCTAGCAAATCTGTATGTGACTATACTAACCATAAAATAACATTTTCCCTTCAAGGACCTAAAAAGTGTATTCTGTATGTTTTATTCTTAATTTTACAATTATTAATCTTCACGTATACATTTCTCTTAAATGACTAATACAGGTTTATGCATTAGAAGAAAAAAAAGACAGCCAGCATTACATTGCTTTCACCTTCTATTTATTTGTGACCACATGAGGGGCTCAGATAGGACATTTAAACCCTCTCGCACACCGTTCCACAGCAACACACTTCACCCAACTAAGCACACACATTTGGAAACGAATGAAATGAGTAGGCTACTGGCATAACTTAAAGCGATTTTTACTGAAGTCCGTTTACTAGCGTACATTTATCGTTGTAATATACATGCATGTTCTGTAAAGCTGCTCTGAAACGATATGTATTTTGAATAGCACTGTACAAATATGAATATTTGCGTAGATATGCCAACAAATGCAAGTGAAATGCCCACTCGTAACCTCCCCGGACAAACCATGATAATTACGTTTTTGACGCTGTTTGACTTCATCTTCACCAAACACAAGACAGATGTCATCAACATTTTACGAACGAATGTTCCCAACCTTTCTGATAAGAAATTAATTGTAAGTATCCAGACTGCGATAGGCTTTTATCGCATCTCTCGTGTAACGTTACACGCAAGCAGCCGCAACACCCAATCGGACTACTCAGGCAAACGTTGTTCTGTGTAAAAAGTATACGCATCAAAGTCTTATTTAAAGGGTCCGGTAATTCCAATCATCGTTTATTTTCAGTTTTTGGAAATACTTTAACTGTTGCCTTTTCGCTAGACGTAAAAGTTACGCGCTTGTTTTCACAGACCTGAGATTTAAAAACGCCGCCACCGGAAATGCTTCAGGGCCAGACATGCGCAGTAGCATTCCAACGGAATGTTATTGTTTACGTCCTTGAAATGGTCTATATAAACGCTAGATGTCTTATGGCGCAGTCACTTCCGGCATCACCGTTAGGCCATCTTGTCACAGTGAAGCTGTGCATTAAGGTGAATGATCAGCATGCATACAGCATGTTGCATGTAATCGGTAGCAAACTGAGCAAGTTATGGTTATTTAAAAGTACATGCACCATTAAACGAGTGAGCGAGCACACTGTGGCAAGATGGCCGCCACGTGCGAGTTGACGTCGACCTCCATTGGCCAGCAGCGAGCACGAGACATCTAGCCTTTATATATTATATCTATGATTTCAACTGCCAGTGTGAAGGCGGCGTCAGTCCTTTCAATATAAAAGTCTTCTACTGACTGACTGACTCGCTCATAAAGACAGTCTTTGCTGCCATCTAATGGCGTAATAATGTAACTTATGTTGCTGTTCAGGGTCAGGGACTATTTTTTCCAGCGGAAGGAAGACTTTTAGTGATTTTACTTCATGAAAGTAGCATTGATACATATTGTTGGCTTTAATATTTGTATTTTGTGGTAACCGTTTTATAAAAGCACTTTGGTACTCGAGGCTTAGTGCTGTATCGTGAATAAGTCACGGCTGAAGGGGTTGCACGACGATACACAGTCATCTCGTACCTTATTGCTTACATATATCTGTTTTCCAGTGTCAAAATAGTTTAATGCCTTTCATATGAAAACAACTAGACTAAGCTAATATTAATTAGAACAATTCTTACCACTGAAACACCACTGCTTCTCTCCATTTTTTTTTAGCTGCCAATGAACATCCATCGTATTTCCTCTCTTCAGCCAGAGCCGTTACTGTTTATATTTAAATTGTACTACGTGCGCGTATTTCTATAAAGGGTCAAGGTTCGTGTCATGTTCGCGCGCAAAATTATGGGACAAATAGCTGAACAAGCCGGGGAAAACAGCTTTTTTTACAAGTTGACGTCACAGTCGTTATCTTGCAGCGATTGGCAGTCGCCCAGTGGTTTTTCCTATGGGTTTTTCGCCTCTCATTTGCCCACATTAGTTGATTAGTTTATTATTACCATGCTTTTTAAATTAGGCCTATATATAATTTATTTTATTTTCATTTATTTAAATTGAAAGGCTATGTATGTTTTTTCCCTCATATTTGTTACATGTGAACGTTTTTGTTGCTGCTCTTTAATGTTCTCCTGTTTTGTTGACCTTATTCTCAAATATTTGTCCAAAACTTGTCCAAACTTTCAAAATGAAAGTATGAGCAAAAAATGTACGTTCAACAATGTTGTGTCAGTACCCAGCTTGCATTTCAGCTTGAAAAAAAATGATGTGGTAACCATTATTTTAAAATAATCATTGCTTTGCATTAACTGGCTATTATGCTGCTGCTGTTGTCGCTTTTAGTCATTTTATGAAATTTTATGTCATTTTATGAAAAAAGGTTGAACAAATTGCAACAGAAGCAAACTCAACTGGTTTTGTATCCTCAATATGTCCTGAGTAAGGGAAAAAAAAAGCTCAGAAGAATCCCATTAGGGGAAAGTTTCGAAAAAGACCCAAATATAGCCTATTCACACACAGTCCGTGGGACTGTTTCTGGGGGACGAGTCTGAGGGAAGAATAGGAGACAATGGTAACGAGAATGCAGAAGACAAAAGGTAGGCAAAGTAAAAAGTGAATCCCCAGAAACAGTTCCACGGACCCAGGCCCAAACCCCATCTCTGCAATAATAATTAATAAAGGCTGGTTTCTAAAGTACTTCTTCCTGCCTCTATGTATTAATGCTCATGGGTAGCCTAAATGGGTTCCATTCAGACCTTAAAGGAGAAGTTCACTTTCAAAAAAACTTTTGCTGATAATTTACTCACCCCCATGTCATCCAAGATGTCCATGTCTTTCTTTCTTCAGTCGCAAAGAAATTAAGGTTTTTGATGAAAACATTCCAGGATTTCCCCCCATGTAATGGATTCTATTGGGACCCAAACGGTAGAAGGTCCAAATGACAGTTTAAGTGCAGCTTCAAAGGGCTTTAAACGATACCAGACGATGAATAAGGGTCTTATCTAGCGAAACGATCGGTCATTTCCAAAATAAATAAAAAAGTTTAAGTTTTATAAGCACAAACGCTCGCCTTGCTCTGTTCTGTGATGCGCGTTCGTGACGTCACGTAATACGCAATTACGTTGAAAAGGTCACGCTTGACGCGTTTACAAATGTGCGGAATGAGGACCATATACACATTTTCAAATGTATTTGTGTCAGTTTATCGTTTAAAATGCCCATTTCGTGTGCGTATCCTGGGTGTTTTAATATTAAAAAGCCAAAAAGAACATTTTCTTCAGGACAGAAATTTTTCAAGCGTGACCTTTTCAACGTAATTGCGTATTACGTGACGTCACGAACGCGCATCACAGAACAGAGCAAGGCGAACATTTGTGCTTATAAAACTTAAACTTTTTTATTTATTTTGGAAATGACCGATCGTTTCGCTAGATAAGACCCTTATTCATCGTCTGGTATCGTTTAAAGCCCTTTGAAGCTGCACTTAAACTGTCATTTGGACCTTCTACCGTTTGGGTCCCAATAGAATCCATTACATGGGGGGAAATCCTGGAATGTTTTCATCAAAAACCTTAATTTCTTTGCGACTGAAGAAAGAAAGACATGGACATCTTGGATGACATGGGGGTGAGTAAATTATCAGCAAAAGTTTTTTTGAAAGTGAACTTCTCCTTTAACATTAAAGTCCCCGTGAACCGGAAGTTGCAAACGACTTTTCTCCAGTGTTGTGACGTGTTTCCCAGTGAAACGGAATATTGAACAGAGGGCAGGGTTTTACTCTAGCGCTCCTCCTCTCCATCTCTGCTCATAGCAGACTAACGGTTTGAGGGGAGTGGTTAAGCGTTTCCCAACCCAAGTCCTCAAACCTACGTCATCAGGGAAGGTCCTCCAACGCAGAGGGGAGGGGCATTTTCAGATTTTGATTAAAGATTACGAAGCCAAAAAATTTTTTTGTGTGGATTGACTTGCATGGATGAATTGTTCACCACAAAACGATCAATTTAGGCAAACAAAGTAAGTATAGTCAATTTTGATTTCATGTGGACTTTAAGTATTTTACTGTTATATGTCAACAAGATTCAACAAGACATTTTCACCTGGCTATACCCAATGTTAAGATCTGTTGTGGTATTTATGCAAATTAGCACATACGTAATTAGATTATGCACCGTTTGTCCATGTTAACAAACAATTAAAAAAAAACTTGTAATACATTTTTTGTTTGTCTTGATGTAAGTAATCAAGTCAGTAATTTTCATGGTGATATCTAAAGGTTAAATTTTTTACCCTATTCACGTGAGAAAAATAATGAATAGGCGTATGAATAGGCTATATTTGGGTCTTTTTCGAAACTTTCCCCTAATGGGATTCTTTGGGGCTTTTTGTTCCTTACTCAGGACATATTGAGGATACAAAATCAGTTGAGTTTGCTTCTGTTGCATTTTGTTCAAGGTTGACCCCATTTTGGCTTAAAATGATGGACTATTTCATATGGTTCAGAGTTCATATTTTTACTGAATTAACATGTTGATCATCACCATGTTTATATCACTGCAACTTTTGTGTTCAATATATTTATCAGGGTTAAATGTTGTCCCCTAGTTTTAAGAGGCAAATAATGTTCATATCATGTAGTTAGTTTTAAAGATGAAAGACCAATGATTGTAGCCCCTTGTGTTACTAAATGCAAAACAATGACAAGAATTGTTAACTGGAGTGAATTAGCTGAATTAACATAAGTTGAATGTGATGGGTAGATTATTTTTTGTAGTTAGGTTTTTACAATGGGTGCATTATAATTTCTGTTTCTTTAAAAAAAGACACAAGTTGTATAATTGGGGCACTGAATACATAATGTACATTCTTGTAATAGTGGTATGTTTATTTTATTGACTATAACTACACTTTTAACTGTGATATTAGGGCTGCACGATTATGACAAAAATCATAATTGTCGATTATTTCCTTGAAATTGTAATTGCGATTTATTAATTACGATTATCACAATTTACATTGAAATATATATATAGGCATATTATTATATATGTTTACTTAAAAATTGTGAAGACACACACTGTCCCCCTTTACTTAACATACACATAAATTGTAAGAATATGACTAATAGTAAAGACTACTAAGAAATAAACATTAGGCCTATGCTACAGCTATTAAATAGCAGTCCCAAACTAGCTTTTGTAAATACAATGTTGGTATGAGCCACCACAGTCATTTATATAAAAAATAACTTTTTGTTTTTTTTGTGAAAATAAAGTGGCATTTGGGGGTTAATATTAAAACGACAGTTACCATGGTGATACACAATACTAACAAGAACTGTTAATGAAACATGAAAACTGCTCCTGGTGAATAGAATGAAAATCATACCTGCATGCAAATCCTTCTCAGCTAACACACGACGTACCAGTAACGTGATTTATTGGTATTTTACTTTTATTTTGTGACTTACCAATTTACAACGTAACAACGTTGCATGCTCGTAGTTTCCTTTGCACTTTATACACAGCGCGCGTCGCCGCATTTGCGCGTGCAATTGAAGAGTGTGCGCTTACGAACACAGTAGCCTATAACGGCTGACATGACAGGAACGTTCGTTTTTCTGAGGTGAAAGACTTTATTTCAGCGTACACATACGTCGCTGCCTGGTAGTTCATTCCTATTGTGCTGGGTTTTCTGAAGTAGTTGTGATTTGCCTCTCATTACATGCTCTAAATGCACGCAGAGTGGGTTTTTTTTTTTTTTTTTTTTTTTTTTTTTTGGTAATCGCGGCTTTGGACGATTACGTAATCGTGGCATCCATAATCGTAATCGCGATTAGAAATTCGATTAATTGTGCAGCCCTATGTGATATACTTTAGCTTTCCTACAGTGTGTTTCATGCAGTCTAAAATGCAAGTGGGAAAAAATACCAGTTGACACTTCAAAGGTTAAAATCAAGGTACTGAACAGTTTACCCTTGGCCAAGACTGAATTTGAGGCATACAATATGTCCGATTTACATAAGAGATTCTGTGAAGGCTATTCATCTCCCAAAGCCAAGAGGTGTTGCGATCTGAAGTGTGTATATTTTAAAAGATTTCTTTAGCAGTACAGGAAATATGCAGGTCATTGGCTTCTTCCTTTTGAAGAGATAGTATACAATGTCTTTGCCATTGAATGGATCGATTGATAGTTGTCTCTCCTTTGCAGTAGTTCAGGTTTTCTTTACTTTCACAAGCCAGGACAAAGCCAAAGTTAATTTCTTGGCATATGATTAAAACAAAAACAATTTAATCTTATGGAAATCATTGATATACAGGTGGAAAAAACATTTGAACTATGAAAAACATATTGGAAGTTATAATGATACTCATTTACAATACATTGCACTCACTAACTTCACTAACTGTTAGTAATGGTACATTTTCAACCAATACTTAATCACTATATTTATAAACACAGTTTATGTCTTTTTTTTACTATTCCCCATAAATAGTTTGATGTATCCAAGTATGACTAAACTGAAGACTTTTTAAGATAATAATTTATGCCATGATTCTGTTGTTTCTAACCACAGAAAAAAAAATGCCAACTTCACAAAACCCTTGAATTGTGCTGTTTAGTTTCTCATGCACTGAATATTTAATTCATGTCATGAATGACCTATTTTAAACTGGCAGTGGGACTTCCTATTTCTGGTTGTATGATAAGCACCTGATGGAATTCATTCTCAATCTTCTCCATCTGTTTGTTTAGCAGAACTAAACTTAAACACAACAACGTGAAGAAAATTCATTTCTGCTTGAACACATTAAACAGACAAAAAGACCAAGAGGCGTAGTTTATTGGTGAAAACAGGATATTATTTTTATTTATATCTGCCAACAGCTATAGATTGTGAATTTGTTTTAGTTACCAACCAGATTTAAGAACATGATACTGTATCATATAAAAGCAGCTGATAATCTCTAATAATGGTTTACAAGTATGCCTACCTCTAAAGCTCATGGCAATTTATTGTAGTTGCGCTCCCTCTAGTGGTTAAGATAGATACAGTGCCACAGCAAAATTAGAATGCTGATTTGGCGTAGAAATAATAAGATTGTGATTGAGAGACTCCATACTGAGCAAGTAAAAACTGTGGAATAACAGAGCTGGATAAGTGACAAAATAAGGCAAAGAATCATTTAGCATTCAGGATACAACAGTGAGCCGCCTTCTTTTTATTTTGATTAATCTACTTGATCTCAATCCCATGGATCCTGGCTTCGCCTTCAAAGTGCATGTACTTGTACTTCTCAGCACCATGACGGTTAGGGAAGTGCATTTGAGAACCATCAGGAAAAGTCACCAGGAAATCCTCATTGGTGAATGTGATTTTTATCTAAAGGAAGAAAAGAAACAAGAGAGTATGCTTGTTAAAGAGGACCTATTATGCCCTTTTACAAATGCCCTTGTTCAAGTTTTTTGAACATTTAAGTATGAAAACCTATTCTAGTAGGGCCCAAAAACAAAATCATGTTGACATTGTTGCAGCATCTCTCTTCCCAGTCTGTCAGTAATGTTCTGTTTAGTTCCTGTCTCTATGAAGCGCCCTTTCTCTGAAAGCACAATGTGCTCTGATTGGTCAACCGCTTCAAGTGTGTTATGGAAATGTCACGATCCTTAACATAATGGTGAGTTTGAACACACTACTAACGCAATTCAACCAGGCCAGCCTTCAATCAGGAATTATTTAAATGAGGAATATTGTGACGCGTTTGTTCCCAGAAGAAATCTCAAGACTACAATTGAGCCGTTTCAGACATCCCAAGTCTCCCGGAAGTTCCGGGAGTCTCCCGCATATTGATAGCGGCTCCCTGATGCCCGCAAATCAGTTAAAATCTCCCGGAAATGACTTTGTGCAGGTTGGGATGTCTGCGTTTCAGGGAGTCAATTTGAGCTTTGTAACTTTGCAGACCTTTTCCATGCTCAAACAGAAATAGTACACACTACTAAAGAAAGTTGAAAATTTAACAAAGCATAGGTCGCACAATATAAGGGACCATTACATTTCACACACAGCCCATTTTATTATCATTATCTTTATGTTTATACTTAAACAGCAGTTTCATTAACCCTTTCACGCATAGTGGTCACTACAGTGGACAGCTATTAAAAAAGCATTTTCTTGAATTTGCACGGGTTTTTATGGCAAAGTTGCACATCAGCCTCTTCATTGGACCCTGGTGCATCATCCTATAAATTGCAACCAAGTGACAAGCCTTTGTGTTTCGATTTTTTCCCCCTCCAAACCAAGATGGCCAAGGGTCAGTCAGACATGCCAAGTTGCTCCGGAATATCCACCCATTCCTTCTATCCTAGGAGACTCTTGTAGGTAAAAAAAAATATTGCAGCATCAAGCTATATCTAATGAGTCATATCACAGTAAAATTTTCCAAGTTTTGATTTTAGATTGAGAGAAAACTCTGATTAATCGCATATCCACTGTAGTGGACGTCATGCATCAATTGCTCTATTTCAGCTACAATTCATAATTATAATGTGAATATTGTTTTTGAAATTTAAAACTTAAAAACTTAATCTGCAGTGACTTTTTACTGTAAATAAATGTACTTGCATTATTAGAATGTAATTTTCATTGACATCGAAAAAAGTCATGTGATTACATAATGTATGACACTTGTAATGCATTACTTTACTTGTTAGATCAAAAAGTAATCTGATTACGTAATGCATGTTACTTGTAATGCGTTTCTTTACTCATAACATCAAAATGTAATCTGATTACGTAATGTGCGTTACTGTAATGCGTTTCTTTACTCATAACATCTAAAAGTAATCTGATTAGGTAATGCACATTACTTGTAGTTAATTACTTGTTAGATCAAAAAGTAATCTGATTAGGTAATGCATGTTACTTGTAACACATTACTTTACTTGTAACATCAAAAAAGTAGTCTGAATGCGTTATGCATGTTACTTGTAATGCATTACCCCCAACACTGATCATTTCAGATGAGATTGAAAAAAACGTATCGCTAGGTTTTCTCAGAGGAGGGCTATGATAGAAATGTGCATGTCCATCTTGAACATAATCAGAATTATCAGCTAATAAGGGTAAATCTCCATACTCTGGTGCACTGGAGGGAGCATCTGAGTGGTTTCCACAGTTGTACCTTGACAGACTGTAGAAAATTCTGATGGAATCACGTCCTCATGTTCTGATATCAAAGATACGCGAAGTGCAACTTGTATGAAGTTGTATGAAGCCTTTGCAATATTTTGCATTTATTTTTTGTATATATTTTATAGTTTTCACATGATTTGATATAATTGTATTGATTAGTTTGTTAAATTCACATACTTTATCTTGTTTGATTATTGTCTTATATTTAATATAGTATATCTTAAGTTTAAACCATAACCGCATGCTGTCCACTCAAGTGGACATCTGAAGATCTCTGAAAAATTTGTAAAAGAATAAAATAAAAATCAATTCTTGTTTTTCATGCCCTAAGAGCAATAAAAACACATAGGAAAAAAATCCTGACTGAGGTTTATCATAATTCATGCATGAAAGGGTTAAGATATATGAAAGTCTTGTATCTTGCCTGGAAATCCTCATTCTGATTAAATGGAAAGTTGCTCTCCCTTAGCTCCTCGCACCAGCTGCCGCCCTGGAATGAATTGCACACTATAGTGCGCTGGTCACCATGGGCATCAAAACGAGGGTTTAAGTGTAGAGCGATGTCCTCGGCACTGTGACCAATGTTAATGGCAAAACTGCAATAGAGCAAATGAGAGACATAACTCCTGTTGCTGTTAACATCCTAAACTCGAAAAGTTACTTTGCGGTGGCTTACTTTGTAGAATCGGCCTTGGGGACTCCTGTAATTGTCAAAGTCTGTCCCACCTTGAAGGACATATTCTGCACAAGCACACCCTGTTAGACAGAGTGAGAGCTCATGTTACTCTTTATTCTGAGAGTAATTTGATTTTTGTACATCTCACCGACTGTTTTATTTGGGATATACACTATTAGTATGAATAGCAGAACATGTGT
Organism: Abramis brama; assembly: GCF_963993115.1. Classification (NCBI taxonomy): domain Eukaryota; kingdom Metazoa; phylum Chordata; class Actinopteri; order Cypriniformes; family Leuciscidae; genus Abramis; species Abramis brama. The sequence goes on along the minus strand of NC_139963.1, from coordinate 28,011,648 downwards.
ATCCACTTAAATTTGAGTTGTACAGCTGGGCACTGTGCCTGGTTTTCCCTAGAGACCAAAGAGAGACTGCAGCTGTAATGATGGAGTGCACAGAATCAGCCTCACAAAAGCATTGCTGTCAAATTTTCCAATGCGTTGAAAGGAAAATCCTGGTCCAATGGTAAATGGCAAAGAGCCATTGAACTTTCAAAAAACTGCAGATGTGGCATGGTTACTCTATTGGAAAACCTCTGTCCTACAAGATGGATATAAGAAGAGCTGTATCTTAAAGTCACCCTGAAATTAAAATGGTCAATTCTTACTTTTATGGAATATTGCAGTATTCATTATGAATGATTTATCTGTGCACAACATTATTTCTATAAAATTCATGTGCCTTCGCAATCTTTAATCAAAATAACTTCCCCTCCCTCTTGCAGTGACATCTCTTCTCTGAAGACGTGTTAACTGGCGTGAAGGCGGGATCGATCAATAGCAAACCACAATGATCCAATCAATTTCCAATGGACAAAATCAACCCCCTACATTTGTTCTTGTTCAAAAAGCCGTTTCACTTGGATATACGTCACAATAGGGAAGAAAAGACTATTGCAACTTCCGTTCATGATGACTTTACTCATTCAATCTTTGAAAACTAGTTGCCATGCCATCTCTGTGCAGATCTGGTGTAAGTTGATGCAAGTTGGTAAGCCATGTTGGGTCAGCAGCTGCAAAATCACAAGCTGAATTATACAAGGGCTCTATTGTGATTAACAGCTGCCAAGGAAAGTAGATTTTTATAGCTGTTGCTGGCTGAATAGTGGAGAGGAAAGATGGTCAAAAGAGAGATAGGAGGAGGAAAAGAAGGGAAAAGGGTACTTAGACTGAGAATGTGAAAAGATAGATGTGTATCAGAGGTGAATTCTTTCCACATTAGTAACTGTAAACCAGCTCTCAGACAGAAGCTGTACTGCAGAACGACACTCTCAGAGCAGTGCGATATGCCTCACTCTTTCTTTCTCAACTTTCTAAACTGAAAAGGGAAGCTGGCTGGTGAAGTTCAGTCTTAGCATTGCATGGCTGAGTCACACTAATTTATCTGAGCTAAGAGTGAGAGTGAGCTAAAGGGTCTCCTTTTCAATGTCCCTGGTTCTGTATGGTTTCAGACCATAGTTGGGCTTGAATTGGCCAGTCTTGCTTCATCTGTAGAAATGCCAGAGGATTGAACATGTTAAGGTATGATGAATTACCCTAAAATGCAGAAGGGTTACAGACTACATTGCAAACCCAATAGCCTAAGGCTATGATGCTAACCTCTGTCCTAAACTTAGCATAATTCTATTTCTATTATTTGATTATGGCTGCATTGCTCAATGAAAAGGCTCACATGTAAAGCTAAATTCAATGACTCTAAATCAACAACAACAACAAAAAAATCTGTATGAATTTCTTTCTTCTGCTGAACACAAAGGAAGATATTTTGAAGAATGTGGGTAACCAGATAGCTGATGTACCCCATTGACTTCCATGGTATTTTTTTTCCCCTACTATGGAAGTCAATGTGGTACATCAAGCTGTCTGGTTACCCACATTCTTCAAAATATCTTCCTTTGTGTTCAGCAGAAGATAGAAACTCATACAGGTTTGAAAAAACTTGAGGGTGAGTAAATGATGACACTGACAGAATTTTCATTTTTAAATGAACTATTCATTCAACTGAGGTAAGTCAGCTTTTATGAATTGCATTTCCTATTATTTATTAAATATAAACGTAATGTCACTGACCAGTACAACATTATGATAGAAATGGATCTGATGATGGAACTATCAATACATATGAGCATTTGAGATGTGAGTAGTTCACACCCATTAACAATGCACGTGAGGGCGCTTCACACACTATGCACCACACAGACAACAAACACCAATATACATATCAGCTGCTACAAGTAGGCTACATACGTTCATAAGTACTGTATAATTTGATGTAACTTATAATATGGAGCATGCATTCTGACATGCTCTCTTGCCTACAAACAAATACAGACAATTTGACAAAATATAGGCCAATATAAATAGGAATAATGAAGCGACGATGCGTTCTAAGATTACTCACGTCCATTTTGACTTCCTTTGAGACCCACAATGAAGTGAAATGAAGTGTCTGGGAGAAAGTTTCGCTGTGTGGAGGGCTTCTTATGACCACTGCGAACTAGGAGTGTTCAGATCTTAAGATGACCGATCTTTATTCTGCCCAATTGCAATTCTTTGTCTGCTCTACCTCGACCAATCGCAAAAGAGGCATGTGGAGTTACTTTATGCAGTCTATTTCTAGGCATACCCTGGTAATACGCTATAAATACATGTAACTAATTAAAACAAGCGACCACAATGAATGCCGGTGTACGTTGCGAGCAGATCATAATTAATGTAATTATACGCTTGTAGCCCATAACTAATCTACTTATTAAAGCTTTATTAAAATAATTGGCTTCAGTTTCCAAGGCGATTAAACAGGTAATAGGCTACAACTGACAGTTATGAAGAGATTGAAAAATGTCACACGTTGTAAAATATATTTTTAAGACAATTAGTAATGATGAGCTGGTATCATAGGTGATGTATTTGTGGTGTGAGTGCTGGAATACCCAGTATTTTGGAGCTGATGACATAAGGGTGTGGCACTGGCCATTTGCGCTGCTTTGCGAAACTGACTAGCATTTTAACATGACTGTGTCATTTGCTTATTAATCTAAACTGTACAACCAAGAATTTCAGCATATTAGCAGCAAGTTTGTTTTGAAAGTAAGCCTAACAGCAAAAACAAAACAAAGATTAAGGCTCCAGGATGTGACTTTATAGTGTCACAAGATAGACTGACCGCAAAATGAGGAAATGCTTTGGAGAAGTGATCAAGACAAAAGGCTATATGCAATTTAGTGCTGCACGATTAATCATATCGCAATCGCAATCGCGATGTCAAGCCTATACGCGATTATAACGCAAAATGCTGCGATTTTATATGAAATAAACAAATTAGGGCTGTTAACGCAATTATTGTTATTATTGCAATTATTAGCAGCTGTTATTTTTGTCATCCTTTGGCTAGTGTTACATGATCCCGCTCTTATTCATGCAAATGCTTTTAATTTAAACCATTCATGCGCGACAAGACAAAAAAGACTGTGAATATCCTGTGACACACAGAAAGACTCGCGCTAGTATCGTGCGTGCGCACAAGACAGCACGCCAGAATACAGTTCTCTTTCGAGCTTGAACGAACAATAACACACACAATTATGCCAAAATGTCTTTTTGTCGATCTTCATAACATAAGAGCAGTCTTACGAACGTGAAGAGTTGTGACTCGAGGCGCGTGTGAGATCCGCATCTCTGTCAGCAGCGGCTGGTCTTAAAGGGACAGTATGTACACAGTAGCCACTATGATCTCTGTCGTTAAAGTTGATCAAATAACAAAGGGAACAGAGAAAAACACTCACCGCTCTTGACTGAGGAACTTTTGTAACTTTAATAAGGATTAGTCTATATATAATTTATAATTAATGCAGCGCAGACTGTTATAATTTTGAAGCCTTAATTTTTTTTTTTTTAAATTATAGCTTTCAATTGTAATGACGGAATTACTGTAATGTTGGATGGCTATAATGATGTTTAAAATTGTGTGTTTGATACACGAATACATAGAGAAATACACATTTCAGCATTATCACTAATCTGTGTGTGCATTTTCCTTGATAACCAAGTTGACTCATGAAATATGACATTTCCCCCAAATCGTGCAGCCCTAATGCAATTTGAAAGAAACAATGTCAGTTTACAGTTTACACAGTCAATTTTACAGTTTTATTGAGTTTTAAACAGTGGCTTATAAATGCCATTTTTTCCCCAATCGAAAACACTGATTAACTAGGGTAAAAACAACGGAGAAAATGAAAAATAATAGCCTAACTGATCTCAGGATTTTGGTTTTGTCATCTGGTCAGTCAGAGAATATATTTAGAACTTATTAAGCTAGGTTTATACTCGACGCGTCCGCACGAGCGCGAAGGTGCGCGCGGCAAAAATGACGTCATTGCGGTGTGGGCGGTCATGCGCGTTGGGTGTGCAAGACCCAATTTCGCTTGGCGGTGTGCGCGACTTTTTTTTGTAACAGCGCGCGCGGCTCCGCATCCAAAGATGAACGACTTTGAACCGAATCTGTCCGAGCTCGAACTTTTCACCACAACGGCACCCAGTTTGCACGTCTAAATGAGTTGCTAACATTTAAAAAATGAGCATACAATAGCATAAAAAGTATTTTTAATGAACATAAAGGTCCATGTTTAATAAAAATGTTCATGAAACTTAATGAAATGTTTAGTGAAATTAGAAAATATGTAAGAGATTGTTAATTTAGTTATGTTGTATACACATTCTCATATCCATTTATTTTGTTTTATTGTCACGAGTAATAATTTCAGGGTTTACTGGGTTTTACATGATTCTTTTTGTGGTATTGGTGGTGGTGTACTAGAATAAAGATTGTCACGTGTGTATAGCTTTCTTCTTCTCACCGCTGATTCCTGATGGTTAAGAGGACAATTACTCGAGTCGCCCCCTATCGTTTCAAAGAATAGTACAACGGCGAGCACGTCAAGTATAAACGGCTCGTCCGTTTGGGGAGGTGCGCGCGCAGTCTGCGGAGACTCGCGCTGCGGAGCCAGGCGAAAGTATAAACAAGGCTTTAGCCTATACTTAGCCCCGCCCACAAAATTTTTAGAAAGTATAAACAAGGCTTTAGCCTACTTAGCCCCGCCCACAAAATTTTTAGGTCGGGAAGTTCGGTCTGGACTTGATCCGTTGAGGAGCTATTATGCCCAAACAAAAATTGTTCAGACCAATCAAATTGTCAGGGCGGGCTTTATACGATGATGGACAGATGAGCAGTAACGTCATCATCCACGTCACCAAAGAGCGCTTGGGTTGAATTCGTTTACAACAACTGACTGCCGCTGAAGAATTGAGATTTCACACCGGTTCACACTTACAAATAAGTCAGATAGAATAAATGCATATTTGGCGTGCTGTCTGAGGAGAGGGCTCGGGCTCGGTATTCGGCCCGAACCCAAAGTAGGCCTACTCCCCCCGTATTCCTGGCTGTGGAAGAACAAGCCGAGAGTGAGTGGAGGGATGCTGAAAACTGTCAAGGAATGTTAGGTGAGTTGACAGAGTGAATAAATATGCTTCCTCTCATGCTGATAGGGTAGACATGGTAATTGTTTAATGACAAGTTGATTGGATTGATTATTTGAACGTGCTCCTCCCGAACTTTGTTTATGAAACATCATGTGTAGATTCCGACATCGTGTCTGTTATAGAAGATATCGACAGCGCATTCATTTTAAAAGAGGAACAAAGAACCGCGATCAAGGCATTTGTCGATCGGAAACATGAATGAAAAACATACGTCACTTACTCCGTTGCTCTGATTGGTTGTAGGTCTATCCAATTGAGTGCAGAGGCATTTTCTTTCCTGGTTCGGTTGGTTGAAACACGCCCCATAATCACAGCCCAATGGAGCAGTATCAGACTCACATTCTGACTAGAATCTGAGTATGACGACGTCAGGCTACTACAATTATGCACAAGCAATAAAATGTTTTGGCGGCAGCAGCAGCCTCAGATAATTGCATGCCCATCTTAATCATCATCATTATCATGCCAGATGTAGAACACTTTCTAATAAATGGTTCAACATTAATAGGCTTACATTTATAAAACACTTTTAGAAAATAACAGAAAACTACTTGATGTGATTCACGTGGGCGAGGCATATTGGTCATATGATTCTGCTGCACAACCAACCCGCCCGACGGTGGCGCTCGAACCACAAAATTTCTGGACTCATACACACGAAGAAATTCACCATGGAATCGCACATGCATCTTCCGCATTCTCTAGTAATATCAGTAGCAAGCATATTTGGGTGTTTTAAAGAGATTAGCTATATAAGAGGAAGGAATGGGCCACAAAACTAGAAAAGACGTCATACATTCCTTTCAAGTGAACTTCTTCGCTATGGGTCTTTTAAATACATTTCCATGGGATGTAAGTAGCACATTGACTTGCAACATCAGTGTATTAAACATTACTTACGATTGATTTTTTTAGGTCTTCTTTTGTGCCATGATTAACACAATATGTTTTTGTAGTCTTTAGACAAAGAACTTACAACTTCAAAAACGTCAGACATCATAATGGACATTCTTCAGAAGGTAAAGAAGATACTGTGAAAGTGAACGAATGAGTCAATTAATACAATTAAAGTAACTTTTTTTGCAGACATGTTTGCATCCCATTTGTCTCAAGAAGCCCCCCTCTTTAAAATACAGAAGACGCTTCCTAACAGAATTGATAAAAAGGGTTGGCTTTGTTTCTTTACATAACTTATAAAACATGTTTTACACTTTTTCTACTGATTTTGAGATACTGCTTGTTTAATTTGAAGAATTATTTTTGTAGCATGAGATGATAGCTGCTGATCCTCTGGATGAACTGTATGAAGCGCTTGGCAAGCTCATGTGTGCTCAGGAGGAGGATGTATGCTACAAAACCTACTTTCTGGTAAGTTAGATCATATTAGAACTGGATCTTATTCCTTATAACAGTTACGTGACCCTGGACCACAAAACCAGTCACATGGGTCAATTTTCTGAAATTGAGATTTATACATCATATGAAATCTGAATAAATAAGCTTTCCATTGATGTATGGTCTGTTAGGATAGGACAATATTTGCCCGAGATACAACTATCTGAAAATCTGGAATCTGAGGGTGCAGAAAAATCAAAACATTGAAAAAAATCACCTTTAAAGTTGTCCATTTATGTTCGCAATTGTGATGCATTCACTCACAAAAAATAAACGTTTTATATATTTACAGTAGGAAACTTACAAAATATCTTCATGGAACATGATCTTTACTTAATATCCTAATGATTTTTGGCATAAAAGAAAAATCGATAATTTTGACCCATACAATGTATTGTTGGCTATTGCCACAAATATACACGTGCTACTTGTGACTGGTTTTGTGATCCAGGGACACATATCAGAAAGTGTTCGATCTCAAAAGCCAACAGGAGATGCGGTTAGTCTAGCAGAGAACGTGGCCCTCATCGCTCAGGGCACCACAGGTCTGGTTACCTGGGAGGCCGCCCTGTACCTGGCTGAATGGGCTCTGGAAAATACACACATCTTCAAAAGCAAGCAAGTCTGACACTGGTTGATTACATTTGTTGTTTCTTTATATTATATCATTTTATGTTATACAGTGGATATATATCCAAAAATCTGAGACAACACTAAAAATCTGGGATTACCACCATTTAATGTTTATGTAATATTTTAGAGTTTTGAGGGGGAAAAAGAAATGTGTAATAAAATTAATTAGAAATAATATTGCTCTGTCATTAATCAAGTAAAAAAAAATACTAATAATCTTAAGTCACTTAAATTGATAATATAATTAGTAATTTAAAATTGTATTTAATTATATATACACTACTGTTCAAAGGTTTGGGGTCAGAAAGTTTTTTTGGTTTTTTTTTTTCAGAATGGGAATAAATTTTGCACCTTTGCAAAATTTCACCTTTGTCACCTTTGATCAATTTAATGTATCCAATGAATGCTGTTCTTTTGAACATTATATTCAAAGAATCTTTAAAGAAATATATCATGGTTTCTACACAAAAAAAAAAAAATTAGGCAGCAAAACTGTTCAACATTGATAGTAAGAAATCAAATCAGCATATTAGAATGATTTCTCAATTATCATGTGACACTGAAGACTGGAGTAATGATGCTGAAAATTTAGCTTTGGCGTCACAGGAATAAATTAAACTACTTTAAAATAGAAAATAGAATAAAATGCTATTTTAATTTGTAATAAGATTTCACAATAAAGCAAATCCTTGGCGAGCATAAGATTTCTTTCAAAAACATAAAAAAAAAAAACCTTACCGACCCCAAACTTTTGAACAGTAGCGTATGAGAAACAGGAACAGAGTGACAAGCTACTTATGAAGGTCTGAATAAAGTGAAGTGACTTTATTTTGTTAATTGTTTAAATTATTACATTTATGCTGCCATAAATTTACATTTGGGCTGTACATGCAGGACAGTGCTAGAGCTGGGCAGTGGAATTGGACTTACGGGCATTGCAGTATGTCGATCATCCAACCTAACCAAATATATCTTCAGCGACTGCCATCAAACTGTGCTTCAGAGGCTGAAGGACAATATCACAAACTGCTTAACTAACTCTGACAGCAACAGTGCATCAGTGAGCGTGGAGGAACTGCACTGGGAAAATGTGTCTGATGAACAGCTGCAAAGAATACAGGCCAACACCATCATTGCTGCAGGTGACACAAAACATGTGTTTTGTATATTACACATATAAAATGTGAATATTTTCATTCACAAGTGAAATGCTTTCAAGATTACACGCATTATACTTTCAAATGTGATTTATTCTAATTTAATGATTAGAAGGTCTCTGAATAACATGTATTGTCTGAGAAGTCTTCAGTAGCATTGCTCTGTTTGTTTGAACCAGATGTGGTGTACGATCCTGACATAATTGCTTGTTTGGTGAAGCTGTTGAGCAGGCTTCTAAACTGCAAAGTTCAAGAAAACCATCCTGATGTTTACATTGCATCTACTGTACGTAACCCACAGACATATGACTGTTTCAAGGAAGAATTGGGTAGGTTTCATACTATTAATACTTTTCTATTCCATTACACTATTGGTTTAAAACATTTTCATTATTCCTGATTGTTCATAATATATGAAACATTTCTTTTATTTACAGAAAGGGCTGGACTGAGACATGTCATCATGAAAGATTCTGTTGCTCAAGTATTTCCATACAACCGAGCCTCCACTATAGAAATGATCAAAATATATGTATGACAAAAATGATCTCTTTGTAATAAAGTGTTTATTTACATATTATTTACAAGGAAAGTGTGCTTTTTAATCTCATATTCAAGTCTTTCCCAGTAGCACTGCTGCAATCCTGATTGCTTGTCCCATTGTGGGGACAGTTAGCTTAAAATATGTACCCTGTGCAAATACCTGACAGTAACTTTCCATAGAATGGGAGTCAAAAGATTTGAGAGGATGCTACATGAGCCCATCACCTAGATGGTCAGTCGCAGTGCTCTTTAATAAGCGGAAGGACGTTTTGGTCCCAATTCTCATTCCAGCGCTGCTGCCCACTTTCCCTTAGATTCTTCCTGAAGATGCCCAGTTTCCCCTGATCACCAGGGAAGTCTGAAAACAGAAGCTACATAGATACCAGAATTAGCCGTGAGCATTTATCACAAGGGATTCAAGATATTGAAGAGAAAAGTCTTGATCTTAAATGTCTTGCCTTTAACTGTTGAGACAGCTCATTGGAGTCTTTGAAAATGAGCCCATTCTCCTCGTGTTTCACCAACTCATGCAAGCTAACAAGATACAGATAATGAGCAGATGTAATTGTTCCCTGCATATGTTAGCATAACGGATCTCACAATCTTACCACTGAAAGTGTATGGCACAGACTGGCAGACAACATCCAAACATGTCAACCACTTTCATCGGAAGGTCAAGACCACTGGAGGATTTGTGCAAGCAGACCCCAAGATCAGCAGAACCTGTGCCGAAAAACATCAGAGAACAGCAAGCTCATGCAAATGCATGTATTTTAAGTCAAAACAACCAGGGGTCAGCAAAATGTGAAAACCTGGCCTATGAAGTTTAAATGGTTGATGATGAGTTCCGCGTACCAAGTAAAACTGGATAATCCTCTGCTTCCAGCCATGGAGTGCAAATCTTGACATGTTGAAATTCTTTAGAGTCAATCAGCTTCTTGTAATACTCCTTCTGAGGACCTTTACCTGTATTGACAAATCAAAGTGTTTGAAACATAAAAACACAGGCTGAACATTTATACATATTAGACTCAGTGTTGTGTACCTGTAATCACGCAGACCAATGATGGAAGTTTGTCCTCTTCCTCAACAAACTTCTCATACTCTATTGGAGATGGAAATAAATCAGATGTTGGAGGTTACATAGTCTAATAGGTTTTAAAATATTGAAAAGAGTAATATATAATAAAAACACTAATGTAAAATATTATTTATATTAGAATTTAAAATAACAGTTTTCTATTTTAATATATTTTTAAAACGTAATTGTTAAGGCAAAGCTGAATCTTTCAGTGTAACGTGATCCTGTTTTGCTTTTTCTTATCATTAATGTTAAAAACAGTGCTGCTTAATTTTTTTTTGTTTTGTTGTGGAAACTATAATACACTTTTTTTAGGTTCTTTGATTAATAGAAAGTTCAAAAGAACACAATTTCTTTTATTTTAATGCATCCTTGCTGAATAAACATAATTTGTTTTAAACTTTTTACTAGCTTCAAACTTTTGAACAGTAGTGTATATGGAGAGATAAAAATAATAATAATAACCTTGAAGGGCTTGTAAAAGAATTGAGAAGTCTTCATCCTCTGTTAGAGAACATAAATAATGAAGAGTTAGGACATTTCAATTAAGCGAACAAAGGACAACATCCCTATAGCTCAGTGTAGACTGCACTGACCCGTCCAGCTGGTGCTGCTGATAAGCAGAGCAGGTCGTCCAGCAGAGCGCGTCACAGCACCTGTATGAGTGTTTCGCTCTGTGAAGGCTGTCAGTTCCATGTGCTCCTTAGTGACATCAGAACTAAGAAGTTATAAAGAGGAATATGTAAAGCACTAATAAAATGACAAAACCTAAATGGGAACAGAGCTGACTTTGTGCGATTTAATGGAATAAGAGCAAATGGCTCAATATGAAAATACTTACCTAGGCCTAAATGGTGAATAAACACTGCTCAATCTGACAAACAGCTCATGTTGAAGTTTCAGAGGTGTTTCTCTGAATATCGAGGGTGGCTTGTCATATAATGTGGTTGCCCTACAATTGCAAGATTAATAAACTGGCTTGTCTTGTAAAGAAATTCAAGTTTTATTATTATTACTATTAATATTATTTGATTTAATAAAAAATAATAATAATAAATAAAAATTTACTCAATATTCCAGTTCTTCCGAAGATCTTCCCTCATTGCGTTAGTAACACATAAGTTATGATCTGAGAAACATCCAAAGAGTTTCTCATACCTGCCAACAACACAAAGCACAGTTCAGACATTTTCCAAATACCACTTAAAATAGCGTATTTAAGAGATATTTTTCATGCGTTACTTACCATTTTGCCACCTTAACAATTAGATGATTCTCCCCATGAGTAAGAGCCATTATGGAGTATCCATAGTTGTGCCAGTCTATGATGAACTGGTTTCCCCTGAAACGACTGGCCACCCATGCCACTGCTATAGCTGGCAGTCCTGGAGGGTTCTATGGAATGCACAGATGTGACTTAAAATTTCACTTTAAGACATAATCAGATATCGAAATTACTTGATAAAATAGACAGACACCTGCATAAGGATATAGCCTTGGTCCTCAATCTTCATCAACACATAGAACAGCTGGAAAGACTGGAGTATCACCTTTGAAACATACCTGAAAATTTTGGGGCCAACTGAAAGGAAAATGAAGATTACATTCTTTATATCAGAACGACTGTCCATGGTCTGTTGTGCTTGCAAGTATTCTTTATATTATATGTTTGTATTACCTCTAAGCCCCATTAGTTCTGAAATAGGAAGTATGTCTATCCTGTCATCCTCAAGAATGTCTTGATGAGGTTTAGAACCTATGTGAGCAAAATGCCAGTGTTAGAGGTGCTAAAAACTAGCACTGTGACCTGTATAATGCATATCTACGTGATTTGTCGTTTATTAGCATGTCGTTTATTAGCATGCCTTACAGACATGGGGGCTACATTTATGGGCATTTGGTATCATGCATAAAAGCAAAATTATTGCTGATGCAATGAGAAGTGCATGCGTTAAAATGTATATACCAAGAAAGCCAATTAAGGTGACACTGTATCCATGTCTGCTGAGAGAGAGCGCATGATACTGCATGCGAGGACTGCGCCCTATATCTCCCAGCACCAACACACAAACGTTCAGATGTGCAAGTTCATCTCGTCCCCTTAATCCACTGGCTAGTACAAAAATAAGCACCACTACAGCGACCGGTAGAAGAGCCCACGATAAGCTTAGCCCCGATAAAAGCCCTAAAACAACCAATGAAACTGTCACCACAGCTACTGCCGCATTGGCATCCGCCATTGTGTTTTCTTGATTATGACGTGGCTTAAAGTAGGACATGAAATTTAAAGAGACACGAACCACAGCGAATACACCTATAATTGCATTAATATTCTTCAACAGCATGTCAGTCATGTCGTTCGTACATTTTGAAGGGATTTTGATATTAATAATCGCTAAAAGTATACAGTTCCTAACAACAAATGAATTAAACAAACATTTAATTTGAATAATTTTGAATGTCATAATTCACTGTATACATGCTTTTATCATTGCACACATTGTATAACGAAACTAGTACAAACTTTTCGGTGCTTTACGAGCGACATTATTTACATATGTAGCCTACAACATGAAAAAAGTAAATATTAGAAACACTAAAAAATTAGTAGCATATTAAATTCCATAATCCAATCATTAACAAAAACGTAAATTTCAAACAATTTAAGAACCTACCAAAAAGAACTGGTCACAGGTAAAACATATAATATAATAAACTACTCAAATATTATATTTGCGGCTTGCAAATATTATTATTAGCCTATTATTATTCCAGATGTTTTTGATGTTATCGTCAATGGAGAAAGATGCTTTTTACAGATGATGTATACAAACAGAGAACTTTAAAGAAAGAAAGAAAGAAAGAAAGAAAGAAAGAAAGAAAGAAAGAAAGAAAGAAAGAAAGAAAGAAAGAAAGAAAGAAAGAAAGAAAGAAAGAAAGAAATTAGTATTTTTAAGCAAAAGCAATTATTCAAACTTATGTGGCACCCCACGTGGGTTTCAGGGGACCTGAGTCACGTGATGGATTTGCTTTGTCAAACAGCTTCGCCTTTTAAATAAGGAAAAAAGCTATTGGATAGACTACTCGTCCATTAACGTTTTGCCCCGTTTGTTTTTCTAAATTCTGTATAGCTCTTAAAATGTGGTTTCCTTTCCTTGTACTTATCTTTTTATCGTCTACAATTGATTTATCAAACCAGGATGTGATTGATAACATACTTGTGAGTTTATCAAAGGGAATCACATACTTTGATATGCAGGGCAGAAACATCAACCTGGACGGTGTTGTTGGATACATAATACTTCAAGGTAAACCATTATGTTACAGTTTGAATCTATTCAAACAGCATAGGCTGTGTTTTAAAACACGTTTGTTTGAGTGCCATAATAATTTAACTTTTTTTATTGATTAGCCTATTATAAGTTTGCAATGTGCAGAACAAAAACATCTTTCGTGTAGCTTTTCAAGAGTCTTATTTTAATGGACCGATTTACTTGACACTGGACTCGGTTGTAAAATTAACTGAGCCCAGTTCGTTTCAGGATTGTCGATGTTTAATGGATGTCTATCAGTAATGTCTAAAAGTCTGTTGAGGTTCTCCTCGCGCAATCAATGTTGTCTTTTGGCGCCACTTGCGTATAGCCCAACCATATTTTTTCTTAATGACTTTTTAAACAAAACACTAAAGTTTTTTTTATGATTATATTTGTGATATGTAAAATCTATTCCGGTTTCTGTAATCTTTCTAATTACTGCACGTTGTCTGAATAGTTGTTTACAGATTTATAAAGTAAATGTTTAGGTCATTTTTAGAACCTCAACGTTTTATGTTTTTATGTCAACGTTTTATGTTTATGTTCAGTGCTTTATTAGAGGGCTCAAACCCCCCATAATCTGATGGTTTTCTGAAGTAAATAATCCATCGAGGTTCACCATAGCCGTATCGTATGTCTGTTTATATAATTCAGCGCAGCTGCGGGAGGCAACACGAACTTGGCCGCATTCGGATTTTCTGAGTCTCTCTCAGCGCGCAGCTGCTGTTTCAATGCTGAAGAGACTGAACAAGAGCCTTTCTACTGCCGTCAACGCTCTTCAGGAGACAGACCCCAATTACTACAAAGGTAACACTCTTTGAAAAGAAACCCTATTCAAAATCCAGTCTAATAATGACATAGAAAACCTGCACTGTTTCTCCTGAGCAGAGTTTGAGCCCATTTTGCACAGCTCCTTTTGGTCCCTGCCTGCAGAATGGGGCTCCACAGACCCCTCGCTGGTTTATACCTCAGTGAGGTCTATGGAGTGCTATGATGAGCACCTGAGTGACAAGTGCATGACTCTCCTTCTAGGAACATGGTAAGACGATTGTAGAATAGAGTAAAAATACAATCAAAAAGGTATAAATATCAGTCAATATGGTAGCCTAACTGTTATTTTATTGAAAGGAAAGACAATGGAACCCCATGTATTGTGACTAAGTCCTGTAGAGACACAATGACACAGTTTGGATGTCCACACTATTCCCTGTCCCACCAGCTACTGTACTTCATGATAGGAACAATGGTAACCACTCTATTAGTCTTTACTATAGTATAAGCAAATGATTGTTTACCTTTTGCATAGTTCACCCAAAAACAAATATTTACTCTCACCCTCAAGTTGTTCCAAACCTGTATGAGTTTCTTTCTTCTGTTGAACACAAAAGAAGATATTTTTAAGAATGTTGGTAAGCAAACATGTGATGGTCCCCATTTACTTCCATATAGGGAAATAATACTATGGAAGTCATTGGGGACCATCAAATGTTTGATTACCAACATTCTTTAAAATATCTTTTTTTGTGTGGGGTGAGTAAGTGATGATAAGATATTCATTTTTGGGTGAACGATCCCTTTAAGAACAGAGAAAGTATAGCACATTTCTGGTGTACTTTGAAGTAAATCTGTGTATCTTCAGTCTGACACTTGTGTCCTCAGAAAGGGTGCTCCAGAATGCTCAAGGGGGACCTGAGATTGTCTCGTGTCAACATAACTGTGGAACATTATAAGAGAATCTTCTGCACCAACATGATGAAAAGCAACCAGGACATTTTCAAGAATGGTCTTACTGGCCAAATGCAGGACATCTTCATAGAAAACAGTTAGTATATGCTATAGAGTGAATAAATTAATGGAGAAAAATTCTTATAACATCCACTTAATGCATTTTTTTTTTAAATTTATTTTACAGTTCTTTTATGTGGTTTAGAGGGATTCTCAGACTTCTATAAACTGGACTGGTTACAGTCTATTTTAACATGGCAAGACCAAGAAGTGGGTTGTTTTGGCAAAGAAGGTGAGTTAAATCATGTTAAATATACACTTAAAAATATCCTAATCCTAATGAACGGTTTAAATGAACTTTTATTGTTTTTCCCCCTCAGAGGACATCTCCCAGATCTTTGAGGAATTTCTGGATGCACCCCACAAACGGGTGAAAAGAAGGGAAAAAACACTGACAGGTGTTAGTTTTAAAAATGAAGAATTACTTTATTAACATGACACAGTTATACTGTCTGAAACTAACATATGTTTCTTTTCATAGATGGCTGCTCAAGTCATATGACAGGAGTTGCAGTGAGCACATTAGGAGGTTTTCTCAACTATTACCTTTCAGAACAGGACATAACGAAGAGACCCTTAATTTAAGGGCCATGCTTAATGAGATAATGGTCCCAGAACCCGATTTCCTTCTTTATCAGGCTTTAGATGTATTTGGTATTTATTCTTTCCTCTATGATCACTTCTCTGTGAATGTGTGGTAGATTTAATGCTGTCTAGGTGAAAACACATGATGCAAAGAAGGGCAAAATAGCCAGGAAAACTTTTACAGGAAAATACCTTTTAATAAAATCAAATCAAAACAAAATGTATACTTTATAATAAATAAAGAAAATCTACTATGATACATTTTTTATTCTGAGGAAAAATAACCAAACTGTACAATTCTAATGCCTCCCATGTTAAAGCATTGAGCATAAAAGGTTAAATAGAGGCATAATTTTAACATGAACAGAGCTTAGTTTAAATGAAAACAAAAATGCCCTTCTTTGGTTAATATTTTCTCTTTCATGTTTGGAGGGAGTGAACCCCTGTGGGCTCATTATTACAGAGAATGCATGCTTAAAAATGCATGTTTGACTTTAGTCCAGACACAGCATGATCTCTTCAAAGCTGCTTAGAAAGTAGCCATGTTGAAATGTCTTATTAGTCAAACCATCATCTATGCCAGTGAGAAAATTGTGGCCTGTGATGAATATTTTCCCAATATCTTGTTCTAATATAGATACTTGATGTGTAAAGATTACTCATTCCATCCTGTGACTTCATAGAAGAGAGCTTTTATCAGGCGAGATTCATATGTGACAGTGTTCTTGCCAATGTGCATGCGGTCCTCCTCCAGAGGCTGCTCTATGATGGCAGGCACATCTTTACCGTACACTAGAGGGGAGGGTTAAAAAAGTAATTAGTCCCATGGAGAATCTCAGGATTGAAAATTAATTAGCGTCTCAGCTTTCAAAAAACAGCATTTCATCCCCACTGATTTAAACAATCAAAACAACAGTGAACTCATAATCACTGGATTAGATTTTGATGCTTTCCGTATTACAGGAGGATTATAGCTTTGCTATATTATAGCTCAGCTACATTTGAATACAGAACCTGTTTTAGAGGTACTATCTGTGGGATCAGACCACTTCTTTAGAGGAAATACTTACATTCACAGTGCTCAAGGAACTGAATGCACTCTTGCACCACTGGATCCCTGAGCATGATCATGTGTTTGGCCATGTTTTCCAGTAGTGAGAGAAAACATCTCTTAGCATAGAACCACGTGTCTGTTCCAAGCTAAAAACACAGGATGTCATTGTCATCCCAAGCAAATAACTTTATATTATCACATGGCAATCACATCAGTAAAACCAGAAAACATCGGTTGAACTTGAGGCTAAAGACCTTGTCACCCTAAGAAATTCAACATGTTTAGAAAGCAAGCATCTAACCAAACATGATTTTTTTGGGGGGGATTTAAATGTACATAGTCAGTACAGACTCCTGGGTGACAGGAGACCAAAGGCAGAGATGGGATGCACAAGGAAGTGCAGTAGCAATCCAGTGTTGTACATCTGCTACAGTGTCATAAGAGCGAGAATGCTGAGGTCTTTGTGTAACACTGTTTATGCAGCTGGATACAGTCAAGACCTCTTCAATAGATATTTGTGAATACTCAAAAATAACATGTTGAGGACGGTAACTGAGCTAGACTGAGAGAAATACAGCAAGTAAGGAATATGAAAGTTTTATGTGCTGTCTGAACACACTAAAAATGGCTTTTATTAAAAACTTTCAATTAAATATTGATTACCTTTTTGTTGTATGGCTCAAGACTCTTTATGACACGAGAAATACCAAAGTCATAGTTCCCTTTAGCACAGTACAAAGTCCTGTAAGAAATGATGTATTATAAGTATTACAGATAATCATTCTAATATGCTGTTATAAATGTTGATAGCAGCTGCTTAATGTTTTTTGTGGAAACTGTGATCTTTGTTTTCAGGATTATTTGATGAATAAAAAGTTCAATTTGAAATTTGAAATCTGTCTTTTTTAACTGTCTCCTTCGATCAGTTTAATGCATCTCTCTGTCTAAAGTATTAATTTTCTTAAAAAAAAAAAAAAAAGATACTGACCACAAACTTTTAAACAGTAGCGTAATTTACACAGACTGTTCTCATAATGTCATTGGTTTATAATGAAATTTCAGAAAGAAAAAGTAAAGTGAATGTTATTATGGGTTGATTTAACAATTATGTAAAAATATTGTACGTACCCGATTACGAGGTTTACAATACACAGATGAAAGACTTTTTTGTCTGGCTCTTCATAAGAGATCTGCTCCTCTTCTTTCTCTATCTTCCTCATCAGTTCCTCTGCCTGTACACACACAGAGGTGGACCAGAAGGTTAAAATTAAATAAAATAAAATAAAACACAGAAAGATAAAAATATGATGAAACAAGGCTGCTCCAATTATTATCAATATTTATATTGAAATAAGATTCAAATTTTTACCTCTTCATTTTGGCTGGTCATGATGTATGACACGCACAGGTTAGCAAGAACAATCGCACTAACGTTAAGGATCTACGGGACAAAATGTGACAAGGATCAGTTTCAAGGATTCTAATAACAGACACTCTTTAAAAAAAAAAAAGAAGAAGAAACATCATGCTGCAAACTCCATGCAGTCACACAGCAAGACTCCAAGAGTCACAGATCGTTTTACCGAGGGTTTTGTTTTGCAGGGACACTCTTGAATGTTACACTGTTCCAGCTAGCAAGCAGAGGAGCAAAGAACATGTTTTTATTTTTTAAATGTTTAGATTTGTTATATAATTGTCTGCTGTGCCAAGTACTTCAACATAGAAATGTGACCCAACATCACAGGAAATCTTAAATCAATAAATAAATCCATGAGTCATCAAAGATGAACTACATGTCTTCAGATCCCTCTTGAGTTCAGTGTTACCATCTTATTTTAATTTGTTTAAAAACACATCTGGATCCCACTGTTTATGCTAAATACCACTGGTTGTTTTTTAATGACCAATCCAAATACAGATATTTGCAGATATACATAGAACTTTACACAATATTTACTGATTTATATTAAATATATGTATATAAAAAAAGGGAACAATCTGTTTTCAAACTAGATTCTTACTAAATTATACTTCTGATTTTCTAAATTACCGTACTACAGAGTGCAGACTTTCTGAGGACTGACTTTATTTCGCAAGTTACCATTCTTATTTTCATCTAAAACAAAAGCGCATTCAGCAACATCATACTTACATTATCATAATGCTTCTTAACGATGGGCTCATAGAAACCAATGGCTTCTTTATATTTGTTATCTTGCATGAAGAGCACATGAGCAACATTAAGTTTCCAAGTATCATGCTCATTGCAGAACTCCAGTGACTTGTGGAAGATTTTTTCCACCATGCTGTAGTTCTCGCGGTTCCAGTAGATTTTGGCCTGTGCCATTAGAACAGGAATGTACCTTAAAAAAAAAAGTTAAGAAAAACACTGAAACGTATTTACATACAGTGACCATTTTACATTCATTTACATAAATGAAGTAAGGAACAGAAATCTAAGAATGAAGCTTTAGTAATCTCTTCTTATGAAAGTTGCTTTGGATAAAAGCATCTAAACGCATAAATGTAATAAATGCAGTGTTTACCTCTCAAGAACCTCGTCATAGTCTTGGACATATTTTTTTAAGGATTCGTCATCCCGATTATGCCTTGCTTCCTGCACCTTAAAGGAAAGAGATTTTAGTTTCTAAATTCGAATTAGCCTTTTCAGTGTCAGACACGTTGATTTAATGGTGTATTCGGGGAGTAGTATTTGACACAAGCAGACATAAATGCTGTAACCTGTTTTGTAACCTTGCGTAGTTGCTCAGTCAGTTTTCCAGCAATTTCATCAAATTTTCGGAAAGCCTACATCACATACAAAGTTAAATTCATTAAAAAACAAAAAACAAATGCTCACTAGGTACTTGCCAACTCAGAAAACTCTGCAAAAGATCACTTACTTCCTCAGGTGCTGTCTGGCATGTGATCATGGCATCCAAGAACTCATAGAGGTACTATAAAGCAGAATACAAAAATGAGCCCAATAGTCTTGATGCGAGTTCAGACCGATATGTCAATATGAATGAGGCAGCTCTGTAATCATCACCTGGTGTGTTATTACTTGCAAATGCCATATGGCCACATGAATCAATGTAGATGTTATTAATGGAATGACTATCTGGGCTAATTAAAAGTAGAGACTTGTTTCTACATGATTGCATTTTCTAATTCTAAAATTGCTAACTGTGCACATACAACAGAGCTGATGGGAAATAAAATTGCTACGAAATAATTTCTTTTTTACCGGTGTGAGAAACGTGTAAGTGAGATGAGCATTTTCAGCCAAGACATCTGCGGCGAGGTCAAAGTACTATAGATGGAAAAAGCAAAGAAATCTCACTTCTTGAAAGAAAAATACAATACAGTTTCTTTAAAGCTGAGTTGCATAATTTCTATGCCACTAACCAGTTGGTTTCCTGAACACTCATCAGTGAAGTACGCTCACCTCATATTTACAGTAAAGCAATAATAAATTGCCAAAAGTGATAGGAGGGAAGGGGTTTTGCTGAAGGAGAAAAGCAAGTTTCTCAAAACCCTCTGTGGGCTTGGTGTCAATGTTCATTAGGGCCTGGTTGTGAAGAGTGACTGGATCCAGCTCCTAAATGTAAAAAAAAGAGATACAAATAATGGACATAATCATCATTTCTATGGTTGATAGACTTCCAAAATAAAAGCATTTCTTACACATAGAAAGAGACAAAAAGAGCAAAATAAGGATAACTGCTATTGACATAAATTAGCTTTAAATTGTCATATGTAAACCATCACAGTGATATTCTGGTACACTAGAGGGCAGCATATGTTCGCTTGTGCATTTCTCAAAAAAGATATGCATGAAGAGTTATTTTTCAATAAACTAACAGTGAAATTGCACTGTA
Organism: Abramis brama; assembly: GCF_963993115.1. Classification (NCBI taxonomy): domain Eukaryota; kingdom Metazoa; phylum Chordata; class Actinopteri; order Cypriniformes; family Leuciscidae; genus Abramis; species Abramis brama. The sequence continues at coordinate 27,990,985 of NC_139963.1, read as the reverse complement.
TTATTGTTAGTTCAATCCAAAATTCTATATATTTCTATATAGGATCTCTTTCAATGAAATAGCATAACCATGATGTGAATATTGTATAGCATTTGCGCTGGTGCATTCCTTGCGCTAGTCCTAGCTACAGATGTAGTGTTTAAAAATATCTGTCCTACAGGAAGAAACAGTGTATTTAATGAGTGCTTATGTAAGATGGATCACTGTTTGGACTCATTAACTTTTAGGTGCCAGCACAAACTAGCACAAAAACATGTCCCTGCAGCCCACCATCATTCCAGCCAGCAGGTGTGAGCTTACCAGCTCTCACAATACAAACCCCTGCAGAAAAGGATTAAACCTGCACCGGAATCACAATAACAGCAAATTCCCAGTGCATAACTACAGACAATCTTCTAAGTATTTGGAAAAATTCAACTTATATTGTGCTATTCAAGTAAAACTGACTTGGTTGTTTTCTTTCTTCTGAAATGGGCGGCACATGGTCTGTCAATATAGGATAAAAGTTCTGCAAGTGTGCATGTGAACTGGCATGCCTATGACATTGATTCACAAGAAGCTATCCTGCAAGAGTGAGCACGTTCAGATCAAACAGCATAACTAATGAAGAAAATATTCTCTTGACAGGCATCTCATCTTATCTGGCAGCCTTTGTTTTTGGCATTGCTACAGAAATGAGAAGCACTAAATCACCTGGAAATATACTGCAATAAAACAGTAATGTGCTATGAATACATTAACAGGTGCTTTTGGTGGTCAGATTACAATCGGACAGCACTTGAATGCATTTAAAGTCAAGTGTAAATCAGATTGTGTGTGGATCACTGATTTCAATTGACGAAGTATAAATGCCACACGGTATAAATGCAAATGCATTTTGATTAAAGCAATATCGAATGATCACGCTGATTAAATATCATATAATGAGGTGGCGCTACAAATAATAATGATCCATCACTTTGATGGACTAGGTTGTAAATTTTTTCATCATGCTCTATTTTTATCAGTCTTTAAAGAGCTTTTGCAGCTTCTTCTCTTTTTATTCTGCTTGCAAAGTATGAATAAGTCAACAGACACTGAGGTCTTGCAATCTGCTCACCCAATTTAATGAACAATATTCCATAAATTATTTCACTCGACTACACTTAAAATCTCAAATTTCTCTCCCCAAATCCTTGCTCACGTTTCCCTCATGATCTGTTTTTTTGCAGAAGCACTTTAAAATGTACCTTTTTCTTCTGATCTAATCCCTATTAGCATCCTTTACTTTTTAGCGGGACAGCACAATAGACCAGATACTTTATGAAAAAAATACTGTTTTACAGTAAACCATTTCGCTTTTAAAAATTCTGTAAATGGCAGAAAACATATGGTAAATGCAACCTCTGATGCAATATGTAAGTGCTGTTTTCCTAAAGAACGGATAAGTGCGAACAGACACATTTGAATGCAGTTCTGCTAAACAATATCCAGAAACTATCCGGATAGGAAATGCATGCGAATGCCAAGTGTCAAGGGGGCAAAGTGTTACCACAGAGGTGACATTTTTAGTACCTCTTCTGATCTGGGGGGCATGTCAGTCAGTGCTTCTTGTGCTGCAGCATCTGCAAAAAGATTTAGAGATAAGAGGCCAGTATCACTGAATTACATTCACTGAAGTTCAATAGTAGAGTAAGCAGTCAAAACAGAGCACTGTATCACCCCATGCTAAATTTTGCACAAAGGCACTGAGCAAAACACTGAATCCTGGGAGGCCATAGATTATTCTAATGGATTTGCTGTTTATTATACACTATGAATAAATAGAGTGCACATCAAAAAGTATATGATAGGAAGGCGCCAAAGTGAAACATCATGTCGGATGGTTTATCTATACTTACAGTTCTTCAGCTGGTATTCAATAGCTGCTTTCAGATTAAAGGCTTCAATCAAAGCGGTTTCATGCAGGACAAGGGTGTTGCCGACACTTCTTACATCAATGCCTTCTGTTGTCATTCCAATACTGAGTTCTATAGACATAAAAATCATTCACTGAAATGAACTGTATAACATCGCACATCTTAAAAGATTTTCTGTTACACATACCTGGATGCTCTCTGATTCCACGTTCAATAATTTCCGCAATATATTTGAGTGCTGAAGCGTACTGCTTTAAACTGTAGTAACAGAGTGCTATATTGTATGCCAGATCTGTAATAGAAAAAAACAATCAGACATAGTCCAGCACAGCTAGTTTTAGAAAACATCAGTGTGTCAAAAGTTCTCCATACCGCATTCATTTCCATAAAAATCAAAATTACTACCTTTACGCAGTGTGGTCAACCAGTCAATGTTATGTTTTGCTACTCTTGGCAAAAGAAATTACTGGGAGAGACCAGTTTGTGCGTTTGTGTGTTTTGTCTATTAAGCTCCTGCATGTAGACACCACAAACACACACAGTTATAATTCAACGGAACCAGTGCTAAAGAAACTCATGCTCACCTGGCTGGTAGCCCAATACGTTCATGGAGGACATAAACTTTTTGCAAGCCTCTTCATACTCGCCCTCCTTATAAAGCAAACATCCGAGATCCACATCGTAGTCTGGATCATCCTGAGGCAACTGCTCAACCAGAGTCTGGAGAAGCAATACCAAATATTCCAACAAAATAAACGTTCATGTGGTCAGATGGTGATTCATTTTCCACATGGAAGAAGGAGGGGGTTTGGAATGGAATGAGGGTTAAAAATGATGGAAGAAAGAAAGATGTTACCTTTGCTCCCGAAAAATCTTCCTCTCCATATTTAATGGCAGCTTGCAGTTTGATCATCTGTTTAGAAAAAGGATGAATAATGTTTTTAATTTTTTTAAATATTATTTTTAAAAGGGATACAATGTGACATGTTATGATCTTCACAGTAAACTAAAAAAAGAACTGTTATTTTAACTGCCACTACTGTTTAAAAATGTGGGGACGGTAAGATTTTTACAGTGTTTTTAAAAATAAGCCCATTATGCTCACCAAGGCTGCATTTATTAAAAAATTGGGGTTTCTCCTCTGATCTTTACAGATGCTGAGCTTCTTTGTGACTTTAATCACTCATGATGAATCTTCTAACATTTATCATAAAATGCAAAATTTACCATAAAAATCTAGGATACCTTGTAGGACTATCCCAGAACTGTGGAGAACTCCTCAAAATAAGGCACCAAAAATAAACAATTAAAAAATGAACAAAAACCTCTTTTTGTGACAACTGCAGTTTCGAGATAGATGGTCACATCTGCAAATTTGATGCAAAAGGAAACTCAATAACCTGTGCTGCAAAACAGGTTTAAGGTTCTTTGCAGATGGGACAAAACTTAATAAGTGTGTTACCTTAGTATGACTAGCTGTGCTGTCTAAGAGAAATGTAGCCTTCATGGCCTCTGGGAATGCACACGCTCCATATAGAGACTGGGCGTAGTAAAGTTTGTAGTCTTCCACCTCTGGGTGAAGCTGTGTCAGCTGTTCATAACACTCTGCTGCATTAGTGAAGTCCTGCATGTGATAGTAGCAGTAGCCTAGGAGAGACAGAGCAGCCCTGGACTGGACATAAACAGAGATTGTCAAATATCAATATACTATGAATATATAAAGGAATATATATATATATATATATATATATATATATATATATATATATGTTAAGGTTTCTTTAACAAAAGAGAGCACAACTGGAAGCAAATGACGTTTGATTCAATGTAAAGAATGAGTCCAGTTTGACTCATGTAACTTACTTTAGTGTGTTTCTGATGTTCTTTGCTCAGAATATGAATTGCGTCTCCATATCGCCCTTCTTTGATCTTATAAAGAAAGAAATAAGGATTAGTAAAAAGCCAATAATTTCGATAAAACGACACACGCTTCGCTAAAAGCCAGCAAATAGCTTAAGAGAACAGTAGTAACGTTAACTAAGCTAAGTTAGCCTGTTAGCTTGTGCAGCTAAGTTAATCACTGACCATTTTGTACACGGTGGCCGTGTATTCGCCGTCTTTAATCGTTGTTAGCGGCATTATCGAACACAATCGCTACATGTAGCTTTATCCCATAAACAAAAACGTCAAGATTAATAAAGTTAAAGATGCAGCCTTCTGTGTTTTCAGAGACACGACGCAACCGTGCTGTCGCTTAGCAACCGAAAACGGATGTGACATATTCATATCATTATTCTGCAGAGGCTGAAAGACATTTTATATACGTGCTAACATACAACATTGGAATATGCTGTAGATTTCTTCATTTCATATAGCCTATAGGCTATAAACAATTATACACAAACAAAACTTATACACAAACAAAACATGCCAGCTTCTGTGGCATTTTTCATGTGTTAACAATTTATTTTTTGCTAAAAACTCTTAAACTATATTTCCATACAGACTTTTAAAATGAAAGAGGCTCCCTTTATAAATCTCTACTAAAAAATAATAATAACGTGTCAGGCTACAAAACAGCAGCAAAAAAACATAAATAAGAGCAAAAAAGGTGCAATACAATTTTTCTTTTTGTATTATTTCACATATATGGCAATGACAGAACACACTCTTAAAGTACATGCTAACTTTCTAAGCGCAGAAGTCACAAATAAGCAAACAAATCCTTACAGAAATCTTTGAACCTCAAGGGAGAGTTTTGACATTCAAACCATAGTGGCTTGCTCGTACAAGCCAAGTGTTTGGGAAAAGATGTGTGTGATGAGGGAATGTTTTAAAACAGGAGGGAGTGTTTTTCAGTCTTGGGACTGACTGGTGCAGCTACCCAGACACAGAACTGCAGGGGCACTTGAAAAGAGCACACATCTTCCCAAACTCTCTGACTGGTAAGTAAACATGGGTATTTAGACCTGCACAATTCTATAATTCCAAGAATCTAGACTTTTTGGCTCTTCGTATCAGTTTAAAAAATGTTAAATGCATTTTATATATTCATATATTGTTTTTTTTAATATATATATATATATATATATATATATATATATATATATATATATATATATATATATATATATTGTTTATTTCTTTTTTAATTCTGTTTTTACATGTACATTGTTTTATAAAATGTAGCTTTCTTACAGACCATGAAGAAAATTTCATGCATAGCTATCAAGCAAGTCTGCACAGATTGTGCCCTGAAACCAAATACAGTGTTTATGCACCAATATTATTTTTAGGATTAAGATTAATAGTGAGTTTAGCACAGGACTTGATTTATCTCTCAGTAAACATACATCATCTTCTTAGTAGATTAGAGGAAAAGACCTGGGCAGTCATTTCAACATTTTCTTGGGGAATAAATTTGCTTTCACATAATCTTTTTTTTGTTTGTAGGCTACTTGTGCAGGGAAAATCAAGAACTAGGATGAGTTTCATAGTGAAACTATTGTTCCTGACCATGACTGTGGTCGTAGTCTGTGGTCAGAAGAGACGCATTGCAAAAGAGGAGTGGAATTACCGAGACGGCTGTGAGCGGATGTCTTTTTGTTTAATAAAACACATACTGGTTCATTTATGCATTTATATGTTTTGCTTCTATGCTATGAAGTGTGGTTTCCCAATTTTTTGGTTCATATGAACCTAAAAAATACCGCTAGGTAATATTACTGCTGTTTCGTCTGATAAAAAATGTAAACTATATTGCTGTTCGGTTCCTCAGCTGAGAAAGTAAACATGCGAGGAGTAGCAAATCTGACTCAAGTGCTTGACGACTGGAGGTTTGACATCCTGAACCAAGTTAAAGGACTCCTGCAGAACGACCATCAGTCATTGCTGCCTGACTACTCCAGGTAGACTTTCATGAGGTTCAATGTGTTACATCAAACTCTCAGATTCAGGCATTCTTTCTTTCCACAGACAGAAAACAGCAGGAACACAACATTGTTATTTTGGTATCTGCAGTTATGTTAAAATGTGGACTGTGTTCTTTTTTAGAGCTGAACATTTCATTATACTGGGAACTAGCTAAATATTTTATGTGCTTAATGGGGAACTTCCTGGCTCCTTATGGTTTGGAAACTAGTCAGCTTCATATTCCTCAAAGTACTTTTCCAACCAGCGACTGTGCTATAGTGTTATTGCTTCTCATATTTCTTTCTCTCTTTAACTCTACATAGGATCCAACCTCTCTCTGAGGCGCTAGACGACTTGTACAAGGAGTTCAATGCCCTGAAAACTCATCTTGGTGAGCTGACCGAGAAGTTTGGACCATTGGAAACCTTTATCGATGAACTGAAGACAGAGAGGGCCAGCGTGAGCGCAGCACCTGCTAACCCGGCGCGCAGACGGGTCATTAAGAAGATGCCTGTAGTCTCCTAAAAAGCTCTGCGCTTGAGTAGAGCTGGATCTCTCTTAACAGCAAACGACTATCATATAGATTCGTTTCGCAGTCTTTCTTTGAGCTTCTCACTCTTTTGGCATCTTGTTGCTGTATGTTGCTGGGAAACAGGTAATAAACACTATGCTGAACTGAATGTCCCTCTATGTGGTTTATCTGAAAGCAGCAATTTAAAATGTGACAGCCTGCTCATAATTAACGTTGCAAAAAACACAGCTGTTACCACGGGACTTATTTTTAGAATACTTCTAATCAAAAAGAAACAAATATATGCATTTGTTATTCAGCACAAGAGTAGTACATTTCACTGACTTTAATCTGTAGTTGGAATTAGTCTGTATGAGTATATTCAAATATGCATGACTGTCAGTGAAGTGATATGTGCATTTGCAGCTCTCAAAATGATCAATGACTCATGCAGGTATAAACTGATTATGTACAAGCTAAGAACATTCAGGAACAAAATAAATGTTGTTTTTCCCATTATGTATTAATGCTTATAATCTGATGAGCATGGTAATTAGATGCTTAATATCTCTTGACTCATATTTGCCATCATGTAAGCTATAATAAATTCAGTCTGTTGCATTCACTCCAAAGTTTCGGTGTGTTAGCTAACTTTTGACATTATCGATCGATCTATCTATCTATCTATCTATCTATCTATCTATCTATCTATCTATCTATCTATCTATCTATCTATCTATCTATCTATCTATCTATCTATCCATCCATCCATCCATCCATCCATCCATCCATCCATCCATCCATCCATCCATCCATCCATCCATCCATCCAAGCATGAATTAAGAAGACCAGGCAGCATTACACTGTAAAAAAAATCTGTAGAAATTACAGTATTACTGGCAGCTGCTTGCCAGTAACTTACTGTAGATTTAAATTGATGTTATTTACTGGCAACAGTTTGTTCAAAGTTAAATGAACACTAAACATTAACAAGTCTTTATCTTTAGAGAATAAAACTAAAATAACAGCCTCATGCAAAGCATTCTGGGAACCAAAATCTGAAGGAAAAAAAACAGAAAAAGGTTGATGAAGATTTCTGGTTCCCAGAATGCTTTGCATTAGGTTGTTATTTTATAGTTTTATTCTGTAAAGACAAAGACTTGTTAATGTTTAATGTTCATTTAACTTTGAACAAACTGTTGCCAGTAAATAACATCAATTTAAATCTACAGTAAGTTACTGGCAAACAGCTGCAAAACTACAGCAAATATTTTACAGTGTCGACAAAAGGTAAATGTTCCTATTTGACACTGTTTATAACATCTTTTATAACCAGTGACTTAATTACTATAATTCAAAATGTACCCCCTCATTACAACACGTATACAAACAAGAGTCAGCGCTATCATTTATTGACTCTGTCACAGTTTTAATCAGAGCTCCTCAACAGCAGAAGTGCATATACAGAGGCCTATACAAGTACACATTTGAACATCAACATCAAAACTCAAATCAAATAGAGTAGTTTTGTATTTTCAAAGACATTCTTTCATTCGTTAGGTGTGTCTAAAGTGTCCAAATACATTTTATGGCCCTATATACTATACACAGGGCCTCATTTATGAAACGATTTATGTAAATTGTTCATAAAACCATGCTTATGTAAATTGTTACATTTAATTCTGCTTGAGTTTCACAGACCAAAGAGTGTGATGCTTAAATGTGACCACCAGGAGGAAATACAGTGTTGTGTCTCTCTGTGGGTATTAAAAAGTGGTTAGGACACTGTGGCCATGAAGTCATGTACAGCTCAAATAATCCAAGTAATTCCAGAGTTACCATACCACATCTTTTATGTCCGTTATATATGTCCAAAAGGAACAACACCAATGGACAACGTCAGCAAAATATTTTAAAATAGCTGTACACTTGATGACAAAGACATATCATAAATCATAAATCTCAGAAGGAAGTCTCTTACATCTTTGAAAATTTATGAAGCATCTCACTCAAAGAAGGGCAGAAAAATGGTTACACAGCCCTACATTTGTATAATCATCTCTTATTCCCATAAGTATCTTGAGCTGTAAATTCATTTTCATGACTGTAATCCATCACTGGTGAAATGGAATCTGAAAGTTATTGAAAGTCTTGTGTGACTGTATCAAGTACCTTCGTTGGTTGCTTCTCAACATTAAAGCATTATCTTACTACCCATGTAGCACACAGCACATAGCTACCCATACTGTAGCACACAGCACATAGCTACCCATACTGTAGCACACAGCACATAGCTACCCATACTGTAGCACACAGACTAACAAAAATCTGGACATAGTTTATCATTTTTTAAAAAAAAATCCAGTCATTTATTCACTCTCACGTCATTCCAACTCTGTATGATGTCTTTCTGTAGAAAATAAATTAAGATGTTAGGAAGAATGTTCACGCTCTTTTCCATACAATAATAGTAGATGGGGACTAGGGCTTTCAAGCATCAACAATGACAAAAAGTGCCACAAAATCACAATAAAAGCAGTCCATTTGTTTTGCATGTAGTAAAGCAAGTCATATGGGTTTGGAACAACATGACGTCAAGTAAATAATGGTATTTTGAGGGCACTATCTCTTTAAGAATGGCCTTGTAATAAGTCTGACTAATCAGTTTATCAGAAAGCATTTCATATTAGAGATGTTTTAGTGAATTTTCCTCAGAGATGCAAAGAACAATGAAACACAAGATATGTAAGACAAATTGCCCTGGAAATGACCATACTTTAAGGAGCAGTGGTCTTCAATGCACCTTAAAAATCTGAGGTTTTTGTCTTACTCTTATAATTGCTTTTGGTAGATCAAATGCTTTATTATTATTACATTGTATTTGCAAACAGTCAAATGCACATGCAAATTTAGATATGATAAGCCTCATAAAATACGAATCTGTGATCACTTTTGATTTAAAATTAACTTAAAAAAACAACCTTTCAAACCAGGGTCAAAGCAAGGCATTTTGATCATTTTGAACATTTATAAATGATATGGCTTGTACACTTTGGAAAGCCTTTAACCTTGAGTCATGGACCACTTACTTCATGCAAGTCTCATAGTTCTGGGAAAATGTCCATAAGGGGCATCTTTTATTGATTTCTCACTCATTTACAGAGCGCAATTGTAAAATTGAGATGGCGATTTTAAGAAGTTGGGAAGGACAGTGACTGCACTGGAATGATAAAGTTCCACATTTATTAGTTTCTGTTGAGCTCTCTAGTTTAATTCAAGGCCAGTGCCCAGACATAGCACTTAAAAAAAAGCACCTCCTACTGCAAGCTAAGTGAACTACAATATAGGCTATGCTTGAAAGATCTCTGGGGACTGACTCTGAGGGTATTTGGTATTACTGTCATAAATCCATAATATATTCATATTGGATGTATGGCAGCAATGTAATTATGATTTCAAGAAGCTATCAAGTAGAGAAATCAATGCGTTTGATATCATAAATTTAAATAATATTTTAACATAGTACTGTATGTGAATTTCAATCAAGTTAAATAGTTTTACAGAGGGATTCCACCAATTAGTTCTGGATCTCAATTTAATTTTTGTGACAAAGTACAATGTTAAATTAATTTAAGAAGGTAAAGTTCAACTAAATGTTCTTTGCTTCTCACATTTAATGCATTAGGCAAAATAAATATGTATTGTACAAGTATACGACTGTAAAAAATAGCTTTGCAAAGTAAGCATCACAAAATAAAGTGTGTAAATACATTAATATTGTTCTATATATAGTATTTTTATAGAACAAGGATTTATACATTATGTAACAGGTGGTCCCTACTCTATCTTTTTATCCACCAAGGAGATCCCTGCTATATTTCAAACTATTCAGCACAGTTTTTCTCTGTTTACCTCATGAAGAGAAGCTACATGCCGTTCTTGGAAAATCTTCTTGTAAGTGGTGTTGTCCTTTCTTGGACATCTTTATGTAACGGTCATACAGTCAACCCCCATAAGAGAGGGACATAAAAATCAGCGACAGACACGATTTAAGTCTTGACTGAGTTCCAATCAAAGTGCACATCTTGACCAAAGATTTAACAAGCTCTTGGAGACTGAGAAGTTAATCCAAAGATATTGGAGTTCTTACAACTATAGACGCTGCCAAGACAACACAATCTCAAGAATAATGTTAACTCATTTCCGGGTTCAACACCAAAGCAACAAACTGCAATAACCTCGACCTAAAAGGCCAAACCAAGAGCATTATTAGATTTTAACATCCATTTGAATGAGGAAAGGGGATTATTTAAAGAAATGCCTGGACAAACATTCAACATCTCTGGCATCTGGGTTTGTGAGCATTTTGAATTTAATTGAGTAGTGCATCATTCTTGGTATTTGTGCCAGCTAAGAATGGTCCATTTACTGTTCACTGAAAGACTGGCAGAGCGTATAGCTGAATCTGAACGTAGAAATACAGATAAATGGAAAACATAAATATGGTTTTACTTCCTGTCATTGAACTTAGGTAAGATATTTAACTCAGAACCACTAAAATGATGGTAAAGATAATTATATAAGCTTGATCTGTCATGCCATATGCTTTGGGCCACATAACTGTATGTTACTAAAAATAATAAAGTCCAAACATATGGGATTTGACATGCAATAGCTCAGGATTTCATTGTTATTTAATTTGAAAGGATCCGTAAAATCCTTAGCTATAGTAGAACAAAAACAAAAAAACAGACAAATAAAGATTGCATTTGAGGATTTTTATGTAATATGTCACAGCACAGATGTTTATTGGGGCATCAAATAGTACCAGATTTATATGAAAAGAAAATATGAACAAGAAAATTTAAAAGTACTACTTTTATATTATACTGTAAGTTACTTTGTCTATTTTTGCTCCACCAACAAAAAACAGATCCTAAGGAAAGTTGCAAATGAATCAGTTTTCAGTTCATTTTTTCAGAAAGATTCAGTTGAGTGAATGACTCAATGACTCGTTTATTAAGACGCTGACATTCAATTGTTTAGTTTCTGAATTAATCAGTCGGTTAACAAGTTGGTTGATGATTCTCACTCATAAAGACAGTCACTTGTCACCATCATTTGGTGTAACAAGAACAAGTCAGTAAAATCTCCACCACTTCAAACAATCCAAAAAGTAATATTAGCCTATACACAGTATTTCATTTATACAGTTTAAACAAATGTACAATGTACAACATTCCCTGTGAACCGGAAGTTGCAAACAACTTTTCTCCAGTGTTGTGACGTATTTTCAAGTGAAACGGAATATTGAACAGAGGGCAGGGTTTTACTTTAGCGCTCCTCCTCTCCATCTCTGCTCATAGCAGACTAACGGTTTGAGGGGAGTGGTTAAGCGTTTTCAACCCAAGCCGTTAAACTGACGTCATCAGAAAAGGAACGCAATTCCAGACCGGAAGTAACTTTTCAGATTTTGATTAAAAAATTACCACGGCAACATTTTTTTTCTGTGTATTAACTTGTGCGGATTAATTGTTCACCACAAGACTATATGCGCCAACAAAGTAAATAGGGTAAATTTTGATTTCATGTCGACTTTAAAAATGTATTGTAGCCTATCATAGAAAGCCTATGTTGAGAGTAAAAGAAAATTCTAAATAGCATTGCTTAATCAAAACAATTGATAGTGACAGATGTGTGCAATTCATAATATAGTTGACAATTAATGTTGCAGGGATTTTTATATCTAATACATTGGATAAAGCAGTGTGCAGTGTGCTATTGTCAATGTTTAGACAAAAAACTAAGTCAGGGCAGATTTCATGGAAGTTAATTCTTAATTGTGAAATGAACACTTTCATCTTGGAGTATTTAAATAGGTGATCAAAAAACAATACCACACTGGACATTAATTCTGAGTTAAAGAAGTGTTCTGGTTGCACTTGACTGAGAGAGATCATCTCAGAGAGAGATAATTGTCTCAAACAGCTGTGCCGGGGATTAATCGAATAAAAGGGAGATGGAAAGGAGATTAAGTGGTCCCCTTTTTTCACAGCTCTCAACTTCAAGAACGTCTTTGCAGTCTTGTAAAAAGATTATAACTGTTTGACATGATGGTGATGGAGGCTCAGCCTGCTGTCATCTGCTTTGATAAAAAAAAAACAAGATGGAGACAGGGAATTAGATCAAAAACCTGTAGATTCTCTAATTTCAAATGGACATATACAGACAGAGATAAGAACATCTATGTTTAACAGAACCATACATTTAGTTTTGCTATATGTCAGATTGTGACAAACTAGATGCTAAATGCTTGGAGATTGCTAGAGTTCTCAGGAAGTTTTGCTTTTTTCTGAGCTGTTGTCATTGAATTTTCTCAAAAATGACATACCCTTTTGAAAAAACATCTTGGAGAAATGCCAGGTGACTAAGAGATGCCGAAAGGCAATGCTGTGTTGTTAAACTGTCTCCGTGAAGGTATGGTTCCTTAGCACACTATGAATCCAAAAGCTCGATAATGATCATTTAATCTGAGAAGTGACCTGCTGTAATGGTCTGGGGGTATGTTCCTGTAAAACCCATGTTTTGGGCCAACAGGGTCAAAAGATGGGATGATTCACACTGGAAATTTAAGGAATTAAAGAAATGTAGTATTTTGTAGTATTTGATCATATGACAGTGCATATAATTAAAACAGTTGCCTTCGATTTATATGAAATAGTTTTTTTTGCTACAACAACGAAAACAGTTCCAAACAAAATAAAAGCATCAATTGAAACGCATCTCCAAGCAACACACAATGTTTTGTTCTTAAATAAATCAGTTTGGTTCAAATTAATTAATGAATTAATTATTCAAGACTCACTCATACAGAAGTTCACTTGTCGCCAACTACTGGAGTATGTGACCTGCAAAAAGAGTCACTGTACAACATAAACCACTAATGACAAATTAAATGATACAAACAATGAAATATATTATAGCTATATTTAACTGAGATTTATTGTAGTATTACAATATAATAGCAATACATAAAGCCCATTATTAGGGTATAAGACCACAAGTCTATAAGACTTGGCTGTCTATTTCCTCTTTACATGAACTTTATGAACAATGCCTGAAGAAATGACATCCAAGAATGCATTTCCCCCTGGAATTGTATTTATTTCTTTTCCAGATAAATGCGTAAAAATGCTTTTGTGGTGTGTTGATCTTATTTATTGGGAATAAAAGTGGATGGATGGAAAATTTCAAGCTTTGACTGACAAGGGTACAAGGCCAATCTGACGGGTTGATTGGGAGGCTAAGATAGCATCAGGTTACTGAAAGGCACTATTAAATGAAATGAGGTGGCAAATTTTATAGGGTGGACAAATTCCATTTGCTGTTTTAGCCACACGTGAAATGAGTTTTGAGGAAACAGTCCCTACCCGAGCAAGATGCTCTGCCATGCTCTCTTTCTCATAAGAAGATTGAAGGGGGATGAGGATTGGATTACAAACTGCAGTGTACATCATTCCTGCTGACGGAGATCTGAGGAACAAATTACTTTACTTTAAATTATGGTGCTCAAATGACACTTTGCATTTTCATGCACTGTAAGACTGTATTGTTGACATAATAATGAGAATATTATGACCCTAAAACAATGTGCTAAGCAGGTAAAAAAAAAATGTAATGCCCACAAGAATTTCAAATGATTTTCCATTAAAACTACACTAATTACCAGACTTTCAGTAGCCAATGTTACAGGTCCTTTAAAATCCATTATGTTCTGAAAAAAAAAAAAGCTTGGTATACAATGATGTGATCAGAAATTTAAGGTGAGGTTTAGACAATTAGCAAGCCAATTCTCATTAACCTTTTCAAATGTAACAGCAAATTAGGACCGATCTTGTATATTAAATTATGCATGAGAAGTCCCTATTTTTCAGCTCAACCACATTTTCTGTCAACCCATTTGTTTAAAGATTTCCATTTTAAAACAGTGCTTTAAATCCCCTCTGCCTGTGGTGCTGTAATTAATGACAGAAAAGGACAGGGAAGAGATGTGCAAATTGACTTTTCAGGTATTTCATTAAAATGCCGGTTGCCCACAGGAGTGTCCGCTGATCCGATGAGAGCAGCCATACTCCCAGACAGATCTGAGGAATAGATTCATGGGGCTGGGACTCACAGGAACAGCAACACAAGTCTCTGCTTGAGCTGTTCAATTTTACAGAAGCTCCCATATCTTGTTCTCCCCTCAAAGGGACTATGCGAAGGTACATAATGGTTTCGGTAGGAATAGCTGTTAACTGTGGTTTTATGATAAGAATATGGTAGAAATAGGTGTCAGAACCATCAGATAAACTATCATCTAAAATTAGATGCCAATATGTAGACCGGCTTCTACAGCCCGTACTTCATTGTACCCAAGAAAGGCGGTGGGTTACGACAAATCTTGGACCTGCGAGTCTTGAATCGGGCCCTTCACAAGCTTCCGTTCAAGATGCTAACGCAGAAACGCATTTTCAAATGCATCCCCCCCGAGATTGGTTTGCAGCGATCGACCTGAAGGATGCATACTTTCATGTCTCCATCCTCCCATGACACAGGCCATTCCTGCGCTTTGCGTTCGAGGGTCGAGCGTATCAGTACAAAGTCCTACCCTTCAGGCTGGCCCTGTCGCCCCGGTCTTTACAAAGGTTGCGGAGGTGGCCATTGCTCCCATGAGAGAGCATGGTGTTCATGTCCTCAACTATCTCGATGACTGGCTGATACTAGCTCAGTCTCGGGAGCAGTTGTGTGAACACAGGGACTTGTTGCTCCAACATGTCAGCAGTTGGGTCTTCGGGTCAACTGGGAAAAGAGCAAACTCGCCCCCGTGCAGAGGATCTTTTTTCTCGGTATGGAGCTGGACTCGGTCCAACAGACGGCACGCCTCACAGAGGAATGTGTCCGGTCAGTGCTGAACTGCTTGAATACTGTCAAGAGCAGAACAGTGGTCCCACTGAAAACTTTTCAGAGGCTCCTGGGGCATATGGCAGCCGCAGTAACGCCTCTCAACTTGCTCCATATGAGACCGCTTCAGCACTGGCTTCATGGCTGAGTCCCGAGGTGGGCGTGGCAGAGTGACAATCACCCCGGCCTGCCGCCAAACCCTCAGCCCGTGGTCTGACCCTTCGTTTCACTGCAACCGTTGCGTACATCAACCATCAAGGTGGTCTTCGCTCCCATCGCATGTCGCAATTCGCCCCCCACCTCCTCCTATGGAGTCAGAAGCATCTGAGGTCGCTTCGTGCCACTTATATTCCCGGCCTGCTCAATAGTGCTGCCGATGAGCTCTCATGACAGCCTGTGGCCCAGGGAGAGTGGAGACTCCAACTCCAGGCGGTCCAGCTGATCTGGGACCACTTCGGGGCCACACAGATCGATCTGCTTGTTGTTTTACTCCCTGACTGAGGGGACCCTCGGCACGGATGCACTGACACACAGCTGGCCCCGGGGCCTCTGCAAGCATGCGTTTCCCCCAGTGAGCCTTCTTACACAGACACTGTTAAAGTCAGAGAGTAAGAGGAGCAGGTCTTGCTAGTTTCCCCTTATTAGCCCAACCGGACCTGGTTCCCCGAACTGATGCTCCTCTCGACAGCCCCTCCCTGGCCCATTCCTCTGAGGGAGGACCTTCTCTCTCAGGGACGGGGCACCGTATGGCACCCGTGTCCAGACCTTTGGAAACTCCATGTCTGGTCCCTGGACGGGACGCGGAGTTTCTAGGTGATCTACCACTTCTGTGAGAGCACCCTTGACGAGGCATGCTTACGCCCTGAAGTGGAACCTGTTTGTTGAGTGGTGTTCTTCTCACCGAGAAGACCTCCGAAGTTGTTCGATCGGTTCTGTGGAGCGAGGGCTGTCTCCCTCCAACCTCAAAGTGTATGTTGCCTCTATTGCCGCACATCACGATGCAGTTGATGACAGATCCTTGGGGAAGCACGACCTGATCGTCAGGTTCCTGAGTGGCGCGGGGGACTGAATCCGCCTCGCCCCCCCTCTATACCCTCTTGGGACTTGTCTCTGGTGCTGACGGCACTGCAGAGACCTCCCAGTTCTCCTGCTTGCTTTAGCCTCCATCAAGAGGGTGGTGGACCTGCACGCATTTTCGGTCAACGAATTGTGCCTGGAATTCGGGCTGGCCGACTCTCACGTAATCCTGAGACCCCGGCCTGGATATGTGCCCAAGGTTCCTACCACTCTCTTTCGTGACCAGGTGGTGAACCTGCAAGCGCACCGCACAGGGTGCCTCGCTGACAGATATTTGTAGAGCTGCGGACTGGGCGACACCAAACACAAACACAGATTCTAGCCTACGTGTCGAGACGGTAGCTTCCCGTGTGCTCTCTTCGCATAGAAGTCGCATAGAACTCTGCTGTCTCTGACCGGTGTTATCTCCCCCCTGCTTAGGCTGGAGCCACCTCAGTGACATTCCATATGTTGTACTGCCCGGAAACGCCAAGTCCATATGTGTACCTCCACATGATACCTCCCTTCGGGCAGGATGTGGCTTCTGCAGCATCTCCCTTTTCACTGAAAGAGCACGCTTTCCCAGTGTTATCCAAGTCTGTCTGAGTGGGTCATGCGGAACAGCAGTGGACTTCCCTGGCCTAAGCCCTGTCCAATCTCCGCCTCAATAATGCGGAGTTCAGTCTTTTGTCTAGGCACTGGAAGGTGGCAGCACTAGTGGCGTTTTAATTGGGATCCCAATCAGTACGGTACGTCCGACTACGTCGAACGTGACCAAACTGAAAGGGAACGTCTCGGTTATGTAGAGTACAGGTCAAAAGTTTGGAAACATTACGATTTTTTTACATTTTTGAAAGAAGTCTCTAATGCTTATCAAGGCTGCGTTTATTTGATCAAAAATACAGGAAAAAAAAACAGTAATATTGTGAAATATTATTACAACTTAAAATAATAGTTTTCTATTTGAATATACTTTAAAAAATAATTTATTCCTGTGATGCAAAGCTGAATTTTCAGCATCATTACTCCAGTCTTCAGTGTCACATGTGACATCCAGTCTATCACATGATCCTTTAGAAATCATTCTAATATTCTGATTTATTATGAGTGTTGGAAACAGTTCTGCTGCCTAATATATTTGATGAATAAAAGGTTAAAAAGAACTACATTTATTAAAAAAAATATATATATTTTCTAATAATATAAATCTTCTTTACTATCACTTTTTATCAATTTAACACATCCTTGCTGAATAAAAGTATTGATTTATTTCAAAAAAAGAAAGAAAAAAATTACTGACCCCAAATTACTGACCAGTAGTGTATATTGTTGTAACAAAAGATTTCTATTTTTCTTTCTTTTTTTATTTTTATTTTTTTACTTTTTATTAATCAAAGTATCCTAAAAAAGTATCACAGGTTATGAAAAAATATTAAGCAGCAGAACTGTTTCCAACTTTGATAATGAATCATCATATTAGAATGATTTCTAAAGGATCATGTGATAGACTGGAGTAATGATCCTGAAAATTCAGCTTTGCATCACAGAAATAAATGATAAAGTATAATAAATTGAAAACCAATTATTTTAAATTGTAATAATATATCAAAATATTAAATTTTTTCTGTATTTTTGATCAAATAAATGCAGGTTTGATGAGCAGAAGAAATGTCTTTCAAAAACATTAAAAATAGTAATGTTTCCAAACTTTTGACCTGTACTGTATGTAACACTCTTTCCCTGAAGGAGGGAACGGAGACGTAGTCCCGTCGCCACTATTGCTGGACCACCACTGACTCTGGGCTCCGCTCGGCTCCTCAGCGAAAAACAACTGGTGCATGCATCCACTTCCGTATTTATACCCACGCTGCGGGGCGGAGCGTGAGATGCAAATCTCGCACGCCAATGTGCATTAGCTCTTTTTATCAATACTCGAAGATGACAGGCTCCTTAAGCGTGATCCCAATCAGTACGGTACGTCCGACTACGTCTCTGTTCCCTCCTTTAGGGAACGAGGGTTACATACGTAACCAAGACGTTCTCTTGTTCCATGATTTCAAATTATAATATTGTCTTTAATCATGCCACTGTAAGAAATGTATTCGTCACCACTGTAATTGGTTTGAAGTCACCATAATGATTATTAGTGTTCCATTTGCTTATCTTGGACCCTCTGTATTCATTTTCAAATTTCTGTTCTAACCAAGTCAGAAATGTTACAAATAAAAAACATTTGTTAAAATTATAACAAGCTACAATATGAAATAGTTTAGTCAAACTATTCTTGGCATGAATATGAAGATTTACTTTTTGTGTTATTTAAGCATAAATTCATAACTGTTTGTAGATGGATCTTTCACAATATTGAAATAACTGCTGAGATTCATCTTTGAAAGATGACATCATAAGCATCACCTAATGATGCACAGACATCAATACTTGACATACAAAACACAACAATGATGACTCTCAACAAATAATAAAAACACTCATACAACAAAAAACAACATTACTGTCAAGGGTGGTTGCAGGAAGGCAGACGAAGATGAAGAATAAAGTTCCAATACGAAGTTTAATGATGATAATAAAAAATAATAATCAGACAAGGACAACACACACTAAATGCAACACAGACTGAACAGAGAATGAATGTGAGGGATCAACTTATATAAGACAAATATTAATAGAACACAGCTGACCTGGCACATATGAACTAATAATGACGGTAACTATGGAGACAGACGAGTGGCAGGAGTCAGAACAAGGTATAGCTGCATTGGTCTGATGAAATAAAGGCCACGCTTCATACAGATGTCTTTGTAGTTTATTTTGTATCTCTCTCTTCAGTAAACACCGTAGACACCGTGAAAACTACAAGAAATAAAAACATATACTCAAAATATGCATTTCTCAGTCCTTCACAAGTCTCTCGAGCCAATGTCCAATGAAATGTACGTGAATGTTGCAACAGAAATACAATCAACATCATGAATAGCACATCACATTGTGCACGTAAAGTAATATAAAACAACACTATAAACATTATGAAATAAAGGCAAATTACCGTGTGCGCCTCTCAAACCATGCAGATCAGGCAATTCCTTCTCAGACTACATCGCTTCTCTGCATCTATATTCACTCTGACCCAAATAATGACGCAGACCCGCTCCAAACTGAACTGGGTCATGTGACACATCACGTTTTCTACGTAAATCTTAAAGAACCCCTGACTTTAAAGACCTCAAAGGGCATACATTATAAATATAGACTTCTAAACATCACAACTGTTTTAAAATTGAAAGAACTCAAATTGACATTAATTTATAACAAAAACATAAATACACATCTCAACAAAAAACATGTCCTTTGACAGTTACACTCCCACCAAATTACTATCATTTATGATGAACTTGTAAACTTGCAAAAGTTTGAATAAATTTAGTAATTTCACAAACCAAATTTCAGAACCAAATAGAATGTTCTCTGACTCTTGGCATCAAGTCTAATATTTAAACTCTTAATACTTCAAACTCTCAACTTGTGTAGGAGTAAAGAGATTAGTTCCATTGCATAAGATTTAATTGTTTTCTACAAGTACCACTAATTTATGAATAGGACGTTCAAGAATGGATGGATTAGTAAGTCGCTGACCCTCTTTCCCTAACCTTCTATTTCCTATTTGTATTGTGGTTTTTCGCACCAGGCCATCTTCATCTTCACAAACATCAAGCACTCTTCCAAGTTTCCATTCATTGCGCGGAACCCCTTCCTCCTTGATGATGACGATATCCCCAATCTTCACATTGCGTCTTGGAGTATGCCACCGTTGTCTGAGAGTGATGTTTGACAGAAATTCCTTCCTCCATCTACTCCAAAATTGCTCTGTCAGATATTGTACTCTGCGCCACCTTTTTCTTCCGTACAGGTCTTCTTGCACAAATTTCCCTGGTGGAGGCAGAGGAACAGAGGTTTTCATGGTGAGTAAATGGTTTGGGGTAAGTGGCTCTAGCCCCTTGGGATCATTGATTGTATCTGTGGTGAGTGGGCGGCTATTAATGATTGACATGGCTTCATAGAAGAAAGTTCTTAAGGAAGCATCATCCAATCTTCCAGAGCTCTGTGAAAGAACGCAGCTTAGAACACTCCTAACTGTTCTGATCTGCCTTTCCCAAACCCCTCCCATGTGACTGGCATCAGGTACGTTCATTATGAAATCGCATTGCTTCTGGGATAGGTAAGCAGTCAATCTGTCCTTGTCCAATTCTTTCAAAGCTTTTGTCAGCTCATTTTTCGCCCCAACAAAATTTGTCCCTTGATCCGATCTGATCTCTCTTACAGCTCCACGGATAGCTATAAAACACCGCAAGGCATTTATGAAGGCATCAGTTGTGAGATCTTCCAGCATCTCTATGTGGATTGCTCTTGAGGAGAAACAGGTGATTATGAGACCATATCTCTTATGCTCTTTACGACCTTGCTTGATGATAAACGGTCCGAAACAATCCATCCCACAATAAGAGAATGGTGGAGAGGGATCAACACGGCTAGCTGGTAGATCCGCCATCTTTTGCATCTCTGTTGGCCTGCGATTTCGCCTACACGTAACACATTGCTTAATGTGATTTGCCACAACTTTGCTGCCACCAACAACCCAGTAACCGTTCGCTCTCAATTCATTGAGGGTCTGCCCTCTGCCTTGGTGCTGAGTTTTTTCATGGCAGTAACTCAAGATAAGACGTGTGACTACACTATCTCTCGGGAGGATTGCTGGGTGTTTCGAGTCAAGAGGTAAGGAAGCTCTCATCAATCGCCCTCCCACCCTCAGAACACCATCATGCAGTACCGGGTCAAGTTGGAACAATGGATGACAATGTGGCAATTTGCCATGACTCAGTTTTTGCATCTCATCTTTGAAGGCATCCTTTTGTGCCAATCTTACAAGCACAATACTGGCCTTTCTCATGTCTTCAACATTTATGGGTTGAACGATTTTGTATCTTGCTAATTGCTGAATACGAGCAACAACTTTCAATGCTGTGTGCCATTTTGAAAACCGCTTAAACCTCTCCAAAAAATTCTCATCTTCTACTACCTTTGTTTGTAGTATTTGTGTCGTTCTGATTTCAGGATCACCAACAAGCAGCTCTGGAGTTGTCTTTGGTGTGATGATATCCTTTTCCCAAAGAAACTTGGGTCCCGTTAGCCAATTTGAGTGAATCAGATCTGACACCTTGAGGCCCCTGGAGGCATGATCCGCTGGATTTTGATCCGAGTTTATATAATGCCACTGTGCAGGGTCAGTTGTTTCACGAATTCTTTGAACTCGATTCGCCACAAACACGTGAAACCTACGTGCTTCATTGTTAATGTAGCCTAAGACTACATTTGAGTCTGTCCAAAAATATTCTTGATCAATTTTGAGCTCCAGCTCCTCCTTTAACATGCTACTGACTGCTGAAGAGATCACCGCAGCTGTCAACTCAAGCCTTGGTATGGTCACGACTTTTGTGGGTGCAACCCTTGCCTTGCCAATAACAAAGGAGCAGTGCACTTTGTCTTCACTCAACACTCGGATATATGAGCACTGACCATAGCCATGGCTACTCGCATCTGAAAAGTGATGGAGTTCGATCCTCTGAATAGTCCCTAGATGTTCAGGAGCAAAACATCTCATAATCTGGAGATTTTGCAGGTTCTTCAGCTCATTCAGCCAGCATGTCCATTGTGGCATTAACTCTTCAGGCAGCGGTTCATCCCATCCAATGCCCTTTTGGCACATCTCCTGCAGTATCTTTTTACCTAATAGGAGGAAGGGAGCCAGGAAGCCTAGTGGATCAAACACAGAAGCCACAGTGGAGAGGATTCCTCGCCGTGTTGCTGGTTTTTCATCCAGGGCAACTTTAAAGGAAAAGGTGTCACTATTTACACTCCACTTTACCCCCAGCACAGTCTGAACTGGGAGTTCGTCAGAACCAAGGTCCACATCCTGAACTTCGCTGGCTCTTTCGCTGACAGGAATTGACTCCAAAACCGTTCTGTTGTTGGACATGAACTTGTGTAGACGCAATTTCCCTTTTGCACACACATTTCGGGCTTCCTGGATTAGTTTGATAGCTGCGTCCACATTTTCTACACTAATGAGCCCATCATCAACATAGAAATTCTTTTTGATGAAACTGGCTGCTGCAGGATACTCTCTTTCATTCTGACATGCAAGGTACTTCATTCCATAATTTGCGCAGCCAGGTGAGGATGCTGCCCCGAAAAGATGGACTTTCATGCGATACTCCTTTGGCTCTAAATTTGTATCGCCATTTTCCCACCACAGGAACCGCAAGTAGTCTCTGTCTTCCTGGCTCACATGGAATCTGTGGAACATCCTTTCTACATCACAAATAACTGTGACTGGATGTTTGCGAAACCTGCAGAGTACCCCTGTAAGCCCATTAGTGAGATCAGGTCCAGTTAGCAAGTGATCATTTAAAGCGGTGCCATCATACTTGGCAGAGCAGTCGAACACAACTCTAATCTTCTCTGGCTTTCTAGGGTGGTACACCCCTTGGTGAGGAATATACCAGACGTTTCCTGCCTTGGGTTGATGTTCAGCTCTCTCCGCATCACCATCATTGAAGACACTTTCCATAAACTTAACATAGTCACTCTTGAATTTGGGGTTTTTCTCAAATTTTCCTTTCAAACGTTTCAGCCGCACAAGAGCCAGCCGCTTATTTTCTGGTAATTGTGGGCGTGTCTTGAAGGGAAGTGGCATCTCCAGGTGTCCCTCTGTATTCTGATGAATTTTTTCATTCAGTAATTGCATGAACTGTATATCGTCTTGCGATATGCTCTTTTCCTTTGGGTTTGTATCTTTAAAGTCTGATTCAAGGGCTCTGATGACAGCAACAGGAGTCAGTATTGGAAGTTCCTTAACAGATACACGATGACACAGACCAGTGACTTCTGTCGACTTTACAACCTGTGGTGAACTACCAACAATACTCCAACCCAGGTCAGTCCTGATGGCATACGGCTCATTATCACCTCCTGTGATGACTTGTCGAGGTGCCAAAGCTCTCGAGCAGTCGTAACCAATCAGAAGTCCAACCTTACAATCCAACAGCTCTGGTATTTCCTGTGCTATTTTATTTAGATGTATCCACCTTTTTGCGGTTTCAGAGGTAGGAATGTGGGAACGTTCAAGTGGGATGAAATCTCTGGTATAGGAAGGTGGCAAATTTATTAGGCCATGAGAGGAAAACCCTCTAACTCTGAGCCCACTAACTCTTTCACTTTGAACGACAGAATCCTTTCCCATCATTGTAGTAAGCTTTAACTTGACAGGCTCTGAAACTACCCCCATCCTCTCACATACCTCTTGGTCTACAAAGGTGTTGCTACTCTGGGTATCTTGTAGGGCATAAACTAAGGTCTCTCTTTCAGGATTGTCAATTGAAGAAATCCATACAGGCACTATCATTGATGTGCTCCCACCGTTACTACTGTCTACACAACAGGAAAGGGAAGATGTGTTTTCTTCTGTTTGCATAACATGAGAAAGTGCTGCAGAAGACGGACGGTCTTCATGAAGTGGTGTTGGATGATGTTTCTTGCATATACTACAAGTAGCTTTACTCTTGCAATCCTTTGAATGGTGTCCTTTCCTAAGACAGCCAAAGCACAGGTTATTGTCAAATATGAACTTTCTCTTGTCCTCCACCGACTTACTGGCAAACGTTTGACATTTGTATATGGAGTGACTTTCCCCACAACATCGGCAAGTGACTAGGTATGAACATACAGGCGCTGCGCTTACTTTATCGAGTCTGTTTGGAACCACTGAGTTGCTTCTCTCAACACTGTATGTTTTCGGCACTGTACTTGGTTTGTCTGATGCTTTCACATTTGTGATGAATGCATTAGCCCTTGAGCGCTTAACTTCTCTAGATGGCCGTTCTTCAGAGAGTTTCAAGGCGTGAAAGGATGTTACAGGGTTGCAGGCTATTTCTGCTTCTTGAGCCAGAAATTCAGCAAACTCCTTGAAATTAGGGTATTCCTCTGTTTGTCTCAACTGCATTGTAACATAGCGATTCCAACGAGACGTCACCCAATCAGGGAGTTTTTGTAGCATTTTTCGGTTCTCTTCACAGTCATTTAACACCTGAAGCCCTTTGATATGTGGCATGGCATTGCTGCAGGCAGTCAGAAAGTCACTTAACTCTCTCAGTTTAACTGATTCTCTTGAACCAATCTTTGGCCAGTTATTCAGTTTTTCTCTAAAAGCACGCTGAATTACAAATGAATGGCCGTACCGAGAATTCAAAGCTTCCCATGCTTGATCATAGGCTTTCTCGTCCTTTCTGTAGAAGCTTCCTTCCAACACAGATCGTGCCTCACCACTGACATATTTTTGTAGATAGAACAACTTATCAGCTGAATTTGTGCATCGCTGTTCTATCAATGCCTTGAAACTTGTTCTCCACTCTAAGAACTTAAGTGGGTCCCCTGAGAAAACTGAGGGCTCAGGTGCAGGAAGTCTGCTGAGAACCATTGTGTCATGTAGGGCTTGTACTACTGAGGCTTCCCTATCAGAAGGAGTTGTTTGTTTCTCTTTAATTTCCTTAAAAGACACTGGGGGACAATTAGCTACATCACTGTGTGCTATTCTACTTTCGTTATTAGATTCACCTGAGTCAGCTTCAGAGTATGCTTTGAGCTTTGCAGCTATTACTTGAAGATCACGCTCATTTTCCAATCTTTTAAGTTCTTGTCTTTGAGCAGCAATAGCCTCCTCCATCTTTATCTCTGCCTGCTTTGCAGCCAACTGTGCGGCAAACTCTGCTCTTTTTGCGGAGATGCTTTGCTGTCCTGCTGAGCAGCTTGAACGGTGACTACGAATTGTAGACTTGGAGCTTGTAGCTGAAAATATTGACTTAGCATACTCTTTGTCAAGCACCATACGAATTCTTGCATCTTCTGCACTAGCATCAAATTCCTCCTGTCCCACTTCACTCATACGTACTTTCATCAGCCCCATCAAATCTGTTGTTACTGCTGTACAGGAATCAATTTTTCTTCTAATCTCAGTTGAAGGTACTGATTGAGATCGTATAAGCTCGTACACATTTTTCACTTGAGTTTCGAGCCCTTCAACACTGTCCATCATGTCACCCAAGTCTTGGTCAGAGCACTCATCCTTAAGTTTGGTACGGGTAGATCTTACTTGTTCTTTCCAGCTTTCATACAACTTGAAGAATTTACTCTCCTTCTGAGAAACTTCTTGCTGCTTAAGCTCTTGCATTTTTGGAGTTAATTTTCTCTCTCGTGAAGATTTCCTGGGTTCATCTCTTCTTGAAGTGGAAGCAGTAGGTTTTGCTATTTGAAGTATTTTAGCATGAATATCAGCTATGAGTGACTCTAATCTTTCCCTTTCAGCATCATCAGTTTGAAATCTTAACTGTTCAGTTAAGCTAGTCAACTCTACCTGAAGGGATTCAGTTTGTTCACTTGAATCATCATATTGTGATTTTTCTCCACGAACTGACATTGCAAAAGTTTTAGCAAAGTACTAGTGTTACTTAACTACTACTCTCAGATCAAAAACCTTGTAACTATTCACCACTAAGTCAATTATAAAGCATACACCAAATTAGGCTGTAAAATCAAACAATATAAATACAAATAAATTCTTTACTTTTTTCTTCTTCTTTTATGTCCATAAAGATGTAAAAGCAGCACAGTCTAACCTGCTGTTAATTGCAGAGCAGCACTCTTCTGCTTGTAACAGTAATGAAGTAAACAAACACTGTTCTCTGAAGCCTGCAGAAAGGATACTCGCGAAGCTGTAGTCTACGCGGTTAAATGTCGCCCTCTACTGGTCGGGTCGCGGTACTTCCCTGACGGTGATAACTGCGTGCAGACAAGCCTCGTCTCTGACGCATTCTCTCTCCACGCGATAGTCCCGCGATGGAGCTTTCTCTTCGTATCCGACGTCTCTTCTATACGCGATGCGCCCGCGATCTCGTTACCTCTTCTCATCCAGCCGATGCCGTTCCACTCTTTAAGCTGTCGACTGTAATGGCGTCACGTTTTCACTATAGCTGCATTGGTCTGATGAAATAAAGGCCACGCTTCATACAGATGTCTTTGTAGTTTATTTTGTATCTCTCTCTTCAGTAAACACCGTAGACACCGTGAAAACTACAAGAAATAAAAACATATACTCAAAATATGCATTTCTCAGTCCTTCACAAGTCTCTCGAGCCAATGTCCAATGAAATGTACGTGAATGTTGCAACAGAAATACAATCAACATCATGAATAGCACATCACATTGTGCACGTAAAGTAATATAAAACAACACTATAAACATTATGAAATAAAGGCAAATTACCGTGTGCGCCTCTCAAACCATGCAGATCAGGCAATTCCTTCTCAGACTACATCGCTTCTCTGCATCTATATTCACTCTGACCCAAATAATGACGCAGACCCGCTCCAAACTGAACTGGGTCATGTGACACATCACGTTTTCTACGTAAATCTTAAAGAACCCCTGACTTTAAAGACCTCAAAGGGCATACATTATAAATATAGACTTCTAAACATCACAACTGTTTTAAAATTGAAAGAACTCAAATTGACATTAATTTATAACAAAAACATAAATACACATCTCAACAAAAAACATGTCCTTTGACAGTTACACAAGGAATGTGACAAATGAAAACGAACTGAAAGTCCATGAACAAAACTAAACAGTATGGTGACATTTACAAAATAATCCAACAACACAAACTGCTAAAAGCAGGCAAAAATAAGTTCTGCAGCACAGCTAAAACCAACAAGAATCAAGAAACTCCACAGCATATCATGCCGCACTGCATGCTGGGTACCTTCATAGTACATATGCACTGTAGAAATACAGTATGATGTTGTTTGTTTACAGTAAATTGTGTTTTCCAATACTGTAAACCCACAGTAAAACCAATTTATTTATTTTTTTAACTGCACTTTTTTAGTGCAGTTAGACACAAGAAAAGTCCTACTGTGGAATTACTGTGAAAGTAATGCAATTATTAACCTGGAATATACCATAATTTCACACTAAAATGTTTACCAGTGTACAACTTACCCCAGCATGAGTTACAACCTACTCTGGTAAGGTAGATTGCAAAGGCACACCATGTATTTGACATCAGCTTATAAGGGCTGTAAAAGGGTTATAAGGGGTGATTCTTTCAGAGGTTTGAATTGGTGTCTTTTGTAGTAAACAAATGTTGGTAATTTGTAAGTTTAAGCCCTCTATCTGAAAAACTCAGGGAGTTACAGAGGCTGGAGAAAATGGTGTTGCAACCAAATCTGGTCTCCCCTATGGCGACAATAACACAATTCAAGGTTTAAAAGGGCTGCAAGCCTGCAACGTCATAATTTTGTAAAATTGTAAACTTCATATAATGTAATCATAGAAAAATGTGCTTCAAAATTTCCAGAACCTATATTGTCGCCTACTTGTGTAAAGTGCAATAAAGACATGCTCGCTGTCTTTTTCAGTTACATCATGGCAGTGGCCATATTCGTGCTTGTTTGTGCCAGGGCTGTATTTTACTTGTCGAATCACTAAGCTTAACACAGATAAATGGCACAAGCAAACACAAAGTCCTGGACTCTTTCCAGACCAGGGATCAGGGGAGAATCTTTTGCTGTTAAAGCCCTGATCTCCCACCTCAGAAGAAATGTACGATGATGCCACGAAACGTGAGGTTTTTCTGTTATTTTTAGAAGAGCTAATTATGTCAAAAGCGCCTTGCTGAAATCCACAGTAAACAGAAGTCTACAACTGATGTCATCTTCTTTAATCATTATGCCTAAAACCAGCTCTACATAAAGCTGAGAGATTGCAGCTGACCTCTGACGCAAGATGTGATAGGTTCAGTACACAATAAAGTATGCCAATCCAGGCTATTTTTGGAACATCCAGCTATGATTGATGTTTGTAGTTGATCATGACGCAGACTGTGCAGCCAATGCAACCTTTATAGACTCTCAGAGCAAATAATTAATAAATAATTACAAAAAATAATAAAAAATATATAAATTGTAGAAGCAGAATACAGTCAAGTTTTTTTTTTTTTTTTTTTTTTTTACCTGAGTAGACTTGTATCAACAAGTCTGAAGAAATTCCCAGTGGGAAGCGGAAAAGGCCTGCTGAAAATAGCACCTGACATGCCGAAGGACTCCTGCTCTGACCCAAATGAAGGACACAGATCCATCAAAGCACCTGCCTGCTTTGTTAACACCCTCACAGTCAAACAGATGCCCGGCACTGCAGGACCAGGCCCTCCCCCAGCTCATATTCATAACCTGCTCACGGAACTGGAGCAGGCAGCACCGCACCTTTAGCAGCGAGTGGGCCAGAGAACGTGATGCATCGCAGACCCCAGGGACATTTCGCACCTTAGTCATTAGCATGCAGACTTTTCATCCAAGCATTTGGACAGAATGCAGCGCAGGAGGAGCTGCGACCGCTCAAGAGAAGCACTCCCTCATGCTTCTGTATGGCCTCTTTAATTACGGCTCAGGCTGAGATTAGACACTTGCTACAAATGGGATGGCTTGAAGAGTATGGCAGAAGGTGTGTGTTATATGCGTGTCTCCATCACTCAGAGTTTCACGTCCATTTGGGATGACGGAAGGAATTAATTGGAAAAACAAGGTTTTTTCCTCCAAACAGAACTTTAGTGAAGACAAAAATAGCGAGCAAGAGAGCCTTTCCTAGAATTTCAGTAGATGGCGAGCACACTAAAGTGCTTGTTTTTTGTCAGTTCGGTATAATAGACAGGCACATGTCCAAAGCACTGAGTGTAATTTCTGGCACTTTCACAAACTAAAAAAAAACATTTTTTCAGGTCCCTTTAATTAAATTGACTGAATGAATGACATATATTGACCAAGATGCTAAACAATCCCTTACATTTTGGCTTCAGAATATAGTGTACAAGTCAAATGTAATACTTTTGTTAGTGCTATCGCTTTTTATATTGTTATTTTGATGATCGTTTTCAGTATTATTATAAACCTCCCCCTCTTGGATGAACTCTCTGAGCACTGACATCATGTTGAATCCTATCCCTGTGGTGACTGCATATGATACTATATTTAAAAAACCCTCTGTCAGCCCAAACACAGCAGAATTCCCCATGTTCTCACATCTCCTTCCTTCCATTTTATGTCCATATTGTGGATTTGCATGCAAAGG
This sequence comes from Abramis brama, assembly GCF_963993115.1. Lineage (NCBI taxonomy): Eukaryota > Metazoa > Chordata > Actinopteri > Cypriniformes > Leuciscidae > Abramis > Abramis brama. Next base: position 27,961,410 of record NC_139963.1, on the reverse strand, counting down.
CTTGGCAGAGGCTAGAGACATGTGGCACACAGTGGTGAGGCCTCACAGGATACAGACACTATTCCCCTCATCCATCCCCTCCGGTCAGTTGACAAAACCCCTAATCTGATCTCACTGCATGGCACAACATTTGCTGTTTGGGAGCTATGAAACCGTTTGTAGGACCCATGGGAGGTGTTCCCTTTCCACCTCATTTTATCTTATCTCACCCCACATTGTTTTAGTCATAGTTATTGTCTTTTGATGAAAATACATATTTTACAAAACATTTATTTTTATATATATACTTTTTAAATGTAGTCATTAGGCATATTTCATAATCTAATTTGAGTCAAGGAAATAGCATTTTCCTTTGGCAAGAAAGTGTAAAATAATCCTTAACATTATTGACTAAGATTGGATTTATTTGAAGCAATCGTATAGAGTGCAACAATGCCATCCACTTTTTCAGCAGCCTTGGTTCGAGGTGAATCACACAAACTTTGATTTGAAGCAAAAAAGCATTTGAAAATAGTACTCTTAATAGAGAGTAGCACTTTAATGAGGAAAAGAACTACAATCCCAAGAATCATTGCGAATGACAATCAAATTAAAAACAATGGTGAAATATAAAACTGTTTAAAGAATTACAGATGTTGATAATATATAGAAACAACATATTTTACATTTATTGTAAACAAATATTTGTGACTGCAGTGACTTCATGGGAGTGACTGCAATGCTTCATGGGAGTGAACGGTAAATAATAATGCATGACGATGTCTTCAATAAAATCATATACAATCAGTTAACAGCCTTGTAGCTATGGCTTCATCAGCCTCACCCTCAAATTCTTGAAAACCTGAATGAGTTTCTTTCTTCTGTTGAACACAAAAGAAGAAATTTATAGAATGTTGGTAATCAAACAGTTGATGGTATCCAGTGACTTCCATTGTAGGAAAAAAAAAAAAAAAATACTATGGAAGTCAATGAATACCTTCAACAGTCTGGTTACCAACATTCTTCAAAATATATTTTTGTGGATTTTTGGATGACCTATCCCTTTAACGGTTCATAAGTTATCATTAGTAATGAATTCCCCATATGGAAAAAATGAAAGGGATTTTTACTTCTGGATCCCAACTGTTGCACTCTATTTCTTTGTCAACAGTTGTCGTGTTTTAATTAAAATGATTTATTATCATCATGTCCACATTTTTTTCTTCTCTTGTCTCATTGACAAACTCAAGAGTGCAAACTGTTTGAAAACAAACACTTTCCTCAATTCCATTGAAACTACCACCCTGCCCATGATTTAAAATGTGCTACCACTTCTTCAAACTACTTCAACATGGACAAGCGCTCTCAAGACATCAGAATGTCAATGACAATACAATACCTGCGACGGTAAATTAATAATAGTGTTGGAGACCGTCCCATGGTTGAGCCAATCTAGCAGGTGGTCAATACTGAGAGGCAGCATGGTGGCCAGTATGTGAGGACCACTTCAGAGAAGTGCCAGGTGGCAAGTGTCACACTCCACCACCACCAGCCAGATGCTTCCTGCCAAGGGGGGCTCAGGATGACTTTACAATGCAGTGTGTATTCATTTATGTGTGTGTGCTGAATTACATTCTGTGTGAAATGATCTCCTTGAATGACTCACTGCTGTTTATACTGGCCTTGCCAGCACCAAGGTAAGTGTCTCATTAAATCTCAGTGTCGGTAGAAGGTGTTGAATGACGGTCTCCTTTCTGTTCTATTGAGGTTACCTGGAGGTGGTCCGACCCATAGCAGGAAAACCTCATCCCATCGAGATATATTGTTATACAGACGTATCCTAAAATAACAAAATAAGCAATATCATTCTGCATATGGAGAGCAGCAGATGCCGTCACACGGGTCCCAACCCACGTCATTCTGGGGCAGGGAGAGGGGACCTGAGGTGTCTCTGCCAATGTCCCCTAACTGCTTATTCAATCGGAATTCCAAATGATGATCTGATAGAAGTGCACACTGTTAAACTTCAGAAAACGCCTTGAGGTCTGGCAACTCTGCACAGCGTGTGTCCGGTGTCTGCAACTTCCTGCATTCAGTTTCACAGGCAGCTGCAATCATGCCCTCCTCACTCTCTGTGTCACACAGAATGTGGCCTGTCTGGTCCTACATACTGAACAGCCAAGGAGAAACAAGCAACTTTAGATTTTGCCAAAACAACTTTTGCTAGACAGTGAACAGGTGATCAGCTGAATAATAAAAACAACACATTAAAACAGACTACTGGTCAGACTACTCTGTTGGCTGGTTTTGGAACACGTCTCTGTAATGTAGACCTGCTTTTTTTATATTCCACTGCCCTGCTTCTTGCATAATGCGAAAATGCATTCTATGTGGCTCCTTAGACTGGTTTTTAACTGTTTTTAAAAGAAAGTCGGTGTGTAAAGTAAGTTGTGATCATTTTTCTTTCATATTGTGACATTGATTAAAAAGAAACTCACAAGAAACTTACGGAGATAATGTTGTAAGCAAAGTGGAAGTTGCTGTTTTTTTTATTAAAAATTAATAATAATAATAATAATAATAATAATAATAAAAAGATGTGCAGGGATAAATCTTGTATAATAAACACTCCAATATTCCATAAACAAATCATGTTGATTTCATTGTGACTTGAAAATGGGAATGTAGCCCCTTATTTTTACTGATTTGTTTTTTGTATAAAACAAACTCCGTAACCTACTTTTAACTTTTTTTAAGTCATGCAATCATCTGAGCTGAAGACAGACATGACATTTCTCATGTTTTTGTAAGAAAAGTAGTTGAGAAAATGAGTTTCGTAAGCTAATGAAAAATGCTAATTAGTGTAAAGTTTATTTCACCCCAAAATGAAAATTTTATCATCATTTACTCACATTTATGTCATTTAAAACCTGTATGAATTTCTTTCTTCCATGGAACACAAAATTAGTTTAGATCCTGCTATAAATAGTTTGGTTTGGAACAACGTGAGGTTGATTAAATTACACAATATTCATTTTTAGTCTCTTTTGTACATCTAGAGCCCGAACATGCATGCTGTTGACTTGAGGGGACTCAAGCTTTAGAGGGTATAAGTGCTGGTCTTTGAACTGGATCATCATGTTGACAGCTCTTAAACACATTAACATCTGTTCCTCATGCAGATCTGTTCCAAGCAAAGAGGCAATGTGCTTGACTCTTGATAAGATACAGGCCTTGTCTTTGTATTAAATATAAAAAACATAAAAAAACATAGAGAGAGCTTAGTTCCACATCACAGTTTCAAGAGACACAACTAGTACAAAAGTCAAATTCAATACTTTGCATATAAAACAGCCACCCAACAGAAGTGGTTTGTTTTCTTTAGTGAAGTTTACTTTCATGTGCTTTTTATTTAGTTTTAATTCACATACAATAAAATGTAATTGTGTGGTTTACGATTTAAAGATCTTCATCTCTTGGCAACCTTTATTTTTTAAGGAAATTACAGGGCATTAACTTTATATATTCATTAAAGTAAAACAAATATATAAAGTAAATACACATACATACACACAATACACAATATACATACATACACACACATACATATATATACATACATACATACATACATATATATATAATGTATAATTACATATACATATACACACACACACACACACACACACACACATACACACATACACACACATCAAAAGCACTGTGATTAATGGGCACAAGCCTTGCTGTTGAGCAGAAGATTACAGAGGACGGCAACACACTAAGTCTGTGGTAAACCCATAGGAATCAAATCTCATAAGTGTTTGACCAGTGCAGAACATGTTGCTTTAAACAGTCACTTTATTGGACCGAAGGATTAGGGCTCACATGCACATTAAACAGGAAGAAAATGTGTTAAGTCCAAGGAAACAAGGATAAACTACAATCCTCAGATTACAATATATATCACTACAACAGTACTGACAACATAAAAGATTGTTTGAGGCTCCATTGGAGAATATTAGGGGATCCCTGATGAGTTGCACTGAAAATGTAAAGAGATCATTAATACAGAATATTATATTTTGGCAGAAAAGAGTTTTTTCAATAAATACTGGAGGAATGTTCCAAATATATGGGAAAAGAACAAAGAAAAAGTGTAGAAATGTATAAGTTTTGCTTTACAAGGTTGGAATCTAGGTCACAGGGACTGAACCAAAACCACAATGAAGGGGGAAACACAGAACATACATGTTACAATAATGCAGTATATTTACGTTTCAATAAAACTTACATTAACTAAAAGGATACAAATGTTATTTTGAAACAAGTTTTCATGAATAAATGTTGAATTCTGCACCCTAAAAACTAGATGCTGTATGTGTTGATGTAACTTATTGTAGTTTGATTCGGTTACAATTTCTTGATTTCAATAAAACAAGTTGATTTCAACTTTTAGGTCATTTTACTTTTTGACATTTTAATAATGCTTATTGAGTTTGAGATATATGTTAAGGGGATTGAAATTTAGTAAAAAACAAGTTGATGGGAAGAATAATTGGATCAGCAGTGTTTTGAATTAAAGATTCTATTGTGTCATTTTGTTGCAAGCAACAAAGCTGGGCCCATTTCTGTGGTCTTCAATCAAATCGTAATTTGATTAATTTGTCTCAGTGGACGACCAAGTTAAAATAACAAGCAAAGAGGTCAAACTATGCTCTTTCCAGAGCTAAATACTCTAATTAAAGGCATTGGCCAAGTCAAACACTTATGGAGCACTGAATTCAAGCGATGCCCATTAGAATGAATCACCATTATGCTCATCCAATGGGAGCAGCATATGGGCCAGGATTAAGTAGCCTATATTGTTTGTTAAGACAAAACAAAGATTGAAAAAGGCCCCCTGAAATCAAATTTTACGTTTTTTAGCTTTTAGTATGAATATGGTAGCCTTAAGGTTATGAATAAGCTGATATGTTCCAAAACAATGACAAAATTCACATTTAGGAGATATAAGCATTCAAAACCTACAGTCTCTCACTTCCGCTAAAATGGATCACGGATTTTTATGACATCACATCTTCTGTCCAAAGGCTCTCTAGAATCTAAAGCGCCCTGCCCCCTATGCAGTAAATCCTCACATGCTCTGCACCTGGCCAAAGCGACTGTTGACACGTCACGGAGCAATATGGGTTTTTGCCAGGGTCAATATTGTCCCGACCACATTTTGAAACATTTAGTCATTTAGTCATGCCGCGAGATGTACCTAATACAAATAAATAAATCTTCCCCAGTTAACTAGCAGGGCATTAATTTCGTCCGTTTGTTAAATAAGAGTTTTTTTGTTTTTTTTGTTTTTTTAAATCAAGCTGCTGAGTGCTTGTTCTCGCTGCTATGGCTCGGATACAGTGTTCTCTTGTGGCTCGCGCACAGTCTTCACACGGATGCGCACTTCAATCTATCGCTTAAAGTAGTTGTGGAGACTCTCTATTCGTTCCGGCGAAATCACAAAACAAAATGCACACAAAGTGTCCCTGCCTGATATACAACCACTAATAAACATATTCGGTTTTGATGAGAGAGAAAAAAGCTATACAAGTGAGGATTAAAACCCCAAACCTCTGACACGCTTGGCAAAAGCTCTACCACTCTAAAGCTCTAGACCATTAAAGTAAAAAAGCTAAATTAAATTTATTCACGTGAAATTCTCAGCACTAACAATATATATTAGTAGATCTTATTAAATGACAAATTAAACCCAACTGTACCTTGGATGAGAATGAAATGGCTAGAATTTATTTATTTATTTATATCATCAGCGCTCGGATTCACTTCCATGGTGCTGTCAAAGTATGATTTGCAGTCTGTGAGGTAAACTAAACGCTATTGGCTATTTGAAAAGGGGGAGGGGCCATTCAATTTGTCCCGCCTTAAGCCCACGCCGTAGCTACGTCGTAGGCTGTGTTAAGTGTGCACCTCTCCAAAAATGTAACAACGCGTCAATTCTACATGGACGCAAGCGCTGTGATTGGTCTGCTAGAACCCCTCCCTCGGGTTTTTTACATGCTCCCTCTGCATGTGTAATTGTGCGTCAACGCGGACAACGACGCAGAAATATAAATGAAAACCAACACGTTGCCTACAGCGTAGAGGCTCCGGCGTAGGTCCGACGCAGAAGTATACCTTAAAGGCCTTAGTTTCGTGTTTCAGTGGAAATTACGTCAGCGCATCATATAAGCTGCGCATTCCAAGGCACTTCAGTGGGCCTTTAAGGTACTTCAATCACATTTATGACTGAAGGGTTCTTATGCTTCTTTGGAGATCAAGAGAGTAGGCAATATACAGTATATATTAATGTATTATATTAATAAATATAGCAATTTAAATATAATTAAGAAAAAACAGTGCACACTCTCTTGGGGAACATAATAAGATAGTGGCAGCTCATTAATGCAGTTTCCGTTGGACATTAATCACTCTCTTGTCATTAATAACGGCCATTAACCTGTTTGTACTGTCTTCTTCTCTCTGGCACTCTGCATCTGCTCTTCTCTATTCAGCTCGCTTATTCCCAACACCGCTATAAAAGCTCAGCATGATTTGTGTACCCGACATTGTCAATACCCAGGTGGAACAAGGACCCTTTAAGTTGGATAATATATTGTAAACAAAGTCTTCAGTTGCAGGTTTTTGGGAGAAGCACATTAAAGATTAAATATTGATCCTTCACAGTCCTTTGGTGTCATATTTCCCGCCGCCGCCGCAGGCAGAACGCTTCAGGACAGCAGGCGGCATGTAAGACTGAGACACACGTCCGTACTCTGGCTCGACGGCCATCTATCAGTCTTTTTACAATCCCTTTCTCATTCCCTCAGTCTGGCAAGAGGGGTCTGTTCAAAAAGTCAGCGGAGGCATCTGATGGCTCGTAAAGATTTCTGCTCCAAAGCCTCAGCTGGGGAGAGAAAACTATAATTGGAATTGACAAGCTGACAAGATATCACCGGTGCTTTTTGTGAAAGAATAGAAGTTCTTTTTTAAAAGAGAATGTTCTTTGAAGTTAGCCCCACAACACAGACGTAACCCGTGGAAAGCAAAACAGATGTGGGTTTATAACGTTTATAACCAAACACACAGAAACAAGAGAGAAGGCAAGCACACTCTCACACAACCTGACAAAAGAATGAATAAAATATGGCAAAGTAAAGCCGGCGCATGTGGGATTCAGAGTGAGAGAGATATCTAATAGGCCTACATTATTCCAGACCAGGATTTGGGTTGATATCCTTGACACATTGATTACAAAGTAAAATTTTAAAGTAATAGGTGACAGAAGTATATTTGATCAAACACTCCTGGTAAGGTTGCTCTAATAAATAAATGCATTAATTGAATGAAAAATACAGAGGGGCTTCCTGAATTCTCAAAAGATTCAGGTACCAAAATATTACATATTTAATGCTGCGGCTTTTGTTTTATTAATGAACGCAACCACATGTTCCAATTGGAAAATCAACAGAACGTGTTACATAATATAAATCCCCAGATTAATCAGCATAGATGGTAGTGAAAAAAAAATAAAAAATAGCCTGCATCTTCCATATGCCTGTTCTTGCCAAAAAAAAAAAAAAATTCCCAAAGTGAAGTGCATGCATCCATCAGAGAGGTATACTGTAATAGCCTTGTTTCGCTCGCCATAGAGAGGCTTCAGATTTACGCCACCTTTCCACTCTCAGGCCACAGCGCTGATGGATGCCACCGAGCTTGTTTGGTTTGCTCCCTCTCTTCCTAAATCAGAAATGAACACGGCCCAACAGAAGATCACTCTTGCTGTGTGCTGTACCATCTGTGAAATAGAGGTTCAGAGAATGGCCGAGGCAAGGGCATCGGACAAGTCAGGGAGGAACTGTTGAAACAAGTCAGCGCACAAGCCTTCAGAGGAACTTTTGTAAGGCGAACCTTCAAAAGATTTTAATTAAAGAAAAAAAGATGAAGAACAGCATGTGCACCTGAAACATCACAAGGGATGAAATTTATGCACATTCATCTGTGAATCCAATAAGATCCCCATATGAAGTGTTTATGAAGCTGAGTCATCACGCTCATAACAGTTGACATTCACAGATGCTTTAAAAAAGAAATATGAGGGGTGAACAATGTTTGTTTACAGTCTTCATCTCTGAGACTATACAGATTGCTGGTCCATCTGTGGTGGTAGGTAGGTTCTTAGATAATGTCATAGTCTGATCTCTTCCACCATATGGATGATATTCAGACCGAGACATTTTCCTTTTTTCTTTCTTTTTTAATTCAATTCTTTAATTCTTAAGTTCAAGACAGAATAAACTGTTCTAATAACAGGATGTAAAAATTTAATCAACACCAGGCACAGGAGGAAGGAAGCACCAGGGGTTGGTTGCATACCACTAAGACTAGTGAGTGAGTGACTAAGTTAGTGACAACATTGTTTTCTTTAAGACTGTTCATATTTAACTTAACTATATAAATATAAATATATAAATAACTTTTTAAAGTCAGATAAAAACGTAGATTGGACTAATTTGATACTGAAAAGTAAGACTGATGATTACCCCAAACTAACTCCTAGTTGTTCATACTAGTTTTTAAAACACAGACTTAACATAATGGCTATGTTATGCAACTGGCCCCAGTGATGACATGAATTTGAGCTGCTGACTTTAGGCATCTGTAAAGGTGTAAAGGTGACACATATACATATGTCAGTACTTTTTTCTCTGCCCCTACAGATGTTATGAGATAAGACAGGCCAACAGATGTTTCCATGGCAGATTAAAAACACCCACTGTCCAGGTCACTAACCAGATCTCCAGTCCAGTCATGGTCGAAACGATTCAAATAAAAATGTTCTTGATCTGATGAATTTGATATTTATTAAACTAAGCTACAAAAATGACAACTCTGGTGCACCAGATTACATCGAAATATGAATGCAGGATAGACTATCTATTCCTAAACATCAGAAGAGTTCAAAATAATGAGTTTTGAATCTTAACCCCCTGGGGTCGGCTATCGCGCCGGGGCTCGTTTTTTTTTTTTTTCAGTGCAAAAGAGACTCAAAATACTCTGTTGATTTTGATCTTACATACTTGTGTTATACATCATTCGATCCTGTTAAGTGTGTATTTTTTTTGTGTATACTCACAATAAAAACAAAATGTTGTGCTTTTCGCCAATTAAAGAAAAATAAACATGATGCGAGTTCTGCCTTCTCTCTGTCAGTGAAGTCCATTCTGAAACGCGTCTGAAAATGAACTGTAACTCAGCGAATACTTCTCACACAGACACGTGAGATATGTCTTTATGAAGCTTGAATTCTCTTCTCTTCTAAATGAAGTAATTTATATAAAAAACAAATATTCTCAGTTTATGTAATCCGTTTGAAAGCAAGGAGAGGTACCGTTTTTTCTCCCTTCATTATCTTTAACAGTATTATGACACATTTCAGTGCAGATCGGTTCAATAATCTTTCTTAATGTAATGCAGGCTTTAGTGTAAGAAACAACTATAAAGAGAGTGCCATTATTCCTCGGGATTTTGCTTTTCCATCATAAATAAAATACGTTTATATTAATATATGTAAAACCACTGATAACAAGTTCATATAGAGTAACTTGTATTTATAAAATATTCTTGCTCAGCCAAAACAATTCCAAACTGTATTTTGAATGAATCAGTTGAATAATTGAGGCAATGACTCACCTGCAGATTTTAAGTATGAATTTAAAAAAAATAATAATTTATATATAACACTCTAGTGACTAATGCTAAGAGCTGCATTCTTTAGTCTCCTTGTTAGAGCGCCTGCCTCCCACGCCTGAGACCAGGGTTTGAGGCCCACACAGAGAGGGGCGAGTAGGACCTGAGGGGTTACATTGGTGCTGTGACCTGGATGGGAGTGAGGTTTAGGGGGGGGTGAGTGTAATGGAGGCCAGCTAAGAGCTGTGCAGGTAAACCTCACTCCCCTGACCTCAAGAGGCACTCTAGCGACTGATACTAGAGGCTGTGGTCTTTAGCCGCCTTGTCCCTGCCTCCCACGTCGGAGACCCGGGTTCGATATATATATATATATATATATGTATATATATATATATATATATGTATATACAGTATATATTATGCATATATGTATACATGTACATATACATGTATATATACTGTATGTGTGTATATATATATACACACACACATATATATATATATATATATACATGTACTGTATATGTACATGTATACATATATGTATATATATATATATATATATATATATATATATTAGGGCTGGGAATCGATTAAAAAAATTGACTAATTAATCGCACAATTTGCTGTGATTAATTGCAATTAATCGCACTTCCCCCAAACTTGTAATCATCAATACTAAAACATAGAATCACTAATTAAATTAAACAACACACAAAAAAAGGGAACAAAAAAAAAAATGTCCACACAAATTGGACAGAAAATAGCCCTATTAAAATATTAAACATCAATATATTATTCTTCATTCAGTTTTATGCAACATACTTTTATTTTATTTTAATTTATTTTAATTTATTTTAATTTATTTTTTGACTAATTATCAAAATAAAGTATAGTCAAAGCTATTATTACCAGAGCATGTGATCATAGCAAGTAATTTTACCATTGTTGCCCAGCATGGCTATACCAGCTCATCAAACAGAAGTCTACTACTGAGAAATTTCACGTTATTTGAGCGGACTTTGCTTTTCCAGTGCGTGATCGGAACATGGTTGGAGCGTTTGGGCCGTTAATGACAGAGAAGAACGCGCAGCGCAAACACGGAGCGGAACATTGAGCAGAGAGCGCAGCGCGCCAACACACACACGCGGAACGGAGAGCGTGGCGCACACACGGAGCGGAAAAGACCCGCTCGTGAAGTTACTAAAGAAGTTGTGCGAGAATGAAACATGATCGCCGAAAACGGAGGGGCGGGACGGCATATTTTTGTCCTTTTCAATAGCAGCCGCAACAGGAAGTCATTAAAACGAGGCAAATAAAAAAAGGTGCTGTGTCAATTGCATTATTTTTTTTAATGCGTTAAACATCTCACATTAATCGCAAAGATTAACGCGTTAATTCCCCCAGCCCTAATATATATATATATTTATATATATATACTGTATATACATATATATCAACAGCAAACCCACAGTCAAGAACAAAGTGTTTTGCAAAAAAATAACTGTTTATTTCAGGAAGAGTATGAAAAATGTTCAAGAAAAACTCAAATATAACTGTCATTGGCACAAAATAGGACCTCGGTGGAAAAACTAAATGATAAAAACTGTATCATAAGTATCATAGACCTCTGCTAACATCATAAAAAACATGTGATGTACCAGATCCAAGGTATCTTAGAAATCAATAGAGACTCACAGAGTGAACTTAAAAGTTTGTGTCTGAGTTCAAGAGTTGTTAATGCATTAATGGTCAGGAACGAGGAGATGAGAGGAGGAAAAGATCATGCTGTTAGGTTAATCACAGCAATTCTTGGAACTACCTGGGGAGACCGTCTGCATTTGTCTGAACAGAATATGAATTAGTCTTCCCCACCTATTAATAAACTGAATATATAGCACACAGAGACTGCATAATGTAGCACAATTAAGATTTAAACGGACTTAAACAGGTCTAACTGTGTCTGCTTGCTAAACTTCTGAAAAAATATTGGAGGAAACCATAACATATACCAGAAATGTCTGCAAAAACATGACTTTAGGCTGCCTTCTACCAAGAGCCCAATCTGGTCAGCTTATACAAGCTTCTTTATTGAAACTGGAATGACCAGGCCACACATAACCCTGGTTATCATCCTTTTGTCCAAATCCATCACATTCCAATTTGCATAAATATCATTAACCTCTCAAAATAATGGACTTTTCCAGTTTATGCAATACGAATTTGATGGAAGTGGTATTTCGAAAATCACTGGTCTTACATAATATTGCCGTCCAGACAGTATGGTTTGCGGCAATATTAACTCAGCAAACCTCCGAACCAAAAGGGAGGGGTTTGAATGAATTCACAAAACAAGACGCAGTCTGTTTTTTATTAAGCCGACAATACCAAAATGGTTCTGAAAAGAGGTCAAATCTGGTTGACAAGCTCCATGGTCAGAATGGTGGATGTCAATGTCACATTGTATCAAGTGTTCGATGAGCACGCAGAGCATCCCTTGCTGCTGCAGATCTTGTTTGTCGAGTGTGTTTTAGTGGGATCTGAAGGCATGACTGAGCAAAATTTAATTTGAAATGACAGCCGGAGAAGTAAAGCTATACCACCTGCCTGTTTGTCAGCGTGTTAAGCTCAATTTGCTATGGCTTATAAAAAAGGTCTCCTTTGTTGTTTCCCATCTCATCTCAGCACAGGGATAAATATGTTAAAGTTTTTTTGTGCTCAGATATCTCAAGACAGACACACATAATTTATTGTTGTATTCCAACGATTAAGGGGCGCTAGGGTATAAGATGACAGAAATATGGATTTCAAGCCTTCTGCTAAATGTGTGTGGGGTAGGAATGGTATTTCATGACGATGAGAATTCTTTCATGAATGTCAAGTTGACTGCACAACACAACAGGGGCAGGCTTTGTAACCTCCTGCCACGAAGAAAACATTAACTGACAGCTGGGCCACCCTAATGAAGATGATGACCATATCAGAAGTTCTAACCCTCTTAATCTCTCACACACACACACACACACACACACACACACACACACACACACACACACACACACGCACACACACACACACACACACACACACACACACACACACACACACACACACACATTATTGTACATCTATCTTTATGAGGACATTCATTGACACAATGCAATCTCTAACCTTACCCATCACAAGTAAGTGCCTAACCCGAACCCTTACCCTAAACCTACCCTTAACCTAATTAACCTTATCCCTAAAACCAAGTCTTGACCCTCAAACAGGCCTTTAAAGGGCTCTCAGAAAGTGAGGACCGGTCAAAATGTCCTCACTTTACTCTCTTTGTCCTCACTCCAATGGTCTTAAACTCAAACTGGTCCTCACAAAGATAGTTGTACAAGTACGCACGCACGCACGCACGTGCGCGCACACACACACACACACACACACACACACACACACACACACACACACACACAACATGCTTGACATGATGAAAGTTTGTATGCTTTAAATTATAGCCTATATTTTTTATTATGACCATGACATCTCTGTCTATAAATGCAAAGCACCCAAATAAAGAGTCACAGACAGGTTTATTTCCAGATATGAAATTTGATTCCTGTTGTATAGACTACAAAATATTGCTAAGACATAATGTTTACAATACAACAAGCCTGATCCCTGAGAGATATTTCACCCTTTAGCAGAGTGCAACTCATACACCATTGTATTGATTAAGGAGGTACTATAAAATGATATGTGATGCATTCTCGTTGTGAGTGGTCTTTCTGAGACAGAGGTCTGTGTTTACAGTTTTTTTCGATTGCTAAACGACACTGAGCACAACTGGAGCTATGTGCAAAACTCTAACTACAGTCTGCACTACCAACAGTCACCTGAGCTAAACAGTTCACATCACCTGCAAAACTCCAAGCAACACAACTCTTAACACATGGCTCAAAACAGGCTCAGTGCAGCCAAACACTATGCACAACCCTCACTGAGATAACACACACTGTCACTCGGAACACACTGAGAGTAAAAACACTAGCATCAAACACCAATACAGAAAATACAAACTTTTTATCTTTACAGTTTGAACAATTTCAGTGACTTCATACAAAGTAATATTTTCTTCAAAGAAAAGAGTGACATTCTTTCACATGATTTATTTAAATTTTTAGAACATAACAATTCTTTAAGGTATGAAAATTAGCAGTTTGCTTCAATAGTCTGTAGTAATTTACGGAATTACAGTAATGAGAAAAAAAAGGTAGAAACTAAAAGTACATACTGTAATTCAAACAAATAATTGATGGGCTAATCCTGCCTCTCTCTAGCATCAGGCCACAGGTTTTCATCACCATCACATCTAATGTTCTCTCTTGCCATGCACCTGGGGAAGAACCTTCTGGAGTGCCTTATCCATCCCTGGCTTTCTGAGCTCTACCTATATATATATAAATATATATGTGTGTGTGTGTGTGTTCACTAACAAGTCTAAAACAAGACACCTGCTTAGCCCTTCAGCTGAAATTGCAATCAGAAGTGTTTGAAAGGCAGAAGGCTGAAATCTATTCTGTTTTGAATGTGTGGTTCACAGATTTGACAGCAGTGTGTTAGCATTTGAACAAAGTGCTGTAAATCCACAGTGTTGTGCAGGTTGTGGTTAAAGTCATGGGATAAGTGTGTAGAGTTTTGAAAACTGTGTTCAAGCAATGAAAAACGAACTAGAGTTTGGTCCACATGAACTGCTGCTGTGCAGACTGTAGTTAGTTTTGCACGTGACTCCAGTTGTGCCCACTGTCCTTTAGCAATCGAAAAAAACTGTAAATAAAAAAAAAGCTGATTTTGGCTCTATACACAATTATTCTGTTAAGAATTCATGGATTTAAAGCTCTTATAGGGTAAATAGCCATTAAGTCTGACTACAAAAATACTGAATGCTTTACGTGGCTATAATTACGAGTCAATTACAAATATGCAAGTTGATAAAAAGGACAGATTTCAAAAATCGTCTGTTTTTGTAGTTATAATAGTTCTATGCATTTTGGAATTTTGGTATGCATTTAAATATGAGTAGGCATAGAACGAAATAAATATACACAACATTTTTTATACATTAATACATTTTTACACACACACACACACACACACACACACACACACACACACACATAGCTATATATATTCCCCTAATTTACAATTTGCACACGTCGTCATTGACCCATAAGTCTTACAAAATAGGTTGATGACCCCTTTAGTAACCAAAAGAAAAAGAAAATTAATAGGGGAGAGGGTGACGCGCGCAGAGAGAGAGAGAGAGAGAGAGAGAGAGAGAGGGGATCACAACAGTTGGCAGCGTAAGTGTCTGCCTCAAAGATGCCTCGGAGATCTTTCTTACTTGAGTCACGTCTGTCTCCATGCGAATGGATCCACCTGCGAGCATCAGAGGAGTGACGCTCATTTTATATGTGTGAAGATCGAACCTGTCACTGTCATTTCGGGCCGGAGAGCAGAGGTGAGGTGAGGTGAGCGCAACCGCTGCGCTTTCCTCACACAAATCAAGCTTTTTCAGCCCGGGTTGAAGCTCATTCAAGTGTGTGAGCCACTTCGTATAGGACTATGAAGACCACTCGAAAATGCCGTGCTCTGCTGTCTGTGGGGTTAAATCTTCTGGCACTCTTATTCTCAACGACGGCGTTCATCACGACCTACTGGTGCGAAGGGACTCAGAGAGTCCCCAAACCCAACTGCAGTAAGGAAAGACGGCATAATTGTATTGACTATGGGGTGAACGAGACAGACCCGAGTAAAGTTCACTATAGTTGGGAAACGGGTGACGATCGCTTTCTCTTTAGGCATTTTCACACGGGCATCTGGTATTCGTGTGAAGAGAATATCCATGGAGGAGGTAAGAGTTACATTTTAAAGTTTAAAGCGAATCCTAACGTATTCAGTGACGCGATGGTTTTTATTGTTTTGTTTGTTTGTCTGTGTATGTAACTCTGTGTTTTAGGCTGTATACGTCTTAAACTTTGATAAAAATTTTCCCATATTTGTCTGTCTGCAGCAGGTTAAAGTAGTTTGACATTTATTCCTAAACTGTGTAAACGAATGTCAAGTAGCTACAACCTATAGTTGAAAAGTGCATTATATTAAGTTAACCAAGAAAACCTCCTGATTTTGATGATATCTGTCAATTAACATCAATTAGAATTCATTAATAAGATCACAAATTCAATTATACAGTATAATACATTTATGTGAGAGAGTGTTTTTGCACAGTGGGGAAACTTCAAGGCCGTGTGTAAAGCAGTGTGAATGTGTTGCGCAGTGGATTGGCGGGGAATGATTGTGCGCCAACAGCTTTGGAAACATCTGTCTGGATTTACTTAACTCTCAATGAGTTTTGAAGAACTTGGTAAAGGCACCATTAGTTAACCACATTCACCATGGTATACAGTGAAATAAGCAGCTCTTGGACCCTCTCTCTGAAATGTTTTTTCTAATCTCAGACTAATAAAAGTTTTGTCACGAAATCTACTGTAGAACAGCAGGAGTTATTGGTTAGTGAACATACACCAAGATTAAAGGATATCCTGCTAAAGGAATAAAACATGAAATGTCACTTTGTCTTTAATTAAATTGGCTTTCATTATAATATTTTATATTTATGGTAAATATTACAGCATGAGATAACATCAGTAAATTAATACCCAAATAAACTATGAGATAAAAAAAAAAGTGTAAAAATCTTTACCTTACTTAATCAAATAAATAAATAAATACTATTATTAATGTAAGAAAAAGCTCTTTGCTTTCCAAAAGAAAATGTTTATTCATTCATTCTCAAGGACATGTTGAAAAAAAAAATTTGTGATCAACAGCTAAATCCAAGATCGGGGCTATAGGTTCAATGTTGTCTCACTCTGACATAATGTCTTCAATAGACAGACGTAAACAGAAAGTTCAGTATTGGATTCAATTTAATCCAACAGACATTTTCAGGGGAGTGAGGGAAGGTCAGTGTGTGTTACGCTGATGAGGATTCAGTTATGTGACTAGATTTTTTTTTTTGTCAGTGTTGTTGTTGACACCCTTTTCTATCTAGTGATCAATGGGATTTATGATTAATCTGACAGTGTCAGACAGGCTTTGTGCTGAAAACTCATCACACATCCACACAAGTCTCTGCATGATGATTTATCATCATCATTAACATAATATTCAGTTATACCTATTATATAGGTATACCTATTACATTTGTGCATTCATTATCTTACATACACTTTTTATCAGGGCAGAAGCACAAGAAAGCAAGAAATTAAACAAAAGCCCAAATACATTGTATGATGTTTTGAGCCCTTTATATTAAAATGCAGAAGCAGTTTAACGGCATAAACATCAATAACTGTAAAGTTTTATGAAGTGACCATTCTGACTAATGCCCCGATTTAACACTGAAACGTCCAAGAACTTGTTCAGGCGGAGGAGTGGCAAAGCCACATAGAGAGCATGAAAATGTAGAGTGCTAATTAATAAATCATACTTGAAGATCTCTTCTCTTTGCCCATTGCCTGATCAGTACAGTACCATATAATAATGCTAATGGCCATCAAATCATTCACTCTCATTGCCGATGCAATTACCCTCAACCTCAGATACCAGATTAAACACATTAGAAGCAGATCAAAAGCCAGGGGTCTTTAATCATATGGAAGACTGGAAGAACAGGAATGGATTGAATGAAGATGATTACAGCTTTTAAATCCATAATGAGTGAGTCAGCCCATGTCATTCTGATTCCATGGGGTAGGCATTAAGGAATTGCATACTCAATATGTATGTAATATGACTGCATCACACCGTGCCAGAGATTAGCTGTTAAAAGCATATAGAATCAGTAGATTTCTTCAATTATGATTTTTTGAAATAACATGCTATTTCAATCACTTTTCTTTTTAAAGGGCACCTATTATGCCCCTTTTCACAAGATGTAAAATAAGTCTCTGATGTCACCAGAGTGTGCATGTGAAGTTTTAGCTCAAAATACCCAACAAATAATTTTTTACAGCATGTTTAAATTGTCATTTTTTGGGGCTCAGGAAAACGCGCCATTTTAGTGTGTATCCCTTTAAATGCAAATGAGCTGCTGCTGCCGGCCCAAAGGGCGGAGCCTCATGAGCTCCAGCCAGGACAATCTCATCTGATAATATCAAAAAAGAAACTCTCAGTAGCGGTGTTCATTTCGACCCGGAGTCGGACAATAATGCCCACAGAGCCAGAGAATATATGCCGTATGGAGATAGAACAGGTATAGTTTAGTTTTTATTATCTTATTTGTCATCTGCTTTTATCCACTATTAATACAAGCTTGCTGTAGCAGACCCCGTCCGCATGATGACCTAAATATACTGATGAGTTCAGTGAAGTTTATTGTACATCACACAAAAGATGAAGCGTTAGTTTTACTCCAGAAAATCACTGAATAAACACAGTATAAGATAAGAAGTGCGCATTAAAGTCGTTATCCATAAACTCTCTCTCTCTCCCTTTCATTATCATGGAACATACACAGCCGGATGGCAGAGGCAGGCTAAATACACATTAATTGCACAGATATTAACATAAATAAATAAATACGTAATATTCAATAAAAATAAAAATAAACATAAATAAGACTTATTCATGTTTCTTTTTTATTCATTTTCATCGATTGCAAAAATTAACTAGATTAATCACACATTTTTTTTCTGTGATTAATCACGATGAATTGCCATTAAAAAACCTAACGTTTTTAATATATTTTATAATGTAATAATTTCACAGTTAATCTCCAAATTAACGTAGAAACAACATAAAGACAGTATATTTTAAATATTTGTCTAACAGGTAGGAAATGTAGCCTACAGAAATTGAATAAAGTTATCAAACTGCATAAATTTAAATTATATATAGATCCTATATATATATATATATATATATATATATATATATATATATATATATATTATATATAGTATTATATATAATCCTTATTAAAGTTACAAAAGTTCTTTAGTCAAGAGCAGTGAGTGTTTTTCTCTGTTCCCTTTGTTCTTTGATTAACTTTACTGACAGAAAGCTTTATTGGCTGCTGTCTGTCACGATCCACACATAGGAAACAGAGAGAAGATCCAATTGCAATATGTATCTTTAATGAGGGTAATCCGTTACTCAGAAACAGTCCATGCAGGGGTCAAAACCAAGATAGCAATCCAACAAAAATAGACACAAGAAAAACAGGCAAAAACAGAACTAGGAAGTGGCGTGATAATTACAAGGACTCCGTGACACATACTAAAACAGACAGGGTTATATACACAGGGAAATGACAATGCTAATGGGGAATTGGCTGAGTGCAATGATTAATGACAAGGGACAGCTGAGTGCAATGAAGAAACAAGGATCGTGGGGAATGTAGTTCAGAAAGTGACAGACACCGTGGGGAAGGAGGACATCTAGTGGTTACCCAGGGAACACAAACCAAACACTGTGACATAACCCCCCCTCTACGTAGCAGCTACCAGACGCTCCAAGACGTGACAGACAAAACAAGAGTCCAGGCGGGAGGTGGACTGGTGGAGGATCAGGGGGAGGGATGGGGGGCCAGGTCCATGGAGGGAAACGGGGACAGGGAGTGACAGTCCATCGGGCGGCCAGGGCGGAGACGACAGTCCATCGGGCGGCCAGGGCGGAGACTCTCCCTCGGGCGACCAGGGCGGAGACGACAGTCCATCGGGCGGCCAGGGCGGAGACTCTCCCTCAGGCGACCAGGGCGGAGACGACAGTCCATCGGGCGGCCAGGGCGGAGACTCTCCCTCCCCCTGGAACAGACACCGGCTCAGGAACTGGAACAGACACCGGCTCAGGAACTGGAACAGACACCACCGGTTCCGGCTCAGGAACTGGAACAGACACCGGCTCAGGAACTGGAACAGACACCACCGGCTCCGGCTCAGGAACTGGAACAGACACCACCGGCTCAGGAGCAGACAGTCCATCGGGCGGCCACGGCGGAGACGACCCCTCGGGCCGCCACGGCGGAGATGACCCCTCGGGCGGCCATGGCACAGGAACAGACACCGGCTCAGGAACTGGAACAGACACCACCGGCTCAGGAACTGGAACAGACACCACAGGCTCAGGAACTGGAACAGACACCGGCTCAGGAACTGGAACAGACACCACCGGCTCAGGAGCAGACAGTCCATCGGGCGGCCACAGCGGAGACGACCCCTCGGGCCGCCACGGCGGAGACGACCCCTCGGGCGGCCATGGCACAGGAACAGACACCGGCTCAGGAACTGGAACAGACACCACCGACACCGGCTCAGGAACTGGAACAGACACCGGCTCAGGAACTGGAACAGCACCGGCTCAGGAACTGGAACAGACACCACCGGCTCAGGAACAGACACCACCGGCTCAGGAACAGACACCACCAGTTCAGAAACTGGAACAGACACCACCGGCTCAGGAGCAGACACCACCGGCTCAGGAACAGACACCACCAGCTCAGGAACAGACACCACCAGCTCAGGAACAGACACCACCGGCTCAGGAACAGACACCACCGGCTCGGCGGCGATTATCCTGTCCGAAGACACAGGCTCAGCGGCGGCCATCTTGTCCGAAGACACAGGCTCGGCAGACGTGACGTGAACAGGCTCGGTGGAGACCCTCTTGTCCGCAGACACTGGATCCGGCTCGGCAGCGGCCATCTTGTCCGAAGACACAGGCTCGGCGGCGGCCATCTTGTCCGAAGACACAGGCTCGGCAGATGTGACGTGAACAGGCTCGGCGGCGGCCATCTTGTCCGAAGACACAGGCTCGGCAGACGTGACGTGAACAGTCTCTGGATCGGCAGACGTGACGTGAACAGTCTCTGGATCGACAGACGTGACGTGAACAGTCTCTGGATCGGCAGACGTGACCTGAACACTCCTGGGAATCTCTAGGATCTTGGATAGCATAGAAAAATAATCCAATAACGTTTCAGCGGCCATCTTGTCCGAAGACACAGGCTCGGCAGACGTGACGTGAACAGTCTCTGGATCGACAGACGTGACGTGAACAGTTTCTGGGTCGGCAGACGTGAACGGTCTCTGGATCGGCAGACGTGACGTGAACAGTCTCTTGATCGATAGACGTGTGCCTCCTCCCCCTTCTCCGTCCGCGATGGCGAGACGGCGGCTCCGATCCGTCCCTCATGAGCCCAGGGTCGAAGGGGGGCCATGGCGGAGAGTGATGTTGGATTTCCTCTCGACCACTCACTCCTCTGCGACCTCCCCGGGTCCCACGGAAAATGACTAGGCGGGTTCCCTCAAAACCAATCCTTCTCTCCCGCTCGGTGGCTGGGGAAGAAATACCGGAAAACATACCGCTGGATCTTTGGGGACGGAGTCCTTCTGTCACGATCCACACATAGGAAACAGAGAGAAGATCCAATTGCAATATGTATCTTTAATGAGGGTAATCCGTTACTCAGAAACAGTCCATGCAGGGGTCAAAACCAAGATAGCAATCCAACAAAAATAGACACAAGAAAAACAGGCAAAAACAGAACTAGGAAGTGGCGTGATAATTACAAGGACTCCGTGACACATACTAAAACAGACAGGGTTATATACACAGGGAAATGACAATGCTAATGGGGAATTGGCTGAGTGCAATGATTAATGACAAGGGACAGCTGAGTGCAATGAAGAAACAAGGATCGTGGGGAATGTAGTTCAGAAAGTGACAGACACCGTGGGGAAGGAGGACATCTAGTGGTTACCCAGGGAACACAAACCAAACACTGAGACATAACCCCCCCTCTACGTAGCAGCTACCAGACGCTCCAAGACGTGACAGACAAAACAAGAGTCCAGGCGGGAGGTGGACTGGTGGAGGATCAGGGGGAGGGATGGGGGGCCAGGTCCATGGAGGGAAACGGGGACAGGGAGTGACAGTCCATCGGGCGGCCAGGGCGGAGACGACAGTCCATCGGGCGGCCAGGGCGGAGACTCTCCCTCGGGCGACCAGGGCGGAGACGACAGTCCATCGGGCGGCCAGGGCGGAGACTCTCCCTCAGGCGACCAGGGCGGAGACGACAGTCCATCGGGCGGCCAGAGCGGAGACTCTCCCTCGGGCGACCAGGGCGGAGACGACAGTCCATCGGGCGGCCAGGGCGGAGACTCTCCCTCCGGCGACCAGGGCGGAGACGACAGTCCATCGGGCGTCCAGGGCGGAGACTCTCCCTCGGGCGACCAGGACGGAGCAGACAGTCCATCAGGCGGCCATGGTGGAGACGACCCCTCGGGCCGCCACGGCGGAGACGACCCCTCGGGCGGCCATGGCACAGGAACAGACACCGGCTCAGGAACTGGAACAGACACCACTGACACCGGCTCAGGAACTGGAACAGACACCACCGGCTCAGGAACTGGAACAGACACCGGCTCAGGAACTGGAACAGACACCACCGGCTCCGGCTCAGGAACTGGAACAGACACCACCGGCTCAGGAACAGACACCACCAGCTCAGGAACTGGAACAGACACCACCGGCTCAGGAGCAGACACCACCGGCTCAGGAACAGACACCACCGGCTCAGGAACAGACACCACCAGCTCAGGAACAGACACCACCGGCTCAGGAACAGACACCACCGGCTCGGCGGCGATCATCCTGTCCGAAGACACAGGCTCAGCGGCGGCCATCTTGTCCGAAGACACAGGCTCGGCAGACGTGACGTGAACAGGCTCGGTGGAGACCCTCTTGTCCACAGACACTGGATCCGGCTCGGCAGCGGCCATCTTGTCCGAAGACACAGGCTCGGCGGCGGCCATCTTGTCCGAAGACACAGGCTCGGCAGATGTGACGTGAACAGGCTCGGCGGCGGCCATCTTGTCCGAAGACACAGGCTCGGCAGACGTGACGTGAACAGTCTCTGGATCGGCAGACGTGACGTGAACAGTCTCTGGATCGACAGACGTGACGTGAACAGTCTCTGGATCGGCAGACGTGACCTGAACACTCCTGGGAATCTCTAGGATCTTGGATAGCATAGAAAAATAATCCAATAACGTTTCAGCTGCCATCTTGTCCGAAGACACAGGCTCGGCAGACGTGACGTGAACAGTCTCTGGATCGACAGACGTGACGTGAACAGTTTCTGGGTCGGCAGACGTGAACGGTCTCTGGATCGGCAGACGTGACGTGAACAGTCTCTTGATCGATAGACGTGTGCCTCCTCCCCCTTCTCCGTCCGCGATGGCGAGACGGCGGTTCCGGCTCAATTGCCCCACGGAAAATGACTAGGCGGGTTCCCTCAAAACCAATCCTTCTCTCCCGCTCGGTGGCTGGGGAAGAAATACCGGAAAACATACCGCTGGATCTTTGGGGACGGAGTCCTTCTGTCACGATCCACACATAGGAAACAGAGAGAAGATCCAATTGCAATATGTATCTTTAATGAGGGTAATCCATTTCTCAGAAACAGTCCATGCAGGGGTCAAAACCAAGATAGCAATCCAACAAAAATAGACACAAGAAAAACAGGCAAAAACAGAACTAGGAAGTGGCGTGATAATTACAAGGACTCCGTGACACATACTAAAACAGACAGGGTTATATACACAGGGAAATGACAATGCTAATGGGGAATTGGTTGTGTGCAATGATTAATGACAAGGGACAGCTGAGTGCAATGAAGAAACAAGGATCGTGGGGAATGTAGTTCAGAAAGTGACAGACACCGTGGGGAAGGAGGACATCTAGTGGTTACCCAGGGAACACAAACCAAACACTGTGACACTGTCCCTTTAAGACCAGCTGCTGCTGCACGACACATCTCACACGCGCCTCATTCTCTCACAACTCTTTGCGTTCATTTAAGACTTTATTTCACTAATTTAAGACTGATCAGTCTGCTCTTATGAGGATACTCGACAAAACGGACATTTTGGCATAATTGCGTGTGTTAGTGTTCGTTCAACTTCAAGCCGAAAGAGAACTCGATTCTAGCACTCAATTTGTCTTGGCTTGAATGGTTTAAAAGCATGTGCATGAATAAGAGCGAATCATATGTAACGCCAGCCAAAGGATGACAGAAAAAATGGATGCTGCGTTAAATATTTACCACTGAGTCTTCTACTCCCATTTCTACCAGTGACGTTTATTCAACTTCCTGTGTCTACTACCTGCGCAGATATCGACTGCGCAACTGGGTTGTAGGTTGCCAGTTTGAGCTCTCATGGGTTGAAATTTCTATAATGCGTTGATTGTGTGAGTGAGTAGGATGCATTTCATACAAGACCTGGCAACTGGACAACCTTGGAATAATATATTGATGTGATTATTCATATAACGAGGTTTGGGCCATACAAATTATGGGAGTTTCACGGGAGAAATAACAAAACGGGAGGGGGCGGGAGGGAGATGGGTGTGAAATACGGGAGACTCCCGGGGAAAACATGAGTGTTGACAGGTATGGTTACAACTAACAGTAAACAAATATATACACACCTTTTCAGTGGGTGCTTAAGAAACTGGTAAACATTATATCCGTAAAATGACTCGATGAGTGTCATAAAGTGCGCGCTCTCACTTTCATTTCTGCCGTGATCAGTAACATTAGGCCTGTCGCTCTGGAGACTGTAAGCTTGATCTCGAACAGTTGTACTGATCCATCCTCGAGTAACAATGAGAGTAAATGAAGACTGCTATGTTCATTCTTACATCCAGCAACAAAACACCTCAATCGCTTAGGAGACATTCTTGTCTACAGCTGCTCCAGCGTCGAAACAATGGCGGACTGTGTCCAGCTCACTCAGGGCGAGTCTATGCTCAAACTGCAGTGTCAATCAACAGTCGTGGGAGGGGCCTGTGCAAAGTGATGTCACATTGCCCCGAATCTGAGAATGGCTTGTTCTGAGACAGTGCTTATGATTTATGGGGATTTTTTGATTATGGGGATAATGATTTTTATCATTATAGGGTGGTTGTGTACACACACTGCCAACACACATTTATGTTCAAACACCATGTAAAACTGAATTTTGCATAATAGGTGCCCTTTAAAGCAGGGCTCAGTAGTTTCGGGATTTCTTCGCTGTATTCTCGCTTTTTGCTCGCAGGTTTCTCTCTAGAGCTCCCCCTACAGCTTCGGAACAGATATTTGACAACACTGTTGTAAAAACTCGTCGGCGATTCTCAGACACCAGAGGCTAGTAGATCAACAACATCAAAGCAGATGGGACATTCTTTAAAACGTCTTCTTCAGGCGCCGCCTGCTCAAAGTTGCAAGTGCGGATTTTCCGCTCACGGGCACCAGGGGGGTGCGAATCAACCACCATTCAACCCCAACTAATTAATATAACCATTCCAATGACTCCGAAGCTGTTCAGTTAAGGTAAAAAAGTTACTTAGATCACCTTTAAGGTATAAAACAGCTTTATTCACATTTGTGCGTGACGAGTAGGCCTACAAAAATAAGTCTGTATCCAAAAATGGGACTAGAATGAATCATTGTAGACATTCCATGTCACTGTGAAATGATTACCACAAGTGCCTCACCTAACTGGTGAAATAAACCCCCCTAGAAATTCAATTACTCATGTTCTTGCACCATCGGCCAGTTTTGGAATCAGTTAATGCATTTCTCCAGGTGCCGTGAGATTCCGTTATTCAAATTGAGGAGAGGTTACCATGGGCCACTTATCTGCCAGGCAGAAGGATTAAACTCCCTCCAGGGACCTTATTTACTGAGGAAAAAAGCTTAGGGGAGACGTAATGAGAAAAGAAGTGCACTTAGAAGGTGCAGAATATGAAATCCAGAATATGACACCCTGTCATGTTCACTGGCAACCTAATGTGTGATCAGTCACATTCTGAACTACTTTCTGGCCATGTACACACTGCAGCTATAAATGTGGTTGTCAGTTCACCTTTTAGAGCTTAATCCTGTTCTGTACACACACACTTCAGTCATTTAGGGGAGTGACAACCGCATTCTACAACCAAATTAACTCCCAAAAAAATGCAGGTACTGACAACCACGTTTACTAATGCTATGTATACGGATCCGAACTGAACAACTAGTTGTTAATCACGTATTTTAACATGCGTCTGAGATGAAATTACAGGGAAAGTGGTACGATCTTGACTCATTCCTGTTGCCAGATCTTGCTAGAAAAACAGCGAACAAGAACAAACCCATAAAAGAATGAAATGAATCAAAATGCTTTATGCTGAAAATAATACTGAAATATCACGACCCGCATCTGCTCACTTTAATAACTCCTTAAGCGCAATCGCTTTATGAGCCAAGCTTAAAGGCCCACTGAAGTGCCTTGAAATGTGAAGCGTTTTGTTTATATCTCAGCTTGGCTGTTGAGCTCAGTAAAGCCGCATTTGACAGCTTATGACAGCCACAGTCTAATAGATTTAGATTTAATATGAAACTGTTACTAAAGCAAAACATAATCATAGTATGAACAAAAAGGTAAAAAAAAAAACTAATCATAGTTATGCTGAGAATGTGTAGTTTGAAAAGTGTGTAATTTATGTAGGTGTTATCTCTTCTACTCATCAGTGCTCTTTCTAATGCCGAGTCGGTCAAGCCGTTTCTCCTCCTAATCTCCTCCATATCGCTTTAAAATACAGCATTCTGTGTTGAATTCAAATGGGTCCGATACGTTTTGTGTTCACCATATAGAAAATAACTGTGTGAACAAGTGACTGATTTCAGCCACAGCTTCAGAATCTACGTATTTATAGTGCAGGGGACGGGATGCTTCAGATTCTAGGAAGCATATGATTGGACAGAAAATCTGACGATCAGCTGAAGTGCAGCAGAGCTGCCAACTCTCAAAGAGGACACTGACACCGACAGACAAGACAGAGCAGGTTACTTTTGATATGAAACTAATTCTCAACTCTCAAAACAATAAATACTGTTTTTCAACCACAGAAAGAGGTCAATAAAACAGCTAGAGAACAATGCCACATAACGTTACATTTACCTACATTAACATTAAAGCCGTGTAATGGCTCACTCCAGGGTAAACTCAAAAGTTGGCAGCCCTGGGTGATGTCATCAGAATCGTTTTGAATGCTTTTATTTTCTATCTTAAATCTAAAATGAATTTTGGCATTGTTATGGAACACACTAGCTTATCCTTCTACCGCATGGTGTGGCCATATGGCAACATACTCTTTGTGTTCATTTCCTTGCCACTGTCTCTTTAAGAAAACATTCTCGTTTTTTTTGTTGGAACGAGAAGACCTTAACCAATGATGTGCTTTGGTTAAAGGAGCTGTATGTAAGAAATGTATTTCAATTAATCATAAAATGGCCCTGATATGTCACTAGACATTAAGAAATCATGTTCATTTCAAATACTTATATCACTGACAACAGTAGTCCGGCCAGGATATTGTCATTTAAAAGTGATAGTTGCAGCCCTCAACTGATGTTGATGTTGTCATGTTGTGTTTTGGCCTGAAGCGCCACACCTCCACCTATGTTTCGGCATCCGGGTTGCCAGCTCTGCTCTAGTTACCACAGCTACGAAGCAGCCTACGTTCCTGCTGGATCCTGCAGCCTATCTGGCAATCTGGGGGGATACACCGCTCTACAGTAATTTGAAAGTGATTGCAGTACCAGTTTTGGCCACAATCTTACATACGGCTCCTTTAAGTCACATGACATGCAGTTTTTTTTCTGTGGCGCTTTTCTCTTGTCAGTAGTTGCTGAAAGCAAACTAAAACAAGCAACAATGTAACAAACAAGGACCAGCCCATATCACATACACAAAAAAATCAGAAACATCACCTCAGGTAAGTTATGATGGCATTTTCACCACTCAAAAAAGTTTTTATGAAACTAGTTTTTGGAAAATCGATCAAATGTCTGTGTTGCCAAGCGGCAACACTGTGCAATAGTGAAATGACATTATTGCAATAGTTTAGCTAGCTAGAAAGGTCAGCTGCAATCTGTTAATCTGTAACATTAATGCTAGTGATATTATGTTGATTAGTCATATGTTAAAGGGATATTTCACCGCTGGAAAGATGAATGTATATTTAAATTTGGTCATTTACTGTATGTAGTAGAAATGTGAAATTATTTTAGAAGTTGGTGCCTTCTAGACTGAGAAAAGCCAGAAAATGTTTTTTTGGCTCATGTGGATAAAAGACAACAACTCCCAGAATGCACTTGCTTCGCTGCCCTACGAGGCCACTCCCCAGCCACGCCTACCGGTTACAGAGGGCAGTATCTGAAGAAATGATACAACTAAGCTACTAGTTGACTCGAAACTGAAAAGACGCCGTTTTATCGTGAGATCCCACCCCCTATGGGCGGGTTGAAAACATGTGGAACTAGTATCCCTTTAAGGACTGCCAAGGGATTTGTATTTAAATGGCAATTTTTTTTCCAAAAATGTCCACTATTGTATGTTGTTGCCGTATGGCAACATATCATAAAGTACCTTAAAATAGTATTTTTTCGAAGCACTTCAAGTTAAGCCATTCTAAGAAAAGAAAAAGAGTCAAATATTTTTTTCTATAGGTCTATCATGCATGCGGTAGAGGGTTATAGATAACCTTAAGGCGAACATATTTATATTAAATAAAAAAATCAATTTTGATTTCATGGGGACTTTAAACAACAATCCCAAAACACTTATAATAAGTGTGCATGGCAACACTGCAAGGGCACGCTCTGTGAACCAGCTTTTACGAGCATAAACAAGACATCACGACGCCTCAGTCAACTGCGCTTTAGTTAAAATTGCTGAACATAATGAATCTTTTGTCACTGTAATATTATCAGAATAGCAGATACCAAACATGTGAGACACCAGGTCATTGTGTTTACCAAAGTGTCATTCATCACAGTTTCTGGAGTGAGTCGTGTTCCATACACACACAGAACGACAATTTTGTGGACTCATCTAAATGTGTAGTCAGTCCTGAAACATTACATTGTGTATGTGG
The DNA here is from genome assembly GCF_963993115.1 of Abramis brama. Classification (NCBI taxonomy): domain Eukaryota; kingdom Metazoa; phylum Chordata; class Actinopteri; order Cypriniformes; family Leuciscidae; genus Abramis; species Abramis brama. Next base: position 27,932,673 of record NC_139963.1, on the reverse strand, counting down.
CCTCTGTTTGATTTATTTATTCACTTCTGCTGTCACTATAGAGCAGGTTTCTGTAAGGAACCACATGTGGGATATTTTCATGATGAACATTCAAAAATCTCATTCATCCTGGCAGTGTTTGGGGGTGCAATTTATTGCCATTTATTTGAACTGCTTTTGTACTTTAGCCAAGTTTTAAATGCTACTTTAAATTTTGATTTATAATAAAACTTTGGTAATAAAACTTTGAAAGGCCTGTGTGGTCTGTAATGTAAAAGACAGAGTACATAAAGTTGTGTAGAGTCTGGCAAGCCTGGAATTATGAGTGTTGTGTCTGCAGACTTGTGCAATAGTGCTACTGCCAATATATTTAATGTAGCCCTATTCTTTGAACTGGGGCACACTGAGCCACATAGCTAAAAAGGAAAATGCCTTTCCATATGAAATTGTTTTAAATGATTTATGTACAAACTTTAATATGTTGTTGTCTTCATATTACCATGCTACTTTAGATAATCTCTCACTTCTATTTGACCTCTGTCCTTAAGGCACAGCTAAGCATCTTCATTCATCCCTCCACAGGCAAGATTATCATTGAAAGTTGCAGACTAAAGTTTTTTTTTTAAGAAATAGCCTTCAGCCTCAAATTATCCTCACCAGTTTAATTAAAAGTACAATTTAGGAGGATGCACCAAAAACTTTTTATGTTCTAGCCCAGAGACACATAGGACAATCTTAATTAAAACAGTTTGGTTAGACCACAGACATTTAGACTTTCTACACATTTATATGATCACTATAATTACAGGAAAAGCACGTTGTATGCTACAAATGTAATGGCATTAAGCAGCAAGTGTGCAAAAATGCTTAATTTGCGTAATCAAAAATGCCTGATACCGAAATGACACGTAGAGGTTAACACTAAGAAACACTACAATCTCTTTAGACAAAAAAATCAAGTGATGGATTCATCCAGGGGGAAGCAGACTGCTGAAGCTGTCTTATCACTGGAAAACAGCACTGTAGCATCACATGCATATTTCCATATGCAATATCACTTTTTAGTTGAGTGTGATGGTCTTTCTTCAGCAGCCACTTATGTGCCACTGTAAAGATGAAGATGAGCTCTCTGACTCGCGGTACACAAAAAAGAGCTTGTAGAGCACAGATGTTAACTTTTTGGTTGTTTTGTGTCTTTCCAGGTGAGAAATGCAGAAGTTTTATTGATCTGGCCCCGGCATCTGAGAGAGGTGAGTAATGGTTGTCATTAGAGTGCCGTTGAGGCTTGTCCAACAGCACACACTGAAACCTATGACAGATCTCTTATCTCTGCCTTGGAGCATCCCTGCATTATTATTTGATGCATGCTTTGTGTGTGGTAGATTATGGTAACAGGCCACAAATCTGTATGTAACACACACACACACACACACACACACACACACACACACACACACACACACACACACACACACACACGTGTGTGTCTTACAGACAGATTTGTGTCTTACAGACAGATTTACTTTTTAGTAGAGTGTGAGGGTCTTTCAGTCAGCAGAGACTTATGTGCCAGGGGTTAATCTAGATTTCAACTTTTTTATTTTTGTTATATGAAGGTCATATTAAAACTTGAAAACTTCTTTTCTACTATTCAAATGCATTTTATCTATAATTTATACTTTTATTCTTGTCAAAGAAGACCAAGAGCTTTAATCTTAAAAGTATGAAAATCCATTATTAATATTTAAAACTGGATTGAAACAAAGAAAAGTAAAAGGAAACTTCACTTGTGAACAGACTTTTTAGTGCATCATTTCCAAATTGCGTAGTGATAATAATAAAAAAAAAAGGTGTGTGGCCCTTTTTTAAACAAATGTAAAAAAATAATTAAATTTTCACCACAGAATGCTGTTAAACACAATACACAATTTGAGACATGATGGAAATGACGCTGTGTATGACAGATAGCAATTCTAATGTGATGCTTGTGTGTCCACTGTTGGACACATGTTTGCAAACAAATTAAATAGTGAGAGTGTTATTTTCTAAATGTCAACAGGGTTTGTAGTTGAAAAAACACCCACAAACCAAAGCGTGATTACAAATTTTAGTTTTCTTTAAAGTTACATGATAACGTAACGCGTTCCTTTACTAAAAAATATTTTTAAGGCAGTCTTTTGTTGGCGTTTTTCACGGTGGCAAAGCCTTCAGAGGGGAAATATCATTTTGAATATGGAATTTTATTTGCATACTGCATAATACATCTCGCCTTGAACAATTCTGGAGATACTACTCCGCAATCAAAAAGGAAAATGAATTTAGCTTGCAAATGACATCTGCCACAGTTTCAGGGGAGAATATTTGCAAGACAAACTACACAATTGCTCATTGCTCTTTAGACTCCGGTTTTTAAGTCATGACTGACTCTCAAGGTCTCCAGTGATAATCATGTTTGATACAAAGCTGCCGATATTTGTGGAATCAGCCGAAGAGTGATGGAAGTGCATTTTGATTGAAGTGTTTTCAGATTCATCCCTCTATCTAAGTGTTGTCTTGTACGGAAGTGTTTGTGCAAAAATTTGAATGAGAAATTTGATTTATCACTACTGAATATGCTCAGGTCGACAGAAGATTTAGTGCTTCTATCTCTGTCTTCTCACAGTGACGATATCAAGCCCTCAAACAATACTTTTCTCTGCCTCAAGGAGCCCTCGAGAAAATTGACACACTGTTTATATTCGCCTTTGAAAAATGTAGGGCAGACTTTCAAAGGTGCCCGATGTGTTTGAACTCTTGAAGACAAAACACTCCAGACATTAATATTGAATAATGCCATCATTTTTCAGGTTACGATGCTTTAATCACTCACCACCTGTGTTTCTCAAAGTCTGTCATCTTTTATTTACAATGTGTGTGAGAGAATGTGTCGGGAAACCCCAAACGAAGCCAAATTTTACAGTGGACAATGGGTAGAACAGGTGTAGCAGCAGACAAGACTCCGAACGTTGAAAGTAAGCAAAATAGCCTTATGATCTCAGAACAAAACAACTCCTGCTATCTCTGCCGAGTCCTCTGAGGAAGCTCCGGGGTGATTGGGAATTCTGCTAATTAGAAGGAGCTGATTGCTATTATGGAAACACCCTTGAGTCAGTCTGATAGATACTAGATGTTTCCCTAATCTCTCAAAAATACATACAAATAAAATGAAATAAATAAAGATTAAACATCCTTTTGAGACACGAGTGCAGTTTTTTTTTCAAATGGCAGATGTTGCTGTCATGTCAAGTTTAATATAATTACCGCTTATGAGAAAGCCAACTTCTAGTAAGAACTCATGTGTTTACTCCTCTTTGGAGTATACAGCACCATTACAGTCCAAGTGCTTCTATTTTGCATTTTTCTAATTATTATTATTTATTTTTTTCAGTAGTGTTCAAAACTTTGGGTTCAGATTAAAGAAATAAACACTTTTATTCAGCAAGGATGTATTTAATTGATCAAAACAAGTGACAGTAAGGAGGGGAGGGGACATGAGATATTAATTAGTCGAAGTATCATGTTACCTCATGGGAATTTTGATAAAATGTCATGGTGACAAGTAACGTCATCCTTATGTCATGGCCACGCATTGTAAAGTCGTGGCCTTGAGATCCTATGTTGAGGGAATGACATCCTTTTCTCCTGGCCACAGTCCTGTAGCTAACCTTACACAATGATTACGAAATTTGTCTTATTGTAAAAACATTTTAATTTATAGGATTAAAGAGTAGAATAAAAATCTAGGCATTATTCATGAAGTAATTTATACCACTGTATTGTATGACTGAGCACTAGACAGTAATTGCAACTTTTTATCTCACAATTCTGACTTTTTTTTCAGAATTGTGTTATATAAAGTCGCAATTGTGAGTTATAAAGTCAGAATTGTGAGATATAAACTTGCAATTGCGAGAACATTTTTAGAGTTGCGAGTTATAAAGTCAGAATTGCGAGTTTATATCTCGCAATTGCGAGAAAAAAAGATTATGATTCGCAATTCTAACATTTTTCTTGCAATTGCAAGTTTATATCTCACAATTCTGACTTCATAACTAAAAATTGCGATAATAATAATTTATAGATAATAATTTATAAAGTTTTATTTATATAGCGCCTTTCCAGGGCTCAAGGACGCTTTACAATGAACAAGCAACAATAATGGCAATGGACAATGATAACAAACAAAACAACAGTAGGTAGATGAGAGTAAAAGTACAGTAAAGGAGAATTATGTAGATGGGGCAGCATACAGCAGAATACAATCAGACACAACGAAATGTAATACAACTTAAGAATGGTAACATTCAGAAAATAAGTGAGTTTTGAGCATAGTTTTAAATTCAGAAATAGTATTAACACAACAGAGTGATCGTGGGAGAGAGTTCCATAGTTTGGGTGCAACAACACTGAATGATCTGCCCCCATTGAAGCTATAGGCGATGCCGAGGGACAACGAGAAGGTTTAAACTATATTTGTAATGTGTTCTTTCATGGAGCAGTTACAGTAGATAATGCTCATATAGATATTATACTGTAGATAATGCTCATATAATACGCTTTTTACTTAGTGAACTCAAAACACCTATCTGCACTTTGCAAATTGAACTCAACGTAAAGAAGAACTATGCAGAAATATACCCAATGCTTGTCCATTTTATATGCAGGGGGCGAGTTGTTAAATTTCCACTTGAATCAGACCGTTTGAATAATGACAGAGAGAATGGGGCAACAGCGCTTTGCTCACCAGTGTGTGTGTGTGTGTGTGTGTGTATTGCAGGTGTCCTTTGGCTGTCAGTTGTGTCTGAGGTGCTATACATCATGCTGCTGGTCGTTGGCTTCAGTCTGATGTGCCTGGAGCTTTTTCACTCCAGTAATGTGATCGATGGACTCAAACTGAACGCCTTCGCCGCAGTCTTCACCGTGCTGTCAGGTAGGCCTGCACCCTTGTCCCCAACTCACACTTAGAGAAACTAATTGCGCATTACTTCATTACATTTATCATCTATACAAAGACACACGGCCTTGTTTTCCTGTTTGGTCTCACCACAGTCACAAATGATGGGGATAATAGAAAATGTTGGGCTTTTTTTTGTTAGTCCCTGCTGAAATTTAGTCATTCAAAATCTGTAATTTTCAAGTATAGTGACTTTGTAACAGTGCTGACAGAACTTTTAAATGACAACATATTGTTTCTTGTAACATTAGACAAAACATTTGACTACAATTTTACCTGACTATAGTTTAAAAAAAATTGCATTTCCAGTTATCCTTTACCGTTTAATAGTTTGGGGTCAATAATATTTCTTAAAAGAAAACAACTTCACATTAAGGACACATTAAATTGATCAAAATTAAAAGTAAAGTTCAAATAAATGCCTTTATTTTTATGAATATTAAGCAGCACAACCATTTTCAACATTGATAATAAGAGCACCAAATCAGCATTAGAATGATTTTGAAGGATCATGTGACACTGAAGACTGGAGTAATGATGCTGAAAATTAAGCTTTACCATCAAATAAATAAATCAAATTTAAAAATATATATAAAAAACCCCCAAAATAAACTGTTATTTTAAATTGTAATAATATTTCACAGTCAATCAAATGCAGCCTTCGTTCTTTCAAAAACATAAAAACTTACCAACCCCAAACCCTGGAAATATTTTATATTTAATAGCTTGTTTTATCAAGAATCAGTGAAATCTGTTAACTAATAATAATTTCACGCTTGATTTCGGAATGAGATGTGGAAAAATTTGAGTTCTCCCCAGATTACATCTCTCTATCTGCAGTCCAGTGCATCATGGGTAAACCCCAGCAATTAGAATGCCAGAACAGCTGCTGCTTTTTGAATTTCTGATTATTTGATTTGAATACCTTTAACTAATACCCAATAAAGTCCAGTTCATTTGGGGCCTTAATGCCTTTTAATTCCAACTGTAGCAGAGAGAGAGAGAGAGAGAGAGAGAGAGAGAGAGAGAGAGAAAATTACTCATCAACCCAGCGGTTAAACATGGGTTTGGATAAAATAAAAATAAAAATAAAAATAGGCGTTTAACTTTTCAAAGGAACAACAAAATATCTATTCCCATATCTTCAGTTGTTGACATCACAGTTTGTCCGTCTAATCAAACTAGTTTTTTTTTTTTTTGGCACAAATTCATTTCACAGTTTGATTTAAAAGACATGTTTGTTGCTGTTTCGGGTCATCATCTGATTATCTGGGTCTTCAGGCAAAACCAGTTGAACAAAACATATTTAAAGGAAATCACAGTAGACTAACAAGTTTTATTTAAAGTAACATAAGGTAAAAAAAAAAAAAAAAAAAAAAAAAAGTAATGCAATGCCCTATTTTTCCTTTTTACCTTTGTTTCTCCTGTTTACTGGTTAGCAGGGAGGTAACAATGGTATATTTTGTTTATTTCTAAATCCAGGAAAGATGACCCGTTTTGTTTGTTGTTTTTGTAGCCGACTGAACCCTCTCATTTTGAACTATATTTTCCCTTTCCAACGAACGAAATCTTACCCCTACATGTAACAATAAACATTGATTTCCTTTGATTACTTTGTTTCGTTGTGGAGTGTTTACGGGAGCAGGAGATGGAACTCCGGGCGACAGCTTTTAATAGGCGTCGCTCCATATGTAACATGAGGATTTGCAGTTACACAGTTTCATAACAACTCCACCTTATTCATCTCTCTGTGGCTTTGTGCGCTTGACACTAGATAGTACACTGGACACCCTTCACTGATCCTATATTGTATTTAATAGGGAACATGTTCTACCTGCACATATGCAGGGATTTTGTCTGTGATCCAAAGGATCAAAAGTTAATAGTATTTGTTTGTCAGAGAGAATTTTAAATCTGTACTGAAAGTGTGTTTATAGCCAATGCAAATGCAAATTGTGAAGACCAGTGTTTCCCAACCACTGTAGTGTGCCGCTACAGGTTGTCAGGTGTGATGTGGAAAATTATTAAATGTCAATAAATAAATAAAATGATACAAATAAGTATATATTGTCGCTGTCAGACGGAAACATTGTATCTCTCTCTATTTTTTTATCTTTAAAAATCAATACTACTGGTCATCCTTGATGCCTGTATGTGGGTTTTACAAATATTTAACCAATGAAAAGCATTAAAAAGATCTTGTGTTTAAACCTCATAACTTCATTGGATCCTCAAACTGTCCGTCAACCCTAATAACTCTAGCCGCCTCTTTTGTGAATGAATTGCTGCATGCTGTTTGGAGTTATAAACTGTAAGTTGATCGTAATACGATGCACTTACTGCCTTAGATGTGGCTGTTCCAGTGATGGACACAAGACATATCATTCGCTGGTCAAAAACCTCGTAGCTCCATCTGAGCTTGCTTTTCATTAAATGTTAATATTACAATGATACTTGGACATGTCTGACCATATATAAAGCCATAATACCAACTTTAATGACACAGTTGAATTATAAATAAAAAAAATACAAGGTTTCTGACCAACAGAGATGATATGTAAATTTGTTGTTTTATCATCACCAACAACATCATATAACCAGCTGTATGACCTTATTGTTATTTTAGTGCTTAGTGGTGTGCCGTGGGATTTTTTACTTATCAAAACTGTTCCGTGGCGAAAAAAGGTTGGGAAACACTGGTGTAAACAGTTCCATAAATATACAAATACGTCCATAAACTGGTCATAATTTACTCATCCTCATTCCAAACTTTTTTTTTTTTTTTCGTGAAACACAAAAGGCGATAAAAAAAATAAGTTATTTTCCATACTGGATCATTGAGCCAAGAGTCGGAACTGATTAATGACTCAAGAGTTCATGTCATGCAGGTTTGGAACGACATGGGGTGAATAATTAATGACAAATTTCTTTCTATCCAATGAGCAACAACAGTATGAGAAATCACCAACTGCATTTGTTGATTCCTCAACAGGTCTCCTGGGGATGGTGGCTCACATGATGTACACACAAGTTTTCCAGATAACAGTCAGTTTGGGACCAGAGGACTGGAGGCCTCACACATGGGACTATGGCTGGTCCTTCTGGTAAGCACTTCCTATACTTCCAGTCACATCAGCCAAAACATGATGGATGATAAGCAGTGAATGTGTTGATCACATACACTAGTTCAAAAGCTTGGTGTCAGAAACATTTGGTTATTTTTTTATTCAGGAAGGACAAAGTGGACAAAAGTGGCAATAAAGACTTTCAAATTGTTACAAAAATGAATAATAAAAAAATTGTCTATTCAAAAAATCCTCAAACAGTTTCCACAAAAATATTGGTAACACTGATATTGGTTACAATACAGGTGCACTAATATGGATTAACACATGCTTAACTAATACACAGATAATCCTGAGTTAGCTAATGATTAAAGCAGACAACTGGAAGTTGAAATACATGGTTTGACCCATTGCAGTTATTAACCCATTCATTTACACTATTAATTAATACTATATGTTGATAAAGAATTAATACATGTTGACATCTGATTAATAGGAATTCATATATGACTTAAACTATTATTCAGATTCAGACTCTTTATTAGTTGCTGATGCGGTAATCATAAATTAATGGTTTAGTTCTTCATTAGACATACATGAACTATCTGTGCATTAGAAAAGCATAAATTAATGCACCCATTTGGTAAAGTGTTACCAAAATAATAAGCAGCACAACTATTTTCAACATTGATAATAATAATAAATGTTTCTTGAGCAGCAAATCAGCATATTAGAGTGATTTCTGAAGGATCATGTGACACTGAAAACTGGAGTAATGATTTTACATTTTAAACTCTTTTTTTTTTTTTTTACTGTATTTTTGATCAAATAAATGCAGCCTTGGTGAGAAGAGACTTCTTTCAAAACATTTAGGAGTCTTGCCACCCCCAAAGTTGCGAATGTTCGTGAACATCTGATTTTAAAGTCATTTTAAAATATTACTTAAAGAGGCAGTTCACTCAAATGACAATTCTCTTCCTTCCTCACACACGTCATTTAAAACCTGCATGACTGACTTATTTCTTTGGAATTCAAAACTGTTTTTTTTTTTTAGGTGAATATAGTCGCAACTGAATGAGGACTGGTGAAAAAAATGACAAATAGCACCATAAAAGTATTGTAAAAGTAGTCCATACTCCATATGGCTTCTGTGCCATATTTTGAGCCTTTTGAAGTCACTTTAAATGCGGATGTTGTTTTTCCTTGCAAATTCACTTTACATTCAACCTTGCTCAAGTTAATGGGAGTAGCGATATTCGATTTGTGACCAAATCAAACTCTATGTATTTTCACCCTTAGTAGTTTCTGATCAATAATTAAATGGATTTCTCTACAGCAGAATAGCTCTACATCCCATCCCAGTACACTGTGATTTTGCTTCCATCCTGTGTTATATAATTCACCAAGGCAAAGAGGCGAGGTGTCCTCAAAAGTCACAGATGTGCTGGTGTCTGGTCTCATTCTGCAACAAATTAATCTGGCTCTTGCGGACCCTTCTCATTTCAGGTTCACTTTCTCCAATATACAATAAATGCTCTTTTTCTAACTGAATGGAAATGTAGAATTAAAAAAAAAAAAAAACTTCAAAATGGTTTCCTCAGTTTCTCTCAATATTCTGAGGCCACGTTAACCCATATATCTGACAAACGGACCAAAATGAGTGAAACATTGTATAAGCATATTTTTAAGATTTACTATTTTTAATGTTTTTGAAAAAAGTCTCTTTTGCTCACCAAGGCTACATTTATTTGGTCACAAATATAGTAAACGGTTATATTATGAAATATTATTAGAATTTATAACTTTTCTATTTTAATATATTTTAAAATATTTATTCCTGTGATGGTAAAGCTGAATTTTCAGCATCATTACTCCAGTCTTCAGTGTCACATGATCCTCCAGAACCTCCAGTGTTCACAAATCATTTATTATTATTAATGTTGAAAACAGTTGTGCTGCTTAATATTTTTGTGGAAACTGTGATACATTATTTGATAAACAGAAAGTTGAAATTAACAGCATTATTTTTTATTTTATTTATTTTATTCTCTTTGACTTTGTCAAAACAGACAATTTCTAAAGTGTCATGGTCCTGGGATATTCCTACTCATCACTGACCCCTTATAAAAAAAAAAAAAATACAATTAAATAAAAAATAAAAATACAGCACATGCCTACAGGACAAATATTTTGACCTTTACAAAAGAGTTCCTAGCTGACCTAGAAAGCTAAAAATATTTTACTCAGAATAGTTCTCTGACATTCTAATTTTATTAGGCTATATTTATAAGATATACATTAGGCAATATAATTGATTTATCTGTGACTTAGAAAAAAATGGCTTGCTTATAAGTTTATATTTTCTGAAATGCTGCCATTTTTATATTACTAAATCTGTTGTGAATTGAGAAGGTCAAATACTTGTTGGATTGCTAAACTGGATCGAAAACAGTCAGTAATGTCAAACAGTGACCATGTTTGTGTCATTTTGGTAAAAATCCAGTTACATTAAATATAAGGTTAGGTTAGAAGTTCTTTTACAGCCTTTATAAGAATGTAAAAAGTGTTAAATGTGAACTTTTTTTTTTTGTGCGTGTCAGCTCTACAGTGAATTTTTGGAGTGAGTTTCTGTCATTAAATTTTTTGGGACCATTTAGACCAGATAGGGAATGGCTCTATTGGATCTCCCAACAAATGTGTGTTATTTTGGCACTTGGAAATAAGAGACATGCATTGGGGTTCTGACAGGCATGAAAGTGGTATTTATATTGACTGAATTACCACAGATGCTTGCCTGGCATCCATTATTCCAGGCTAAAATTGCTTCATTTGTCCTCTGCCATCTGGCCAATTTCTTGTTTTTCCTCCTCTATTTCTGTACCTTTACTACCTTACAGAATAGCAAGAATCTGCTTTTTTAAACCCTTTAGCTTCATGGTTTAATTTCCCCAGCTCACAAGCACAAATACTGCACTCTCATGGTTTCTGATTGGAAACCAAAGGTAATTTGCAGTCTATAAATCTCATTCATGAATGAACTGGGACTTGTATATAGCTTGATAAAAAATATCAGTACAGTACAAAATAGATGAATAACTTTTCAGTGACATTCAAAATAGATGCATTTTCTGGAATCTCTTAGCAGATTTAGACACAAAGAAAGTTTCTGTCATAATTGAAGGGTTTGAGTGTATGATTCAATGATTAGTTCATAGCATAAAAGTGTGCTTAATTGTCACCACCTACTGGCGTAATGACGTAACCTACAGAAAGAGTCACTGAAGGAATCTGTGAATTGAGTCACTGAGATTAAAGGGGGGGTGAAATGCTCATTTTCACTCAATCTCCTGTTAATCTTGAGTACCTATAGAGTAGTATTGCATCCTTCATATCTCCAAAAAGTCTTTCTTTATAAAAGAAAGATAGGCTGTACCGAGTCTTTCCGGAAAAAAACGAGCGGCTGGAGGTGGGCCGTGTGGGCGAAGCTAAAGCTGTGCTGACGCGCCGAGCTAACAACACACAGAGACATTTGAAGCAGTTTTACTCACCGCCTGCGACCGCAAACCTTTATCATTGTGACTGCTCGATCCTTAAGCATTAGACGATCTGCAAATCCGTCGATCTGGGCTTTGTTTATAAAACAATCATCGTCGAAATGCAGGGAACAAACAGTCTTGCACAACTCCGTTGATGATGCTCTGAAAAAACAAACTCCATCCACTGGTCCCTTAACGCTGGGTTCTTTGGGAATCTGTGCAGGGTTGTCTTGCCCTGGCAACCAAAAACCCACTTCTTTGGTGACACTGACTTCCCAAAAGCTGAGCAGAGCGCTTTGATGAGGTACTGCTTTCGCTCTCTTCTCTCTCTGGTCTACGAGTGCGCGCGCGCCCGCGCTATTCTGGGAGAAGTGCCCTTAGGACCCATATAAGGAAATTACGCCCCAGCTTACGTCACACAGACCCATACTCGAAAAAAACTTTCCGAAACTTGTGACAAACCGGAAGGACAATTTTTGGCACAGAAATACTCCTTCAAACGTACAATTTAATTTTTGAAACTTTGTCCATGTTTAGCATGGGAATCCAACTCTTTAACAGTGTAAAAAACTCAGTATGCATGAAATAGCATTTCACCCCCCCCCCTTTAATCAAATTCCCCATCACAACACCTGATTTAGATATGCTGTTGTGCTGCATGCCACTTGCTGTGGGCTTCATTTCAATTCCACCAAACTGATATAATGTATAATAGACTGGACAGCTCAAAATGTATCTGGGACTGTTTTTTCTAACTTTAAATGTCAACAAGCATCTTTGTTAGTCCATAAATGCAAAATGCCACATTCAACAAATGTCATCCATCCATCCTGTTTGACAATGCACTATGCAAAAAATAAATGCAAACAAATAGCTGCAAATAAATCTCATTATCTTTTTTATACATGTATGTTTCACAGTATGGCCTGGGGCTCGTTCACCTGTTGCATGGCAGCCTCCGTCACCACCCTCAACTCCTACACAAAGACGGTGATTGAGTTCCGGCACAAACGGAAGCTCTTTGAACAAGGCCTGCGAGAGGAGCAAACCTTCCTGGACCCGGAGGCCTTCCATTACTTCCGTGATACGTCCGTCCAGTCCATCTCCAGCTCTATAGATGTTTACCCAAGCCACGGAAGCAGCCACGGGAGCAGTCGTGGGAAAATGCGCTCCCCGCCGGCTTCGGTGGACCAGGGCGACAACACAGAGTCCCTGGGAGAAGAGCAGTGCTGAGAGGACATGTATCCGGTACTGCACAGGTGGCCTTGGTCTGACCGGATATCTCAGAATACTGATTAACTGGGAGGCGAGGGGTTTTTTAAAATATGGATTTTGAGGTTGAAAATGGACATAAATAACAGTATTGTACGAGGCATGCAGGTATTAAGCTGAGCCTTAGTGAAGATAAACTGGTGATTGTAAATAAAATCATGTGGAAAGGGAGCATTTTTTACCCGCCAACAGATAGCTGAATTATGGACGGGCAGGTGGGAAAACAAAACGACTTACCTTGCCATGAAGACTGAGCAGTGCACGCTGCTAAAACCGTACCGTAGCATCTGTTGGTCCCTCGCCCTGACAGCTAGACAAGCTCCTGAGTATTTACTGGTCTTACACAGTATGTGAAATGCCCTCCTCTCTTGGTGAGATCTGCTTGAATATGCCTTCATGTTACAAACAGCAAAGTAGAGTACCGTTTAAATCCTGCCTTCAATACAACAGCAGCTGAACACAGGAGAAGCACAGCCCATTTCAGTTGCAACATCCACTAGGGATAAAAGGTTACTGCCACTTGGATTTTTGTCTTTTGTCGTGCATTACTGGGTTGATTAGCAGCAGTCAATGACAAGATTGTAATCCCTGCCCCCAATTTATTTTTATTTTTTTGTGGCAACATTCTTATTAATGTACATACAATGAATGGAATTCTATCTATTAATGAATGTACTAAATATTTATCAATGTATGCACTATAATCCTGTCTTTTTCATTTGATAAAAGAGGTACAAAATTGTCATCTTGTTGACTTTTTTGGGTTTGCTTTTAGAAGATAGAAAGCCATGTACAGTACTTTTTTTATTCTTTAGAAACCTCTAAATTGAATAATTTGGCCAAAGTTCATGATTTTTATTTGAGTATTATTGAAAAAGCATGCAAAAAGCATTTATTCCTTCACACAAAATGAGATGTTTAGTCCTCTGTGATTTCTGTGTACCGTTTCATATACCGTACCGTACATATATAAATATATATATATATAATATATGTATATGTATGTATGTATGTATGTATGTATGTATGTATGTATGTATATATATATATATATATATATATATATATATATATATATATATATGTATATGTATGTATGTATGTATATATATATATATATATATATATATATATGTATGTATGTATGTATGTACGGTACGGTGATTTCTGTGTACCGTTTCATATACCGTACCACATATATATATACGGTACGGTACAGTACGGTATATGAAACGGTACACAGAAATCACGGTTCAGTACCTCGGTTTTGGGGTTACGATATGAGTTCGGTACATTTACATGTATATTGTATATCACTCAAAAGCGTGAGTCAAAAAGCAAAAACAATGGTCATAACAGTAATCATCAACAGAGATATGGTAGAACGCGTCGCTTAGTAAGGCAGAGAACTGGCTTAAATACCTGGTTACAGGAAATGATGAGACAGGAACAGGAAGTGACAGACTTCAATATTCAGGTGATGGCTTCCTCTGGTGGACTGGTGCCTGATCAAACGTTACAGTTACACTCTTAATATATATACATACTGTGTATATACACACACACAGGGCTTGACATTAACAACCGCCAACCCGCCAAATGCGTGTTGATTTCAGCAGTGGCATGTACCACTGTCACTCCTACTTGCAACTTTGTCGGGTTGAATTTGAGATATAATATAGGCTATACATTTTTCAATGGTAGTCTTTTAAAAAGGTATCTGAAATTACTAAGTGTAATGTAGTGTTGTCAAAAACAGATTTTTCGAATACATATCGATAATGAAATAATGCTTGCAATACTAATTTTCAGCAGAAAATACTAAAAATTATACTAATACTAAATACAGATACTAAAAGAATAAACATGTTCTGTAATAGGTTAGCAGATTTTGCAGAAATCAAATTAAAAGGGACTGATCTTGCAGTTTGAAAACTAACAGATGAAGCTTAATGCAACACTCTTAATACTCATGTAATTGTGTGAAGTTAGACAGTCAGAAAGTGAGCATGCTTTCAATCATTTGTGTTATTAAGAAGAGTGGATGTCCATTTTCTCATCTTCATACATTATCAAAACATCTAAACAGCTGCAAGCCTATTTTTTTTTATTCTCTATTGGACATTAAGGTAATTGTCTGTGAGTGCATACTTATGCTTACTTCCCTGCTACACAGCATACAAAAGCAGTCAAATGAGATGGAATATGGAATAATTAGTATTCATGATGCAGCAACCAAAGAACCGTTTCATAAGAGTCATTATTTTGGGAATTAGACTACACTCGTTAAGCTGTATGTTTATGATTCATTAAGAAGAATTGACTCAAAAGAGCCATTCATTCTGTAATCGGACCACACTGATCGCACTGTAGATTCAGCGGTGTTGCAGCATATGAAGTATTTCAGAAAGCTCTATCTGAGGATTTTATTACGGTAGCCCATTCACATTGATGGAAGAATGCATGTGCGAAAACTGATAATGGAACTAAACAGAGAGAATGTTTGAAAACAGTAATTATTTTTGCAGTTCTGTTCGAAGTTAGTGGTGCAGAAATTACACACATAACCTACTACACTCCTGTATACATAAAGAATGTGCTTCATCAGCATTCTTCGTGAAATTTAGTTCACTACTTCCGAAGTCTTTACAGATGGTGCAACATATTGTGCCAATGTGCAGTCAAACTGTGAGTCTGTATTAGTAACAGTACAGTACTAACTTATGGAGTCTAGCTTCTGCTGTGATTTCTATTACAATCTCTTATAGATTTCCTCTTTTGCTGCCCTACTAAATAAAGACCTTAAGAGCACTTAGTGCATGCTCTCTATAATCAATATATATTTAAGACACAAGTAACGCTCTGCTGGTCAATGGTGCTCATAAGTACATCAATGAAGTGCTTTCTCTAGTGGGTGAAATCTACAGGGAAGAATCTAGTGTGCTTTTCCAAGCTGGGCCACTGAAGATGTGCTACATAGATAGTGACAAACATCTGGCAAAATCAGCTAATATCCATTCATCCATCCATCCTCTTATTCATTCCTCATCCATCATCCTTTGTTTCCTCAAGGATTGCCCACCTGCCATCTGCCCCAAGTACAGTGTGATGTCTCAGATACGCTTTTACAGATTATTTTACATAACATTGCCCCTTAACTAGACCGCTGACCTGTGGACGACCCTTGAACTATTGGACAATGATTATCAGCAACTTAAGTGAAAAGCAATTATGTCTATCTCCATATGGCACAAGGGATTGACGGCAGACCACAGTCATTTGAATTAACATTGCTCTGCCATTGACAGGGGATGGTTCAGTGATGGAAGAGCCTCCTTTCACATTCAGTTTTACAAAGCACACAATACAAAGCCACTTTCATTATGTCTTACAGGAAGGGTCATACAGTACAAGCTCAATTTCAGCCCTGGAGATGAAACACAATGAGCTGGCATTTGGGGTAAGAGATAGCTCAGAGGGAGAGGAGAAATTCATCACGGTTTGGTGATAAATCAAGGAGAACCCATCACTAATTAAAGTGCATCAGCAGTGTGTCTCACGCCTCATGGTATCGCTTACAGTATTATAACTTTCAGTTCTGCAAATTATGTGCAAAACAAAGAAACTCATTTGTACGAGAATGAATCCAAGCGGTCTAAAATTGCCTTCCTTTTATCCACATACAAGACGACAGACAGCAATTGTTTTTTCAGAGCATATATTTTCCATTTACATAATGTTTAGTCATGGTAGGTATAATGAAATGCAGCTGAAGAAGTTTATGAGGTGCACCTGCTGGGCTGTTTTCAAATTTGTTTAATTTTCATTAGGCAACCAGTCGACATGATACATCTACGTCTGAAGTTATGACTGGCCTGAGATCCAGCTTTATTCTCATTTCCAGATGAGAGGAATCTCTCTCACTTCCTGCCCCTGATGATGGTCAGATAACAGTAATTAAGACATGTAATTATAATAAATGATGTTCCTCTCAATGGGCAAAATGTAGGTTGAGAATAAGTGCAAAATAATCAGCATGCTGCACACAAAACCAGAGAGACTAGCTGCAGTGCAATAATGACATTCATTTCCCATGACATGGCATGAATCATTACCGGACTGAAAAAATTAAACATCTTCTAATTGCAGGATGGTAATGCAACTACAGAGAGGTATATGTCTCTTAAAAAATAAAACAAAAATTCTTAACATTTGTTCCATTGGCCGTTTGAAAACAAAAGAAGACATTTTGAAGAAACTTTATGCATTCTTTCATAATGACCATAGGATTTCTAAAGTAAAAAACAAGCGGTGCATTTAACTCATGTGCTATATTCTTCTAAAGCCTTTAAAGCCATATGGTAGCTATTGACTTAAGCAGGATATGTTGGATTAAGATTAAGCCCAAATTTTAGGATTGTGTATAGAATATGTTCTCTCTGTTCTCTCCATCATCATGGGATTTCAGTTGGTCTCTCAGTTCCTGACATATGTTCCAGACGGAGAATAATCAAAGGTCTTATCAGAGCTTGATGGATGGTCAAATCAAACAACCCCATCTGTAGGACAGGAATCGGCCTTGGAATGGAAACTTGCTCTCTTTTCTCATGCTATCTCGCTCTCACTACATTTTCTTTTTCCAACAATAGCCGACTTACAGAAATTTATCTGCAACAGAAATTACGGCAACCCTTTTGTGTCAATATACATTTAAATGACTGACTTAGAGGGAAAAAAAAGAAAGAAAAAAAACTACATTAAAAAGGCTGTGGTTCACCTTTCCTTGACCTGCCTGTGTTTTAATGTCCTTTAAGTGGGTGTGATTTGTTCCACAGTGTCACTTGCACATGTGATGGATTTGGTTTAGTGGGCTGGTGAGGTACAGTGTGGGCGGACACGTGGGGACGTGTGCTTTGCACTGCATCACTGACCACTTCTTAATGGATACAGGAGATTTATGCAAGCAGTCACAAAGCATGGGGCTGTATCCCTCTCACATAGCTCAGCTTCAGAGTGGCCCATCTGAAAACCTGCATATATTTTATCGTTGCCAGTTTTATAGTTTGGAGGATATTAACTGAACTGAAACACAAAGCCGCCTCTGAATCTTACGGCATTTTCCAAAACATTCATTAGTTTCTTGTACTCATCTACAATGCTGAATAATTTATGAGGGCATCATCACATCATATACCACTCTTCACATTTAATTACTTCTGTTAGGTGGGAATATGCCAATTCAAGGGATTGTTTTTTCTCTGTATTCAGTCATGCATACCCTAGGCATTGTTAATAAACTGTGGTTTGGTGAAGGCATAGCAGGGGTGGGTGCATACATATAAAACATTTTAGCTAATTAAAAAATGCTAGAGCTTTCAGAGTTCCAAATGGCAACTAAAATTACAAAAAAAACAAAAAAAACAAACATTTGAGACAATGTCAACTCTATAGTCAGTCAAGAAACCTGTGCATGTACAGTCATGTAAAAAAAGGACACCCTATTGAATTCTGTGGTTTTATGTATCAGGACATAATAAAAAATATCATTGGGTCCTTGGTAGGTCTTAAAATTAGGTAAATAAAACCTCAGATGAACAACACCACATGCCATATTAAAATGGAAAAGCCATGTGTGACAAACTAAGAACACCCTTACTGCTTCCATATAGGAATTAAGAGGGTGAGTAGCAGTCAGGTGCTGCTAATCAAATGTCTTTGATTAATTGATCATTAGCAAGTGTGATCACCTCTATAGGGGCATTCACACCGGAGGAACCTTTTCATAGTTCCTAGACCTATTGGCGGAAGTACCTGGATTTTGGTGTGTTCGCACCGCAAGAACTAGGAACGATTTTAGTTATAGGAACTCCTTTTGGAGGAAGTCATTTAGCTCCTACTTCAGAGTAGGGTACTATCCGTGACATTAGCATACGCTGATTGGCCGAATGCACGCAAAAACACCAGCACCTGCCATTTTTAAAATATACTTACTCCACAAACTAACTCTACGAACATGGAAAACAGTAATAGATGGGCCTCTTAACCTTTACGCTGAGGAGAAAATCCAACGCAACTTTGAGGGGACCACGCCAAACATGATTATGTATTTTTGCTCAGCTAGCGACACTGGATATCAACCACACGGCATACGCTTATAACTTTTCATTACTCTCTACTTTCTATGTATAACAGTTCTCGGGGAACCACCCTGGTGGCTAGTTCCTAGAATTACCCGGAGCGAAAGCCCCTTATAAAAGCAGAAGTTTTGTCAGTTTGTTGGTCCGGAGCATTCAGGAGTACGTTAACACAATGCCAATGAGAAAAGACTTCAGCAATGATCTTAGAGAAGCAATTGTTATTGCCATCAATCTGGGATGGGTTATACGACCCTTTCCAAAAAGTTTGAAGCCCATCATTCTACAGTAAGGAGGATTATTGATAAGTGGAAAACATTCAAGACAGTTGCCAATCTTCCCAGGAGTGAACGTCCCAGCAAATTCACCCCAAGGTCAGACCGTGCAATGCGTGCAATGCTCATAGAAATCGGAAAACACCCAAGACCTACCTCAGACTCTACAGGCCTCAGTTAACATGTTAAATGTTAAAGTTCAAAGCAGTACAATTAGAAAAAGACGGGACAAGTATGGCATGTTTGGAAGGGTTGCCAGGAGAAAGCTTCTTCTCTCTAAAAAGAACATGGCAGCACAACTTAGGTTTGCAAAGTTGCATCTGAACAACCCACAAGACTTCTGGAACAATGTCCTTTGGACAGACGAGACCAAAGTGGAGATGTCTGGCCATAAAATTTGGCGAAAACCAAACACTGCATATCTGCACAAACGCCTCATATCAACTGTCCATCACGCTGATGGAGGGTTGATGATTTTTGGCTTGTTTTACACCTACAGGACCTGGGCACCTTGCATTCATGAGTAGGACCATGAAACTTCCCTTTTTACCGAAATATTATAAAGTCAAATGTGAGGCCGTCTGTCCAACAGCTAAAGCTTGGCCGATATTGGGTCATGCAACAGGACAATGATCCCAAGCACACCAGCAAATCTACAACAAAATGTCTGAAAAATAAAATAATCAAGGTGTTGCACTGGCCCAGTCAAAAACAGATGCCTACAAACCTCAATGAACTAAAGCAAACATTGTAAAGAAGAGCGGGCCAAATTCCTCCAGAACGATGCGAGAGACTAAAACTGTCATACAAGAAATGATTCCTTCAACTTATTGCTACTAAAAGTGGCTCTACAAGCAAGTTACTCATTGGGTGCACTTAGTTTGTCACCCATGGCTTTTACATTTTGGCTTTATTTTTATTACATAAATAATGACACAGTGTAATATGATATGAGGTTGTATTTACCTAACCTAATTTTAAGACCTGCTAATGACCAGATTATTTTTATTATGTTCTGATAAGTAAAACCATAAAATTCTAAAGGGTGTCCTTTCTTTTTTCCACATGACTGTATATGCAGTTTCATCTAATTCAATCTCACAAGAAAACATTTTATGAGGTGGTGATTTCATGTGAATTATGATTACAATGCCCACTTTAAAAAAAAAAAAACTAACTCCACTCCTAAACATAACCATCACTTGGGTGTAAGAAAATCATACAAAAAAGTACAAAGGAGATTGTACAAATATATTCAAATGAACCACCAGTTTGGCAAAACATTAAATAGTTATTATCAACCTTCAATTTGTGAACAAATTGTATAAACTGGTTCTTTTTAAAAAATGCATCTGTCACAAACTGGTTTGAATCAGACTCAGTCAGTGGATAGTTCAGAACTGAGTTCACAACTGATTCCCTCACTGAACCAACAGACATCTTTTGTTTATGTTCCATTCAAAATGATTTGTGATATGTATATCTTAGCTCCATGAGATTACTTTAAATTACTTTATGTTATGAGAACATGAATATTCACAATATAGCTGTATAAATTATGTCATTAATTGTATTTTTGTTCTACAATAAATTAATAATCCTTTCTGAAATAAACAAATGGTTGTGTAATACAACAGGTTTCATTCTAAAACATGTCATGTGGTGACAATTAATTCATATTCGATAGGTTTAGTAGCTGTACCTGTTTTTAAAAAATTGCATTTAGCATGACAGATTTTTTTTTTTAAAAAGAAGAGATATTTCTGCATTATACAGAAATGCATTCATGACATGACAAAAGATGTTAAAAGCAACTGGGTTATATGTTCTCTTTAAGACTCAAATACTGATTTATCTGAAAAACTTCACATCCCGAATTATGTTCAAGGGCACAGCAAATGTAAAGAAATCTAATTATTTTACAATAACTGGAAGAGGAGACATCTTGTGGTATTGTACCAAAAGCATTTCATTGTTCATCAAAAATCTATGTAGATTCATGTCAAGGGTAAAAAAGTAATGCTATAAAAAACCTCCATTTAGTTGAGAAAAGTGGTCCTTTGTAAAAATGTAAAAACTTCACATCCCACATTCTGTTCAAGGGCACAGCAAATGTAAAGAAATCTAATTATTTTACAATAACTGGAAGAGGAGACATCTTGTGGTATGGTACCAAAAGCATTTCATTGTTCATCAAAAATCTATGTAGATTCATGTCAAGGGTAAAAAAGTAATGCTATAAAAAAACCTCCATTTAGTGGAGAAAATTGGTCCTTTGTAAAAATGAGAGTGCAGGAGCATTTGCAATGGTAAACGCTAATTTATATCTTTAGAAGCTTGCAATCGATAGCTTTATTGACATGAATTAAACCCCCTCATAAAAAAAAAAAAAAAAAAACGTGTTGTGGAGTCACGTTGTGAGATTAATTTTGGCTCCGTCTTCTAAATTTGAACTGATGACACCCCAGCCCATTTGTCATTTGTTAAAGGTGGTCTCTGTGACACCACACTCACTGGAATTCTCTGTCAATTAGATCAATGGATTGATTAATCCTGAAGAGCTACAGATGGTTCAGGAGCTTGTATCTAAAATCTGCCTAACTAGACTGGACAAGCCTTGATGGTGTTTCCTGTCTTTCACCGACACCGTTTTTCCATCTTGCTGGCTGTGATATTTCTTTATATAACCGTTCTATAAACAAAAAGTTAATACAGAGTAACTTACATTGATTTTAGTCACAGTATAATGCGAGACAATTAGAGAAAATAGTTCCAAATGAAGCCACAGCAAAATTAAATACACGTCTCCGAGCAACAGGGGTAATGGGTATTTCTGCTTTTTTGTAAACGCCACTTACTGTCAGAGAGTGAATTCACTTTTTTATTCAGCCCTTCTGCTATTTCCCCTATTTAATACATTGGTCTGAACAGAAAATGTGAAAATCACGTTGAATCTTCGTGCTGAACATTCGTGTTTAAGGCAGTGGCATGCAGTGGTGTTCTGGAATGATAAAGCAAAGTCCTCAAAGTTTTTTTATTTTTATTAAATAAATCAAATGTAAATTCATATTATAAGTTGCCACATTTTCCTGGTTGAAAACATTAGCATACATCAAAAAAGAAAAAAGAAATACAATCAAGTTAGTGTTTTTAAGCATTTTTACATTTATTCCAAAATAATAGGCCTAACTAAAGGCAGTAACAAGTTAAACAATATATTTTATTTGTGATGTTCAGCTGTTCTTATTCAACTTAGGCTGCAACTCAACTTATTTTCAGATCATCAGTCATCAAGCACGGTAAACACTGGTCACAGACACGAAGATGCAGCCTACCTTTAATTTCTCCAAGCTGATTGCTCACTAAACCTCCTTTTCATCATGTTCTCAGGCCATTTCAAGTTTGATTCTTGTAGATAACTGATGATGTGCCATCCAGTATGTTAGGCTAAGACATGAGATGTGTTTAAGGAAGCTATGTTCATGGTCTTTTCCTGTGTTGGAGTGCCCCCTGGGGAAAAGACAAGTTATAATGATACAGGTGACTCGAGCTCTCCACGATGGCTAATAAAAACATGTTGTTCTCCAGCATATAAAAAGCCTCCGTCTCTATAACGAACTACAATTCTGACGTGACAAAGCGGTGATATCTAAATGATTGAGTTGTTTACTTACTTTTTAATAAAGTCTTACCATGAGCGTCATTTTGTTCATTCAGTCTGATTCACGAAACGCGGAAAGCACGAAACAAGAGGCGGGATTTATTGCACGAATCCAATCAAAGCATGATGGAGTATGGAGGCAAAAAAGTCTCAAATAAATTTCACGCAAAAAACATGATTCATACATGCATAGACAATTTCACATGCATGAAACCTAATTCACGTACACAAAAAAAATGTAAGTGCGTGAAAAAAAAAAATCATAAAAAGCAATTCACATGCGCAAAATAAAATTATATATTCGTATTTTTTAATTTCACAAATGCAAAACACAATTCGTAGATATACAGCTGTGCACAAAAACCTTTGAATATTTAAAATGTACAAGTTTATCCTTGAATGTGAATGTGCAAATCGTCATTCACGTGTGAATCACCTTGGATGTGTGTGTGTGTGTTTGAGACTTTCCTGGCAGCAGATGAGTCGTACTCTTTAGCCAATCAGATTTAAGCTTATCAATCAACCAATCAGTATCACGTGAGGGCGGGCCTACCTGCATGTTATGTCATCAGCTTTCGACCAGTTCATGGCTAAGCAGAGGTATGTGCAGTTGATCATATAGACAGTATATAAACTGGACACAGCGACCCCATTGGATTCAACGGAGAAAAGTGAAGTCAATTAGAAGCACTCACTTCCTGATGGCTGAGCGTACTGCGCAGACTCAAACTGAGCTTGACGACGTAGATGTGACGTGAGCAATCCGTCTGTCTTCTAGTAGCTGTGCCAAGAGAAATCTGAATCATTCCCTTCCGAATCTTGCAGAGACGGAGAGCGTGAGTAGGAGGAGTCCATGAGCTAGGAGCAGGAGAAACTTTTGCTAAGTATTCTGATTAATTATTTTGTCATTTTACCTCCACATCCCCCCGATTTCCCGCGAGCTTCTCCTCCTGTCCATACGGTAATTTCTCTACTGTGCGACAGAGAGTCGCGTGGTTATGACGCAATCGTTAGCCTATTTTTACAAAAACGGCTTCTACGGGACCATAACGTAAGATACAAGGTAATGGAGCCTTTTATACATTTTCGTGTTTCTTTAGAAATAAATAATGGACAAATGGAGTCTTTAAACGCCTCAGATGTAAAGTTATTCGCTGTCAAAGTGACGCCAAAATGAATGGGAGTCAATGGAATGCTAACAGCAGGTGATGGTCTGCTAATTAATGGGGGCGCCCAGGGAAGCTTCAATATTTTGTGAAACCCTGCCCCCCTGGTTGATCATTCATTTGTGTTAACTGAAGTTTAAGTTGTTAGAGATCAGTTGATCAGATAATCATCTGGATGGTCAATACCCACCCTAGTTCTCATAGCACTGGCCTCATCGAGATTGTTGTTTAAAGGTGCTCTAAGCGATGTTGGGTGAAGTCACTTCTTGTTGACGTTCAAAGTATTGTCAAACAAAACGGAGGCTAGCTCGACCCTCCCTCCTCCTAATCCCATCCCATCCCCCTCCCTTCCGTGCTTCCTGAAACAGTCAAGAACCATTTAGTAAAACCAAACTGGATTTACATACCTGTCCAGCAAAAACAGAGCCACCTGAATTTCGGATTGGAAGCCCTTCTGCCCACGGAGTTCTCGCCACCTTTTGAACGCTTTTCTGATGTAATTTCGGGACTTCGCGCATTCCTTCTTCTTTGTTCATCGGAATGTCATCTCTTTGGTCGTGTGTCAGCCATATCAAAATTCTCAAGAATATACATTTTTAATGTTAGTCGTTGTCGTTGTCTAGGACATCTCTCCTCTAGCTAACTTCCCTCTTCATGCTTCTCTCTCCTCCACTCCCCACACCCCCCTTCATGTGCACGTGCACCAACCCCCCAACTCCCACCCCCAAATCATTCTTGGGTGCGTTTCCCGAAAGCATCGTTGGCCAACTATGGTCGCAAGTTCCGTGAACTCTATTGGTAACGACGGAACTTGCGACCATAGTTGGCCAACGATGCTTTCGGGAAACGCACCCCTTGTCGGTTATTGGCTGGAACACTGTTTGTTATGTTTCGTGGTCCAGGCTGGGCCAGTTTGTTTTTCTTGCCATTTGTGGAGCCTGGGCTGTCTATAGAGATCGTGGTTTTTTTACAGCGTGTTCAGGGGACAGGCAGCTAGCGGATAGTGAGGAGATGTTTGCTGTATGTGACAAAAAAATTTTAGCCTAAAAAACATGTGACATCGCTTAGAGCAGTGGTTCCCAAACCTGTCCTGAAGGACCCCCAACACTGCACGTTTTCTTTGTCTCCCTAATCAAACACACCTGATTCAGCTCATCAGCTCATTATCACATGGGTTAATGAGCTGATGAGTTGAATCAGGTGTGTTTGATTAGGGAGACAAAGAAAATTTGCAGTGTTGGGGGTCCTTCAGGACAGGTTTGGGAACCACTGGCTTAGAGCACCTTTAAATAGCATATAGACCTATTTTAATGAGCACCCACTGTTTATTTGCCATTTGTACAATTTGTGTATGTTGGTAAATTATTAAACACTTGTTGTTTCCCTGCATTTTTCAGGATAACTCACCTTTGGCATGACATCTGGATAGCAGTCACAAACATCTTAATTCATGTTGTTTCTTTATTCTCTTTTATACTTTATTTTTTTGTATTAATGTCTTGGTAACACTTTAGAATAATGTTTCATTGGTTAACATTAGTTAACATGAACTAATAATGAACTGAACATATACAGCATTTATTATTTTTTGTTAATGTTAATTTCAACATTTACTAATACTTCATTAAATTCTTATTAACATTAGTTAATGCACTGTGAACTAACAATGAACAGCTGTATTTTTAACTAACGTTAACAAAGATTAACAAACACAGCAACAAATGTATTGATCATGGTTAGTTAATACATTTACTAATGTTAACTAATGAACCTTATTGTAAAGTGTCACCAGTATATTCAACATTCATTCCCTTATGTTTTTTGCTGTATTGTCATCTCAAGGCAATTAAGATTATACAACTACTCAGTTAAATCTATTCAAATACCATCACTTAATCTCCCACTTCATCTGTCTGCACCTCTTGTACTATAGGTTTTTACTATTTTAAATATCTGATATGTCCTAACAGAGAGGTCTACTGATGATTGAACACAATTCATTTGTTAACTTTTCACTTGATGTATTGCACTTATATTTATATACGTTAAAAGCAAAGAAGACTGACTGGATCTCACAACTCTGGAAGAGACGTATATTTCTCTGTACTGAAAGTTGTGCTTCATACTTAAGATTGTCAGTTCATGATCTTCATATGTAACAGGAACATTAATCATGATCAAGTCATTTTATAATATATTTTATTCCCAAAGGATTCGGAAACTTTCAAATGAATAAAATGTGTACATCAAATGTAACTATGTCTTTGAATCTATTAATTCTGACAAGAACATTTAATAATGCATGAATAGCAGGGCTTTATTCCTAAAGCGTGTACATAAAGTCAGCAGGAGACAAATTAATACAGTAACAATGCATCACTTTCAACCTCTTGTTGAAACAGCTGTCAAAATGGATGGCTTGCAACATGACGGTTTTGAAATAATTACGGTAGGAATGGTAAGATCACAGTACTGGTTGTCTGCAACTTCATACATCATCTGTCTCGGAAATCTGAAACAATAAAACTACATAATATATGCAGCTTAAAACAAAACAGATGTCTCCTATATATGCACGTCATTACATACATTATCATCAGTTGAATGTGTGGTGGACAGGACTTGAAAATTCATCAATACTAAAAATAAATGTTTATGTTCACATGTGGACTAAACAGCAGTTAACAAACTATTGCTTCAACTGATCTCTAAAAAACACGAATCATGTTTTTTGCGTGAATTATATTTGAGACTTTTTTGCCTCCATAATGGAGGCACGGCCTCCTCTCACATGACTTCCAACCGCACGCTTTGTTTCTTTCTTCTTCTCACTAACATTTAGATATTTAATAGAATAAAACACCAACAATAAAAAGAACTAGATAGGTTAGATGATTGCCTAAAAAGTAAATATCGCCGTCAGTTAATTCTGTTGTTAACACTTTCTCTGACAAGTGGATGCGATGACGAGACTATAGTTTTCCTGTTTATTCATGTGATGTTCAGCATATCTATGGGCTCGAGGGAGGTAAGAGAGATGTGGACTCCCACTGGTGTCGCTGTTGCATAGTGTTATTTGTTTCCTATAGGCCTACACTTTTTAACGTCACATTTTGTAATATTTGCATTATTTTATTTTTGTAATTTTGATTATTTTATTTTCTCATACAAATATGAGGCGGCGCTATACCTTCCTTGCCTCCTTGGAGGAGACACCCCTGATTTCCATTTATAGAACACATTTTAGCATTTAATGGAATGGAAAAAAAACCCTGCAAGGTCTAACTTGTTTTTTAAAGTTCAACTTCTTTTAATAACCTGAGCATGTAAAAGCAGTGATATGCGTTTACATAGAAAAGACATTAAGTTGTGATAGTCTTTTCTTCCCTATTGTGACGTATATATCCAAACGAAAAGGGCTTCTTGAACCAGAAAAAAAAATGTAGGGAAGGACTTGATTTTATGATTTTATCAACCATCCAACGATCAATTCCCCATATGGGAATTGATCGTTGAATGGTTGTGATTTTCTATTGCTGTGATCTCATGCGAGTGACAGGTTGGGAGGGGAAGTTCATTTTGATTAAATATTATGTATGTTATTATGTACAGTATATTAAATATATATATATATATACAGTGAGGAAAATAAGTATTTGAACACCCTGCTATTTTGCAAGTTCTCCCACTTGGAAATCATGGAGGGGTCTGAAATTGTCATCGTAGGTGCATGTCCACTGTGAGAGACATAATCTAAAAAAAAATCCAGAAATCACAATATATGATTTTTTAACTATTTATTTGTATGATACAGCTGCAAATAAGTATTTGAACACCTGTCTATCAGCTAGAATTCTGACCCTCAAAGACCTGTTAGTCTGCCTTTAAAATGTCCACCTCCACTCCATTTATTATCCTAAATTAGATGCACCTGTTTGAGGTCGTTAGCTGCATAAAGACACCTGTCCACCCCATACAATCAGTAAGAATCCAACTACTAACATGGCCAAGACCAAAGAGCTGTCCAAAGACACTAGAGACAAAATTGTACACCTCCACAAGGCTGGAAAGGGCTACGGGGAAATTGTCAAGCAGCTTGGTGAAAAAAGGTCCACTGTTGGAGCAATCATTAGAAAATGGAAGAAGCTAAACATGACTGTCAATCTCCCTCGGACTGGGGCTCCATGCAAGATCTCACCTCGTGGGGTCTCAATGATCCTAAGAAAGGTGAGAAATCAGCCCAGAACTACACGGGAGGAGCTGGTCAATGACCTGAAAAGAGCTGGGACCACCGTTTCCAAGGTTACTGTTGGTAATACACTAAGACGTCATGGTTTGAAATCATGCATGGCACGGAAGGTTCCCCTGCTTAAACCAGCACATGTCAAGGCCCGTCTTAAGTTTGCCAATGACCATTTGGATGATCCAGAGGAGTCATGGGAGAAAGTCATGTGGTCAGATGAGACCAAAATAGAACTTTTTGGTCATAATTCCACTAAACTTGTTTGGAGGAAGAAGAATGATGAGTACCATCCCAAGAACACCATCCCTACTGTGAAGCATGGGGGTGGTAGCATCATGCTTTGGGGGTGTTTTTCTGCACATGGGACAGGACGACTGCACTGTATTAAGGAGAGGATGACCGGGGCCATGTATTGCGAGATTTTGGGGAACAACCTCCTTCCTTCAGTTAGAGCATTGAAGATGGGTCGAGGCTGGGTCTTCCAACATGACAATGACCCGAAGCACACA
The DNA here is from genome assembly GCF_963993115.1 of Abramis brama. Classification (NCBI taxonomy): domain Eukaryota; kingdom Metazoa; phylum Chordata; class Actinopteri; order Cypriniformes; family Leuciscidae; genus Abramis; species Abramis brama. The sequence goes on along the minus strand of NC_139963.1, from coordinate 27,903,840 downwards.
GCCAGGATAACCAAGGAGTGGCTCTGTAAGAAGCCTATCAAGGTTCTGGCGTGGCCTAGCCAGTCTCCAGACCTAAACCCAATAGAGAATCTTTGGAGGGAGCTCAAACTCCATGTTTCTCAGCGACAGCCCAGAAACCTGACTGATCTAGAGAAGATCTGTGTGGAGGAGTGGGCCAAAATCCCTCCTGCAGTGTGTGCAAACCTGGTGAAAAACTACAGGAAACGTTTGACCTCTGTAATTGCAAACAAAGGCTACTGTACCAAATATTAACATTGATTTTCTCAAGTTCAAATACTTATTTGCAGCTGTATCATACAAATAAATAGTTAAAAAATCATACATTGTGATTTCTGGATTTTTTTTGTTTTGATTATGTCTCTCACAGTGGACATGCACCTACGATGACAATTTCAGACCCCTCCATGATTTCTAAGTGGGAGAACTTGCAAAATAGCAGGGTGTTCAAATACTTATTTTCCTCACTGTATATATATTAATTATTTATTATTTCTATTTATAATTATTTATAATAAATAGTGTAGTATCCCATAATTTTTTTTGAATAGTCCGTTTTGATTTCATGGTGACTTGCAGTGTAGTTGAACACAAACGCTCTATGAACAGGCCATAAGACAGTTCCTTTAAATGATTTGTGCTTGAGTTGCACTTGTACATCAGATTGTAGCTCATATCACATGGTGTTTACATTCTCTAAGCATTATATTCTGACACATTCTCATTCATATAAATGATGTACAGAACGCATCCTGCCAAATAAATATAGCTTTTACAGCACCAGCTATAATGCACTAATGTATGCAGCTAATGTAATGCACTCAATAAGAAAGCACTTTTACACAGTTCATTTGCACAGCCCCCCTTTAATGTGTTGTACAAAAGCAAACGGTAGAAGTCATTTGTCATGACTGAATATATACGGAACATTTTAATTGTTGTGGGATCGTTTTGTTATCATGCTCCCAGTGCAAATCACATGATGAATACTGTGATACATACATGTATGATGTGATTACATATAAAACTCCATGAACAATACTTTTAATGCTTCCTGAATGCTGCTTGACCAAATAAAAGCATTCATTACTTTTCTTTGTTCTCTCCTATTCTTGATTATCTTTTCAAAATCCAATACGTAAACATTTTTGCAAGCAATCTGCCTATTTTAAAACGATCCTTTCATAGAGCACTGTGATTTTCAAAGTAACCGATGAAGGCAGTCCACTGGTCTCCATAAAAAAGAAAAAGAAAAGAAACACTCACTTATGTGATTAGTGATAATCAAATTGTGCATATGGGGAGGTTGATTATGGCTTAATAAATAATGTGGGGTCTCCACAATGATATCAGTCAATTCACATTGGTCAATTCTCATTAGTTGTTGCTCTGAGCTACGGAGGGCAGACAATCATAATGGATTTTACTCTCTGCCAGTCAGAGATTTTTCTCTCACCTTTTTCCAGGGCTGTTTTTGGAGTCTTGCATGGGCTGAAGCCCCTGTGACAGGTGAAACAGCTGCCGTGCCATACTGTCCTCTCTAATGATGACCTAGTTTGCCAGGTGAGGCCAGGCCCACCGCAAAACACGTCCATGTTAATTACCGTTCAATTACCTTGGCAGAGACATCAGATCCATCAGAGGAGCTTTTAACTAAACCACTGGCTTGATATAGAGCACACTTAAAGTGATAGCCAAAGATGTGAGATTTGAATGTGTGATGACTAGAGTAGATCTTAATATGCTCATTACTTTAACATAGTGACTGAAATTAGGTTTTTGAAACATACTACCTTTCAAAAATTCGTCAGTAAGATTTTTTTTTTTTGGAAAGAAATTAATACTTTTATTCAGCAAGCATGCATTAATAAAAGTGACAGTAAAAACATTTATAATGTTACTAAATATTTCTATTTCAAATAAATGCTGTTCCTTTTAAACATTCTATTCATCAAAATAATAATATTGTCTCCGCAAAAGTATTAAGCAACACAATTGTTTTTAACACTGATAATAATAAGAAAGATTTCTTGAGCAGCAAATCATATTAGACTGATTTCTGAAGGATCACGTGACACTGAAGACTAGAGTAATGATGCTGAAAATTCAGCTTTACCATCACAGGAATAAATTACATTTTAAAATGTATTCAAATAGTTATTTTAAATTGCAATGATATTTCACATTTTAATCAAACAAATGTATTGGTGAGCATAAGAGACTTCAACCCAAAACTTTTGAACTGTAGTGTCATTCAACATGCATTTATATGAGTAGGTCACGTGATAAGGGCAATATGACGAATGTTGTACGTCCAGATTACATTTATACTATACATATTCATATTATATATACTTTTTTTAGTAATTACTTATTCAGAATAAGTCCCTACACAAGAGAGTATGTGATTTCGGATGCAACCTACATGACAAGTCAATGATTTCTGATACTGCAATTTAGGCCTCTAGGTGTCAGTGTAAGTCTGCAAAACATAATTAAATCAGCGATGATGTCAGACTATATTCACCATGGGCTCCCTCTGGAAATTCCAATAGGTTTTTAAAATCAGTTTTAGATTTATGTGTAAAATAAGGCCAGTGGATAACATTACTTAAAGATACTTTCACATTTTGTTCTAAAATATAACTTACTTAGCCTACAGTCTCTTCATATTTCGAGAAATTATGAAGCCACTGTGCATTTTAAAGGAACACGTCGACTTTTTGGGACTTTAGCTTATTCACCGTATCCCCAAGAGTTAGATAAGTCCATACATACCGTTCTCATCTCCGTGCGTGCCGTAACTCTGTCTGACGCACCCACCGCTAGTCTAGCTTAGCACAAAGACTGGAGGTAAACGGCTCCAGCTAGCATACTGCTCCCAGTAAGTGACAAAATAACGCCAACATTTTCCTATTTACATGTTGTGATTTGTATAGTTACAGCGTGTACAAATAACAAGGTCACATGAGACACAGCCATCTTCTAACCGTATACATACTGGGAACTATATTCTCAGAAGGCGAAGCACTGCTACTTGGGCGGAGTGATTAGCGCAACACCCGAGAAGCCCCGTGGTGAGGAGCAGAGAGTTCGCTCAGAGTTGAAGTAATAGAGTCAGCAGTGCTTCGGCTTCTGAGAATATAATTCCCAGTATGTATACGGTTTATCTAAGTATACATACTTAGACTGTCTAACAGGGTTAAAGTTTAGTTTTCAGATATAATATCTATATTTCAGATATGAATATAACTTTAAAAAAAGTCCAGTACAAACATTTGTCACACATCAACGGCAGCTGTCACAGTTGCTATAGCGACAAGAACAATCTATGTAGGCTAGACCGTCCCATTTAACAACGTTCGGTCCGACCTTCGAAGGATGCAGCCTCTTAATTGGGACACAGCTCTTGCCATAACTTTGAACTGTCACTTAAAGGGTCAAGATGCTGTCTCAACTCCACTGAACAAACCTGAAGTGTGTGTGCATGCTGGCCACCTTATATGTCTGGGGGTGTGGCCTGGCATGCAAATTCCACACACCGATATCCATTGGCCTTTTCTGAAAATGTCAGAGGTGCTTGAGGCTCCCAAGTGCGACCCCTATGGTGCGTCTCGAAATCGTGTACTGTCTGAGTAGGTGCTACATCTGAATTTGAACTTGGCGACGGTTTAAAAAAGTACATTCTATATAGTATGAATGTGTAATATGAATGTATTCCGGATGTACTGCATCCACCATGTTGCAATCCGCACTTCAGAATCTCGCCGGAAGTAGAAAGTCATCTGGGGACTTTTCGCCTACTGTTTTTCGAATACTATGTATTTGGACATACTACTCTGTTGGCGTACTGTACTCTGTTGGCATACATAGGGATGCGATTTCGGACACAGTGCTAGTGTCTTAGACTTCATTTTACTCTTAAGATTTCTGTTTCATGCCGACTTTAATTTAATCTGAGTAAAACGTCTTCTCGAACAAGAACAAGTGTAGGACTGGACTTAATTTTGTCCATCAGGAATTGATTGGATGGTAGTGGTTTGCTGCTGTGATGTCATGTGAGTGACAGGTTATCCTGCCCACACTCCAATACACACTTTATCCGAGGAGAGAAGAGATATCGCTGCAATGAATGTAATATTTCACAACTTTTTTCTGCTATCTCAGTTCCCATTTTCCCTCAGAGGCAGCTAATATCATAATGATGAGAGACGGTTCGGCAACAGCTGGGCAGTGTAATGAATATGCTCAATATCCAGCAGGAAGAGCACTCCTGTGGGTTCATCTTTTTTTTTTTTACTGTCATTAACCATATGCCACTTATGTCATGGAGTATTCTTTTTCCTTTCATTAGGTTTGGTATTCATAGAATCACAAAGTTGGATTTGTTATATTGGTGTGGACACTCATTGTTTAGACCACACAGTAAGAGATGTAAAACACAAGTTGTATTTGGCAATAACAAACTTTTACTCCGATGATTGCTCATTTACACCAGCCACTTTTGTGGTAAACCACATAACATTTCCTGTCACATTAATTTTTCGTTTCTTCGGAAGATGGATCTTGGTTTACTGAGCGGCGTTTTGGGAGATGACAGTACAAACATCTCTTTGAAGAGCCAATTGTTTGATGCTGAACTCTCACAAGGGATTCTGTCACAAGCTGACACCAAAACATCCATTGATCCATTTTCCACACAAGCTGTCCCATTCCAAAGAAGACTCCCAAAAGGTCTCCAGGCTTAGAGCTGTATATACTTTAAGACAGTTTATATATAAACAATGAATCACGATTTTCTTCAGCTGCGCTATTCCGCCCCCTAGAGGAACCAGAGCATCCTGTTGGGAGTACTGCCAGGAACAAATCTGTTACTCTTTTGCATTTGGGTAAAGACTTGTTGGAGTGATAACATTCTTTGTTGCTTCCATGATCCATCATTAAGCTAGGATACTGGCTTGAAATGTTACGAGGGGTTTAAACTGGTGGGTCACAACAAAAAATGATCACAAAATGATATATACATATATATCATTCACACACACACACACACACACACACACACACACACACACACACACACACACACACACACACACACACACACACACACACACACATATACACACACACACACACACACATACACACACACACACACATATATATATATATATATATAGTGTGTGTGTGTGTGTGTGTGTGTGTGTGTGTGTGTGTGTGTGTGTGTGTGTGTGTGTGTGTGTGTGTGTGTGTGTGTGTGTGTGTGAATGATATACTGTATATGTTTATATCATTCTGTGATCCTTTTTTGTTGTGACCCTGGTGGGTAAATTATAAAAGATAAATTATGATCTATTATCAACATCCCAATGAAACAACAGCAGATTGATGAACATGTGCAACAAATATTCATTGGGAACACTTTACATCTGCTGCCATCTACTGTTCATAATAAAAGATACAATGCATTTAAAAGGATTATGTCATATTTTCTAAGAGACAGAAGGACTACATTATATCTGTAAAGCTGCTAGGACTAATATTTTGCAAAAATAGAAAATAAAAAAGTGGACATTTTTATCTGAAATCTGTAGTATTTCTTAAAGCTAAAGTCTTGTACTATCATGATATTTCAAGAAGGCGACAAATGAGCAAATAATGAGTAGAATGTAAATCATATAGTACATGAATACATGAATATGAATGTGTAGTTTCATGATAGATATATTCCAAAGTAAAATGGCATTACCATCTGACACCCTTACAATTCCATGGTACAGCCACAGTATTTTTGGAGGGGGGTCAGTAGAAGTATAGTAAAGTTGCAGCACTATCCACAGTGTCAACAGTGCTTTTGAGTAACAAGTATTTACATCTACTTCAGTCTATTCAATAAAAAGAGAAAGCAATAAAAAGAGATGAGCTTTCTGACTTACTGTGGTGTTTGAAAAGTAGATTCTAAGAGCCCTTGATGTAGTACCACTAACAACCACAAGGAGGACTCAGATAGCCATAAACATTTTTGTCTGTTTTTTTCCTCGACATGAGTGGGTTGCAAAATATAAATCCAGAGCTCCTCCACCTCCAGTAATACACATTTTACTTCAGTCATCTCAGTAGTTCATAAAGTGTTTCTTTGACAAATGCAATTATTTTCTTTTTATGATGCTTGTAAAATGTAAAACTGATTGGCTTCTATTTGTATTGTGAACTACTGTCACAAAGTTAGAGAGCCAGTACGAGTTAGTGATAAAACTCCAGAACGAATGGCCCATATGAGCTTCTTTTTTTGAGTGATTCAAAAGCATACAACACATCAGTATAATTTACGTCAAGCGTGAATTCATGAACCCACATGTTAGTCGATTACAACTGATAGTTTATAATTTTTTTTTTTTTTTTAAGTTAAAAATATTAGACGTCAAAAGTTATATTAATATCGGACGTCATCATAGTTGGGTAAACTTTCAGTGGTAAATGGGAGACGATGGCAAATGTAATTTTTGTATCCCCATTTGCTCCAATAGCAAAAGAAAAAGTCCATGATACGGTTACCAGTTACAACAACTTTCCAAAAGAGGGAAAAATAAGCAAAAAAAAGGCAAAATATATGTATTAATATGTTTCTTTTTTAAAGTTAAATCATTAAATGCCATCCTTCAGCTAGAAAAATAGTCCCTGACAGTGACAGTAAACAGTAACAAATGTTTTAATGCCTTATTATTTAATGCCGCTCAAATAAAAAAACAGACTGGAACTGTTCTCATGTGCTGTGTTAAAAAATGTTTTTTAACACAGTATATGATTTTCCTCACACACATACATCTGCAAAGTGGTCTCAAAATTAAAGGTAAATGATGCAACATAACGCCAGGGTCAGTTCATTACATAAATAAAAGTTACTTTTGCTGAAATACATAATACTACATGGAACCGCAGCAACACAAAGGCGCAGTAATACTGATATAATGAGGTCACAGGTGTATGTTTGTAGATTAAATACAAGGCTTCGAACGCAGCTCAACCAAAAAGAATCAAGGACAGGAACTATCCGTTTTATAAACACTCGCACAGCAGTGTTAAAGCAAAGCCACTTGAAGGCAAAACTGCAATCTTTGCCAGAAAAAGTGTAAGGCTTGCTATCGCTGCGGTATGCAGGGAAGGAGACAAGAGGCCATTTTTTTTAATGGATGTCAATGTTGGAGAGGCTTAACTATGCAGAATAAACCGCTTTTGTGAGGAAATAGATTATCATTCATTGAATCTTCAGCATATCCAACCCGATCTCACGGGAAAACGTACAAATTCTACGAGGTGGCTAATTCGTAGGAATTCATACGACCTCACTCGTACGAATTAGTACGATTTTTGCAAAATCGTACATATTTTACGAATTGCCCAATTCGTATGAATTCATACGAATGACCTACCCCTGACCCCGCCCCTAAACCTACCCATCACGTGGGTTTAGAAAAATCGTACAAATTCGTACGAGTGAGGTCGTACGAATTCATACGAATTAGCCATCTTTTTATCATTCGTACGAATTCGTACGAATTGGTCGTGAGATAGTGTTGGCATATCAGCTAATCTTTAACATATTTTCTCTTAAACATTAGTTTCTGATTGATCTATTTTTAGAGTTTACAGTACACCATAAAAAATGCTGTTTTATGCAAGGGGGTAATGTTTCAGAAAAAACTGAAGCTTCCCCGGGGGCCGCCATTGATTAGCAGACCCCCACCTGCTGTTAGCATTCCATTGACTCCCATTCATTTTGGCGTCACTTTGACAGCGAATAACTTTACATCTGAGGCGTTTAAAGACTCCATTTGTCCATTGTTTATTTCTAAAGAAACACGAAAATGTATAAAAGGCATTTGTAAAAAACGTTATGGCCCAGTAGAAGCAGTTTTTGTACAAATAGGCTAACGATTGCGTCATAACCACGCGACTCTCTGTTGCACAGTAGAGAAATTACCGTATGGACAGGAGGAGAAGCTCGGGGGGACCGTATGGACAATCGGGGGGACGTGGAGGCAAAATGACAAAATAATTAATCAGAATACTTAGCAAAAGTTTCTCCTGCTCCTAGCTCATGGACACCTCCTACTCACACTCTCAATCTCTGCAAGATTCGGAAGGGAATGATTCAGATTTCTCTTGGCACAGCTACTAGAAGACAGACGGATTGCTCACGTCACATCTACGTCGTCAAGCTCAGTTTGAGTCTGCGCAGTACGCTCAGCCATCAGGAAGTGAATGCTTCTAATTGACTTCACTTTTCTCCGTTGAAACCTATGGGGTCGCTGTGTCCAGTTTATATACTGTCTATGTGATCAACTGCACATACCTCTGCTTAGCCATGAACTGGTCGAAAGCTGATGAGGTAACATGCAGGTAGGCCCGCCCTCACGTGATACTGATTGGTTGATTGATAAGCTTAAATCTGATTGGCTAAAGAGTACGACTCATCTGCTGCCAGGAAAGTCTCAAACACACACTTGTTTACTTCCGGTATACTGCACGCGGGGTTTTGTATGCGCCGTCTCTCCTCAAAAGACCAAGATTCCTTGCGAATAGAACATGCGCAGAACACAAATCAATGTTCCTTTTGATGGGGATATGCCGATACGCGTTTACATGACCAAATATTCGGGTTAGAAAAGGGGTACCCCAGGTATAATATCCGGGTTTTTAAAAACCGGGATATGAGCATATCCGGGTTTTTGCCGGTGTTCACTTGGCCGTGCGCGACCGGGTTATTGCTAATATTCTGGTTTTGAACGGGTTATTGGCTGCATGTAAACGTAGTCAGTGATTGACTGTCACACAAATCTGAACGGAATTCATCGACTTTGAAGCTGTAATGTGATTGGTTGTCAAGGTACACATGATCCAAATTAGAGTTATGCTTTCTCTAATAGTAGAGCCGCCGACCCTCGTATCTCCCAACAATAAGATCATCTCTGGTGAAAGTCGGCATGAAACAGAATTTATGATAGTCTATCAGAATAGTTTTCTTCCCTATATATATATATATATATATAAATAACACAATGTATAGTGATATAAATGTAGGCCTATATTACCCTTTTTTATTTAGGAATATATCACAATTGTGTAAACTGTTTGAATTTTTTTCAATTTTCTCACACACACTGATCATTTCACTTCAGAAGTCATTGATTCATCAAATGGGGTCATATGGATTACCATCGTGTTCGTTTTGCTTGGTTTTTAAAGCATCAACTTTGAGAGAATTTTCATTTCTGGTGGACATAATCCTTGCCTCCTCTAAAAGGACCTGTGCCCAAATGTCTTACTATACATTATGCAATATGTGCTCAGCCATCTAGTGTATGTGTCACAGTATGTTCAGTGTGTTTAGTTTTCATGGACTTTCAGTTTGTTTTCATTTGTCATGTGTATTCTTTGTTCAGATTCCCGCCACTCGTTTGTCCCCTCGGTTACGGTTGTCATTAGTTCATATGCGTCAGCTGTGAGTGATCAATTATCCTCGTTTGTGTTCCTTCTTAAGTTGTACCCTCAGCGGCACTCATTGTCTGGTATTGTTTGTGTTTACATTCTGTTTCATATGTTGGCTGTTTACTCTTCTGTTATTGAATCATCGTCTTCATCTTCCTTAGTGTTATATGAGGTGTAAATAGTTATTTTGTAATCAAACATCAGAGTCTGTTAGCCCTTCCTTTTTTGGCAACGTTGGGAAAGCTGTGACATTTGAGTGCATGAAGTGTCCAACATTCTATACTTTTTTTGTTTTGTTTTTTGGTTGAGTGCATTGAGTATTTAGAGTGCACTTTTTCTCTTTGGAATTTTCAGTGTGAAAACACAACTCAGTATTTATACTACAAAATGGATTAGAATAGTACATAAGTACTTGAACTTGGACACACCTTCTGAAAAGTCTGTGTTAACACCTTTTGTGTTCTAACAAACTGTATTAACGTCTATGAAAAAACAACGGTAAGGTAAGCCATACGACCACAGTGGATAAATCAACGTCTTCTGAAGTAAAACGATAGGTGTGTGTGTGTGTGAGGGTAAAATACTAATATTTTAAACTTTATAAACTATTTATTATTGTAATTTACTCATCATATGCCAAATCTTTATTAAGTACAAATCCTGAAAGCTGCTACATTCATTATGATTCCCAGCCCTAATGTAATGCTAAAGTATGTTCAGCACCCCCCCACCCCCCACCCACCCCCCACCCACCATCCCCCACCCCCCATGGACACACGCACTTGTGCAAATGCTGACGGAGCAGCTATACGGAACACACTAGAAAAATGTAGTCATTTAGTAGACAAATACTAATTCAGACACACCAATGCACGCTCTCAGCAAGTCCCAATTCTGTCCGGTTCAGCGATGATAAACAACACCCTGTGTATCAGCCATACAACACACACTAAAGGCTTTTGACAAACCATCAGGAGCTTTCACACACAACCATCCTATGTGATGTCAGAGACCATGCAGAACGATTTTGGACACCAGACAAAAAACGCATTAAATCTCTGCCACGGCAGCTGTGGAAGTAAATTGTGAGAGAGCATTAGGATTACGTTTTCCCCATAACCAAACTTGTTACCGAGGACAAAATTAAGCTAAACTGGTAGATGTACAGATTGTGGGTGACAACTTTGAGTAAAACAGAAGGGAATGGAAAGGAATGACAGATTAAGAGGAGCACAATGCTGCATATATGCTGTTTGAAGGGGCTAGACAAAGACCAGTCGCTACCCCCTCCACCCCTCCTCTCAGTGCCAGCTAAAAATACTTCCTTTTCAGGCTTGCGCGTGTCTGCCTTTGATCTGCGGGCCACTCCGGGCCCTGTGCGTCAGCAATGACGTCAATCAAGCTGGAGAGGGGCTCCTGTTGTAGGTGGAGCGGCTTGTGGGTGGGCTGCTGCAGCCGGCATGAATGAACAACCGAGTGCTGAGAGATCCGCATTGTCTGTGAAGCAGCGGCCCCGGATCCCAGCCTTATTCAACCTCACATGCTTTACATCGCCCGTTAATTGGCAGCCTCTCAACAACGTACACAAAATGTGTTTATTTACTTAGTTAGCATCGTTTGAGGTGCTGCTTGACATTGAGTGGGTCATTTTCCATTGTTGTCTATGTAAACGTGTGCTAGACGGACATCTTTGACCGTTGCACTCGTGTCTCGCACAAGACAGCTGTATGTTTAGAAACTATGCATAAATGCATGATGCCGTTTTGTTCATAATTGTTTATGCTACTTACGAAATTATATATTTGATTTATTAACATTAGTTTACACGTTATGCACTTTTTTTCATTGCTTTGAATTGGCCTAAACAATTGAATGCGGTGCGTTAATATTTTGCTCGTTGCGCCCTTTGCTCGTTGTGCCAACAACTGCCAACTGCTCGTTGTGCCAAAAGCTTTTTCCGCAAACTGAAATTATGCCTTTTAAATTCGAATATAATTAGAATATTAGTAATTTTTAAGTAAAGTAAATTTTTTCGGCCATTTTGACAGCCATAGGGCTTGTACGAAGATTGTTGGCTTTTTGGCTAATTGCTTTGTTCATCTTTTGCATTTTAGCGTCTGCTAAATGCATGAATGTAAATGCAAATGAATTGGTAGACAACCAAACAAAACTGCATCTGCATTTGTTTTCAACAGTTTATATTCAAAGGTTTGTATATTACATCCAACTCTAAACATGTTTTCTAGTTAAATTATTGCTCTTTTTCTATCCCAGACGAGGTCCACACTCTTTGTTTAGATGATAGTCATGTGTTGAATTATGCGCTCGTTACATCAAGCAGGGGTCTTCAGAGCGATTGAAGCTGGCAATAATGGCGACACAGTGACTCACAAGCCCTCACGTGGAAATCTGAATGTAACTCAATAAACACACACACACACACACACACACACACACACACACACACACACACACACACACACACACACACACACACACACACACACACACACACACACACACACACACACACACACACACGTGGTTACTTGGCAACAACACTGTTACTAAGAGACTGATTGCAAAGGAGGCTGGTTTCTATGGCAACAGCTGTGGCTGAGTCATCCGCAGTGCAGCATGTTGCTGGACCGGCAAGCTGATCAGTCTCTGGTGTCATGGTGAAAGTACAAGGCCCTGAAAATAAAATTGCTGTTATGTCACAAAGAGTGATGTGATGCAATGCAACACATTTTTATTCCTCAAATCTGCCTCCTAAGGGATTAAATTACACGGGACACATGGAAGAGGGCTGGTGTGTTAAAAGTAAGAACTATACACTAATACTCTGCGCCCTTGCATAAATTGCTTTATTATTCAATGGACAGTTACATTACCTCATCCATTAGGTTTGCTTGAATTGAATAGGTTACACACACCCAGCCTATTGTCATCATTCCAGCTGTTATGAGGCCCGTGGTCGGTGACATCTGGATGAAAAGTGAGGCTTGAGTGTAGAGTGATCTGATTGGCTGTTGTTGACCCATGGTACATAAAAAAACAAAGACAGCTTGAAATCCTGCTTCATGAATCATGCCATGTATCTCAAGTATGCTATACTAGATTATATTCACAAAAGCCTTTATGTTTGCAAAAGGATCATATGTTGATAAAACATAAAAACTGCATTTTTACACATCACAAAGTCCATGATGTGTTGTTGGCTTTACTATTTAGCAGTATAATTTCTCATAATCTCCAGTTTTCAAACTTTTTAATGCCAGGGACCTCCAAATAAATCAATCACCTTGAAGGGACCCTCTTCCTAACATAAACTGCATATATAAAATCAGTGTATATTAGGTCAAATCGCAATTAATAGCATCTAACATAAAAGTAATGTAACTGTAAATATACATTTGTAGATATGTGTACACACACAGACACACATATATTTACAAACTTATGATAGATGCGATTAATCGATTTGACAGCACTAAAATAAAGTAGAAAATATTTACCAATTATTAAACTGACATACTACAGTCTGATATAGTGCGTAGTTATTTGTACCACTATTGTAAAGCATCCTCGAGTTCTGTAAAGGCGCAATATAAATTAAACATTGTTATTATTAGTAGTAATTATATGCATCTATCATGATTTCAGATCAGTATTTAAAATGGATACTAGTTTTTTTTCAGCCCCACAGAGAATCATTTAAAACAAGCCAACTATACAGCTGGTCTGTTCAGTCTCTAGCCAGATGCATGGGATCAGTATGTGTGATTGTTATTCCGGTGAATGGGATATTGGATTTAATGTTCCAGGGCATGGAGTCCCTGTGGATTACACTGACCAAGATTCCCTTGCCTTTGTCCGGACTCAAAAAAATGATTTTATGGAAATAGTCATTTTCATATGGTTCAAATATCCTGCAAATGTTTGTATGCTTATCACATACAGATTGTCAAACTCACTCTCAGGTTTACTCTGTTAACTCTCCTGACCACAGTTTACAGTTGGTGGATTGATTTGACTGCCCAAATGAGCCAAGCATTGCCAGGTGTCTCCTACTCTGCACTCTTTGATTTTTGCATAATTATACATGATCCAGCTGTCATTTGCCACCTCAAGACAAAAATGAGATTTGCACCAAAAACATTAGATGGGAGGTTCAAACAGCCACATACTTTGCATTGTTGTCATGCTGGCTTTTGAGAAAAATTGTATGGAGGACTAGTTTCAAGTTTAGGTTATTTCTAGAGCACATCTAGAAATAATAGAGTTTTAGGTCAACACAACAGGAGTGTTGACCAAACTGAATTAAATGCCAAAGGAAAAAATAATGTTTTAGGATTAGATTTAAAGGCAGACAGTTTTGGGGCCAACCTCAGACAAAGGTAAGGTATTCCAGAATTTTAGGGCAGCAACTGCAAATGCATGATCTCCCCTGTGCTTCAGCCTTACTCTAGGGACAGTCAGAAGCATGTGGTCGGCAGACCTCAGAGACCTTGATTGGACATGCAGTTGTATAAGGTCAGAAAGGTTAAACCTTGAACCTTAAAAATCAATCCTAAAATGCACTAGAAGCCAATGCAGGGATGTCAATATGGGGGAAATGTGTTCCCGCTTGCGTGCACCTGTTAAAAGTCGAGCTGCAGCATTCTGCACCAACTGCAAGTGTGAGAGAGGCCTGCTGACACCAACATAGAGGGCATTACAATAGTCTAAACGAGATAAAGATAAACAAAATAAAGTCATTTATAACCGTTTCGAAGTCATTGAATGACAAAAAAGATTTTTAACAGTGGGTTCAGCATAAGTAAGTAGAGAGCCCGGATAAATGTAGAGGCCTTGTGTGTACTGCTTGCGCCAAATGTCATGATTTCGGTCTTGCTCTCTTTAAAATGTAAGACATTTAGAGACATCCATGCTTTACTGTCCTTGAGGCAATCAAACATTAGTTTTAAAGGGCTGGCATCTTTTTGTTTCAACGGTTGATAAATTTGTGTGTTGTCTGCATAACAATGAAACGAAATGCCATACTTCCTAAGAATGGACCCTAATGGGAGCATGTACAGGGAAAACAGCATTGGCCCAAGAATAGAGCCTTGAGGGACTTCACATTGAAGAGGTGCCGAAGAGGAAACAAAGTCTCCAAAGTGGACAGAGAAATTCCTGACTAGGTGTAAAATTTGCATTAAGAGAAGCATGTGTTTTAAAAAGACAACTTTTCTCATCTCATGTCATTGGCAGCCATGGCCCTAAAATTCAGTCTAAAGTTCATTGGCTTCTCTCATGTGTGAAATGTCCAATGCATTTTAAATTGATCCGCCAAAATAATGCATTTAAATGTTGCATTTAAAAATGATTTATTGATTTAATATTTATTGTAATATTTAACAACATTTGCTTCAGTTATTTACTTGTTAATCTGACTTGTATTGTATTTGTTCATTTGAAAAGTTTGTTATTGTTTTATTAATCAAAACAAAACATTGATGATTGTTTACCCTTGATGGGATTTAATTATTACATGCGTATGGCACTCCTAGTCTTCCATCTGTGTATTACTTTAATTTGTATTATAAACTACAGAACTGAAAAAAATTGGTGTATAAGATTTATAATTTTTACTAAATAATTACACAAATAGAACATTTCACAAAAAATTACAAAGAAATGGCAAGTAACACATTAAATTAAATACGATTTTTTAAATAAGAATGACAGTTAATATTTTCTTGTAAAACATACTCCAATAATCTTTAAATCATTCAGTGTAGTTCCTCAAAGAAAACCTGGACCACATTATTACTGAATTGTCCAGACAAATTCAAAAGTGTTAGTGAAGAAGCGAAGCAGAAGGTGGAAAACATCAGGTTTTGGCAGTTATAGCCTGGTCTCTCACATACCTCGTTTTTATTGACATACCATAACCGTCTCCCTCTCTGAGCTGCTTTGTACAATAATCCAGAGTAAGCACATCTTTATGAGATTCCCTAGACATGCAGTCAAAGTACACAAACACGCAAACCAATGGCGAGTCTGCAAGGACGGGGCCTGATTGTGAGGGAATCCTTTGTACGGCATGAAGTCATGACTGATGAGATTGGTGCCAGCCACGGAGAGTCCAAGAGGGGCCCTTCCATTCAGAGGACCACAAAAAACATGCAACCAAGGGTAGGAAAAGTGAGGGAACTAGATTTAGGACAACACTGCTTCCTTCTCATTTTAAAAGAACTAACCAAATCCCCAGGGCAGCCCCTAAAGAAAACAAATTCAGTATGCCAGATGGCTAGTGAGACCATATACCCTAAATAGATGATTAAACACAATACAGTCACATGCCCATCCACCCCACCTTCCTCCATCGGAAGAGTGAGGCACAGTTGCCCCTACACTCATGCATTATTAAGAAGGTGCACTTCTCCCCTCACCAAAATCCCTCCATTATTTATGCTGAAGGACTGAGTAGGATCCTAATAGGCATATAGGATTTCTTCATTTCTTGTGCAGGCTCCGTCCAATGAGGGAGGCTGGGAGTGGGTGGGAGCAAGTGAGCGGGCTATAAATAGACAGCTCTCTAGCTCTCTGACTCCGTGTGGAGGCTGACACGGGATGCGCTCAGCATGCATAACAAGTAAAGGTAGCACCAAAGGATTCTTGCGCCCAAGCATACAGTTGCACGCTGCAATTCACTGGCAGCCATCTGACAGACCTGCTGATTAAAAACAAGGTGTAAAGTGGAAAAGTCTGTCTGTCTGTGAGAAGCTCTAGTTGGTCCTCGGCATAAATTTCAGCTAAACTACTGCTGTAGGAGATGCCGACTTCTTGGCTGAGCACTGAAGCCAGTATGATGTTATGTAATGGCAGCTAAAATGGGCGTCGGATACATCCTATGCCTCTGGGCAATGCTGAAATGACTGATCGGAGTGTGCATGAGTCAAACAATCTGCTAGTGCACACCAGTGTCCTTAAATAATCCAAAATTTTATTTGTAATCAGTTAATGACAGATTCAGCTAACTATATATATATATATCGTGGCCACTTATTACGAATTCGTTCTCTCGTTTTAGTAAATCATAGCCACGATTTATTAATAATCTCATTTGTTTGAGTTAAATAGTGGCCAGGAATTAAGAATTTGTTCCCACAACTTTTTAATTTGTCCCCAGTAAATTGTGGCAACTTTGAACTAATTCATTCTCTCATTTTGATTGAACTAAAACAAGGGAGCAAATTATCCCTGATCTCTCACATACATCGCTAAAACGTCTATTTGATGTGTGTTTTCATCTGGGAGATGTATTTATTTGAATACGTCTCTAAGATGTATAAAATATGTTGAAGATTAAATAAGCATTATTTTCAATAAGCAATACAGCAACATAATGTATTATTGTGTAATTAATTGTTCTGTGATGCAGAGAATTTTTGATGTGTTAAGTTGCAGTCACATTTACCGATGTCTGGAAATATTTCCCCAGACAGATTTTTATGCACAAACATAAGCAAATGGGGGAAAATAAGTTGAAGGGGGTAAAACTGGGCTACTCCACATCGATCCCATTAGTCTGGAACGCCAACAAACAGATTGATAACAACACGGATAGTGACCAGTTAATACTAAATTAAAACACAACGCTAATCACATTTATTTAAGGACTAGAACGACCTGTCATATTAAGATTAATAATTGTATTGTGTAGCCTAATATATTATTAATCAATGCATCTGGATGCAATGCAAATACGTGGTTATATATAAAAAACAATGCCTTCATCTTTCTCTTACGGAAGAGTTACAACCAACGCTCACAAAACATCCAGTGCTCACCAGCCCAAAGCGATGCATTATTGATATTTTCGCTGCTATCTCTTTAAATGGGATTGGTCTGTTTTGTGTGCGTGTGCATGTGAGAGAGAGAGACAGCGAGTGGGAGGCAAGCTTTGTGTGGAGAAACAGAATGAACGGGCTGTTATTTTAATCTAGCGCATTAATTCACTTGTTTAATATTTTTTCCCATACACATATGAAGTGGCATTTTCCGGCTTTGGAACTGGGAGATGTTTACATCTCAAATTATCATCACCTCCGAAAGGAAATAACGGGCAGGGCTGCTGCTGCTGCTGCTGCTACTGGTATATTTATTTATTTTCCCTCATGCGTCCTGCAACGTTGTGGGAACCGCGATCGAGCCAGGCAGCGATCTCTGATTTATGATGGATTAATGATCGTGTGAGCTGCATATGAAAGAAAGGTAAGATAATCGACTGTTAATACATTCGATTATTGTTTAATGTGATGCATGTTTTGATCAAGCTTAGATGGCGTTTGACGCAAAGGATTCAAGGAAAACCAGGATACTGCTAATAACAATTGTCCCCGGGGAACAAGCCTTGATAGGAAGAGGATCAATAGTGGTGATCTAAAAAAATAAAAATAAAAAGGGTGAAAGGACAAGGAAACGAGAATGCAACATTATTACCGCTCGGGTGAACGTGCATGTATTTGGATGCGTCTCAAAACCTAATGTGCTGCCTACCCAGGCTGCATTTTTGGACATCAGTGGCGCATGCTGCCCAAAAATGCTGCACGCGACCATACACTGCAATAAATATTGCCTTAATGAGTATTGTCATAGCAAAACATCGTAATATACTAATACTAGTCCCCGTTGTCAAATAGTTTGGTTCACTTAATCCTCACTTAAGTTCGTTATATTGATGCTTTAAACAAAAATTGTATCTGTAAAATACTAATACAAACTTCTCAACTAAAATCATTTCTTGTTTAAAACCAAATAGAAATACTGATTAATTAGGAAAATAACATGTGATGCCCAGGCAGCTCACTGGGTTTTGACACGGCCTTTGTCTCGCTTATGGGATGCTGAATATTCCTCATGTACATGACGTCACCTGTCCGTCTTCCTGAGGTCGAGATACACACGTTATCCTCCGCGTTTCGCGCGGTTGTCATGACGTAACAGGCAAATGTTTTGTTCGACATACGGCAACGGCGTTTACACAATGATACAAGGCCCTACAGTGTTTGTTAATATTTAGACAACTGCATGATTCCACACTTGGCGCCAAGGTTGCTCTCTGTGCAGTGTTATACGACGACAGGAACTTAAAGGGATAGCTCACCCCAAATTAAAAATTCTGTCATCATTTACTCACCCTCCTGTCTTTTCAATACTGTATGATTGTATGTGAAACAGAAAAGATGTTTATAATATTAAGCATCTTTTTTTATACATTCAAATGAATTGAAGGTTTAGAGTTACAAAATGGTGATTAAACGATGACAGAATGCTTATTTTCAGGATTTCTTAACAAGTCTAGTCAGGGATTGATTCTGCTAAGCTGTTTAGAAGCTTGGAAGACCCTTAGTGATTAGGCCTACTATTTTAATTCAAAATCACCCGTGAGTTAATGAGAGTTAAGCTATGTTTAGAAAAGCATATGATCGTACTACTCTAACCATTACAGCTGTACAGAGTATTGTGCACTGAGCATGCACATTTTCTATATCAATACCTGGATGACCGACTACATTTGGACAATAATAAGCCGAATACTAGAGAGATTACTGCACAGAAAGCACCGGAACTCAATATCTGGTTGTCTGAATCAAAACCGCAGCACGTGTTGAAGCGCTGCCCACGAGGCTATGCGCTCTGACAACATTAAAACGTTAAAATTAAGATCTGGATGAAACATTAACAGTTGCACATTTTTTTCCATTGGTTTGTCAGTAATAAGACCAGAGTTAGCTGTAACTAATATCATGGGTTAAAGTGTGGAGCCACACTCAACCCACAGAACTTAGTGTACAGACAATCCCATTCTCTCCTGGTCAGTTTTAAGGCCTGTTCACACCAAGGATTAGAACTACAAAGTCTTTATAATCATTCTAATTCTGTGAGAATAGTGAAGTACACAGCACAACTATAATGATATGGACTTAGAGGAACAATGTCATTGAAATCACTTTAAGAAAAATTTCTTTCCAGCTGAAGAAAGCTAAAAACATTGACAGAGCCAATAAGAAAAGAGCTAATAAGAAAAGAGCTTGACTATTTAAAGATGACATGTCATTACTGCAGTTTGTGCTTATAATAAACAGAACATTATTGCCTGTTGTTGTGGACACTAATTTATTCTTGGTGTGAATGGCCTTTATATCAGGTGGCTAGTTTATCAGTCCTTTTTTCTTTCTATTTCGGTTTACCAAAAAATACATTTTGGTCTTTCCACACGGAACACTTCAAACTGTATCGGATCTACCTGAAGTTTTTCGCTGGCACCATGTGAACCTAATTAAGATGGTTCCTTCCCTGTTTTAGAGACTGTACATCATTCCTTATTTATCTTTGTACGACTGCAATTATAGGACACATGCTAGCAGAAGCTCTTCCAAAACACATACAGGTGCAGATTTTCTTTTTACATTAATATAATTTTGAAGTCTGTAATGGTAGAGTGAAACTATTCCTCAAAGAGTACAGATTTCATACCATTGTCCCACTTATAAACTTCTAAAGACTTGGTTCAACTTCATTCAACTTCTAAAACTTCATTTGAAATTCCACAGAGGAAGTCTCAGAAGTGTTCTTAAGTCACCTCTCGCTGAGAACACGACTAGATTGCGTGGTTGCTTTGAACATGCAAATCCCTCTCAAAGAGACCACTGCCAATCCTGTCCACTCCAAGGAGCTTCCACTATCCCATCTCCCCCGTTCCCTCTCTCGTCCCATCCCCCGCCCTCATTGTGTGCCACATCTATCCATAGCAGAAGTGCCGGGTCTCCATTCTTTGCTTGTTTGTTGTCGTAGGGCTTGTGTGTTTCGTCAGTAAATCCTAATAACATGGGTAAGGAGGCCGGGCCTGTAAGCGAAATGAAAAGGCTTGCAAAGTGGCAGAGGGGAGAACGGATTTACTCTATGCAGACGTGCTGTCAACAGTTGGAGAAATGCTCTAGAAAGTTTATAGTGGTTTGTCCTTGACTGATACAGACCAGTTCCCTTGTATTCGATAGCATTTGAAAAATGACATGTTCTATAATGGCATGTTTGTAAAGGAAAAACTTTCAGGCCAAACATCTCAAAAATCTCGTTTCTGGACAGGATAGTATATAACAGTATAGAACCATATTATGTAAAGTCCAAGTGTTATCTATCTATCTATCTATCTGAACACCCCAAAGAAGACCTTAAAAGATTAGTTCATCCAAAAAAACATTTACTAACACTAATGTTTACAAATGTGCATGACTTTCTCTGCAAAACACAAAAAAAGATTTTTGAAGAAGGTTTCATCTGTTTGTTTGTCCATATTATGAAAGTTGGCTTCCCTGCCACTTTGGGCTTACAATGACATGAGTAACCCTGAAACTGAAAAAGATAATGGCTTATGAAAGAAGGACAATATAGTTAAAGGCATTAGCATCTGTTCTTAATCTTAATTTGTGCTATTTTCAATAAAGTTTTTTTTTTTTTTTGCTCAGTTTTGGCTAGGAACAGACAATAATCATCCCTAGAAAAGAAGTACTCAGAATTTCTCAGAATTTGGCCTTGACCCAATGAGTCTTTAATTTGACGTCATTATAGATTTTTTTCAAAATTAAGAACAGTTAGAGGCCAGGATGAAATCATAAGCAATAACTGGAGGTAAAAGCTAAACAAACAATTTAATCAGTTATTTAGTAGATCCATTAGTAAAGAAGTAGCCAATGTATCTTTGATAAGCTAATTCCAGCTATTCTAATCCTCTCAGCTTGATTCAGAAAAGAATTTCTGTACGTGTGGTGCTTTTATTTGGAAAAGTAGAAAGGCGCTCAGCATGCGGACATAATTTATAAGCCGTGTGCTTTTAAAACACCCCCCTAATTATTTAAGAGGTGCTTTTTTCCCCTCCTGTATACCCAGATGAACTCCCTTGAACCCATCTGGATTGCAGCCATGCCCTTTCCATGTCTCACTTTCAAATTCTCTGCCGCTTAACTGTTTCTGGAGGTTTTCCCTGGCTACTTCCCCTCTTCAAATTCTTCATGGGGGCGACAGCTGAACTGATTTGTTCTAGTGCTGGATGTTAAGAGAAGAACCACACAGCTTTAGCATCTGAATTTTAAATAATCATGTGAATTTGAAATTGTTCTTCAGAGGTTTAATGACAAGCAGATACATCTATAAGGTGTTAACATCCTTTATGTAATACTGTTTTGGTGTATAAAAACCTATTGACTGAAACATGAGAACACACACCCAGAGGTTATAGTTAGACCTTTGTACAGAGAAGGGTTACTGTGTCAGAGAATTGCTGAGCAACATATACTGGTTTTTAATGCAGATCTGATGCCACAAAACTTCCTCTGTGAGTGAATCGCTCTTATTAATGTGAAAAGTCTAAATATTGTGAGGATATTGTGAGAATATCGTGAGAATATCACTACGGTATTTTGAGATAAAAATATAGGTTTAAATATAGATTCCCCACCCCAAGCTTTAATGCACATTACTCCTTTTTCTTTAAAACTATACATTTTGTGCTGAAATGGAAGGTAAAGACAGCATATCGATAGGGCCCTGGCAAGCTGCCACCACTTCTTACTTAGCACATATCTCGGTACAGAAAGTTCCCATCAAGCCCCATCCAGAATGTCAACTACTGTAGCCTCATTTATTACAAAAAAAAAAAAAAAAAAAACCTGCGTCCCTCGCCACTCAAACATTTGCTGCTCATGGTTTGTCATTGCATTGTTTGATTTGCCCCAGTGCAGAGGACCACTAGCCTTTTCTGTGTCAACTTATTGAATGGGGCCTCAGTTTTCATTGGGAACTCTCGACTGCATTGCCCACACAACATCTTGGTGGGCCAACGCGCTCCTCTGCAGTGCAGAAGTGTAGCTGAAGGCATTCTGATGTGCTTCATCAGGCAGTTCAGTTGCTCTCCTTGGTGCTGAAGTTGCACTAACAGGTTTCCCTCTCCCTCTCTCTCTCTCCCCCTCTCCTCCCTTTCTTCATCTCCTCCCTTTCCACCTGCTGCACTTTTCCATTTGCTTCCTCCTTACACATCACATAAATGCCTGCTATTTGAGATACATAGTTCCTCTTAATTCTGGCAATTTTTTGTCTTCATGCCAGTTTTTCCTCTTTGCACACTGCCATTTGAGACAAATTCTTTTGTGTTTTAATGCAGTGTTTTACAAAAGTCCCATCAGTAAAGCTTAAATCAGTAAAATGGCCATTAAAAATGTTTCACTTTAAATTTTAAATGAATCGCATGTGGTTAAAAATCACTCATCTCGTCAAGTCTCTTTTTAAAGAGACACCTGAGCTTGTTTGTCTTCACAGGTTTTGACACTTCTGGAGGAAATCAGAGAAACATTACTAGCAGATCTCTAGCAGAAACTCAAAACGTACATATTTTGTATTCTTTCCTTAAACAGCAACTAAATGATTTAACACAATAACTTAAAAAAACAACAACACAATATTAATTGTGATGAAAGTTTTACACACACACACACACACACACACACACACACACACACACACACACACACACACACGCTTCAGCTCAAATGTTTGGGGTCAGCACGATTTTTTTAAAAAGCTATTAATATTTTTGTTGCATCAAATTGGTAAAGACAAGTACTGTATGTTACAAAAGATTTCTATTTTAAATAAATGCTGCTCTTTGGACGTTTTTATTCCTCAGAGAATCCTGAAAAGATATTTTGGTTTCCACAAAAAAAAAAAACAAACAAACAAAAAAAAAATCTCTTAAGCAGCATATCATCATATTATAATGATTTCTGAAGGATCATGTAACAAAAAAAAATCTCTTAAGCAGCATATCATCATATTATAATGATTTCTGAAGGATCATGTAACACTGAAGATTGGAGTAATGGCTGTGTGTATGCATGTACAAACTACACAATATTAGTCAAAATATTCTAATCTATTACTCTATAACATTCTAATATATATTAATCTTAAATATATTAATATATATTTTTAATAATAATCTTTAAAAAATATTTAAATAAATTTCAATATAAAGTTTTCTAGGTTTAACAAAGTAGAAATATTATGAATTATCCATCCCTTGCTTAAGTACTCCTAGTTGGGAATCACATTCTTTTGCTCAATTTCTAATCAAATCAGTAAGTTCTTGCACTACTTCTCTGTTGATCAGATGTAATCTTAAAAAGCTTCACCTCTTGAGTGTGGGTGGAAATGGGGTTTGTGGTCTGCTCTTTAGTGTTTGGTTTCCTAGGGAAACAAATTAGATGTGTTTTTCACCCACTAGTTTTCAAAAGCTGTGAAATGAGTTGTGCATTTGCATAGTTTTTTACCTAGATTGTGTTTCTCTTGTGAAGGTCTAGTGGTCATTCAGTCAAAACACTCATGCGAAATCAACATGTTTTGCTTTTCTTCATGTAAATCCAACTCATTCTGCATTCAAAATCAGTAGGCTAAATGCTGGAGCGTGTTGGTATTTCAGCTGCAAAGATAGTCATGGGCTTATTGAGAAAAATGTCTTAAAGCAAGCAACGCTCATTGACATTTTACACTTGAACCATTAGTGCACAGAGCACGCACACCTGCACGGAGGGTTTTAAGGTGGACCAGGGTGTTGAAAAGGCAGCTCCGCTTCAGAGTATATTCTTCGGTCACTTCCTACAAGGCATTTCTCTGAACAATTCTAATGCCCTGTTTAGATATTTTATCACTGGCATAACTGATTTTTCACTGACTGTTTATTCTTTTTCATCATTTGGGGCATGATACAATATATTTATATGCTGAAACATAATTTACTGATTTTAACTCACTATGCATACAGTGAATGTGACTACATTGTGAATAATAAATGAGTCAGCGAGTAAGTGAGTGAACGCCTGCATTGATGTGTAAAATACGGTAAAGCACCTGGCTCTTACAGTATGTTGTGTCATGCACCTGCTGAGTTCACCATCATGGCGTGTATATCAAAAAGTCAAATTTCTAGGTTTTGTTCATTCTTTCCATTTCCATACTGAAATATACTATCAGTGTCTGTAAAAAAAGCAACTTATGTCATCATGCTTACAATTGCAATTGATATAGATATATAAGATATTCAACAAACAGGTCTGCTAAATGACAGTGTAGACAGTAGGTCTTAAAGATCGGATTTGAAACACAAATCTAATTTGGTCAGTGTTAACCAAGCCTCTGAATCTAAGTCTACTGTTACAAATATTAGGGTACAGTACAATATTAGGGTTAAAAAACCTTAAGCCACCCACAAACTGTGTGAAAAGAAATGGTCAAATTAGTTTGTTTTGATTAAAAATTAAAAAGGCAGATAAAAGTAAATTCTGTCATTGGAAAAACTGTTATTGTTAAGCCCTGCCATAAAAAAATAACACTTTTTAAAGAGCCCTGGTCATATGCATAGTGTGAAAAATAATAGTTTCTCTCAAGATGTTATTGCATCCAAGAGCAATAACTCGACTCTGGTCTATTCACAGGCTTCCAATGCTGAATATGTCCACTCCCAGTGACCTCAAGTCTCCCTGCGTGACGCGGAACGGCATGGTCAAGCTGCCCCCCCAGCCCAACGGCCTCGGTTCGGCCAGCATCACTAAAGGCACACCAGCTGCCAAGAATCGCCTGTGCCAGTCGTCCTCTGTGCCCACCATCTTGCCTCCCCCTAGCCTGCCGTATCACCTGGAGCCCCTGCCCACAGCCGCCTCACTGCTGGGCCCCGACCTGGACACGAGCCCCGTGACTGCCATCAAACCTCCCCTCCGGCAATTCCCCAAGCCCCTGCTGGAGAGACAACTGGTGCTGGACGAAAAGGTGCTGAACCGGCTCTTATGGTACTTCACCACAGCAGAAAAGTGCATTCTAGCCCAGGTTTGCAAGATGTGGCGGAAAGTGCTCTACCAGCCCAAGTTCTGGGAAGGTGTGATGCCCATTCTACATGCTAAGGAACTCTACACTATCCTGCCCAATGGGGAGAAGGAGTTTGTTAGCCTGCAGGCTTTTGCTCTTAGAGGCTTTCAGTCCTTCTGTCTGGTGGGGGTCTCTGATTTGGACATTTGTGAGTTCATCGACAACTATCCGCTGTCAAAAAAGGGAGTCAAGTCTGTCAGTCTTAAGAGGTCGACTATCACGGATGCAGGACTTGAGGTAATTATGTCCAGGAATTATTTGACTATCAATAAATACAGATAACATTTTCATGCAAAAGACTTTGTGTAGGCTATACTGTGCAATGGTAAATATCCATCAGCGGGTAGAGATTTATACCACAGTTATGGCTTCACAAACTGAATTAAATGTAGGGCTGGACTTGTTTTTGTCCATCAGGAATTGATTGGATGGTTGTGGTTTGCTATTGCTGTGATGTCATGTGAGTGACAGGTTGATCCCGCCCTCGCGCCAGTAAACACGTCTTCAGAGAGGAGAAGACATGTCACTGCGAGAGGGAGGGGAACTTATTCTGATTAAATATTACAAATGCACATGAATTTGAAAAACAATAATAATGATGTGCACAGATAAATAATTTATAATAAATACGGCAATATTAACAATAATTGTAAATATGGATTTCATGGCATTATTTAGAATTTTAGAATGCGGCATTGGTCCTGCCTTTTATTCACACAGGACACATTTCGGGACTGATCCCCAGGACCGGCATTGTTACTAGGTCCCCATCCTGGGATGTGTTTGCATTCACACAGAAGGCACTCTAGAAATTTGATGGCAATATTTTGGGATCAACGCTCTGTGTGAAAGGGAATATTGAATATATCCCCATCCCTCGCTCATAGCAGACTGACGGTTGAAGGGGAATGGTTAAGGAAATTCAACCCAAGCCGTCAAACTGATGTCATCAGAGAGGGGACGCCGTTCCAGAGCGGTAGCAAATTTTCCGATTTTTTTGAAAGAGAACCATGACAAACAATTTTTTTTCTGTGCATTAATTAGCATGGATTCTTATATTTTGCTCTACAACAATCCAAAAAAAAAAAAAAATCTTTGAAATGAAGTACATTTAATTTGTGAAGCATTTAATTCTATATTATTGATTCATTATGAAAAGTTGATGTAACATTTTTTTTGTTGAACCGCGATTACTCCTAAGAATTGCTCTTTATGATTGAAGATTTCCATCATTTCCCACCCACCCCCATTAAGTAGTATGACAAAATAATTAGCTGTATGGAAATACAGCACCTAACATACATGGTTAGAAATAAGTGTGTTTTGCAAGAACATGCAGCAATGATCACACATCACACTTGTCTCTATGCTGTTGCTATTCTAGGACTGGGCTTTTGTTGCCATGGTGAACTCTCAAATTGTTCGTGACGGCATCCAAGCTTTTTTCCCCCTCAGATATGCAAACCAGCATGTGCAGAGATAGAAGCTGGAGCTTCATCTGTCTGAGAGAGGACTGTGCACCTCGGGCTTGTTTGTGAATTATATAGGGCAGGGCAGATATCACAGCACAAGGCTTGGATCATGACCAAGTACTCAATAAAAGAGTCCTGCCTTCAAGAGTTGTTTTCTTGCTAAAATGAGCTCTTTCCCTTGCAATCTGTCTTAGTCTCTTCATTATAAATATAATATGTCACTGAAAACTTTAAGTGATTAAAAACAGAAAATGTGTACATTGTTCCCTCTTTTTTTTTCTTCTTCTTTGGCTTAAGGTCAGTGGGGTCACACAATCCATTAGTTGCAGTCCTTCTGAATGCAAACACTTCTTGTTGATCACAACAATTAGGTCAAAAATTCAGGTGTACATTATTTGAGCCATACTCTAGTTATACATTTTGGACTATCTTTACATTTAATACACATAAACTTAATTAACTGCATTTAATAGCATTATAAATAGCTCTATTGATCTTTCTAATTTGGAATATAGTCAGTTTTCCCATTGTACATCAGTCAGTTTAAGAAAAGGTTTCTTTCGTCAAGATATGTCAAGGTTCAAAACATATTAAGCTCTACTGACAGCATTTGTGATTGTTGATTACCACTGGAAATAATTTTGACCCTTAACTATTCTGTCTAGGGGTGTAACAAAACCCTCATGATGTCACCATTATATACATATCACGATACTGAACTCACGATAGGATATTATTGTGATACTCCAAGTCATATTATAAAAGGTTAACAATTTTTTTTACTGTTGATTAAAATGCTATGAAAATGAAAAGGCTTGGACTTGGTGCTGGTAACCCAATGCACAGGACAATGGTGACACCAGAATATTCAAGAATTATTTTAGACGAATATGCCTGCACTCTGTCACTGACTAGATACATTTAAAAGAATGTAGGCCATTTTTTACTGGTAACATAAGACATTTGGCATTATCAGGACCCACAAATATTCCCCCATTGCATTATTATACATTATATTAAACATTATATAGTAGTTTAATGTAGTACTGACACAAAAACTACCACAGTAATTTTAATTTTGTGTGAACTATACAGATTGTCACTATCCAAGATACATGCTGTTGCATTTTTGTGTTGCGATATTGTGACAGATATATTGTTACACCCCTAATTTTGCCCCTCATTACTTAAAAAAATTAGCAAAATAATCACCCTGCACACCTGGCCAAAACTGAAATCATGCATCTTGAATTATAATCTATTCTGTGACATAAGGGTTTGGCTCAAAAAACAAGTTTAGTTTGGCTAAGCAACGCTGCCACTCACCGGTGATATTGCAGGCATCCATGCATCAATGTTATTTCCGTCCTTTCCGCTTTGCTCAATAATTCCAAGTCTTGAGCTTTGTTGTCATTGTAGAGTTTCCCAAAAAGCGTCGAGACCGCACACTGCAAGCGTCTGCAACATCGAAGGAAAGCCCTGAGGCCAGTTGCATAAATTTAGCCACTGTTAAGACTATGCTAGTTGGACCAACTAGCAGTTAAGAGGTAACCAGTCTTACTTTTCCGATTCAAATTAGACCGATCTATATTATGTAACTGACTTTAAAAGTTAGGACCAGTTTTGAATTAAAAAAACTAGCTGAATAAAGAAACAATCGTGGTGCAGAGGAATCGTTTTGTTTGCTGTTCTGTTCATTAAGTAGACGTCATATATAAATCATATATACTCTCATAAGTAAATATTAAATAGCCTAAAGACATATATAAACAAGTGTGAATCTGTGAACAGGAAAAACCTGAAAACTGACCGTTAATCAGAGGTTGACAGTAACAAAGTACATTTACTTCAGTACTATACTTGAGTACACTTTTTGAGTATCTGTACTTTACTTGAGTATTATTTTTTCTGGAAACTTTTTACTTTAACTTCAGTACATTTGAAAGACAAATATCATACTTTTTACTCCACTACAAATCTGTCAAGTTACTTGAGTAGAAAATAGTAACGTCAGTCAGGGGATGATTTTGGTTGCAGGGGTTGCATCAGAACCCCATTTGTCATTGTTTTGGAGCACACAAGCTTATAGATAACAGTAAGGCTAACATATTCATACTAAAAGCCAAAACAACTTTAAATAGGGCACTATTTGCGGGAACAGCCATTTGGGTGTCCGAAACCATTGGACGTTATTGAGTGCACTTATTCAATCTCACATTCAATCCCACTACTGTAACTTTGTTCTAGAAATAAATTTGATATTGATATAAGGGTAGGTAGGCAGGCATAGATTCAGAGGCATATTACATACAAATGCAACAATAATAAAACAATGTATTGACATTTACTTTTGATACTTAAGTACTTTTAAAAACAAGTACTTCTGTACTTTTACTTAAGTAAAAATCAGTATTTACAAATTGTACTTGTAACGGAGTAATATTTGACCAGTAGTATCTGTACTTTCACTCAAGTAAGGAAGTTGTGTACTTTGTCCACCTCTGCCGTTAATTTATGAATTATGTGAGTGCACATGTATTAGACGTGCATATTAGTAGAAGAAAGAATTTATACATACATTTATGATTTATATAATAGGCCTATGTTTTTCACTCTATGCCATGGTCTTGTGTTTTCAGCGATAAAAATTGATTTTATAGCATTTATTTGTTTAAACATTTTGATAATTGTACACGTGTTGCCCTAATTTCTAGATTTAATGACAGCAGTAACAGTCGTGACGTTCTTGTAATGGCATTCTGAAAAATTTACACCATTGGCAAATGTCTTAGCTATTTGTTTTTGTCAAACAAAAACCAATAACCTCTCTGCAGCATTCTGGGAAAGTTAGGCTAGTTCATGCCCTGACAGCAACATAGTGTCTGCCCAGATCTGGCCCACATCTGGTGATTCCACAAGGTCCAGGAGCCTCATTTATAACCATTGCATAGCCTACGCGCAAAACAGGCCCTTAAAAAGGCGTACGCCACATCAGGCGCATATTGTGATTTATAAAAACAAACTTGACGGGAAAATTTGCGCACCTGCATGCAAACTTTGACCCATGCATACGAACGTTTTGGAGACGGAGCAGTTTGGCGACATCGATATGTATATGCAGTAGCATATACTGTATATCTTACAGCAGATGAGAAAATCTTAAATCTTCATTATGAGTCCGACTCCTAATCATAAATACAGTGCATGTTCACAATAACAGTTTAAATTAATAAAATAATGATTTAATCAATGTTTTACATCTGATATACACATTTAGATCAAATATGCCATTCTCATTAATGGAGTTAAGCACTTAAAGTTGCCATGAACCGGAAGTTACAAACGACTTTTCTCCAGTGTTGTGACGTATTTCCAAGTGAAACGGAATATTGAATAGATGGCAGGGTTTTACTTTAGCGCTCCTCCTCTCCATCTCTCGCTCATAGCAGACTAACGGTTTGAGGGGAGTTGCCACGCCCTCGCGCCATAGCACATGACAGGAAGAGAAGAGAAGTCGTTTCGAGGGGGGAGGGAAGGATAACGTATTTGATTAAAGAATATAAGGGCACATGAATTTTTAAAAATTAATGAAGTGCACAGATAAATCATTTATAATAAACACTACAATATTACATATAAAAATACGAATTGTAAAATTTGATTTCATGGCGACTTTAAATTACATTAAATCATTACTGAGAAGTTACAAAAAATTTATATTCAAATAAATAGAAGTATTTGTAGTGGATGTAATGCTTTTGAACACTTCTCCTGTGGCAAGCTGTGTTTTGATGTTTTAACTACAGAGAGGATTGCTTACCATGATAATAGCAGATTGTCTGAGAAAACATTTTCACGCAAATAATGCAAAATAAGGCCTATCTGTTTCCCTTAAAAATATAAAGAAGTTAAAAATACTATCTGGCCAGTGGAAAAGATTGAGAAAAACTTTCTCTGAAACGTATTTTATACTATTTTATTTATTCAAAAACAAGGCAAGGATAGGCTACTAAATCATTTTTAGCAATTTAATGTGACTGCACATACGTATCTCATATTTTCCTAATGTTTTGGTATGGTATCACATGGTATCACGTGGATGAATATGCATTATGCAAATTATATGCAGATGAGGATATGCATAGTAAAACTAGGTGTTGTAAACTCCATGTATAGTTATTTCGGGGAGGAGACGGGGTGGAGACGCATGTACGTACAATCATCCGCTGACTGGGATTTATAAAGGGAATTTTGCGCAGGTTCTTGGTTATGTTTTATAAGTCTACATTTTTTTTGCCGTATGACATTTTTGGCTTTCGGGCGCATGTACACTTTTAGCAAGGATCCTACGCACAGTATTATAAATGAGACCCCTGATGTGTGCCGGATCTGGGCCGACACTATGTTGCTGTCTGGGTGGTTATAAGAATAAATCCCCAAAAATAACCATTAGAGGACATTGTGTATCAGCTCTTATTTGGTTATCACACAAAACTTCCCTGAAACATTCTGGCAATTGGTTCTCAAAGAAATAACTAAATGGGAACCATATTAGGGCAATTTTCTGGTGTTTCAAATGGTTTCACTGCACATTTTAGATTTCCCCCATATTTAACACAGATGAATTTATTAATCAGCTGTTTGGTACTCTACTGAGCTGACCTGAGCTGGGTCTGTCCATTAAAGGAGACATCCAGAATGTGCATTGCTGAGAAGGCTCCAGGAATGGTCTTAAAAAAAACCTCCTCCAGGATAATGCTGTGAATATTCATTAAGCTTTAGTCAGCTCTCACTGAACTAGGAGCACATTTGCAGTTGTATGTGTATGTATTAAAATAACATTGCTCCTCCATCCTGGGCTTTTCAGGTGATGCTGGAACAGATGCAAGGGCTGATGCATCTTGAACTCTCCGGCTGCAATGATTTTACAGAAGCCGGCCTGTGGTCCAGCTTGAATGCGCGGCTTACCTCTCTCAGCGTAAGCGACTGCATCAACGTGGCAGACGACGCCATCGCCGCCATTTCTCAGCTCCTTCCCAACCTATCGGAGCTCAGCCTACAGGCCTATCATGTGACCGACACGGCCATGGCCTACTTCACCGCCAAGCAAGGCTACACCACCCACACGCTGCGCCTGAACTCCTGCTGGGAGATCACCAACCATGGTGTAGTCAACATGGTGCACAGCCTGCCCAACCTCACCTCCCTCAGCCTGTCGGGCTGCTCGAAGATCACAGACGATGGCGTGGAGTTGGTTGCAGAGAATCTGAGGAAACTCCGAAGTCTGGATCTGTCCTGGTGCCCCCGCATTACTGACATGGCACTGGAGTATATCGCCTGTGACCTACACAAACTGGAGGAGCTGGTTCTGGACCGGTGAGTCTGCTGAGTTTGCATTATGGAGCGGAAAAGAAATATTTCCTCCAAAGTAGTGATAGACCAATATAAGCTATCAGACTGGCTGATTCATTTGCTGGTGTATGTTTTCTTTTTTTTTTTTCTTTTTTTTTTTGAAAGTGCATATATATATATATTTTAAATCAATCAATCAATCAATCAATATATAAATAAAAATAAATAAAAATGTATTTAAAAAATAATCAATAATTGTTTAAATATATTACAATAATAAATATATATTTTCCCGCGAAGCGGAGATTCAATCACATTCGATTCAATTCACATTCTATTCACATTTGATTTGATTAACATTTGATTCACAATCGATTCGATTCACATTCAATTCACATTTGATTCAATTTACATTCAATTCGATTCATATTCAATTCGATTCACATTTGATTCTGTACACTACCAAAATCACATTTGCAATCATGCTGTGTGGGTGGGGTCACTTTAACGTTCTATTGCATCTAATTTTTTTGGCAGCGTTATTAGGAATTTTTTGCATAACAAGAAGAATAAGCTACACCAATGACAAGACAATTTCAAATACTACAGATTTAATATCCTTGTTCTATAACAATTTCAGTGGAGTGCTGTAATTCAGTGATGGTATCTTATAGCTAACAGCATGATATTTTGATACAAAAATAATGCATGTTAAAGTATGTAATTTCCGTGGTAATATCATGATATTTTTTGTAAGTGAAACTTTATATCTACCTACACTGAATAATTAATCTGAAAAAAAGAGTTTTTAATTAATTACAAATTACAAAAAAAAATATTTCTGGACCAATTATTGTATGCCTAAAGATGGTAAAGACTTAAAGTAAAATAACTCTCCTTCATATGACTATATTCAGATGTGTGAGGATCACAGATACAGGCCTGGGTTACTTATCTACCATGTCAACTCTGAGAAGTCTCTACCTGCGCTGGTGTTGTCAAGTAAGTGTCTGTACAGCTATCTCAGTCACCCAAATGGGATAATCTTACTATGATAAAAAAAAAAGAAAAAAGTATGGGTAGTTGACATTAGTTGTCCATTCACTTTTTTTTAATCAATCACAACACATTACTAAAACTGCATGTAATTTGATGTCAACTCCCCTTGTGTTCTTTTAGGTGCAAGACTTTGGGTTACAGCATCTATATGGCATGAGGAGTCTTCGTCTTCTCTCTCTAGCAGGTAAACTCACTCTTTCTCTGAAAGTACAGTGCTGATTCTGCAGGATGCACTGATAAAGTCCTGATGAAGCACAATAATGAAATTACACTATGTTTTGAAGTAGATCGTTTCTATGAATACCTGAGCTTAATCATGTTATGGAAAAAGCCCCATTAATCCCTCAATAACAGATAGTGCTGTCCGAGTAAAATATATTGCTTTGTAAAAGAAAGATAAATTTGACTTTTAGTTGATGAATACATAATCACAATGTGATATACAAGTCTAATTTTAAAGAACATTGTACATTTGCAGATCAGAAATATCTGCCTGTTTCAGCAACAGCTGCGCAGAAGGACCAAACGAGTTTCTTTTGACTAGTCGATGTCATTTATTTAGCATGAGATTTTTCATTTGATGGAATGAAAATAGGAAAGAGCGATTTTAAAAGAACACAAATTTTTTTCAGCATTATTTCTTGCTTAATTTCTATATATAGGTTTAACGAAGCAAAATCCCAATATATCAGGTTGGGAATCATCTGTGATGCAAATAGTGTTGTCACACAGCATTATAAACAGGAAGTGAGCGGCTCTCGTTTACTGTGTCTCAGGGTGCCCTCTGCTGACCACCACTGGTCTATCAGGCCTGATCCAACTGCAGGAGCTAGAAGAGCTGGAACTGACCAACTGCCCTGGTGCCACAGCCGAACTCTTCAAATACTACTCCCAGCATCTGCCCCGCTGCATGGTCATCGAGTAGAGCAAAGAGTTTCATGGGCACCAGCACCCACCACATCACCAAAACCTCCTCCTACAGACTGATGATAAATCCAACTTCATCCTGGACCCACAGGGAGAATCAATGAGAAAAATTGAAAGGAAGTTTATTTTCTGGAGGGGTGAAAAGGGATCACTGACGTGGAAGATAAAAAGGGAAATCTGAGAAAAGAGGTCGGAATGGGCCTGGAGTGGCGAGCGAGAGGGAAAATGTACAAAGCGCAGTGGCTAGATCTTTCATTAAATAACATGACACATAGGAATCAGCCCCCACACATACATGAAACATGTTCCTCCACTGAACTGTGAGACTAGTTTCCATGTCTCATCCAAAACTGTTTATCTTGAAGTGACAAAGGTGTGCGCTGCCTGTTTGAGCTGTCTTTCATACCCAGGGAAAGATAGAGAGGAACCGAGACGTTTAAGGGAAAGAACGAGGTTAAAGAGCCACTGCAACAGGGTCTCTTCACTTTTGTCCAACAGCACCTGGGTTCCTCGCTCCCCTCAGAGGTGCTGCCGCCGCTCCATGTCTGTGTCTTATCAAAGGAAAAAAAAATTAGAACTTTAGAGATGAACAGCTACGTAGAGTTTCACATCAACGCTACTTGCTTTTTGTCACGCGGTTCTCTTTTTTCGTCTTTTTTTTAAATATTATTTTTTTAAGTATTATTTTTGATGATAAGGATTACTGTGAAACATTTATGGCATGAGTTTGAGGTTTGGGACACTTTGAAATAAGATGGAAATCCAGGTACGGTGAAGGGTACAGTATTAAGAGGTACTGTCCTTTGAAAGGAACCAGCATAATCAGAAGTCAGGAGGTTATTTTTCCCCCCAGCAGATTGCTCTTTTAAAGACATTTCCAGATATTTTGAGTTGGGGAGCGGAGCGGATCGGATTGGAACTGCTCGTACATTTTAATGTGGTTCAAAGGGACTGTGGTTTGTACAAAAGATAGCTTGGCTTTTTCATCTGCCTGTTTTGCTTTAATTCCATTTGATGTCAATTGATATTAGTGGCTTATGTGCAGGTTTCTATATTAATCCTGATTCAAATGAAGATGAGATCTTTGAGTGATCCCATAATGCAGCGGAGCCACGTGACGGCCTTTCACAGCCTGAAACTTCACGTCATTGCTTACTTGTCACCAGGCCAAACCATTACAGCATGGCAATTCTACCATAGTTTCTTACTGTACAGGCGCAGCGACTCTTTCAGCCCAAATGCTTTTAAATACATCTGATGAATACAGTTTACAGTGATTTGCATCAAATGCAGAGGCAGGGCAGTGTAATTAAAGTGATCACAAACATCCCACACAAGATTATTACAGTAGTCTCTCTTCATCTAGCAGTTTTGCTTTCCATTTAAGCAATACCCACATGTCTGCTTTTAGATCGCCACATGCTATACCCACATGTCTCTTTTATTTTGAGATGCCAGGTTCTTCGCCCTCACAATTCTGCTCATCTGTGGTGCCTACCTCATTGTAAAATTGGGGTACATGGAATACAGTTCCGCAAGAGAATTTACAGAAACCAAACATTTGTTCTTTTCCAACCCGCTCCATACCCCATGCCGAACCCATTTGTCTTCTCAGGAGATTAATGTGCTGCTCAGATCATCTCAGATAGGTCTGCTGTGATGTTAAAACACTTAATTGTTCACCTACTTTACCCAGTCTCAAACTTAAGACATGCAAACTGGCAAAAAGAAAAAATGGCATGGTACACAGTTTTGGAGTCTTAGATTGGTGAATAATTTAATTAAATGCAACCCCTAAGTTCTAACTAGTGAAATGTTTACCTCTGAATATTATAATATATGTGGACAGTAGTGCATACAATTTGCTACTTTTTTTCTTCAGGAAATTGTACAAAAATGACTAGATTACTAGTACTTTTAGATCAAATGACTTGCAATAATGCACTTAAACCAGGGATTTGGCTGGTTAGTGCCCCTGCTGGTAAATGCGTGAACTACATTATCTGGACTTAAAAAACAACTTATTCTGACTAAATAACTCGCTTCCTAAAGAAGGATTTCATAGCGATGACATTGAAGAACCATCTTGGTTTCCCCATAAAACCTCGCAGTGAACAGTTTCTAAACCAGTTCTTGAAATTGGCCACCATTTTGCTAATAAAGAGCCTTTATTTATAAGAGCGAAACCATCGAGATGAATGAGACTTGTAAAGGACAGCTAACTTTCTCCAGCTATTATAGACCTCCTTGATTCAAACATGAAGAACTTACTGAGAACAAAACAGATGGATACTATGCCAAGTCCTAAATGATCTAGGCTTTAAAGATCACAGATTATATCTAGTTAAAGATACATTTAAACATTAGCACTCAGCTCAGACAGTCGATCTCTCTTCGTGTATATAGTGACCTGTTAAATGGGGGGGGGGGTCACAGCTAATCAGCGCTAGCAGCTGCTGCTTATCCAGGCAAGACCCCTTGAGACTTTTAATCTCACTACCTTGTGTGAATTTATCTTTTGAATCATTGAAGTTGTTACTTATTTATTTGCTTTTACTTAGTGGGTTAATTTATTGACACGATGCACATATTTATTTATTTATTACATTTACGAGGATGGTACAAGGTTGTTTATTTATGAGTAGAACAGATTTTTTTAAGGGGTAATTGAGAAGACAGGAACTAGTGTGGGAATTGGAGTTAAGTTTTTGTCAGATGAATTGGCCTTTTTTGCCGTGGTTTCAACGGTTCAACTGCAGCCTCTGAGGCTCTTGTTTTTGGCGGGAAAACTGTTGACACACAGCTGACAGAACTCACAAAAGAATGGAAAGGCAATAACTGGTTGACAGAGAGTTGACACGGCTGACAGCGATTTGACCTACCTTATCTAACCCTCCTGCAGCCCAATATTTTTTTATTGGTGACTAATTTTGTTTTTGTTTTTAAAATGGATGTCAGTTGAGTTATAGTGAAAGGGCATTGTCTCCAGGATTGGATGTTGAACATTCTGCACCAGTAATTCATATGAGCGCATTTTTTTTGCTGTGTTTGGTTGATTTGAGGTATCCTGATAACTGTTAGAAGACATAGCAGTATTTACACTCACCAATTGTCTTTTAAAGAAAAGAACAGCGTTTATATAGAGAAGGTTTAAAGGAAATCCCATCAAAGCTCTTTTCATTCCGTATGTCTCCATTGATAACATAAACAGAACCATTTGAGATGAATGAAATAAAAAGAGATTATTATTATTATTATTATATCTCTAAGGCATTGCATAGTATTTGAGGACAATTATATGAAACTGTCGGAGATATTGTATTAATCTTGTATAAATAATATTGTTTTCACTTCAAACCCGAGCCTTTTCCCTCTTTGTATGGAATCAGAGTTTATGTGTGTGGGATGGATTTTTTTCACCTAATAGAACCCGAAATATAAATATTATAACTCATGCACTAACCTCACTGTAATCTGTAAATATATATCAATATGTCAAGGTCATCTGTCAGAAGGTTTCAACTGTTTTTAAGGCTGCCTGGTTCGTGCACGTCTATACCCCTCTAAACAAAATGAGTCAGCAGAAAAACCTGGTCAAGGAAAGTGGCAAGATATGCAAAAAGGTTAATGTCTTTTAGCGATGAATCACATCAGCAATCGATAGTATAAGAGACTTAAGCTTGTTTCACTTTGTACATTGAGCTAATATCAAAGACATGTTAATACGGGCTAAATGCAAGAATATTAACAGATGTTTATTGTGTGTCTACATTGACACTGCGTGGGCAGCGCACACACACGCCTGCTGCCTTCCTCATATGATCGAGGCAGGGTTACTTTTCCGAGTCAGTGAACTACTGTGTAAATTTCGCTTACCTACAATTCTGGCTGGCAGATATGGAGTGTTTCTGTCTGATTTACACTGTAAATTTAGACCATTATCAAAGGCCAGTTTCCTTGAATAGTGCTCCTCTGTTCTTGCTCTCTAAAGGAGTTTTACTAGCTTACCACATCCAGAGTGTGTTGGCAGTTTCTGTTCACCCTCCAGCTAGCTTTTAACTCTAAATGTCTGGCGCTTTTAATTGTTAAGCGAATAGAATAAATCATCTGTTCATCTAACTCTTCCCAGCTAACATATGTCAGGGTTGTTTCTTTTTATAAATTTGAGAACGACATGATTCAATAACAGAAAGCGACTCCTTTGTTGGCTCTTTTATAGCCTATGTGTACATGTAATACTAAAACAATATTAATAATGCTTTTTACATTCATACAGGGTCAGTAACGATGACTTTTATTCTGGTGCAAACATGGTTTGGGTGAATGTGGTTCAACAGCCTAATGAGCAATGTTAGATATCCTCCTCACACTGATTATCGAAAATGTTTCTTTCATTTATTTGGTATTTTATTTCACTGGTGTGACACGGGCATGTCACAGTTCTTCACAGTAATTTAGGGTACATTTCTTTCTGTAAATACTGTTGTGGTGGTTAATTTAAAATGAAAGAAAAAAAAGACAAAGTTTTATGAACTCCATCTCATGGCTGCAGTGCCTTGTCAGACAAGCGTTGTTGTTTTCAATTGATTGGTTCCAGTCTGCACCGTTTTAGTAAAAGTTGTACAAAATAAGCACCATATTTGCGTCATTAATTTTCTTTGACGTTAAATTATAAAGGCATAGTTCACCCCAAACTTTCTTAAATGATCAAACTGTATTTGTTTCCGTGGAACAACATATAGGCTAAGGGTGAATAAATTACAGAATTTAAATTTTTTGGGTGATCTATCCCTTTAGCACATGCTGTCAGTGTGTTACTGTATGTTTTAACGTTGCTTTTAAATCTGCATGCACACAAACACAATTACCTTGTCTATTCTTAGACATACCATCTGTATTAAGTGTTTTGACCCCAAAGAGCACCCTTTTTTTTATGAATAAGGCTCTAAAAAGGAAGCAAAACTTAGCAGTGCTTTGCAGGTCATCAAAAACCTGTCCCGCAGAGCTTGATAAAAGATGTTCGTGGCTCTGCTTTATAAGCATGTGTTATATAAGAGTCTTAAGTAAGCTATTTTGGCAAATTTAGCCGGATGGTAACACTCCTGAAGCAAGTCACAATGAAAACATCTTCACTTGGCACCCGGTGGATTTCACAAATAATAAAAACGCAAATAAACGAGAATGTCAGAAGAAGAAAATGGATCAAAGGTGAAGCAACTGTTGAGGTACGATTATGAGGTAAGATGCCCGTCTTACTGTAAGCCTTCAGTAAAGCATTTTTACCATTCTAAAATGATGAGAGACTCCATTTCTAGTTTTTGTAAGTAGAACACAGGCAAACTAATTATGAGCACACTATCGTTCAAAAGGTTGGGGTCAGTAAGATTTTTCTTTAAAAGAATTTATTTTATTCAGCAAAGATTAATTAAATTGATCAAAAGTGACAGTAAAGACATTTATAAATCTTTCTTGAACTATTTTAAAGACCTCCCATGGTGAAAATCAAGTTTTTAACGTTGTTTTTATGTCTATGTGGTGTTTTTAATGTGCTTTAAGACTAACCATGTGCAAAGTCACAAGTCAACACCATTGCTGAGGATATTCTCCTAAAAACTGCAGTGACCCAAATACAATCTCAAAAACGAGGTTTGAAATTGCTGGTGTTTCTGACGTCACAAACTAATCTGTAACCAATCAGGTCAACGTGTGATCGTCAACGAGTGAGTCTCTGAGCTGGTGCGAGTGAGTGGAGGCGGGGTTAATTTGCATTTTCATAGAACTGCATATACTAAATGAAGCAAGGGTTTAGAGTTACATTCAAAGCTGTTTTAAGGCATGAGGATTTTTTTTTTTCAAGGAAAAATACAGTGTCATTTTGGTGATAAAAGATGAGTTTTAAGTTATAAAATTATTGACTACAGGGGGACTTTCTTTTTTAACTTCATTAAGCAGCACAACCATTTTCAACTGATGATAATGTTTCTTAAGTACTAAATCATCATATTAGAAAGATTTCTAAAATATCGTGTGACACTAAAAACTAGTGTAATGAGAAATGATGCCGAATATTCAGCTTTTACATTACAGAATAAAGTATATTTAAAAAGTAATTTTAAGTTTTAATAATATTTCGCCATATTACAGTTTTTGACAGTATATTGCCTTGCTGAGCATAACTTCTTTCAAAAACATAAAAAAAATCATACTGACCCCAAAATTTATAACAGTAGTGTATAATATTATGGCAATCTCCAGTGAAACCAATAGCATTGTCCAGTGGCTCCAAATAAATATTGAATGCTGGTGACAATTTTTTAATCATAAAACAATGGTGTTTACATGAATAGTAATATTAGTAACAAGGAAATCATGATGCCGCTAATACATGTTGCATAAAAAAACGTGTTGCTGTGACAGAAAATAAGAACACATTATAGTTATGTACAGTAGCTTTGATAAGCAAAAGGGCAAGACGGACTCCTGGTGTCCAGTGGAGGGAAGTAAACAGCACAATGTGTACCTTTAAACAGCAAGTTAACTAGTTAGAGAAAGAAAAACATATAACCGTAACCTTGACCTGTTACTGTACGACAAACATCAGTATGAATCGACTTTCTCTTGTTTCTCTACCCATCTCTGCATTATAAATGATCAATAGTATTCAATTTCATACCAGACCTTTGAGGTCAAAGGTTATATTTGAAATATTTCCCATTATATCAACACATCGGCTATCATCACAGCAGTCATGTATGGATAGCAGTAAGAGACTCTTTAAGTATCGGTTAAGAAAATACCTTCAGCTTCGAAGCAGCTATGGTAAAAAAAAATATTTGTCTAAAGTTTTTAATCTCTTCTTTTACAAAAGTACAGGTAAAGATCATATTTTTGCTGTAAAAATTATTTATGAAAATAAAAGAGCAAAAGGAGCATGTCACATTGCTGGTTCAGTGTTAATGTATAGGTGCAGTAACAGGGATTATGGGATTTTCTCATCTAGTGATGTCAGGCGTGCAGACACACACACACGCACACACATACACAAACACACGTTTTCCAACATGCCTCTGTTCCATTCATTCGGCAAAAAGAGTTTGAAAGATATCAAAAGAGAAAAATTACATAGAGGGAAACGTTCTCTTAGCCAAAACCTGGTTCAATTCTACCCATAATATAGATTAATTTCAAAAAATAGACTCATATGAAGTTTACATGCCTAAGCGGAAATGTCTTTAATCAAACGTGTCGATTTTCCAACAGTGGCAATCTAGAAGTGAAATGTTCATCTCTCCCATTCTGACGGGGGGTGAAGGCGGGTGCACACTTCATCTCTTTCAAAGGTGACTCTCTGCATCACTCTTCTCTAGGGTACCATTCTCCCGGTTCAAAGGTGAAAGTGCCTGTCCATTGGCATTGCTCTCGTTAAGTCTTTTCACTCTATACGTCTCATAGTGGATGTTGTGAGTGACGTCCTTCAAATCTTGCAAGTGGGACCTTGAAAGTAGAGCGCAATAGAGCATAAAATTAATTTTGATCCCACAATGACATACCCTAAGGGAAATATGCACAATGTAAAATAAAAGTCATTCTCCTATGTTGGAATTGAATTGTTTACTGACTACATTAGCTATTTATGATCCCTTTGTGTAATTCAGTTGGTGTTTCCTGCTCTAATTTGATCTCCGCTTCGGCGGGAGGCCGATCAAAAAGTGTGAAAGGCAATTCAAAAATGTGGAGCGTTATAACGGACATCCTTTGTATCCTGTTTCAGCAGGGAATCACTCTCACACCATCTGTCAATGGGCCGCCATCCAAGAGTTATGGTGAGAGGGCTTTGTGACCTGGCCTCACCTGATTGGACTCTGTAATTAACCTGTCCTTTACTGAGCTCACAGGATAGGGATGTACTCATGACCTTCTCAGCTACTATTCATATATTAACTTAACCAACACAACCAACTGATATGGTTGTATGCTTTCTTAAGTTACTAAGT
Source organism: Abramis brama (assembly GCF_963993115.1). NCBI lineage: Eukaryota > Metazoa > Chordata > Actinopteri > Cypriniformes > Leuciscidae > Abramis > Abramis brama. The sequence goes on along the minus strand of NC_139963.1, from coordinate 27,861,563 downwards.
TGTTAGTTATATGAAGATGTTGTGTTTTCAGTGCTGAGTTGCAAGGATGAAGATGAAAAAAAAAAAAAAAAACTTTAGAAAAGTGATGTAATTTGACCAAAAGTTAATTTGAACTGCTGCTGCATGAAACTCTGACATCTGTTGACCAATCTGTTGTTGAAATGCTAATGGAATTTCTGTCATAACTTGCAACAAACCATATAAGGGATCAAATAAAAATCCTCAAGAATCAAGTAAGATTATACAGGACACACACACACACACACACACACACACACACACACACTGGTTTTTATGTTTTATGGGGACTTTTCATATACATGAAGGATTTTTATACTGTACAAACTGCATTTTCTATCCCCTTACACTAACCCTAAAACTCAACCAACCCATCACAGAAAACGTTCAGCATTTTTACATTTTCAAAAAACATCACTTAGTATAATTTATAAGCTGTTTTCCTCACAGGGACCAAAAAATGTCCCAAAAAATACAGGGATTTCGGATATTACCATCTTTATGGGGACATTTTGTCCCCATGATGTAAGCTATACCAGAACCACAGCCACACACAACACACACGTTTCTAGATTGCAATGAAAATGAAGACAAAACAAAAAAAACAGACAAAACAACAAAGACAGAAAAGAATATAGTCTTGTTTAATAAAGGATGGATTTTTGTATGATCCAATGTACGACTGGTTCCAAATTATGATATAATATTATTATATGATTATATTTTTTTTTTTTACTAGATAGGCTAGATGAGATATAGATGAGATAATGTCTAGTTGCAAAAAAACAAAACAATACAAAACAACATTACTTGAGCCAGAAATGTATATGTTGGACCATAGCACCAGTGTTTACACTCTTCAGGAAGTTAGCCTATGAATACATACAGTTGTTCACCTATAGTTGACCATTAAAGAAAAAATGTATCCTAAACTACTATGGGATGTCATTGATGTAGCTGTTTGGATCATATTTTAAAAACTAAATTCTAAATTAAAGTTTAGGAAGAGCATGTTCTACATAATCTAATCCCATCAACCAGAATGCAAGGGTATAAATGGCTACTCCCACTTTACCTAAAAAGCAAGTCTGTCTATCATATGCTTATATCATTCTATTACGATATTTCAATACATGCAATTAAAAAATTGACTTACCTAATAAGAAGATCTCTCAAGTGTGCAAACTCGCAATGCGCAACATTTTCAACTGAAATAAAATACAAAGGCATATTCATGAATTCATCCAGGCATTTTGCATCACTGTACTTTCTATACATACCACTTGATGGCAGTGTTGAATAACCTAAATCACAGACAATCTTGCCTTGCAAAGCCTGTCAGCCTTCATTGTACAATTAGATTTGACAATTGTTACAGTTACCCTGCTGAAAAGACCAAGTAGGTCAACCAACAATCCTTCTGGAAAAGCTAGTTAAGAAGCCTGGCACCAGCATCCAAAACACAACATATTACTGGTGACCAGCAGTTCACGGAAGACATGATTATTTGTGAGACTCTCACCTTCAATGATCCCCCACTTTGTTTTTCTTCCCAAAACTTTGTTCCCGTTCACCTGGTGTTCCTTATCTGTTCCCACCACAGCAAAAGGGATGTTTTCCTGAAAGAAACATTCGCAATTTCATCAAGCACAAAGTATAAAACCACTTAAAGCAATTAAAGGGATAGTTTACCCCAAAACAATTTAAATCAAGTTATATTAATTGGTTGCAATGAAGTCTCAAGAGTAGCGTCATCATACCCTAATCTTATCGTTGAGTATCCGGTCTTCAGTGTCCTCATCATACTCGTTTTGGGGATACACTCTGATCCCATTGGCCTGGAGGTCCTGTCTTATCTGCAGAGAGAGGCTTCCAGTTAGATGGATTACACTGATTTTCACCACCTACCGCACAAACACATACATAAAAACCGTACAATCGCCCTGGGGGTGAAATATGACAGCAGTTCCTCTTCCTCGAGCTCTTCCCGCTGTATTTTACTAGTCTCAATCTCGATCCTCATGCATTCTTGCACTCGGAGGCCACAGTAAAGTTCACTTGGAAATTCTTTTTTTCCCCTCACAGACAGAATTTCGGGCCCGAGGTGCAAAGCATTAGAGTTTAATGCCTTTGCTGCCATGTGTGCGTGTGGGGGAGGATTTTGGAGTGCGGCTGTTGAACATGGATATGATATCTGCGATTGATATCTTGAGCACAGTGTGACGTCCGCCCCCGCATGGCGCTCTGCTCAGGCTATTGAGCAGTGAGAGACAGCTCTGGATAATGGGCTGAAATGACAGAGTACATCATTAGGAGTGTTGTTTGGTGTATATTGATAGGAGACACACTGCGTGCGGGGGCCGTTCTGGCCCTGCGGTCCGTGCCGTCGGAGCTGTCCAAAAGCGTTCCGTGGGGAGAACTGATGGCAAGTGGCCCGGGCTGAAGTAGCTGCTATACATCAGTCAGAGAAGAGACCGTCTCCCCCGACGGAGACATCGCAGACACCACTCGTAACCTTAGCTTGGCCTATTCATTTTTCCAAGCCAGAGCCAAGGGACCTTTGGAGATTCGAATGCAACGTACGGTTCTCTCTCAATCCATTCTGCCCAGGTTTTTCAATCCATCTCACTTTTTATCCACACAGCTGAACTGTGAATTCTAACAATTCCAGCATTTACAGCAGCAGGTCATCCATATTCATGACCTCAATTATGCGAAGAACTGAATATTTACGTGTTGGCGGGAAATATAGAGGATGATCCAATTTTGCCAGCATATGATAAAATGTGCGTGCGCAGGTGTAGATGACGGACAGCTCACCCTCTGTTTGAACTCTAGCCTCTCCTCCAGAGTAAGAGTGTCTGCTTTGGCGATCACAGGAACGATGCTCACTATCTTCCCCAGTCTCCTCATAAACTCCACATCTATAGGGCGTAACCTGTAGAAGGGCAGGATAGATCATTAATAAAGCCCATGTTTCACTGCTGACACATTTGACCTCATTAACACCCAGCATTACCATTGATTTTGACTCATCCTTTAAATACAGGTGAAAATGGGGTACACACCATACTTTTGATAAAAGCATCTGCAAAATTAAATGGAAATTAATCAATCTAGATCATTTGATGCTAAAATATCATTACATGAAGTAAGATAAAATAATACTACATTACATTTTTATAAAATAAAATAAAACTTTCCTTCAGCAAGGATGTGTTAAATTGATAAAACTGGCAGTAAAGACATTTGTAATATTACTAAAAATTGCTGTTCTTTTGAACTCTCTATTCTGTTTGGTCAAGCTGTTTTCTCATACAGAGCTTCACATCAGTGGAATACTGTATCTCACTCAATTAGAGAGTACTCATCATTTAACTCTTTTAAGCTTAATCTTAAGAAATGGCTTCTTCATAACCAACAATGTGAACATTAATGCTGCTCCTCTATTATTATTATTATTATTAATCTTATTATTAATTTTATTATAGACCTAATCAGTCATATTTAACTCATAACAATATATTTTTTTATTGTGTGTATATATGAAGAGTTCAGATGCAAAAGCCTCTAAGTGCCATCTGAAATGTTCTTCTAGAATGATCATTTTTATCAAGCTTGTATATTTAAGTTAAGTAATTTCACTCAAATGACAATTAATAGGTCATTTGCATTGCCATTTAAGTGAAATTATTGAACTTAAATATACAAGCTTGATGATCATTCTAGAAGAAAATTTCAGATGGCACTTAGAAGCTTTTGCATCTGAACTCTTCATATATATATATATATATATTGTCTTTTTGTATAATATGTTTAATTGTATTTTACAGAGGTGTTTACAAGTTCTAGTTTTATGATTGTTGTAGTGTATTGTTGTAATGTTTAACCCTTTTTTCTAGTTTAGAGCCTAATAACATCTGGAAAAGGGACTACCAATGAAAACTAGCCTTCGGGCTAATTTGGGTACATTTACATTTATGAATGTTAATGTACACTGTCCCTTTTCTAAATAAATAAATAAATAAATAAATAAAATATTCATCAAAGAATCCTGAGAAAAATGTATCACCGTTTCCACAAAAAGATATTAAGCAGCACAACTATTTTCAATGTTGATAACAATGAAGAAATGTTTCTTGAGTAGCAAATCATCATATTAGAATGATTTCTGAAGGATCATGTGACACTGAAGACTGGAGTAATGATGCTGAATAAACAGCTTTGTCATCACAGGAATCAAATCAACTGAATGCAGCCTTGGTGAGCAGAGACGTGAGAAGATGTATATAACACACATCTTTGTGTTTTGCAGCTAAAAGAAGGATTTTTCACGAAATCTCACTGGATTAGTGGGTTAAAATCTAAGACTTTCTAAAAAGATTCTTAAATGAAGCCTTGTCATATTAATGTGACAGACGCACAACAGCGTTTTAACATGTCTGGCTAGGTTTGAACCACATCATACGTGCAAGAAGTCGACACGCACCAGTGTCCAGTGGCCGGCAGGAAGTACACGCAGCAGTGAACGCGGGTGTCAGGGATTCTTCTCTTCCTGTTGACATTCAGCTCCTCCTTCAGGTATTTTTCATACTGTTCATTGACGTACTTTACAATGGGCTCCCAGCTGAGAAAAAAGACACAGGGAAGGGTTAACATTACAATTAACAACACATGCTTATACTTAAAGTTACTTAAAATGACTCTTAAAATAAATATTCTGAAAAACACTAAGGCATGATTTTAGTGTCAAATAAATAGTTACTTTTAACAGTAAAATCCCAAATGCTCTTTAATTACTAAGAGAATATATCTCGCACAGATTTGATCTCGCACTGCTTTAGAGCTCTCTTTGATATTGTGAGGTTCAAAAGCCTGAGACATCTAGTGAAAAAGCTTCTATTTGGCATTTTCATTGAAAATTATATTATTAGCATAACAATTTAAATGAAAAGTAGAATTAACATGAATTTCAGGATGTCTTTGTATTTGGTTTGTGTAAAACCTGATGATAGAGGTCTGCATTCCCGCGGGACCTGACCAGATATTTTGCGCCGCGGGATTAAATTTCCGACTAAAAAACGGTAGAGGTCGGTAACTCTGGTGTAATTTGAACGGGAGCGGTCGGTCATTCAATATCACGTTCCCGACGCCGACGTTCTTTCAGAACAGCATATCTTCGCTTTACCTAATCTTAATCTTATCGACCACCCGGTATAGGCTACAGTCTGCCCTACATATTGTTCGGTTAAGGCCTACATATTTTGCTTAATGACATGTCATATTTTCTTTCTTTCTCTGACACTTTTCCTGTGTTGACAGCAAAATGTTACGAATTTTGATAATACGTAAAAATAATAGCCTACACTTCATTTTTTTTTCGCTGCGACATTTTTTCCCCTAGCCTACTGTCTGCAGCAAAATGTTAAATTTTGTATATTGACAAGGCGAATAAAATAATAATAAAAAAATGTTTGTGCAGACTACATTTTTATTTTCTCTGTGAAAATGTACATGTGAAATTCTGGGAGATCTATATTAAGCGGGATGGTCGGGTCGGGAAGAAAATTATTCTAAGCAGACAGCGGGTGAACAAATAGTGTATATATAGCGGGAACGGGTGGGTGCGGGATATAACCCCAGCGGGAGCGGGACTTAAAAAACAGTCCCGCGCAGACCTCTACCTGATGATCATGTTCTCCGACATGATTTCATAATAATCCAAAGAACACCTTGTGCTTTCATGAAAACAAGAGCATCTGACCTTCTGTAAAAAGGCCACAAATGTCAGCCACAAATATACTTTTAAAATGTATTTTTATTAGTGACCTAGAAATAGTACAGGAATGGTCGGGAATGGTTGGTTTAGTATTTTAACATTTTAATTTTTTAAATGATTCACAATTCTAAAACTTTCTGCTTATTTCCAAGTTGAAATTACATTTTGAATCCCATATTTTTAATTGTGGCCTCAGACTTTTGGACTCTCCTGTATTTGTATATAGTATGAATTGTATATGGTAAGGTTTAAATGTTGCTTTTACCAGTTCTCATTGTTGATTTGGTCTCCAAATCCAGGAGTGTCAACTACCGTAAGCTTCATCTTCACCCCTTTCTCCTCGATGACTAGAAAATAACAAGACAAAAAGAGTTAGAGAAGAAAAGAATGAAAGGATCAAATGTCCTGTTGACAAGGATTTACCAGTCTTTTTTCCAGCAACATAAATTTCTTAGGGACTAATCAGTTAAAATCGCATACTGAAGACCCTGAGCTTTTAATTTAATCTCCATCTCTGATATAATACTGCAGGAATGCTTACAGCATTTGTCATTTTGCAGGAAGTCAGCCTGCAAAAAGTGTCTAATACGCTGTCTGTGCAAGCAGGGACCCCTACTGTATCCCTGGCATTGGTTGATTGGCATTTGTTGTTAACTCATCATGTTAATCTTTCTGGATGAGGCAATCAAGGAAAATATGACGAGATTGTAACGAGGAAAAATTAAACTGTCAGTCAACACTCCAGATTCAAAGTGCTATAACTCTATCTGATGATGATCAATTTTTCATACGCAGTGGGGCATTAGCAAAAGAGAGTGCCAGTTTTTGGATTGGTTGGCCAATGATTGAAAACCCCTCATGATCAGCTAATGGAAACACATATGCTCATCTTGGCGTGACTCAGCAACAAAGCAGGGCTTAGTTCCTCCCATATTCACACACATGGAGGGAGCAGAGCTGAATGGTGGCATTGAGCGGCCCGCCACTTCATTTTCTGCACTGTGTAGTCTTTGAGAAAAGGGGGGATTGTGTAACACTCATCTCCCCTGGCGGTCAGTCTGCAGGCCAGCTTTTTTTCACAGGCTGTGAGGGCCAGTGGGCCGCTTTGTAGTGTGTGGAGGTGTCAGGCACCCTGAGACTTTGGTACTCTTTGTTTTCCACAGGCCTGCTCTTTGGAAAGACAAAACTGCTGGGGAAGCAAGGGACAGCAAGACATCTGCTAGACGAAATGTCTCAAATCGGAGACTGCAAAGGCAATTTATTAGTTTAGCAGTAACACAGGCATTAGTTTTGTCATTTTGATAGAGAATACCAGAGTAGGTCTATCGTTTCAGCCTTTTTAAAGTATTTGCAGAAGTTATAAGGTCATGTTTACACTGATAAACACTGGAATGATCTGTAATGAAGAAGTTATCATATCAATTATGTTTCAACTCAATGTTTTGATAAGAAGAAAATTATAATAATAATACATATTTCTTGAGCAGCAAATAAGGATATTAGAATGATTTCTGAAGGATCATGTGACACTGAAGACTGGAGTAATGATGCTAAAAATCCAGCTTTACCATCACAGGAATAAATTAGGCCTATCATTTAAAATATACCACAATATTACTGTTTTTATTGCATTTATAAAAATCAAATATGCAGCCTCGGTGAGCATAAAGAGACTTTTTTCAAAAATATTTAAAAATCTAAATCTAAATTTAAAATTCAATTCAATTCAATTCACATTTATTTGTACAGCGCCTTTTACAATACATATCATTTCAAGGCAGCTTAACAGAAAAAATGTGTCTACATTACAGTTTAGAGTGATCTGTTATCAGAGGTGACTGTGTCAAGTTATGCATTTCAGAAATACAAATCATGCATTAAGATAACAATGTATTAGTTTAAACAATGTATTAATTTAAGGCAGAAACAATGAGCTCATTAAAGTAATGAATACATATTATTATAACAACTATATTACATATAGTTTAATGTGAAAGAGTTTAATGTTAAGAATGTTCCCCAATTGTAATCGTATAGATATTAGATAATAATAAATTCTCGCATGAGGGCTAATGCAATCGAAATAGTAAAATACAGTAAATATTTACATCATGTGTCAAGCGCTGCAGCCTTGCCTTTCTGAAGCTATAACATAAAAAAAACCCAAAGAGGAACAGGACACTCTCATTCACTGTAATGTTTACGTTGTGCTACGGTGAGAAGTCAGTGAGGGGTGTCTCCTGATCCATGGGGATATCTCAGGAAGTCACAAGCTGAACCAACTTATCGTCAATCTTCTTTTGTTAAGAAACAGCACACCCAGCGTCTCCCATTCTTTTATTCTCATCCACCCACTCTCTCATTCTACAAGTCAAACATTTATAAACTATTGGGCCATAAGTTTTGAGAGGTCTGTGAGAAATGAGGTTTGGCTATGGTAGGACAGAGATACAACAGATGCTGCTACTGCATACTGGATAGAAACCTCCTTCCACTTGCAATGACACTGCTACGCTAAAAACCCCCACTTGTTCTTGATCTTACACAGAATACTTCCAAAAGCTCCTAAGACTTTCCACAAATAAATATAACAGGCTGAGACAGCAACTGCGAAGATTTTGATGCACATCATTATAGGAAATTACAGTTTCAGATCTAAAAACAGATTTCAACATTTTGAACTATTTTGGCTAACTGAAGTGAAAGCTGTGAAGAAGCTAAGCTACTGTACTGCGAGACTATGATACTGAATAACATTGACATATCTAAAACCTGTCAAGGGGAAGTCAGAAACGGAAGAGAGATCAACAAGCAGATCTAGGTCTAAAGCTTTACCTGAAAACAAAATCAGATGACTAATTTCAAAACCAGTAGGCAGGAAACTAAAGGAAGAAGGATAGAGGTTTAGCGTAGCTGTTACGAAATCTGGCTGTATAGCAACAATTAACTCCATTGCTACGCCCTGGCATGGTACTAACTCTCTTTAGGGTTTTGTAATTGGATTTGTCTGTGCACATATCCAGACTGGGGGTAAAGTTCAGCGGTCTTCATACATTTCTGCTGTCACATAGGAACCATGGCAATTAACATAGCAGGCTACACTAATGACCCAGCCCAGCAAAGGTCTTTACACAGCAATTGACTGACACTTAAAACTACAAGAGGAGGCATGCTTCTCCGGCGTGTCGCAACATCCTGTGACAGAATCATTAGATTATGTTCTCTCTATATCTGATATGCTAAATTGTGGGTCATTCAATTAAAGGGCAGATTTGCAGTTAAACTACATAACCTGGGTAACTCCACAAACTTTTGACCCAGATGAAAATGGCAGGGGTAATTAGATTGGGCAATAGCATATACATTTTATTAGTTAGTCTCATTCTTGCAGTGTAACAGGCCTTTGCAATCCATCCAAAGAGAGTACATTTACTTTTCTTGTCTGACCGGGCTGTTTCTGAATACAAGACACAGAGAACCACTATCAAATTTTGTGTTTGTTAGACCCCTGTCAGCCGGTCTACAGTGAGAAATGAAGATGGATAGCTGGGTGCGAATACACTAACTACTGAGGGCAAAAACCCCCCACCCCACCCCACCCCACCCCACCCACACACACACACACACTCAAACACTCAAACAATACTTTCATTTAAAGGACTAGTGAAGTTGGCTACGCCATCTGCCTTTCACACCTCTTTCCAACGATGCATGGTGGCGCCGCCAGAAGAAAAATGGAGATTCATTGCTTTCTCATTGCATATGCGGGATGTTTGAAGGTATGTTTGTAGATCATGCATTTCTGCGTGATCTACAGCTCAGCTCCCTCTGCTCAGTACAAAAAGGAGTAGCAGGGCCTTTGTATAGCTACTAACATGAGTTTTTTTTTATTTATCTCATCGCTAATATTGTATATTTGATTGTGCATGTTAATTTCCCCTAATTTAACATTTAGATTACCTCTGGCACCATCTAAAGCCCAAAGTACAGGTGAAACTCGAAAATTTTTAATATCGTGCAAAAGTTCATTTATTTCAGTAATTCAACTTAAAAGGTGAAACTTATATATTATATAGAAAATTACATGCAAAGGGAGATATTTCAAGCCTTTATTTGTTATAATTTTGATGATTATGGCTTACAGCTTATGAACATTTTCATTTGGGGTTTTCATAAGCTGTAAGCCATAATCATCAAAATTATAACAAATAAAGGCTTGAAATATCTCACTTTGCATGTAATGAGTCTATATAATGTATTAGTTTCACCTTTTAAGTTGAATTAATGAAATAAATGAACTTTTGCACAATATTAAATTTTTTACTTAGTTATACTTAGTTTTTTATGCGTACTGTGCACGTGACATAAATTTAGACATCAGCAAAGTATGCTGGAGCTAAATGGCATCTAATTATGACATTTTGAAAAAAAACAAGGACAATAAATTGTTTAAAAATGAAATATACATAAATGAATCCTTCACAATAAGATAACATATTTTAGAAAATAGTTTGGGTGAATTTCCATTTCATGCCGACTTAACAGTGTTAAATGTAATCTTTAGATAATCTTAAAATAAAAAATCCATTTTCATACTGTACTTTCTAATTTTGTGATGCCTAAAATCACTATTTGAATTTAAAATGTAGAGCAATTAATTTAAAATGTAAGTGTTTTTTATTTTTATTTTAATGTTGATCAAAAAGTATTGAATTTTAACATTTATCGGTTATTGGCCATGTGGTAACATTTATCTGCTTATTGATACCTGATAGTGCCAAAATGCATTGTTTATTGACAATGTAATGATATATTTGAGACGTTTTGCTTTCAGGAAGAAATCAACCATAGTTGACCTCAAAAGCGAAGGAAAAATCCCTCAGTAAAAATCCAAATAAGCTTTGCTTCATTGCCAAAACAAGCCTAAATGAAACTTAACTCTACACATCTACACAAAAACACACCTGCCTGTTTGGAGACAAGAACCCAAGCCTCTATTGATTGTTACTCTGGAGGTAGTATGCGAGACAGAGATGGTACATTGCTCAATCAACCAATTCATTAACTCAGCTGAGCTTGCTTCACTGAAGTCAGATGCCGTGTATAAGTGGTGGCTTCCATTAGAGCAGTCATTTCCTGACCCATGCAATAAAATATGGCCCTGTGTGTGCTCTTCCTCTATCATTCTCTGTGAAAGAGAGCTCATGACGACCACTGTGGCCCGATCTCAAAAGTTGAAGTGTGATTGATCTCTCCTAATCCGTCCCCCTTGCAGGCTTTTTAATTTCTCTTTCCTTTCAGAGCACATGCTCCGATCACTCTGGCTCTTCTCCAAGTCAAACCCTACAAAACACTGAGCTCTGCCTCCAGCTCATCCTGTCTAAATGTCACTCGGCTTCCATCCTTTCAGAAATCACTCCGGCCAACACACTCTGTCATGCCGGGTTCAGACTACTCAATATTGTTGTCTGTTACGATAGTAACACTGTGACAGTAACACTGTGTCAGATTATGCGATTTTGACTCCTAAATTCATGTTGTGTAGTGGCCAAGAAACATGTCAGACAACATGTTTGCTTGCCGACCAATCATCGCATGCTGTCTTTAACAACGAGTGTGACGTCATCAAGATGGCGGAACTAGGGACTGACTTCCGGAAATAAGAGCATAAACAAACTATCGAAGCGTAACGGTATTTAGCTTAATGCTAATTCAAGTACTCCATACGTCTACTATCATTTGTCAGCATTTCTCACTCTGTCGTGGTAGTCACTCGAGGGAACATCATAAAGGCAGAAGTATTGTTACCATAGCCCCACGAACCTTTCCTCCATTGCATAATTCCACCAAACAGCACCAATACCAAGTCTCTCTCTCATTTTGCCCAATTTGAAAGCTGTGTATGGAAGAGCTTCTGTGCTCCTATTGGTCAACTTCACAGATGAGAGGGTCAGTGTTATTTGAATGCAAATGATGTTGTAGTTACGACTTGCCAACTCCAAAAACTTCCTAGGAGGACTTGAATGCACCATAAAATAAAAACACATATTGACAAAATGTCCTGTTGCGGCTGTTTAGGACAAAAGCACAATTTTGAAAGACCATCAATGTTCAAAGATATTTATTGGGTCCAAATGGTGGCAGGAGGGGCTGACAGGGCTATGTGAACCAGCTAATCCTTGACCCCGTGGGTGAGACAGGTGTGTGACGGGTATCTGTAAAGAAAGAAGTGTGTTGTGAGTTTTCAATACTCACTGTGGCTGACTGATTGCAGTTGGACAGTTTTCGAGATCTTCTCCTCATAATTAGGAGTGCAGGACTTCCTGCTGACCTTGGACTTGAAGAGTGTGTTTACGAGCGTCGACTTCCCCAGACCGCTCTGACCTGTCGATGAGAAAAAGAATAGATTTAATGACTTTTGTTTGCAAACTGCAGTAAAGTACAATTAACTGCATATGTAGCAGAACCTGAGCACGTTTATTTGCAGGACGACCTTTGCTTAGCATTAGCAGGGGGGATAAAACTTTATTACTGCACACAGATAAGATGGCACACATAAAATTGAGGTCATAAAATATCACATGACCAGGCAGCGCAGGCCTCCAGGGTTTACATAAGCCCTTGATACTGCAAATCATCAGTGATGTAATAAGACCAGGTCAAGCCACGGCAAAGTGCTTTAGTGTCTTATCTGGTGGGTGTCCAAACACACTGACAACACCACGCCGTTGGGAGCTTTGGGAAGCTTTTCCACTTAATGACTCTTTCACACTAGTCCTCACGGAGATCAGATCAGAGGGAGGAAGCTATTACCAGAGAGTGAGCCTTATCAAGGCCATCTCAATTCACTCAAATAAGGGTAAATCTATGGGGCCACCTTCATTGCCTCAAAGGACATGTGCTGTGTTAATGTGAGCTGCTTTGTATTGAGTGCTGATGATGAGCAGTGTGTGTGTTCTGTCTCGCTCAGAGGGCCCCTCAGGCCCACCAGTCAGCTTCCCTTTCGCAGGGCAGGGGTGGAGAATGTGCTAAACGCTCTCGCCGCTCCGTTTGCACCTGTTGAGAGGCCTGGCCGCCTCGGGAAGCTGTCAATGGATGAAAAGATTTGACAGAGATAGACGACAGAGCCGGGAAGATCTGGCCCCTCCATCATTGCCCACCTCAACAGAGGCTTTGATGGATTTATGCCATGGCCTCTTACCATGGGAGGCAGTTGACATCAAATTTATGAGGAACTGACAACCCACGTTGTGTGTCCTCCTGGGCCTCTTTGATTTAACAGTTCAGACAGTGGCTGAGCAAAGAAGGGCTTCCTGAAGCTTTCAGTGTAGTCACACATACTGTACCTCAATAGGGATGGGAATCAGAAGTTTTAATTACCTTAAATTTAGTTCTTTAACGATAGCATTAACAATTATTTTTGTATTTTGGATGAAATATTACAAAATATTTGGAAAAAAGAAATGCAATTCCATTGCTAGATGGTGAGATTTTTGTATTAATCTAATAAATAAATGCAAAACAATTATTCCATTGCAAAAGATTGACTTTTCAATCTTTCTAAAGTCTGCATAAATGCAATCCAATAATACTCAGACAAAACCCAACATGTGTATCTTTAATTACACTCTAAGAAAAAAACAGATAATGTCCTGGCAGAAATATATATATATATACAGTGAGGAAAATAAGTATTTGAACACCCTGCTATTGATACTTTGCAGTCACGTGATATCTGGCGGGCAACAAACGCGGTTAGAGCATCCAATCGCACAGCAACTATCTGACATGTCATGTACACCTCAAAACACCAACTTTTGTATATAAACTGGCAATGTCCTGGCAAGATCCTTGATTAGTTTACTGGTTTTCGTTGCTAGAGAATGACGTTCTTGCCCGCCAGCCAGTACAACTGACGTCACGTGCAAAGTATCAATTTAGCAAGTTCTCCCACTTAGAAATCATGGAGGGGTCTGAAATTGTCATCGTAGGTGCATTGTCATTGTCATGTTGGAAGACCCAGCCTCGACCCATCTTCAATGCTCTAACTGAGGGAAGGAGGTTGTTCCCCAAAATCTCGCAATACATGGCCCCGGTCATCCTCTCCTTAATACAGTGCAGTCGCCCTGTCCCATGTGCAGAAAAACACCCCCAAAGCATGATGCTACCACCCCCATGCTTCACAGCAGGGATGGTGTTCTTGGGATGGTACTCATCATTCTTCTTCCTCCAAACACGTTTAGTGGAATTATGACCAAAAAGTTCTATTTTGGTCTCATCTGACCACATGACTTTCTCCCATGACTCCTCTGGATCATCCAAATGGTCATTGGCAAACTTAAGACGGGCCTTGACATGTGCTGGTTTAAGCAGGGGAACCTTCCGTGCCATGCATGATTTCAAACCATGACGTCTTAGTGTATTACCAACAGTAACCTTGGAAACGGTGGTCGCAGCTCTTTTCAGGTCATTGACCAGCTCCTCCCGTGTAGTTCTGGGCTGATTTCTCACCTTTCTTAGGATCATTGAGACCCCACGAGGTGAGATCTTGCATGGAGCCCCAGTCCGAGGGAGATTGACAGTCATGTTTAGCTTCTTCCATTTTCTAATGATTGCTCCAACAGTGGACCTTTTTTCACCAAGCTGCTTGGCAATTTCCCCGTAGCCCTTTCCAGCCTTGTGGAGGTGTACAATTTTGTCTCTAGTGTCTTTGGACAGCTCTTTGGTCTTGGCCATGTTAGTAGTTGGATTCTTACTGATTGTATGGGGTGGACAGGTGTCTTTATGCAGCTAACGACCTCAAACAGGTGCATCTAATTTAGGATAATAAATGGAGTGGAGGTGGACATTTTAAAGGCAGACTAACAGGTCTTTGAGGGTCAAAATTCTAGCTGATAGACAGGTGTTCAAATACTTATTTTCAGCTGTATCATACAAATAAATAGTTAAAAATCATATATTGTGATTTCTGGATTTTTTTTTTTTTAGATTATGTCTCTCACAGTGGACATGCACCTATGATGACAATTTCAGACCCCTCCATGATTTCCAAGTGGGAGAACTTGCAAAATAGCAGAGTGTTCAAATACTTATTTTCCTCACTGTGTATTTTTTTTTAAGTTTACGGATATTTCCTTCAACCCACAAACACAATAATTCGAAATACAGGTAAAACACCTGTGAAAAATAAATACGGAAAATTTCTTCAAATTAACATCATACATTGCACCATATTTTTACAGACTTTTCTGTGTATACATTGTCATATGAACAACCAGTAAAAAACTACGCTGATACCAGACAGAACCAATTCATATGAGTCATATGAATCATTCATTCATGACTCAGACTACACCTGTGGTGCTATACATTTTTATTCAGAAAAAAGAACCACCTCATTCGGCAAATCAAACTGCACTGGTCATGCTTTATGTTTTGTATTGTATATCAAGAAGTGGTGTTATGGTGAATAGTAGTACACAAAACAACACTGCTAATTCTGCGAATTATTGCACAAGCAAGGACTGTAACTGTTAACCAAACCAAACATCATTTGGTTCAGGTATTCGCAAAAAAGTACTTATGATCTTATAAAGGACCCTGTGCCGAGATACTGTGAAAAGAATAAAGGCTAGACCCAGTCAGGTGCTTGTCTGAGTCATGCATTGACATATTCACCCAGAAATAAGAACTTGTCATTTACCACAACCACAAGAAACTTCAACAAATGCAAGTAGTAATTTTACCAGTGTCATATGTGTTTAACTCCGATTGATTTCTCAAAAGCATTTCAAATGGTGAAAAACACATCTCCCCTGAGACACTTTGATAAGCAGTTTACAAAGCTTTTCCTTTGAACACAATATCTACAAAGCCCATTGACTTGAGGGCGACAACAAAGCTGAATGTATTGACTGCATTGAAAATGTCAGAATATGCTAAACTCGTATTTGGGAGCAGACTGCTACTTGACTTTTGGGAAACTGGGAGACTCGCAGTAGTTTAAGCCCAGAGGCTACTAAAAGGTCCTGACCTATACAACCGAGGACAAACTACACAGACCAACAGACTCCAAGTGCTACCATATGTGTGTGCGACTCTCGG
The DNA here is from genome assembly GCF_963993115.1 of Abramis brama. Classification (NCBI taxonomy): domain Eukaryota; kingdom Metazoa; phylum Chordata; class Actinopteri; order Cypriniformes; family Leuciscidae; genus Abramis; species Abramis brama. The sequence continues at coordinate 27,845,662 of NC_139963.1, read as the reverse complement.
ATAAGAGCACCCCAGGGCAGGAAAATGTGGACAGATGAGCGTAGCGGACCAAACTCATCCTGTAGAGTTTCCTCCGTTCCTGCAATTTCATCCTGTTGTGTGTATCTTGCTTTCGCACAATTCCTCCTCTTCCTGTATTTTGTCAAGTTTGCATTCGCTGTCATGTCATGTTAGCTAATACATACTAGTGTTCCCAAACACACCCTTGTCAGAACCCCTGCCCTTGTAATTTACAATGTATTGCCAAGGCAATAGCAAAATACACAAACCGAAAACTACACAAACCATTAAACTGATTCAAATACAAACATTCATTGTTCAAAATAATTGTCTTTTGCACTAAATAAAAGGTCAATGATTTGTCAATAGTTGTACGTTGTGTCGAGAGTGAGTCAAACAGCTCTTTCTTCTTCCTCTTTTACTGCCACTGTTTCCACACCTGTCTCTACCAGGAAAGGGAGGGAGAGGTTCACCTTTGATGTATGTCCAGAGTAGCTGTAGCAGGCATGGAGAGCACCACCATACTTACTACAGTACCAATGCTGTAACTACCACAGTTCACTAAGGCAAGGAGGAAACTCACACAGGCCACAAGCCAGCATTTGGGGAAGTGAGCACTGAACCAGAGCAATGCAATATTTGTATGTAATGTATTCTTATTGTACATAATTTCCAATTTTCGCAAAATTATTTGATAGTATGTATTTAGGATACATAAAAAAGTGAAAACAAGCCCTTTTTTTCAAAAGTATTTTTTTATTTTTTTATTTCCACTGTTGTCATTTTGTCCGAATGCTATAAATACAAAAAAATAATATAAAGGGGTACAACGCTGACAAGATGTGCTTTTAAGAAAACTTGGCTGTCTAAGCAGTAGAAAGGCATTTAAAAAAATAAGAAAATCTGTGCTGACTGACTAGGGAAAAGGGTTGTGATGTTCCCTTTTGCCAAAAAGGTATTGGAACTTCAATACCCATTATGCATTGGGCTCAATCCAACTGTCTGTAAGCAGGGATACAAAATTGTGTAATTACGATCTGTAGTTTTATCAAAAGCCCTGAAGCTGTCAAAAGTCAGATGTATCAGCAAATGCCGGAAATGAGACTGTTGTATGAATTTTCATTACTTACAGAAAAAAAGAATACCAATTCTCCTGGGATGAGGCTACCGGAGTGTCCGAAAAATGACAGATGGAAACAGGGCTACAGGACGGTTTTGGAAAAACAGTTTGTAATGCTAGTGGCGACTCCAGTGGTGCAAAAACGACCCATTTCAGCTTTAATTTGTTTTGCTGACAGCCTGACACTGTTGTGGAACAGCGGCTGATACTGTGTTTCTCCATGAGACTTGCAGCCTTTGAAGGATTTGGCAAAATGTCCTTTCTATTAACACTATGGAAGAACCACCGAGGGGAATGAAAGCACATGCAAGGGAGTGTGGAAATCCTGGCAGCTTGTTTAAAAAAAATAGGGAGAGAAAAAAAGTGGAAAAGAAAAATGGTTCTCACTGGAGAGCTGGATGGCCTTGAATTTGTGATGCTGGGGCCATCATAAATCCCCTTGGCTGGCCCAGTTGGGGAACACTCTAAGCCACATTTGGTTCCAGCCTGGTCCTGCCTCCCAGCCCACAGACAACACAACAATAGCCCTTGCCATTTAATTAGGTAAGGCCCACACTCAGCCAACACCCCCTCCTGGTCCTCCTCCTTCCTGCATGCTTACCCACACTCTCTCTAGAAACACAGGGGGATTTTGGGAGGCTCTAGCACTCTGATTGGTTAGGCTTGAATAAAGGTGGCCAGTTTGAATCAGGCAGATGTCCAGTAACTGCCCAAGACAGTTAATACCAGCAAGCTCTGCTGGGTCGGCAGAGTACAGCCTTAGTAGGTAACCTGGCATAAAATATGTGACTAATCAGAAGACTTAAGCAGTTCAGAGGGCCCTTACTGGACAAAACCAGTGTATTCTCGTGAATTTCATTCAAAGATTTTTATTTTGGTTCTTTGTTTGTAATTAGGGTTGACTAAATCAAATATTCACAATAAGGAAGATATAGATGTTTACATATCTTCTCTGATTTGAAGATTTGTAGTAAAATGTATGGTAAGTTTGATTAATTTCTCTGAATTCACCTTAAAAAAATAAAAACAAAAAAATATATTTGATATATTTGATAATAAATACACTACCACATACCACACACACATACTTTTTCTGTATTGTGCAAGGTTTGTGAAAAAAGTGCCTTTATGCTCACCAAGGATGCATTTATTTGATCAAAATACAGTAAAATCAGAAATATTATTACAATTTAAAATAACTATTTTCTATTTTAATATAGAAAATATTGATGTTTGATCAGTTTAATGCATCACTGCAAAATAAAAGTTAAATAAATAAATAGACTGACCTCAAACATTTGAACAGAAGTGTATAATATTGTGAAATATTGCCATATAATTTTGTCCATATCACCTACAACCTATTTAAAACATGTATAATGTTTGTTTTTCATAAAATAAGCCACCTTTAATAAATAAACATATTTAACAATTGCAATTGTGTGCCAAATGTCAATATGCTATATACACTATGCACTTATACTATGCTCTATGTACTCAACCATCCGTAAGGTTTAAAAGGTTATTTTGTCATGATATAATGTCTGATATAATATATATATATATATATATGTCCAGATATTTAAAGTGCACTTTTCCTTCTTGGAATTTTCAGTGTGAAGAACACACTACTTTAATTCTTCCTTGATAGTAGCTTGTCTTTTGAAACACACGTTAATAATGTCACTCTGTCCACATATTTCCACTTACGGAACATCCGTTGTCTTCGTCCATTCCTCACAACCAATACCACAGCCATTCTTGTACATGCTCTAGTTACTTCAAACATTGATTTCTGTAACTCTCTCCTATTTGGGCTACCTCTCAAACTTCTCCATAAACTTCAGTTGGTCCACGAATAATTGGTCGCCCGCATAATTACTAGAAACCTGGAGAGCACATCTCTCCTGTTCTTTATCAATTACACTGGCTTCCTGTTAAATATCACGTAGAGCACAAGATTCAGATTTTCACTTTTAAAGCTCTGCACAATCTTGCATACTCATATCTCTCTTGACTTAACAAAAATACTTAATGAAACTTAATAAAAAATAAAATGCATTATCACTCACACTATTCATACTACAAATGTGTGAAAATGAATAGTGCATAAGTACGCAAATTTGTGATGCACCTATAGTCTCTGAAAAGAGCTGAGTTTAAACCTTTCCCCTAACAGCCAATGACACTGAGACTGAACTATATATAGTCTGAAAGGTCTTCCTGCCCCCTTCAGCCCCTCTAAACCATACTCTTTGATTTTATACAAAGCTTTTTACCTTATTTGACGCCTCAAGTCCCCCCATCTCAACATAGCTCATTATGCAAAAACTACTCGAGTTGAAGTTCACACTTTGAGCAAAGAAAAAAACAGAGGTGTGAAGTTATTTAGGCCCAGCCGTTATGCATGCGGTTGGAAATTGATAGTTTTAATGCATGGTTAAGAAATCAGCTCTGAAGGGTTTGTATTGTTTTAAGTGCCTGATATTCTTCTGGTCAAATACAAACTGGACATATCCTGAATTTTTTTTCTCAACTAAATCAGACCAATGTTCCACTTACCAACCACCATGATATTAAATTCAAAGCCAGCCTTCATGGTTTTGCGTCTCATCTGGTCCAAGACTGCCTCAATGCCGACATATCCGAATAGATCTCTGCCCTTGATAATGCCTTGTGTGTCAGATTCAGTGAGGCATGGCAGAGGATGTTCTATCTCTACCACTCTCTCCTCCACCTCCCTCTCCTCCATGACCTCCTTCTCCTCCTCCATCCGGACAGGTGGCTCCAGGTCCAGGCCCTGCTCCTGTCCTGTTTCTGCCAAGAGAGAGAGAGAGAGACACCCAAAAGTTAGCATACAGGAACCTCACATGTTTCTTAAAAACAGTCTAATTAAAGCTCAGCCTGAGACACTTTAGTGATGTAATGTCTCATAGACTGTCTGGTATCAGTCTGATGTGCATTGCGGGCACCTAAATATAATAAATAGGACACTATACGGTGGCAATGTGCAAGGCATTAAATGAATCCAATTTAAATGTGTTGAAATCATTTATCATGAATCAAATTTAAAAAAAATTTTTTTAGGTGTAAATACCAAACATTTATTTTTATTTCAGTTTTGGTTTTTTAAATTGTAGTACTTCGACTTACTTCAGTTAGTTACCAAAATAACATTTATAATTTTCGTTTAAGTTTTTTAAGTTTAAGTTGTTGTAATATTTATATTTTATTTAATTTCAGCTGTATTTCAATTAACGGAAATTATTTTTAAGAGTTTTAGGTTTTAATTAATGATAACAGTATACATTATACAAATTGTATTTATTTATTTATTTATTTTTGGGGGCCAAAATGTTGGCAGGAAATTAGAAATCTGAACTATTTGGGAAGCAGAAAAAACCCTGGACCAGGATAGGTTATTTTCCTTTAAGCATTTTACATTAAGATTCTGTTGTGCACACATTTACCCAGCGCCCACGTTTCCTGACATTAGGTGCATAGCATAACGCACAATTCACCGCTGCAATTAATTTGAGGAAAAGATGTTAATTTTTTGCCAGGTTTGTTTATGAGCCAGAGAGCTGTGCGCTGTGAGCATGCAGGTGGAAATGAATGCACATTATGACTGACAGGAGGCAACTGTAGGTGAGGCACAGGTCAATTCAGACGGGATTTGAAATAAGGCAGCAGCTATTTGCACTAAGCACTTAGTGCTATTCACACTAAGTGCAAATAGCAATAGATGCTTTTTAAGTGTAAATAGCAACTAGATTTTTTACACTAAGTGAAAGTAGCATATTTCTTAGCGATAGCTGCTATTTACACTAAGTTTAAATAGCAATAGATTCTACTTACACTAAGTGCAAGTAGCAGCATTTCTTAGCAATCTGCTATTTACACTATGTAAAAATACTATTTTCTTTGCAATAAGTGTAAATAGTAGTTAGAGGATATTTATAAGTATAAATAGTGGAAGATACTATTTGGACCTCAGTGTTGTTGTAGCCTACATTCAATGGTATGTAATAATAACACATGTAAATGGTTATATTTATTAAAATGATTAAATGGATGGGCCTTATTGGGGCAATAAAGCCCTCCCTAAACCTACCCCTAACCCTAACTGATAAACAAACGTTAGACACTTTATTTCCACTTTTCGAATATTTTTTTCATTTTTATTGAAAATAAATGACTTTACAATCTGATAAGAGATGGGAAAAGGGAGTAGAGCGAATTCAGCAAAAGGCGAATTCGAACCTCAGGTCGAACCTAACCAGACGTCAGTAGGCGGAGTTAGTATAAATAGCATTTTCCAACAAGGCGGGCTATTTGTACTTATTGTAAATAGACACTCCGTTGAAATAATGAGGATGAAGAATTGAGAATTGTCCATAATCGTGCTTCCATCCTGGGCTGAAATGAGGCCTTAGATTCATTTGTTAACGTTAAATATATGGGTCAAGAAGGGGTTGATTTTATCTTAAGGTTTACTCAAGATTCACAGAATGGCAATGAGTATGGAAAGTACCCTCAATGTGCATTGAACTTTATGCAGCATAGTGTCAGCAGCGAAAAAACAGAACAGAAATGGCTTTGCTGCCTGCGCATCAGTTTGTTTAGCTCAATTGATTTCACTTGCGAGAGCGGCCAACACAGAGACAGCAGTTCACACGGCACTAGTTAACCACTGAGGCACGGACACCTGTCAGCTGGCTCGGACGGAGGATGCTCCATCTGACTGGTGGATAGTGTTACAGGACTAATGTTTGTCTTATCCCTGTATACTGTCATTTGTACTATTGCCATCTTGAGACAGCTCCGCTTTATAAGAGGATTGGAAACAATCCCCCCAATAACCACTGAAGTTGTCTTGTTGGAGAACAAACAAAATTGTTCAAAACAAAGTCAAAACCTTCACAAGTACACAACACTAGCTGCTCAACGTTGAACAAAATCCAGGATTTAAGAATCAGCTCACTCTCATTTGAATTGAATGTGACATTTGTACATTTGATTTAAAAATAAAAATAAAAAGATTTGAAAAAATAATACATCGATGTATCTGGATTTAATTTAATATTTAATTCATCCTTAAATTTAAATTCTGGGGAACAAATGTAAATGGCAACAAAACTTGGACACCTTGAACTTGGAAAACAGCACAACAATATCCTACAGTTGCGCTAAAGCTTGTGGGAATGAAGAGTATTACATGTAATCTTATGACAAGCTGAATAATATAAGAACTGACCATCTGAAATATGAGAAGACGAGTTGCATTACAAAGACCACAGCTGCTTTCACACCCATTTACAAAGTGTGCATGTGTATTTTAAAATCAGCTCATTTGTGTATGAAAATATGGAAATCTAAAATGATCCCCAGGAAATGCCAAGTCTACCATCCTTTATTATGCATTGCTAATAGCAGAGAGTGTGAACTACACCCAACATGACATCACAGATGCTCTGATTGCTTATACATGAGTGCGTCACATTAACAGGTCAACACAAGTATGCCAAAACACTATCACAATAGCATTATCTTAAAGGGATAGTTCACCCAAAATGTTCTCACTCTCATGTCTCACATTGATAATTTCATATAATTTCAATCATAATGTTTCAGCTGTTTTTGCCAATACAATGAAAACCATGGTGTCCCAAAAAAAATAAAAATCACATCAAAGCCCTTTGACTTTAACTGTATGGGGAAACAAAACACAATGCTGAATGAATATGATCATCCACCTCAGGCAAAAAATCATACTATGTTCAGTTTCTTGGCATCAGTATCTCTTAGAAGACGAACATTGTGCAAGTGTTGTTGCCAGAGGCTGCAAATGTGCTCACCTCAATATTGCTTTCTCATGTCTACTTAAAATACTTTCTCATGCTGTGGCTTTGGCCAGGTCACAACCCTGAGTCTTGATGAATCACACTTTCCAATTATATCAGCTTAAGATCTGAAAAATCATACGTCACATGCAGCAGCTGATAAATGTTCATTTTAGTGAGTCTAGAACTATGTGTAGTAAATCAGCATGCAGCACGTGCTGCGATTGATCAGCTGAGACAGAGAACAGTCGTGAACTGAGGAGCCCGTCTGCTGGTCCAGAAGACTTAATCGGCTATAAATATACTGTACGTCCTCCAGCCACCAAAATGGAACTAATCCTGGGCTTCTTATTGCCTAACTGTCTTCCCATCCAAGCGATTCATCCAGCACCTGAGGATCTATGCAAGACTTGAGGCAAAGCAACTGAATTACTGGTTTTGAACTTAGCGTTATTTTAAAAGTATATATTGTCATTATTGAACACATAAAGTTTGAAGTAAGACTTTTGTGAGAAGCACAACTTGTGCAACAAGGAGAAGAAACAACCAGACTGTGGACTGACAGATTTATTTATTTGATGCAGTCTGAAAACTGCCTGCACACTAATAGAAGCTGACAAATAGAGCCAGAGATTGAGAGGGTAGACACACTGTCTTCCAAAGGCTTGAGAAAAGCAAACAGAGAGAAAAAGGGCTAGAAAGTAGGAACGAAGTTGGAACTTTTTAATAAAAGCCTTGCATATTGTGTCCAAATAAAAGCCGATCTGTCCCCGGATTTGCTCAGTGTCTGTTCTTGCTCTTTAATAAAACTGTTCACAGACTTGGCCCATCTTCACTTGACATGACCAAGAAACACAGCAGTATGCAGCAAGAAAACACAAATTATTCTTACTTAATACAAAAAAAGCATTTCAGATATGGTGTGGATTTTTGGTATTTATCCCCCAAAAACCCCATCATTGAGACTTGAGTACTCCCTCACTGACACCAAACCATAAATTTGTTCATTTTAACTCATACATCACTGAAATAAAAAAGTGTGATATTTGATTAATTGGCTGAGACCTGGGCAAATACATATTGATAGTTCAAACTAAACTTCAGACTTTTACAAACTGCATTCAAAGCTTTTGAAATATTGTTTATATGCCAATATATAAAGGAAGAAAATAAATAGTAAATGTCAAGATAATCTACAACACACCAATGCCCAATGAGCCCATGAACAGACCAATGTCAGGAAACTGGCAAACACACACACACACACAGGGACGGACTGACAATCTGTGCGTTCTGGAAAAGTCCAGAACGGCCGTCCAACCGAGGGCCGTCGGCACAAAAAATAAAATAAAAAAATAAATCTAATAAAGCAATATGAACAGCCAACAGCAGGGGCACTAATACGATCACTTATATGCTACGTGTAAAAAACAACAACTGAGGAAGAAGAGTCGGCCTATAGCCACTGACAGAAAGTTAGTTTTATAAGGCTGCACTTTTAAATTTGCTTATATTATATTTGAATAGCAGTGGTCTCCAACGTGGTGCCTGTGAGCTGCCCGCTAAACACATTCTATAGCCCCAACTTGCCGTCGGGGTTCCAGACTTTGAATAAATGGTATAATTTTTGCGACCTTTTCAACTAAACATTTCAATTTGAACTTTTGCCTCTACAAAATTACCCAACTCTCTTTGATTATACGCTGTCATTTGCGTTGCGTATGAGAAACATCAAATGGCAAACGCTCAAAAAGCGGAACAAAACTTGTTTGATTTGAGCAGCGCATTATCAGCGCGGCCCAATAAACAGCGATCGCGGCCAAAGCACGTTACGCTGATCTCGATCACGCGAACATTATTACACAGAGCTGCGCGCGATCCACTGAGAAGCAGTTCAATTCAGCGCAGAATTCTCTATCTCTATATAAACCCACAAATGACTATGTGATTTAAGCTTGTAAAAAGCCAGATGAAACAGCGCTGATATTCTCAACATATTGACGCAAAAAAAAAACAGGCGAAACAGTGTTCCAAGAACAAACCAGCTATAAGACATTTCACACCAAAACTTATGAATTAACTTTAGTAAAACAAAATTTTTTGGCATAAATGTGCCTGTATTCATATTAAAAATGTAAAATGTAGCCTAATGCAGTAATGTTTTGTTTAGTTATGGCAGTTTATTTATTTATTTATATATATTTTTTTCATTTATATTTATACTAAATGTTTGGGCTACTGTTTTTGATAACACATACAATAGGTTTATAGAAAATCAACAAAAAAATCAATAAATATTTTCATAATTTTTCAGGAATTGTTTTTTTTTTTAAACGCTTGTAAGTCTGAACCAGAATATCAAGATATTTTATTATTTCCCATATGATGGTGAAAAGTAAAAAAGCTTCACCATGTTATGTATAATAAATATTGGAGTATAAGAAATAAAAATGACTTCTAGATTATTTTATCCCTTGAGGTAGCCCTCGCACACAAAAAGGTTGGACCCTGGTATATAGTAGCCTAACTATATGTTTTATAATTACAAGTTTGTGTAATTTGGGGTTACTGTAGCCAGTGACATTTCATTATTTGTATTTTATGGAATTGTACATTTTTTTGTTTTTATTTGAAGGCTGAGGCTTCATTAATAAACTCAACCCCAATTATCATCGTTTGTTTTGAGATGTTACTTGCTGTGAATACCTTGTCTGATGGGCTACAGTATTGTGGCATATAGTATCAGGACATCCTGGCTAGTGTCTGTCGCTAGGGGCGATTGGCCAGATGATGGGCCTATTTGGGAGAAAGTCCAGGGCTGTTTTTTAGCCCCAGTCCGTCCCTGCACACACACACACACACACACACACACACCTAATGTGTCACATACGTTTTCCCTTGAGCATCACAAAGACCCACAGAGCCATAAAAGAAAGAATGCAGAGCATCCATTTTACACTTAATGATGTTCAGTTCGGTTGTGCTAAATGCTAAATGCTAACATCTGATCTACAGCTCAAGATAATGAATGTTGTATGCCATTTTTGCCTCATAACCTCTTCCCATATGGAAATTATCATCATCATAATATAAATTTAAATGGTTTTAAACCACAGCAATATCTCTGAAAAATACACTGTATTTGGCAGAGAATGAAAAGGACAGAAAAAGAGAACGATCAAATAGCACATGTCAATATGAAGCACTGATAATGGCTATAAAAGTTTCCAAGGCCTGTGTTGTCTTTTATGTGGCTCTGTACAAATTTTACACAGTTTTGCTTAATTTAGCAGTCTAAGTAAAGGACACATCCAAAATGAATCAATCCCAGGACCATGTAAAAAACATTTTATCCATGCTAGTCAACAATACCACAAAAAATACCTTACATCTGAACCTCATCATGGAACCATTTTGGACTCCTGGGCTCTCTATGCCAACTTCCTGTTTATTTTCATCAGAAATGACTAAAACCTCAAAAGTTTACTTCTAAAATGTTGCACACAAGAGGAAATGACTCAAACGGTTTCATATGAGAGAGTAAGCATTTCATTATACTTGCTGCAAATGGCAAACACTCCTGTTGCATCTTGAAAAGGGGTAACCAATAACCATAACCAAGCTTCAAACATCAGAGTGTGTCAACCCTCAGTTCCTTCCTGCCTGAATATATATCAAATTACAAAAATAGAGCAAAACAACCCAACTTTGAGGACATCATTTTTTTTTTAAAAAGTGTCTTCTCGAGCAGCCATGAGACTCTCCCCTCCCCCTTTTGGCACAGTTGAAGTGCTCCATTGCTCTTGCTTCCATTGTTATCAGAAGGGCAGTGAAGCTGAGACACACGGAAAGCCCATAGGATAAAAAAATATTCTTACCTTCTCTCATTCACAAAGCTCTGTCCACACCACTCTCCCAACTGAAGACCCAGCGGCCCACACCAGGCAGTCCGCAACTGTGATGTACCACAAGACTTGTCCCTAAACTTCTGCTTTGTGCTCTGTGTAACTGCCCATGCACTTCTCCCCCTCTCTCTGTGTCTCTCTCCCTCACTACGGAGAAAGAGCGCAGGGGTAACGGCTAAAGCTGCTCACACTCATTCACATGCAGATCGCCAAGAAGCTTCCACTAATCCAAAAGAGGACTTCTCCCATCACCCCCTCCTCCTCCTCCCATTGCCTCTCTCAAACTCATTTGCACACGAGTGGAGCTGCTGTCAGTCGGCCGGCCCAGGCTCCCCTGCTGACCACACAATGAGGAAAATACGTAATTGACCCATAAAATCAATTAGGAGAAATTTCAGTGCTTCTTTGAGTTGGCATCCACAGATTCGCTCAACTGAGAGAAAAAGAAAAGCAAATTGAGGTTACTCGTTCAGTGCAAATTTCTGTGCTGGTAATAAGTGCCTCCCGTGCTGTCATGCTGGGATGTTTGGCTGTGGATTGCAGTTAAAAGACATGGTAATGGTCAATCAGATGAGAGTGTTTTTTATGCTGACAAAGAGCTTGTATTTTACCATTTACAGAAACGCAGCATTGGAGATTAAGTGCATGAATACTTATCATCGGTGCACGGAAAGCGTGATACGTTTTTATTTGAACAGTTATAATTTAAGCTGTTCTGTAAGTCTAGACCTTCAAAACTGCCCATCAAAAGTAGACAGGCTTTGAAGAAAAGCATTTGCTCAAGGAAGCAAAGTGTGATTTTAAAGGGACAGTTCACTCAAAAATGGAAATTCTGTCATCAAATACTCACTCTTGTGTTGTCTTGTTTTTATGCGTGGAACACAAAAAGAGACATTTACACACACACAAAACATATATATAATAATAATTAATCACACAATTCATGCACTATATTTAAGTCTTCTGAAGCCATACTCTTATGATGATAAGACTGCCATTTAAGCTGTAATTCATTTGACATCATTCATTCAGCCAGTCGGCTGTTAACTGCTATGACCTGACCACTGAGTCAGGGGATGAACTTGTGTAGAAAATCATCCAATGAATGAATAATTTAAGCCAAATGTGAACTGGAGCAAACGATTCACTGAAAGATGACTGAAAAAGAATGATGTTTATTAATACGTCTCTCATCTAGGGCATATGCCAAGATTTTCAGTGAATAACTTTTGGTCTTTCCCCACACAATTATCTTATAGCTTGAAATGTAGTGCTTGGACAATTTTAAGATACTTTTTTTTAAATATTTTTTTTACATTTTGTAGCTTGTCAACTCCAGTCCCCATTCACTTTCACTGTACTAAAAAGAGTGGCCAGGACATTCTTCAAAAATTAATCTTTGCGTTCTAACAAGGAAAAAAAAGTGGCACAGGTTTTGAATGGCATGCGGGTGAGTAAATAATGACATAATGCAGTGCTTGGACACATTTTTAAACACATTTATGGTGCTTTTTGTCATTTTGTAGCTTAACAATCCTGGTAAATCACACTCATTGTACTGAGAAAAGTGGCCAGAATATTCTTCAAAAATTCATCTTCCTGTTTTAAGGAAGAAATTCACACAGGTTTGGTACGACATGCGAGTTAGTTAAACAAATGACAGAATTTTCATTTTTGGGTGAGCTATCCCTTTAAGGACTCCCCTCTGGATCTGTTTAAACATGAGGAGGTGAAGCATCTCTGCACAGTTTCACTGAGGAAGTGTGTTTTTCTCACTCTCAAGCTGTCTGTCTGACTTATCACACAATCTGAGTGTTTAGTCTTTATGCTCTCCATAAAATGAAGTCCACCTCATATAAATTAAATTCAAGGAGACTGAACAAATACATCCATGTAAGGATGGGTCTTTTTCAAAATGTGCCTGTGTGTGAAAGAGAATGTGTGTGTGTGTGTGTGTAGGTCAAGCCCATGCTGAGACACTGTTGGGATGGTTTTATGTTTGAATCACAATACAGTTCCTTTGTTTGGAACTCAATAGACGGCTGATGTGTGATGGTGAGGCCCCAAAACAACACATTCACACTTCCACTCAAAATACACCAGCCAACAACTAAACCACAACATGTACCTAAAGCACTCCCAGCTCAATACAACAACCAAAACTCGCAAACCACAACTAATTATATTGAAATGACAGCTAGTTAGCAGATTACACAAACCAGAAACATTCCAGGGGAGAGATTGATACAGTAAAATATTAACAGAAATCAGTCTTTTACCTTAGCAGATAAGTGGGATCCTGGAGCAGTTGCCAGGCCCCACGTGCTGTCAGAGAGTGAATTGCAAACTGCTCAGGATGTCAGTTACGAGAATGTGTGAGTCTATGCGTGTCTGTGTGTGTGTGAGGGTGTGTCGTAGCATAACCACAGACAGCACTGAGGGTGATGCATTTCCTTGCCTTTTGGGCCTCTCTCTTCCTGGTTGTATTTTAACTAGTTTTATGCCACACAAAAGAAAGGCCGCTTCTCCAGCTCTGTTATCACCATGGTTACCTAAATAAGAGTGTTTCTCAAGAGTGGGATGGATGTTTATCCATTTTCCTTATGTCATCAGCACAAGTCTCTGTTAAAATCCCACCCTTGAGATACGAGGAAATGTATTTCACAATCCCAGGCAGGTAAAGTAGAAAAATGGAAATGCAATCCTTGTGAATTGAATACAATCTGCTGTGATGCATGAATGGAAATACGGTACGGAATGAACTAAAAGAGGTTGTGGAAGGTTCCAGAAGAGGCCAATTCCCATCCTACAGTGTCTAACTTACACACACACACACACACACACACACTTGTGCCTGCAGCATTTCACCACACAGCGCATCTCTGCTGTTTTGGGAATTCTCTCTTCACCGCTGACAGGAAAAAGCATTTTGATTAATGTGGCAATCGGAAAATGACCTTTGCATGCGGCGAGAGCTGTCTATTTTACATTCAATATTTAATCATTTGATAAAGTATAGAACAAGCCCAATGACAGCAATTCATCACTTTCATCTAAAAGCCTTTCGCAAAGCTCAGAGCCACATGCGGGGTCTGTATGCTCCGCTGCGTCTACAGCTAATTAACTGACTGAGGTTTGTTAATGGAGTTTCCTACAAAGTGCTCTCCACCGCCACATCGTTCTGGTCACTCCAGGTCATAATCTGATGACTAATGTATCTTTTCCTCTTCAAATCCACACACCCTGGACATCTATGCATGATAAGATACACTTACAACAAATCCAAGCCGCTTTTTCTGACAAGGACTGACATAAACAAACCTAAAAAAATGTGCAAAGAAAGTGACATTCTTTTTCTATTTATACTATCTATCTAAAATGATAGTTCACCTAAAAATAAAAATTCTGTCATTATTTACTCACCTTCATGTTGTTCCAAACTTGTAGGACTTTCATTCTTTTGGGACACACAAAAGAAGATATTTTGAAGAAGGTTTAACTGTTTTTGATCATATAATGAAAGTCAATGGGGTCCAAAAACAACATTGTATGGACAAAACATCATTTTTTTAAATAGCTCTTTTGTGTTTTACAGAATAAAGAAAGTAACATGAGAAATTAATGACCAAATATACATTTTTAGGTGAACTACCTTTTTAATTTCATAAAACCTTTGGCTGAAGAAACAGAGGTTATCTAAATGCAGCTGCTAATTTTTGCGGATGTTGATATGGTTGAGCAAAAAGGTGAGAGAGGAAGAGGAAGAGAGGGGGAGGAAGTATGTGTTTGCTGTGCCACAAGGGACAGTGAATTGCCACTAAATGTCTCTATTATCGCTTCTCTTTAATTAAAAGCACATGTACGCACAGACGCTGTCAGTTCATTCATACTGTTGCCAGGGTAACCTTCCCAAAGAGACTGGAAGTATCAGGTTATAGCGGAGATCTCTCGAGACACACCGTGAGAAAGCTTCTGCTTCTTTACTTCAGCTTTGCTTGTGTGGGTTAAAGGGGTAAATTCAATTAAAGCATCTTAACCTCATCCTAATCCAAGCATACTTAAAAGGACGTGGCAGACGGAAGAGAAGGATTCCTGAAGTCTGACCCCGTCCTCCCGTGCTTTCTCAGTGTCTTTCACACACAGAGGGAGGGACAGGTGAGGACATAGCAGGAGGACAGTGGCAAACGTCCAGACATCTGTTAGAGCGTCTTCTAAACTGAGCTGATGCACAGCTGGACTTTCTGCTGAGAACTTTTCAGAAGGGAAGAGCATCACAGCACAACAAGGTTCAACTGAATTTGAACTAGGCCCTAATGAGATGTGCAATTAAAAATGAATTTCAGCATTAGATACCTTCCTTTATACTGTATATTGTGCATAATGTTTATATAGTGTATATTCACTGTAATATTATTAGGGGTGTCACAATATATCGTGTCACAATATATCGAAATACAAAAATGCAACAATATGTATCGTGGATAGTTCACCCAAAATAAAATTACTGTGTGAGAAAAATGTCAAGTTTACAGAGTTTTAGTGTCAGTACTACATTAAACTACTATATGTAATGTTGAATATAATGTATATTAATGCAGTGGGGTAATATTTGTGGGTCCTGACAATGCCAAATGTCTTATGTTACCAGTAAAAAGTGGCCGACAATATTTTCAGCTTCAGAATCATGAATATGTTTATTCATCTTTGCGTTCTAACAAGGAAAAAAAAGTGGCACAGGTTTTGAATGGCATGCGGGTGAGTAAATAATGACATAATGCAGTGCTTGGACACATTTTTAAACACATTTATGGTGCTTTTTGTCATTTTGTAGCTTAACAATCCTGGTAAATCACACTCATTGTACTGAAAAAAGTGGCCAGAATATTCTTCAAAAATTCATCTTCCTGTTTTAAGGAAGAAATTCACACAGGTTTGGTACGACATGCGAGTTAGTTAAACAAATGACAGAATTTTCACCATTGTCCTGTGCAATGGGTTTCCAGCACCAAGTCCAAGGCTATTCATTTACACCCACAATGTAACACACACATGTTTTTTGTTAACCTTTAATCATATGTCGTGGAGAATCACAATAATATCGTATCGTGAGTTCAGTATCGTGATATGTATCGAATCGTGACATGAGGGTATTGTTACACCCCTAAATATTATGCATGACACAGTGCAGCAGTGTTAACGGCTAAACTGAACTAAACTAAACCACAAACCAACCAACTAACTGGTTTTAATCAGTCAGATCCCTTAATAATCTGGCTTGGATTACTAACTAACTACAAAACAACTGACTAATCAACTAAACATCCAACTGACTAACAAACTAAACATACAACTGACTAACCAACTAAACATACAACTGACTAATCAACTAAACATCCAACTGACTAATCAACTAAACATACAACTGACTAATCAACTAAACATACAACTGACTAATCAACTAAAAAACAAACCATCCAACTCATTCACTCAATGGACTGATCAGACCGCTTAATAATCTGTTTTACATTACTAACTAACTAACTAACTAACTAACTAACTAACTAACTAACTAACTAACTAACCAACTAACCAACTAACCAACCAACTAACTAACTGGTTTGAATCATGGTCAGACTATAATAATTTAGCTTTAGTTGCTAACTAACTAACTGAATGAAAGAATAACTAACTGCACAGCAAACTGACAAACCAACCAACTAAACTGAACAACAAACCAACCAACCAACTACCTACCTATTACATGCCTACTTACCTACCAACCATCTATCCACTGTAGTTAAACTATATTAAGTCAAAGAGTTCTACAGCAATTATTTTACAGTCATCACAAATCAAGGTTGTCGTTGTTTAACAGTGACCTGTTGATCTGAGAGAGTCACTATACACTACGACAGTCATGCGTAAAGTGTCCTTCACATTAAACCACTTTGAATGCTTCCTAGTAACAGCTGGTGATTAAGCTTAATCGGGATGACAAAGAGCAACTTACCATCAACAGTGCACAAAGAGCTGAGTCGCGTCCTGCCCTGACAGCTGCTGCTCCTGATAGGGCACAATATCCAAAAGCAGCAAAAACGACTGCATACAGTACAAGCACAACCACGCACACAAACTCCCCCACACACTTCTCTTTTTTCACTTTCTATTTTGCTTTCTTTCCATTAACAGTTCACTCTTGGATTCTTGCCAAAAGGATGTACAAGAGAAAATCACATGCTCAACATTCACTTTCATATTCTCTATCTAGTCTGAGTTTGTGTCGTGGCC
Source organism: Abramis brama (assembly GCF_963993115.1). Classification (NCBI taxonomy): domain Eukaryota; kingdom Metazoa; phylum Chordata; class Actinopteri; order Cypriniformes; family Leuciscidae; genus Abramis; species Abramis brama. The sequence goes on along the minus strand of NC_139963.1, from coordinate 27,828,506 downwards.
TATAAAAGCCTATAATATACTCAGTGACATTCAGAAAAACATATCAATAAACGCAAGGTGACTTCATAATTATTACTACTAACTATGGACCGCCTGCTCCCTAGAGTGACTTAATCAAATTCATTTTGATAATATAATAGCTGACTCTTTAGCACTGGTTCAAGATGGCTCACCATGCTGGTTTTCACAACATATGGCTCTACTGAGTCTCGTTTCATTCTCAAAGCAGGATGCAGTTGTTCTTAGGGAGGGACGACCCTTCCAGGAAGCCCTGTCATGCTGTCCAAGAGGAAATCACCTTTCCCCTCTCCCCCTCATCCGGGCTGGGGAAAACGTGGGTCCAGAAGGCCCAGAACTTTGACCTTCTACACTAGATCTACAACACAATGTTTCAAGACTCATGGATGGAACATCTGCAGTGTGATTTGATGGGTTTTTAAACATTTAAGATGCCCTCTGCATTTTTTTAACAATCAAAAAAATCAGTAGGTCGTTTTATTTTACACAGAGCAGTTTGCCTCACGTGGGTGCCCATGTTGAAATCACATGACCAAATACTACTCCTTTTGCCTTAGTATTGTTCACACATGCTAGCTGAATCAATGAATCACATGCAAATAGTGTAAAATAAATAAATAAATAAATAAAAATAAATAACTGAATGCCACTTTAATAACCTTACTTAAAAATTCCCAAATGCTAGACAAATTTTATATAAATCTCTAGAAAATCAACAAACGTGGAAGTGGTCTGAAAAGGGGAAGTGTCACAGATGTTCTTTTCACTAACGTTTTCAAGTGAAAACTCAAAGTTAAACTTAACTTAAAAATATTTATTTCAAGTAATAAAAAAAAAAATAAAAAAACTAATAGTCTTTTACTAACATGCCAACTTTAAGAAGGCCTCTGCCAGGAATGTGAGTCCCAACGTAGCGAGTGTCAACACGTAAACACCCAACAGGTCGGGGCGAGAGACTCAGCACGTCGCTTAGAGCCGAAGAAAAACATTCAGATGGAGACTGCACCACCCCTGCCCAGAGCAAAGGCTGGATACATAGAAACCACAGTAGCATAGTAATGTTTTTTCTAATTGGGCCGTCCTCCAATTTGCTTTCAATGCAAGTAGTTTTGCAGTTTTATGGTGTTTTAACTGACAAGATAACATGAACTTATTGAACATGAACATTATATGTTCAGGAATGCCTTTGTCACACTGCCGGATCAATTTATCAGCAGCAAAAATTAATTAATTAATTAAAAAAGTAAAAATAAGAAGTGATCAAAATTGTAAAAAAATAAAATAAAAATAAACAAATAAACAAACATGAATTAATTAAGCACCTAAATCATAAAATATAAAGAAAATATAAAATAATATAAATTAATGAAATAAATATTAAAATAACATTAAATTAACATTATATATTAAATAACATAAATCAAATAAAATAACAATTATAATAATATAAATATAATATAATATAATATAATATAATATAAATATAATATAAAATAATATAATATAATATAATATAATATAATATAATATAATATAATATATGTATCCCACCAAATCACATCGGAGATAATAGGTCAAATAAGCAAACGGTCATGTGCAACAACCGAAATATACCCAGATAAGCTCAAAAGAACAGAGCTACAGTTTCCTAGTCCCCTAAGGTGTTCACCCTTTCCTTTCCACCCTTTTCCCCTCTTTTGACCCCCATTAGTGACACAAGGTCTCATTTGTACCCTTAATCTGTGCTAATGTGTAAGTTAACCCACTCATTTGCAGGGGAACGTAGATGAAGGGAACAGCATTCCAGATGAGCTGCCTTGCCAGATCAGCATTTCACAATCCCACCCTTATCCTATGATGTGAAGACAAGTGGGGTTTGCGTATGGGGTCACTAGAGATCGGGCATCTTTATGGGATCAAAGGAGATTTGACCAACATGGTGCTTAACACCAATGAGAATGGGAATTTCTGTTCGCTACAACCGAGTTAGTATGTATGTAGAATATACGCTTCTGGCCTGATAAAAATCATGCTCTCTCTCTTTTCTGCTCCAGGCACTTAGGAATAATTGACTCTTAATTATTGTTTTTATGTGATTAGAGGCTTATTTAAAGGGAAATAAGAACAAATCAGCATCTTTCAGTATGCCGTATAAATTCCAACAAAAAAGAGCACGCTCTCAAAGAGGCGTGCGTGAAGAGCTGATTACAGCTTTTTGAAAACGTATTAGTATCACTCTAAAAGAATGCGAGAAAGCATGTTTTCACTCGAGTGAGTAAATGAATCTTTCAGAATAAAGGATTTCAATCAGTTGGGGTAATCTGACATGAGAATGCTGCTACCCCCTAGTGGTTGATCTGATAACTGCAGGATCAAGCAAAGGCAGGCACTGCACTTTCATGGAGAGTGAACCTGTATGCCAGAATTGCAGCGGATGCAAAGGAAAAATTAGAATCCATCCATCAAACTATCCATCTTCTCTTTAAAGCTGCAGTTATTATCCAAAGTGATGTAGGTCAGTCTCAATGAATGTGTCATAAGAGAATGTGATTGCGTTGCTGTAGTAAGCACATGACTGGAATGAGAGAGAGAGAATATCACTGATACCTTTTCTGTTCAGTGATGCTTTTTTTTCTATAATTTCTCCTCTTTGTGGCGCTCTTTCACACTGAAACATAACTGCAATCTGTCAATGTTGCTCACTTTTTATGTTCAGGATATATTATAGATATTTTAAAAATACAATTTAAATCAAATGCAACTCAAAGAAAATTTGTAGATTTATTTTTTTTCTGGGGCAGAGATAAATTAATACTTATATTCAGCAGGATCACATTGACAGCAAAATACATTTATTTTGTAACAAAAGATACGACCTCAAATGTTACACAGTAGTGTATAATAAAGACCATAATTTTATGCTGTGCATGACTCAAAATTCTATATTTATTTTACTTTGAAATACATTTTTGAAGATAATTATGTTTTCAGAAGCAAGGAAAATATTTCATTAATTTTTACATGAAGGGTATTCAACCTGACCAGAACATTTTAAAAAATACCATTCAAATATTCATGAAACCAATATGGACACAAAGATTACATTTCAAGACCTTTTTTTCCAAAAAAGTCCCACTCCTCATCCCAAACTTCCTATTTGTCACTGACCCTTACATGATATATATATATATATATATATATATATAGATAGATAGATAGATAATGTATATACACACACATACAAATCTCCAAACATATACATGTAAGCTCATTCACAAACATTTCTACAAACACGTACACACTCCGGACCCAACAATACACCACCATGGAGCACAGCGGTATCCTTTTTCCCACTTTTCCTCTCCTCTAGAAAGGTTAGAGACGTTTAGAAAGCAGAATTTTGTGCCCCCCGGCTATGCCGTTTGATCCTGACACGTTGAAAAGAGGGTGTGATTTGTCCTGTAGTCGAGAGCACATCTGCTGTCTGACCTATATTTCCTGTGCTTTACGCAATTGATTGGAAAGACCACAGGGAAATGCGATGAGCAGGCAGCATCATGTTCCCAAAGCGAACATATAAGCGTCAAAAGTGTCAAAAGTCTGTATATATGCCTGTGTGTGTGTGTTGCGGAAAGGGGGAGTTCATGTATGTTAATGCATGTTTGAGCACAAACGCTTCCCTTGCCTTCCAGGTCGGCTAGAAAAGTCATCACATAAAGCCGCTGTCTTTACACGAGCCATAACTCTGGGTCTTTTCTATCAGCCTTGCCACTATTATAAGTCCAGCCTTGCACCGTTTCCCCTGGGTTTGTTTGTTGGTGGAGCTGAGACAAATTGCCATGCCTACAGGCGCTACACCATACTGTGGGAATACTGATGGTCCTGGCCTTTACACAGATCAGACACCGTATCAGGTATCCTGCAGAAAAATCTTACCCAAACTCTGCTTCTAATAACATGTCTGTTGCACACGGTTAATTACTCCATCACAGCTGCACACTACAACACAGAGTCAACAAGACAGCCAGAAATATGGCTGAAATTCTCCTGGGATCAGAGTCCAGCTATTGAAGCTGTAAGCACTAGGTGTGGCTAGGACCTGGTTAGGGGGCCCTGGGTGTTTTTTTTAGCTTCTCTACCCTAAAAATGAAGGTTCGTAATTTGGCATCTATGGTTCCATGGAGAACCTTTAAGATCCATGGAATCTTTTCACTGCACAAAAGGTTCTTAAGATTATTGAAATACTCTTTGCACTAAAAAATGGTTCTTTAAAAGAACCTTTCACCAAAAGGTTATTTGAGAAAACCCAAAATGTTTCTTCTATGGCATTGCTGCAAAACCCCGCTAAGAGTGTAGGTTTTCCGGCTCTGAAAGGAACAAATTCATGTATCCTCCAAAACTGGGCAGTTGTCTTTCACATTGACACACAGATACAATGCTATCTCAGCAATGGGACGCTTTTATTAGCATGTAATCAGTGACAGGTCTCACATACCCACCATGTTTGTGTAAGACGGTGCTTTGCTGTAGTCAAAGTGGTGGAAGGGATGTGTGTCATTCTTAAATGGAATGCCAAACAATTCCAAACAGAATCCAGAACTGCAATTTAAATTAAAATTTGCATTCAAGTACAATTAAAATGGAAAGAAATTGAACTAAATGTGATGCAACTGTCAAGACAAATTTAGCCATTAAGTCAAGTCACCTTTATCTATAGAGCGCTTTATACAATTTAGTTTGTTTCAAAGCAGCTTTACAGTGAAAAAGAAGGAACAAATTAAAATGAAGCAGCTCTAAAAAAAAAAGTCGAAAACCCCCCCCTAAAAAAAGTGTAAAAGCTGTGAAGGGTTTATATAATGTTTATTAAAAGTTTGAGGTTGGTAATATATATATATTTATCTTAAAAAAAAATCACATTCCATTTTCCTGACCCCAAACTTCTGAACAGATAGGGTAGAACCAAACTTAATTTCCCATAATGCATTCTGAATTGATTGTTTAACTTTTATTGAATTGCAATTCAGTAAATTCCCTTCCTGTCATTAAAAAAGCAGGCCAAGCTTTTATTCGGATCATTTTTTTGACATTTTATTTTAAAAACAATAATAATAATGAGTGTGTGTGATAATCCTAGAAATGACTGACATTTATAATACATCCGAGGGCATCAATCCCATTGTAACTGTTTCCTGCTCTGAGTCGTTTTGTCCCTCCGAAAAGCTCAAAACAGCCTCATCCTTATTCCGTTTCCATTCTGCTGGCTGTGGAGAGTAACTGGTCAAGGCCCTGTGAAGCTGGGGCTTTCCTTTGCACTAACAATAACCGGATCTCACCACCAGATGCTCTGTGTCTATCTCTCCCTTTCTCAGTAAAGATATCCACTACGCTCTCCCAACTTTCCCCTGGTCTCATCACTTTCTGTCCAAAGAACAGAAGAGAACAACACCCAATCATCAACACGGGCTCCATTCATATCTTATCAAACAACCCTGGACACAAAAGACTCAAGGAACCTCTTTCTTTGTGGTGCCCAACCCCCATTATTCCATGTCCTCCTGGCTTCAGCAGGGTGTCTGTGGTCCTTATCTCCAGACAGAAGGGTGAAGACTCTACGTAGCCTCAATTAATCTCCCTGTGAAATGAGCGTTAGCCTCATCAATTTGCTTAACTTACTTTGAGAGAGCAATCGCTGTAATTGAGTGCTCATCTAATTAGAAATCATTTACACCCACAAAACACGTTTAGCACGTCGGGTTCAGTCTCTTTCAATAAAGCCGTCTTAGATGATTGGAGTTCTTCTGGTCCAGGGTCAGGAAGGATCACACGGGTGGAATGATTCTTATTGGAGGTGGCAAACACAGCTTGTGACATTTACTTTTCGAATTGATTTTGAAAGTTGGGCTACACATGAGGTGAGGGACAGATAGGTTTGGGATCCAAGCTAATTTCCATGACATTTGGTTCTATTAACATACTTTACCACAGTTTCCCCTGCATTGCTATTCAGCATGAAACATACAGAGCGACTAGTGACAATCGATTCTCGATTAAATGACTCAAATCAGTTATTTTTAGAAAATCAAAGACACAGCACAACCAGTGAAATCTGAATCCAGAGCTTATTATTTTTATAAGCTGGTTCTTTTTAGTGAATCACAAACACAGCACAACCAGCAAACTCTTAGTCTTGAGCGAATGATTCTTATAGACCAGTTCTTTTAAAGGAATTATAAACATGCTGTTTGAATTCCTATTCCCAAGAAATTATACTGTTATGTTGTTCTTAAGGCTGTTAATATTCAAGTTTAGTTCCTGACTGTCAGTAGTATTTTATATATATATAAAAAAAATAATACTTTTAGTTTTGTTTTACAGTTAATATATTTAACTTTTTTTATTTCGGTTTTTCAAATATTTCTTAACCAGAACCAGAATCGGAATGGCTTCTGATTGATTCCCATTCCTAGGGACAGCGCAACAGCCACATATTTAAAGTATGGCTGATTTCTCATCATCCGAGAAAAAATGCATTATGTGGCATGGTTTGAAAGATTAATCATTGAAGTTTATTGAGGAGCTTATTGGTTCATTCAGCGGACAGGCCCGAGGAATGCAAATGCCAGCAGTGGGTTAGTGGGTTGTCAGTTTTAGACTACAGGCTGTTTGTAAGCCTCACTGTCACAGGCGGAGGAACGCAGGCCGAAGCTGGCACACATTTAGCTTTTTATGGTAGCTGGATGGATTTCAAAGGCAAGCATAAGTATATCTTGCAAGGGCTTATCTTTCATGTTTACACACTTGGTTGAGTTTATTACGGCTTTCAAAAGAGGGAAATACACAAGTTTAGTTCAGCACACGGATCTGGCATTTCCTTCCTCGCGAGTAGTTCCCCGTCCTGTCGGAAAGGATGAACACAAAAACAAGCAACCTCCCATTATGCACAGCTGATGCTGCTCTCCTCCCATAGACACTATCATCCTTTCAAAGAGAGGAAAACAGATGCTTGGAGTTAACAAGATTAGTTTGGGAGCTTCCCTGCCCATCTAGACCACGGCTGTGATAAGAAACTCTCTATGTTTATCCATGAACTGTGGTAGCTGGTTATGAATGACAGTACTGTCCATCTACAGATTCCAAATATTAGCATTATCATCTGGCACTTACAGACATATCAGGTGCTGGGGAAGAAGTATCAGCTTCAAACAAACAGAGGGCCATTTGGACAAAGAGACAGTTGTTTACCACAAAAGGCATATAAAACCTCCTTTGTGATGTGACTTCAGATTTCTGTTGCCCCCAGGAAATCTTGTTCAATTTGCACAATAAGTTTGTGTGTATTGAGACAGCTGGAGCTATGTGTGAACTGGTGAAGTATGTGTTAAAGCTTTCCTGTAATGTGATATAACAGCTTGAATTCATGGAAAACTCCCACTCACTCACTCACTGAAAAGGGGATATTCACAAATATTGGTGATAGTGACTTCATATGTATACGCGGGATATATTTACATTTATGTTACATGCAAGTATGGGATATTTATGTTTATATGTTTGTATTCACTAAAGAAATCATGCAAGTCCAGTAACAGTGCAAGACTTGTGAATGAGGTAATTTGACGCATTTGAACATGCATTTTCTGCTAATTTAGATATAATCGCAAAACAGTGATTGAGAATGTACACTACTGTTCAAAAGTTTTGGGGTCAGTAAGATTTTTCTTGAAAGAAATTAATACTTTTATTCAAGGATGCATATTAAGTTGGTCAAAAATGACAGTAAAGACATGTATAATTAATTGATAATAAATTAAATAAATATTAAAATAGAAAACCCTTAGCTTAAATTGTAATAATATTTAACAATATTAGACTTTTTACTGTTTTTTTTTTTTTGAGTTCTTGACTTCTTTCAAACAATTGTAAAAAATCTTACTGACCCCAATCTTCACCGAGATGCAAATAAAAAAAATTGCAAAAGCTCCCTTGAGGTGGATGCATTTTTATTCTCTAAGGGTACGTTTACACGACAGCGATATGCTTAAAACGGAGACGTTTTTCCATTGTCAAAATGATCACGTTTTACGTTTTTAGTTGTGTAAACAGCCCCTAAGCAAATGAAACACATTTACCACATTAATTCCTTTAGATGCACACCAAAAAGTCAGCTGATTGGCTATTACCGAACAGATCTAATGATACGTCATTAAGCACCTGGTCAGGTTGCAGGTGGTTCTCGTATAAGAATACAGCATGCAAAAGTGGCACAACCATTTAGTGAATTTGCCTCCAAGGATTTTATAAGTGAGTGTCTCTTTCCCATCTTTTCTTTTCAAGAACTATCATTATCAGTTCATTCTTCAGGCAATGTGATGTTATAATGTTTCGAGCTGTTTTTCACACATCAGGGCATATATTTAGGGGAGAGACTCATGGTTGCAACTGTCAAAAAGGGCACATAACACCCCTCATTACCCATGAGTCACTGTAAAGAATTAGTGAGAAAAAGCACTTCAGAGTTTACCGTTTCCTGTTTATTAAGATATGGTGCCTTGAAGGCTGATACAAACCCAGAGAGAATGTCAAATAGCTTAAAAGATAACAGCTTAAAAAAAATAACCAAGTCTTTCATTTCAGATCAGGAGAATAAACAGTCTGCTCTCAGAGTCTAACCCTCGGTCTGTGACTGCCATTTGTTTAGACGTTTACGCTAACAAAAATAATTGGCTCTCGGCTTCATCTATCAACTCAAAACCTGACTTTCTTTTTTGCAACTGTCAAGATAACCTTATTCACAAAGGGTATGGAAATGATGAAAAAACACCAGCCTGCCAATCACGCAAAAGCCCCCCTGTTGAAAGCTCCAATCTGAGGTCCTTTGGTATAAAAGTGGGGTTTGGGATTCAAGATGAATAAAGAGTGAGATTTTTCTCTCTCTTGAAACTGGAGTACCTGCAGGTCTGTTGTTTGACCCATCTATTTCCCACAGCTCTGTAAGAGAAATGGAAACTTAGGCCCAAGAGAAAGATCAATCAATAGCACATGTGAATGGCCTTTTCAGATCAAAGTCGGCCTAATGTGGGCAGAGAAGCTGTCAAAACAATGGACTCCCTGCATAACAACGTCTTTGCGACTGTGAGCGCAGTTCCTCATAGAGCACATAGTTCACAGATTAAATATAGAAGGCTTCACCAGGCATAACAAACAGTACATTATCGAAGGCACGAGCGAGGACCGGTGAGTCACGCCTGTAGAATGAAGGTGCGACATGTTATGACGCGGTGGAGCGGTTACTGTAACAGAAAGAGATGCTCAAGCCACACTCTGATTACAGTCACTGGTCTGTGATTATATCCTTGACGCCCAACATGACCGACAGCAAAGTCCTATTTCCGCTCGTGCCAGTTTCAAACAGCCCCTATTCAAACCTCTGGAGGTACTGTATCTCAGAACAGTCACCATGCGGAGCAACAGCTCCTTGAAAACCATACCAGAAACCATACCAAATTCCTTGTGTGCTTATGCACACTTGGCAAATAAAGTGCGTTCTGATGATGTTCAGACTTGGATGATCAAAGAAATGTTTGGAATGGAACAAAATCTTGGTCTAACAAATAAAGGGATTAAGTTGCACTTCTGATGACAGACTGATTCAATGAACCTTTGAACTGACACCTTGATTAAAAAATTCCATGATTCTAAAAAATAAATAATAATATTGAGAATATTTTATCACAGTAAAATGAAAACATTCTGGCTAAAGTTTGTCAGAAGCATCCATTTTTTAACTTCTTGTGGTCCATATTTAGTCATTATGGGCCAGATTTACTAAACAGGGCAAATTGGTGTTAGAGCGCATTAAGCGCAGATGGGAGTGGAAAGTTCTGCTTGTGATGTACTGACAGTGACAAGTGTAAATTAAAGAACACAGACACAGCCTGATAATTTCCATAACGCAATCTACCAGTTAGCGTCAGGTTTAAAGAAACACTTCGACTTTTTGGGACTTTAGCTTATTCACCTTATCCCCCAGAGTTAGATAAGTCCATACATACCTTTTTCATCTCCGTGCGTGCTGTAACTCTGTCTGACGCACCCACCGCTAGCCTAGCTAATCGGCTACAGCTAGCATACTGCTCCCAATAAGTGACAAAATAACGCCAACGTTTTCCTATTTACATGTTGTGATTTGTATAGTCACAGCGTGTACGAATAACAAGGTCACATGAGACACAACCATCTTTTAACCGTATACATACTGGGAACTATATTCTCAGAAGACGAAACACTGTTACTTCTGCGGAGTGATTTACTCCAATTCTGAGCGAACTCTGCTCCTCACCACGGTGCTTCTCAGGCGCTGCGAACAAATCACTCCACCCAAGTTAGCAGTGCTTTGCCTTCTGAGAATATTTGACAATGTTATTTGTACACGCTGTGACTATACAAATCACAACATGTAAATAGGAAAATGTTGGCGTTATTTTGTCACTTATTGGGAGCAGTCGGGTCTCTTTTTTTTTCTTTTTTTTTTACAGATTGGGCTTTGGTCGGACTCGGGCTCATTTAGCTTTTCTCCTTTCATCGTGCCCATAATATACGTGCAGAGCACAGGCTACTGTATGGAATATTGTTTTATTGATAGGCTAATATTATAAATATGCAACGCAATATGCGATCACGCGAGTAACGCGACGCGTGCAATGCATTAGATGACAGTTGACCATGCAGAGAGCATCAGGGAGAAGTTGGAGCATAAGGAGTCACTAAAAGTTCCCAATACTTCAGGAAAAGCTGCATTTTGAAAGAGTTTTGATTTGATTACCGAGCCTGAAGCCTTCAACAGTGGATGCCATTCTTTTTCTTCACAACGATCACAAATAAACAGTGAATGAACCTACTCAGTTCAACGGATTTTTTTTTCTTTATTATATTTTTATTATTATTTAACGTTAGCCAGTTGGCGAAGAGTTCTTTGAAACGTTGTTCTTCAGTAAAGTTACTTGACATCAAAAAAGGTAGGCCATAAATCTTTATTTACTGCTGGATCACATTTGGCTATATAATATTCTCTACTGCATGCTTATGCTTCTCTGTAATGGACAGTCTGTATTAATATTTGTGGGCATAATTGTCGGTGGTGGTAGTTATGTTTGAGGCCTATAATAAAATTTTACCTAGTAGCGCGTGTGTGTATGTGTGTGCGTCTTGTGTGTGCGTCTAGCAGAGACAGCGCGCATCAGAGAGTGCTCAAAGTGATATTGATGTTGGTCTCGGGTTGGGTTCGGGCTGAAAAATTGCAGACGTTTTCGGGCTGGGGCCGGATTAGGGCTTGAACACCACGGGCCAGGTCTCGGTTAGGGCTGGATGTTTTGCCCCATGCAGAGCTCTAGGCAGTATGCTAGCTGTAGCCGTTTACCTCCAGTCTTTGTGCTAAGCTAGGCTAGCGGTGGGTGCGTCAGACAGAGTTACGGCACGCACGGAGATGAAAAAGGTATGTATGGACTTATCTAACTCTGGGGGATATGGTGAATAAGCCAAAGTCCCAAAAAGTCGAAGTGTTCCTTTAAGACATGCTTTTTTTGGGTGGTAAATAATGGCGCAAATACCGGCAAATAAATTGGCGAGCGCAAACCTTAGTAGATCACCTTGCATGATTAATTTAAATACTCTCCTCCCACAAATTATGCATCTGAAAGGGAATCTCCAATGAATGCATATGCAATAAGGTCAGCTGCAAAAACAATCGTGTCCACGCCTTTTCAGCGCTAATTTTTCACTGCGTGTCTTTAGAAAATCCTTTTTTAACACCAAAAGAGGGTTTGTGCTGACACAAGCTGTTAGTAAATCTGGCCCTAAATGTGAAATAGTACATTTATTTACATAAAGCTGGCTTGGCTAAAAGTGACACTTCACCCAAAAATAAATAACAAGCCATCAGTTACTCATCCTCATGTCATTCGAAAACCATGTGATCATGTGAAATTATGTGAAATGATGGTCTGAACATTTAAAAAAGGAAATGCAATTTCATTAAACGGATAGTTCATTTTTCAAAATATCTTCTTTTGTGTTGCAAAGAAGAAAGACAAGTGTACAGGTTTGGATTGACACAAGGCCAAGTAAATTATGACAGAATTTTAATTTTTGTGTGAACTTGAAGTGTAACTTTACATTTTTTTAAATATTTGAAATTCATGCAGAGCATATGGTTTCTAAAAAAAAAAGTGTTTAAAATGCTTTAAAAATCCTTGTTTAAAAGATAGTTTCCATGGGTTCGAGTAGATTTAAAATGCATATGCCCTTTAATCAAAAATCTTGGCAGAGATTGGGGTTAAATATCCTCCACAACTGACTGTAAACTGGCATGGCATTCAGATCTGCCTCCAATTAGTAAGCAACACCCAACTTCCTATGATCCAATCAATTTCTGAAGAATGAAATCAAATCCTGCTCAACATTTTTTTCATCATTCCAGAAGCCATTTCACTTAGATATACTTCACAACAGGGAAGAAAAGACTAGCACAACTTCTGCTGAAAGGGTTAGGTCACCCAAAAATGAAAATTCTGTCAGTAATTACTCACCCTCATGTTGTTCCAACCCCGTAAGACCTTCGTTCATCTTCGGAACACAAATTAAGATATTTTTGATTAAATCTGAGAGCTGATCACTCCTCCATAGGCTTCTAAGACATTATAACTTGCTGGCCCAGAAAATGTATTAAAGACATCGTTAATATAGTCCAAGTGACTACAGTGACTCAATCTTAAGTTTATAAAGCGACGAGAATACTTTTTGTGCGCAAAAACAAACAAAAATAATGACTTTATTCCACTTTTAATTTCCTTCTCTCTGGGCCTCGAGTCTTTTCACGTAGTGTTTAAGCGTAGCGCGTCTGTGTTGTACGTAACCCCGTAAGGGTCTTACGGGGTTGGAACAACATGAGGGTGAGTAATTACTGACAGAATTTTCATTTTTGGGTGAACTAACCCTTTAATGCCGACTTAACTCTTTCCCCGCCATTGACAGAATATTGAAGGAATTTGTATTTATGACACACAACGCTTCCCTGCCATTGATGGACATTTCTGGCAATCCTTGTTTTCACTGTTATACAGAAGGGAGCACTCAGCTTTTTTGTTTGAAATGTTGCTTTTTTAAATAAACTTACCCACATTCAAGTGTTGATAAAAAAAGAATGCATGAAGCTACAATAAAATTAATCAAATTTAAAGCAGAGGCTCTGTTCTTTTTTTATATTGCATGCTCAGATATTTATAAAACAAAATAATCTGAGGGCCATGAAAGTTTTGTGAAAATGATAAAAAATGCTGGTGGTGGCTGGCAGCTTTTTTTCTTTTTAAATGCTGGAGTGGAAAGTGTTTAGAAAGTGTTAACAGTCTTATGCAACACTACCAAGGTGTGCAGCCTCTCATAAATGAAATCCTTTTAAAACAATTACGATTTATGTATGTAGCCCAGGAAAATATATTGGACACTCGCCGTCAGATTGTTGATATTCCTTGACTAATTATATCTTTGTCTGTAGAAAGACCTATGAAGTCTCAGAAGTAAATTCTCAGCTGAAACAGTTTTTTTCCCTCGTGTTAAATCATAAACTCCAAGCTGAGCCCTCATCCTCACACCCCATCATGGTGCCTGTTCGCCAGAGGAAAAAAAAACACAGATAGATCGAAAACGCCCCAAACCAGCTGCCATGTATTACTGCTGGCACTTTCTAAATCAGCAATTCTGTCCAAAGACCTGAATGATGTGCTCACTCCCTGTCACATGTTTGGAATGAGCTGTGTGCACAGCCCATTAGCAGATTGGCTGAGAGAGACAATATACAACTTGTTAATGGACAACATATATCATATCATATGCAAACAGATATCAGGTTACCAGCTGCGTTGGATCACACTGTCAAAAAGAAAGTTTACTTGTTAGTGAAAAGACAAACTTTGGTACAAAAACTGGATTATCCACATAAACTACATGAAACATGTTTGTTTCTGCTCCACTGAGACCTCATTCAAATTATTCATGAATACTGAAACCACAATTCTATACAGCTGGACTACAATGTCAGTATAACTAATGTCACTCTTAAGCACTTGTGGCATTATTTGTTTAGGAAGCAGGCCAGATTTAACAAAGATCCCCCAGTCTAAAGTGTAAAAAAAACCTCCCAGAGAACATTTTTCATCCACAATATCAGGGTAATAAAACCTGTCCTGTGTTGTTATCGGTGTTGTGTTGAACTCAACAAGGCTGGCTCCCCGCACAGACCGTCAACACAACTGAACATCTGAACTCATGATGTGTGCATACTTCCCTCAGGGTGGAAATATTTTTCCACTAAGAATTAATTAATCCCATTAAATTACCTATTTCTCCCCCCAAACATCCTCATTTCTCGTATCAGTTATGAAACCCCCTGGGCTGCTGATCTGAACTCATTCACATCAACACTATCAAGCTAACTCTAAAATAAGAATGGAGGGCAAGCCTGTGGGTCACCATGATGCCATTTATTTTTATCTAAATGTTCAACACAATCAAAAAAGTGCCCTAGCATAAAATGTCTTTACTGTCATTTTCAATTTAATGCATCCTTGCTAATAAAAGTATTAATTTCTTTAAAAAACTATACTGTAAAGATCTGAGCGGACCGCTCTCAGTGTTTTTAGATCCTATCTCTTCAACCCTGCTCTTGGTGACCCACTGCCCTGCAGAGTTCAGCTACAACCTTAATAAAACAGATCTGAACAAGCTAATCAGGCTCTTCAGGATCGCTTGAAAAATCACAGGTCAGGTGAACTGAAGCAGGTTGGAAATAAACTTTGCGGGACAGCAGGTTGAAGACCTCTGGTTTAGATGGTGCCAGGGGGGCTCAATGTTTACGCTTTTTGAGGAGATAAACCCATGGCATACTAATAGAATAGTAGTTGTCGTAGAAATTTTAAACTGTATATTAAACTAACCATGTTTCTAACATCTAACCTTATTTAACATCTAACATGGGAATAGGATGTACTGTACGAAACAAATGGAAAACTTGTGACTTTGTGTGTATGTAAAAATAACAAAGTTTGGGAAATGAAACTAGACAGTCTGTTAGAATCTTGTGATTAAATGGGTCATATAATGTCATTTTTGTACAAGCTAATATGATTCTTTAGGGTCTAAATTAAAAGTTTGTAATATACTTTAATAAAAAATTCTCATTAGTATTGTAAGAAAACACTCATTTTACCTGGTCAAAAACAGCTCTGTTTTCAGCACGCCGTTTCAGTGCATGTGTCTTTAAATGATAATGAGCTTTGCTCACCCCGCCCCAATGTTCTGTGCGTAGACCGTTTAAAATAATAATACAAAAACCATAACGCGTTGTTCATTATAAACGTGGGATTATGAATTATATTGAGAACGTCGTACATAGAAAACATGCCATAATGTACCCTGAGTGTAAAAATAGCCACATTCATCGTGAAGCGTGCAAGCTATTTGCAAAGATTAATATAAAGATTAATATAAAGGTCAATAAAACGTTACACTCACTTGTTCTTCTGGAGGTTCAGCAGGAACACGAATAGTTGGTACTGATCCTATTTTCTGGAGCAGCTTCTTAGCCAAAACAGCTTTATACTGACCCTCTTTGTAAAGCAGTCTTGAGTCTGGTGAAATGATTCGCGCAAACATGACAGCATTGACGTTGATCGTGGGGAATATTCCCTTCGAAAACAAACTCAGCCACTGCGTCTTCAGCTGTACGGATTTAGGAGCATCATCAATATGACTGCTGTGTTCGTTATTACACCCAAGAACAGAACACCACAATCGTTAGACGCCATTCTGCTCAGCACTCCAGCTATCAACAATGAACGCGCGTCGGCACGTGCTATGATTGACAGCTCGCTCACGAGGGCGGGTCTGTGTTTGAAACGCTGCTGTCAATCAGCCATCGTGGGAGGGGCGTCGATATTGTGACGTCACAATATCGAACAGCTTGATTTGAGACAGGAGGAAACATATAAGAAGATTTAAAAAAAAACACTGGATGGATTTTTATCATTTTATGATGGTTGTGTACAGGCACTGCCAACACACATTTCAGTACAATCAACTTGTAAAAGTGCATGTACCATTATATGACCCCTTTAACAAATGAAGTCATCATTAAAACAAAGTTTGCTTTACCTGGTAACAGAGGGGTTTGCATATGAAGAACCAATCAAATAGTGGGGAAATTATGTAATGCAGCCTGACATTTATGCCATACCTCTATACTATAAAAACTGTTGTATATGTGTTTTACGGTGGGATTCTCAATGGAATTTGTCTGAGATCCTCCGGCCTTGCTTCTTGGGAGAGATTCCCTGAGAACTGCTCGGGAAGATCTCCTGGCTGTGATTTAAAGGACATTTGCAGGTCTGTTTGTCGATTTATTCCTGCGCAGGAAGCTAGTTTAGGGAAGCAAGTTAGTTAGAAACTCGGCCAGTTGTCGACTGAAGACGCAAGAGCTAGAGTATAAAGGTATTGGCTGTCGATTAGTAGACGCCCCAGTTTAAGGTATTGGGTGTTGATTGGAGACGCCCCAGTTAAAGGTATTGGTGTCGATTTGGAGACGCCAGAGATATTAAGATCAGTTGGGTGTCGATTGGAGACGCACCAGATAGTTAGGTTTAGGGAAAAATCATAGTCATAGTCAATGAACAATCAACTGGGTTAAGAGAATGTATTTTAACATAAAAAAATGTACATACTTCACCGTTAAAGCTAATCTTTAAAAACACTAATCATTTAATAACAATGGTAAATGTAACCTTTAGCAAATCTTAACATGAATATTGATTTTAACTAAATTAACCCAAAATAACTTTAAAATTAATATCATTGATTTTTAGCTTTTTATTTTTAATTTATTGAGACAAATTGACTAACATGAAGACAATTACCAGTCTATATCAGCCAGAATTGGAATATTGGTGCTTTCCTAGAACTGAAAGTATTATGCAATTAATGGTATAGTAAAGCATAAAGTAGCTCAGATCATTATGAAACTAGCCAAAATATTTCATAAGCACCCTTGCAAGAGAATATTGTGAAAGACGTGCATGTGATATCTCTGGAGCTTTATGCAGAATTCTGTGGCAGTAGATTGATTCCGTTGCAGGTACTCCTTGCTTATTTTGTAAAGAATGTTGATCACGGCGGAGTTTAATCTTCATGCCTTAAACCTGATATCTCAACCAATTTCTCCCTAAAATATGAATTTTCCTTAATCTTTAAGCTGATGAATGTGAGGCCAAACATTATATTTAAAAGCTTGTCCTTCAGTTATCATCATTGACTTTGCTTGCTCAGAGGTTTAGATGAGGTCAAATGTGATCCAGAGGGCCATATTTTCCTCTCATGGAAATGAGTGCCATCGTGTTTAACTGAAATACCTTTACATGTTAAGTAAGCATTACAGAGCACCTGAAGGTTTCTATGGTAATTTGTAAAAGCTCCTCATGACTAAATACTGGGTTGTTATGGAATGGCAATACACACACACACATGCACACACACACACACACATGCACACGCACACACACACAATGCCAGTGAAACCCATAAACAGTGCTCATCTCTCCAGTGCCTCAGACAGCGTGCATGGGTAATAAATCATCAATGACAGCAAGCTAAATTATGCTAAACAGGGAGAAGACATCCAAATCTTTCTCAGAGAAAAGCACCAGGTTCTGGTAAACAGGCAAGTCAATCCCATCACTGACCCACCTCAATGGGCCTAAGATAAGAATACCGCTGCTTGTTAATGTTGTCTTATCTGCTAAGGAAACACATTTCATTCTCAGTACAAAATAAGCTGTGATATGACTGAAAATGGCACCAAGCATTGACCATAAACAGCCTTTAAAAAAGAAATGAAAAAAGAAGCTAACACCATATAGGAATTATTTCCTAGATTCTTAAAAATGAACTTGCACTCTATTGACTGTACAACATTCCACTTCTGCTCTCTGAACTTCCTGTCTTTTCAGAAACACAGAAATTGATAAAGTAACTACACTGTTTAACTCAAAGAAAGGAGATAAACTTCTATAAAGCCAAGCATTCTCTTGTTCTTTCTCTAAGCTGGAGGGGATAATGGGAGGGTGGCCTTAAACATCTGCTTGGGAAGAATTTATTCCCTAAATCATTGTCATTAGATCCAGAATAAATTGTGCTGTTAAAGGGACCAAAGAGCTTTCAGCCTTCATCAGACAAGTGGAGACATGAAGCCAAGACCTAGGAATTGGGGGGAGAAAGAAGAGAGAGACTTATATGGAAATAATCTTTTTCATTTTGACTGGATTTCAATACTGTAAAAAATGCAGAAAGCAGCACTTTGACTGAAATGAAGAAATAGCAAGGTTAATGGAATTTTACACTCCGGATATGTGAGGAACTTCTAAGGTCATTGTGATGAAAAGAAACGCAACTCATCAGCACATCAGCAGACATGCTTTATTTTACCACATATGTAGCTGTGGCAGTTTCAGAAGAGAATGAGTTGTCTGTTCAGGAGGTCTTGCTGTATTTATGAGCAGCTTCAAAGATGATTTCTCTCTCTCTCTCTCTCTCTCTCTCTCTCTCTCTCTGTTAGAGGAAGAGAGCAGAGGACGGCCCTTTGGCTGTTTTTGTAATGTTTTTTTTTTACTAGCAAACTCTTAACGCTTAACATTTTTTTTTATTTTTACAGCCAGTTGTAACATGATGGCTGATTTTACAAGACTTTCTATATATGTCTATATTAGTGTTAGACGTCAATAAATGCAAGGAGCAAGAAGAGTAGAACTCATCAAGATCTGCTCAAATTGTTTTCAGTCATAAGTAGTCTACTACAAAAAGCACATACAAATGTATAATAATGTATAATAAGATGTATATATTTTTTTTAATGTATAATAAGTAAGCAACATACCAAACCACCGATTGGCCGAATCCACCGCATGACAACGATCACGTGTGTTTTGTGTTTATTCTCACACCTTCAGTTGCACTAATGTTCACAAATCTGTAAAATCTATAAAAACCTGTAAAATCTCTTTTCATGTAGTCGTGATGTTATATTGTCATGTTTATCAATATAAAACTGATAAAAAAAACGTAGATCTCACTACATTGATATTTAAATAGTATGTTGAACATTATTCTTTGTGCAAACAGATGCTGTATAAGCATTACATAAAGTATTAAATGGAAATGTCTATGTATTGTGGCAAATATTGCATTTATTTCAGTTCAATTGTGACAAAGTATGCAAACGCAGTGCGAGAGTCACTAGGGGAAGCAGAAAGCATCCGACTTCACATCTCCGTTTGCAAACGCTATAAACGCAGTTGGGAGCATGTCATGTGTTTGGCCTCAACAGTGAATGATCTCTTTCCTTGTTATCACAGGAAACAGTGCAAAGGGCCTACATATAGCTCAATGATGGGTGGATGACGTGAAGCCTAAATATACCTCCATTTCAAAAAGTAAAACAAGTCATAATGCACATGGAACATGATGAAAACACGGGCGGGTATTTCCCATTGGCTTTGTGAAAGGGCTGCATCCGTATGCACTGCGCCCAGATATTTTGAGGGAAAAAAAAGAAAGAAAAGAAAACAAGACACCACAGAACTGCTGAAAAACACTGCCTGAAGCAGATAGCATGACATAAACAGCACCCACATCCCAGACTTCCACTGTTGCAACCACTGGGAAGCCGGTTTCATCTGAACCTATCAGCGCAGCCTTTACAGATCAACCATCTGACAAACAGCAAACAACACATTTCAGCCTGAGGTACAAGCCTGGGGCAGCACCCATTTTGCCACACTTACTGACACTGGAAATTATAAATCACTTGGTAAATGAAGTCATGTTTATGTTTCAGAGATGTTTCAGCGTGGGGGCTGGCTGCCTGAGATCTGTGCAGATGTTAAGACGCCCACCCTGATGTTAGCTTACTCGTGAGATGCACAACTAGCGCTGCTAAATAAGCTATACAAGTAGGATCTGTGTCTAAACACAGTTGTAGGCGCCCACCGATTTCCTCCAGTTCAATGCTCTCTGTTTTCTCGGGTCAGGAAATGCACCCCTCTCCTCTCTGCAACATGACCCCAGGAAATGAAGACGAAGGGAAAAACAACAGAAGGAGGCAAATATACAACATGTGGAGATGAAAAATCCTCAACTCATTTCTGGTCAGACTAAATCAAAACCACAGGTTTCCCAACATGTATTTTTGTCCGAAATATGTCAAAGTTCATTACAGTTTGTGGTACACCACAGTTATATGAACCATATTGCCATTTATGTTAATCCAACATGAACACGTCACCATTTTATTATATATTTATATATACATATACATATATATACATATATATAAAAGGTTGATAATGGTTAAACTATACAAAAATAGCACCTAAGCCACATTACAGACTAAACATCTAGCATCAATGCACAAACTATTTACTGAACACTATCAAAAGTGTTTGTTTTCAAGTTGATGGCAGCAATCTTCCACTAAACTATGGCACGTTTCATGCTTTCACCATGAATGAAACTGAGAAATGTACATAAAATGTTGCTATTTTATATAAACCCATATATAAATATCATTACTAATTTTGGCAAATCAATTTAAAAAAATGCCTTATATCCCCCCAAAACTGCACAACTGTAGAGTAAAAACATTAATAAAAAAGTGATAGTACATGCTTCTAAAAAACATGATTGTTACAAAATCACACTGTCTGGGGCCTCTGGAGAACCCAGAACAGCTGTTTGCATAAAATTTAAGGTAAAAATAACTGCCATTAATTAGCAAACATTATAGTATCTTACTACTATGTAATTATATAAACTGTTCATTAATTACATCACTTTACCTTTGTCTTTATCCCCGTTTTCCTCTTCTCTTCTTCTTTTTGACACTGTATTTATGGCAGACTATAATGCTAATTTATAATGTCATGTAAATTCGGCCATCTGTCACAATCAGGTAACTTTCACCGTGTCTACACCTGGTGCGAATGGCCAGGCCCACTTCTACAGGGGTGTTTGAGTGTGTTGAGCACCCTCAAACGAAAGCAATGCTGTCTACATTGAATGCGGCGAGAGGCGACAACAAATTCCCAACAGTAAACTGATAGCGCGCTCTATTTCTGATGCACTTCAAGCACTCGCTGGGCGGGGAAAGATTGATGCGGCAGACCGGGATGAGTCGTGGGACTTAGTTACGTTTTGTGGAGGTTTTTGCTTTATTTGGAAATATTTCAAATAAATAGTATTAGTAAAAAAACAAACAAATTTAATCACTCATTCATTTATTTTGGCGCCCTATGGATGAATGGCGCCCATAGCGTTTGCCTATTCTGCGGGCCGGCCCTGTATCAACTACATTTCTGCAAGCTTTTTCTTTACATTTTAAGTATTGGCATCTTTGTGGCAACTGATCTTTCAGTAAGCCCCCCCCCCCCCCTTTGCATCTGCAAAATCAATAATTGTTTAGTGTTTAGTGAAGTGAGCAGCACATCAAAACAGCGGTGTGGATCACACCACAAGCACTGAAGATAGGTTGTGGCAATGATATTTCAGTGCTATATCCTTTATAGTTTTACCTAAAGCCAAATACGCATCAAACAGGCCCTTTCAGCTTTATGCGCATTCTCTCGTTCTCCAGACGCATGCCATATTAACGGAGCTTAATGCTCAAAAGCAACCCCCCGATGTCATCGTCCATTGCAATGTTTTACTGTAGACATCGTCTGATGCCAATTTGGTAGACATCGCCCAACCCTACTATGAACTATATATGTGATGCGATCTGGGAAAACCCGTCGGATGTCATGCTGGGCCGTTTTCAGTAAATTCCAAAATAGTTTGAATGTCAGTTTTTTTGTCAATTTTTTTTTTTCATTAAATTATTATTCTATAACATCTTTTCTCTTATCTCTGAAAATATCTTGGCAAAATTCCCTTGTTTAGTGCAGAAAAACAGCGATTTATAGTGTCAAGCTGAAAATACTCTCTTTCTCTAATGCATATGCAACCATTTTCTCTAACGCCCGGCAGAGGTGAAAAAAAAAAACAATCGCCGTATATCCCATACACCTGTCCGTCTCTTAACACTACAAAGATAGTTTACCTTTAAAATAAACCACATAACATGTACAGTGAATGTGTATAGTGCGCATTTCGCGCCAATCCTGTTTAAACTATAACGTCACGCAGTTTTATAACAATCGCGAGATGGACAAGAAGCGTCCTGACGGTGACAGTTAATTAAACCTGTTTTTCTCAAAATTCCGTTCCAGAAAATCATAGTGATCGGCTGACTTCAGATAAACATAACTTTTGCTACCAACAAGCTATGATAAAAATAAAAACAGATTTGGAAAGGGCTTGATACCAGCTTCCATATGATATCAAAACCTGTAATAGGTAAAATTTCACCATGTGGTGGGTTTTCCCAGATCGCATCACATATGCTTTCCAACCTGATCCCTTTGATATCACTAAGCCTCAGTTCTGAATTCATTATTGTCAAATGTCAATTGCTATGTAAAGTCATACATAAGAACATAATACTAGTGCCAAGACTCCAAGCCCTGTCTGGATTGCTCTAATCCCAATGGTAAGTAACGTAGGCGTCTCTGGATTGGGTTGAGATCATTGTAGCAGAGATTGACACACCTGAGAAATTTAACTGTATAAGGGTATGATTCTGTAGCCTCTGGCACCGTTCGACTTAGCTATGTCTGCCAGGGATCACTTTACTGGGTAGGCAGTGATGACAGACTCCACTGAACTGTTATCACCGTTTGTTGATATGCCAGGAATTCCTCTTTTTTGTGTCTTTTTTCTTCTCTCCCATCACCCTTTTCTCTACAGTATGTCAGTAAGGTGCGGAAAGACAGCTGTGATGACAACAGCACTTCAAATAAAGTGCTGCCTTTAGACCCACATCGTTCTGTTTACTTAACTAATAAAATTCTTTGTAAAGGGCATACCTCCCATTTTAAGTGCACAACCAATAGAAAATCTTTTTCTGACATCTAGCATAACCACCAGGGGCACTGACCCAGTTCTTCCAGTCAACTTTAATAATTAGCTATTAAGGCCTGAACTGAAATATTAAGGACACTGTATCTCACCTTCAGATCTCTTGAGCTCCTTGTGTTGTATTGTTGGTGAGTCTTTCTTGATGCCATTACTTGGGGGGATGACCAGACTTGGATCAAACACTGGCAACTTAGTCTCCACTCTGGAGAAAGAGGCAATCCGCTGTAATATGGAACCCACGCTTTCTTTGGCATGGATATCGTCCTGATCAATATCATTATTGATCTCCATCTCTCCTGATGGGGAAGGAGAGGCAGGGGCCACCTGGACCACTTGGGGCTTAGAGACTACATTGAACTGAAGAGTCTGGGCTGGAGACAGCAGCACAGGAGATTCGCTGATATTGGGTACTGGGATAGCTCCAGAAGGAGTGATGGGCTCTCTCTTTTCGATGATGTTGTTATTGTTGTTGTGGGCCAGGGGTAGGTCGGTGCTGTCCAAGCTGCTGATGGATGCAGAGGGACTTGCAGAGACAATAGGACTGTTGGATAATGTGTGGAATCTTGGAGGTGGTTTAGGTGCTCCCGGAGATTCCATCTGAGACTTGAAGACTAGGTTGTCAAGGTCAAGAGGGAACTTGTTGAGGCGCACTGGATCTTTAGGTCTAGGAGACTGGTTGTTGAGAGAGGAGTCCCTTGCAAAGGTACTGCTGTTCTGGATATTATGAGGACTTGTGCTCCACTGTGGACCTGTATTGGTGAATCGTGATCCAGGAGAAATCACTCGTCTCATTCCTGAAGTCTCCATCTGGAGGTCCAGAGAAGGCATGGAGCCATGGCTAATACCCATTGGTTCAGTTGGGATGACCAGAGGACCCTCCAGCTCTGAATGGAACATATTCCCATGGGAGGAGAACTTCTTCAGTGCTGGGCTGCCTAAACGTTGGGCCTTGAATTCCCCAACACCAAGAGGACTCTGGGGAGGGCTTGTGTAGGAGTAGAGTTTAGAAGAGGCCTGGTACTCCAGACTGGAAGAGGAGCTATGGAGACTGTCGTTGTCACTTCCTGGACCTGAAGATGAAATGAAGCCATTGGGGTTAAATTTGTTTTGAAAAGAGGCAGCTCGGTTGATCCCAGAGTTGGCATTGATAGTGGGCTTTTCCAATATCCCTCGGTTGAAGGAGAGACTGGACACCATCCTACTTCTCATAACAGGGCTCTGGGCAGGACTGCAGCTGATACTAATCCTGGAGCGGTAGGGAGGAGACACCTGGTTCCCTGGACTCCTCACATCATTTGACTTGTTGAGGATTGCACTCGGGCTGATTGGCGATGTGACAGAAGATGTAGGGGAGAATGTGGGGATCTCATTCACGTCATCGATATCAAAGGACCTCTTCAAAGCTGTATAAGGAAAGAGGACACAAATTTGATTAATTTTCAGTGTTAAAATACACTCTTGAAGGCTCAATAAATAACTGACATAGCATTAAATGAGATAAGTTAAATTATACCTAATAACCAAAGGCTATAAGGCTATAATCCAAAAACACTACCCTATAATTTTCCAGGTAATATTTCTACATTTGTGATAATACTGATAATACATCAAAGTTTTGGATTTCTTTAGTGCTAGAAATTATAAATCAGCTAGGACAGTCATTTCCTGTATTTGATTGAAAGAGACACAAAACTTGAAAACACTTGACGGTAGGGTTGGGAACCGAGAATCGGTTCTTATCCAGAACCGTTAGTGTTTTTGAAAAAAAGAAAAGAAATAAGTTTCGGTTCCGAAGACAGTTCTGGTGCAATGTGTGGGCGAAGTGCTGGAAGCTTATCCTTTAATAGAATTTGAATATTCTCATGAATATTAAAATAGTAATGAATGCACTGAAAAGCCCTTGTGCTACTCATATATGTTTTGCATCAGATATCAACGCAGAGAGAAAGTATAAAGACAGTAGAGCTGCACGATTAATCTTTAAAAGATCTCGATTCAAATACCCACGCAATCTTATTCCTAAATAACAAAAACTTCACACCGGAACATTCAAATCTGTTTGCGCTGTCGCTGGCCCAGAAAGAGCAGTTGTCAATATATATGAAACAGTTTTACTTTGTCTTTTCAACCACACAGTATCGAAATTTCTGTGTTACAAATATTCAAATGATCACAGAAGTACTAAGATAAAAGTTTATAGTTCAAATATAAACACTGATGTCTACGGTAGAAACCAAAATATAGCAAATCACCTTTTGAAAGTCACTTCAAATAACGAGTGTATCGATTACATCTGATGCTTCAAAACATTCATAAAGATGACTGTTAAAGCTGCAGTCCGTAACTTTTTTGTGTTCAGAATTTATATAATGAGCGAGTACATCATGAATGCCTTTTTTCCAATGTTTACAATGTTCTTCCGCAAGACGCATACAGTTCTGTTTATTAACCGATAGAGTGCCGATTCATCCAGTAATGAAATAAGTGAAGTCTTTATGAATCAATCATTCAAACCGATTTAAAAAAATATTCTGTTTCACCTGTCTGTTTCTTACATGTGTATTCAAGCATATTCTACCCTTTCTGAGATGGTATTCTCCACTGCAGGAGATACAATAAGCTAGGAGAGGTCCCAAATTCTCCAAGAAAATGCAGAAATGTTTATTTTCCATCAGAAAAATTAATTATTTTTGCATAAATTGCTAAATAATATGTTGAATTTGTTGACATTACCAGTCTGTTAAACTCATTTGACAAGTATAAGAAATAAACACAAAAAGGATTGTGCATTTTTCCTTTACTACTAGTTTTTATTAGTTGTTTTAAATAATTTTTATTGAATGGGAACCAAATCCGGAATCGTTTGGTGGAACCGGAATCAATCCTACTTGACGGTGAGGGCAGCCTGGAGCCCTCACTGAATAGATGCCAGTCAGACAGTTTTTGATGGGCCAAGCCATAATTACACTGGTGTCTGTGCAATCTTGCTTTGAGGGTGACATAACAACTGTGAACAAATATGCTTTATTCTAGCATCGAGGTTATGTTTTTTAAGTCTTCTGGACAAGTAGGATAGGTAGACAGAAATGTTTGTACACAGCACAAACATCACCGATGATCTGAAAGAAGACAATAATTCAGATAATATATTATACTGTAATTATAAGACTAGATACATTACAGAAGTATTTTTTCTCCTCAAGTAAATGTTATTCTTTAAATTAAATTTTTATTTTTATTTTTTACTAGAAAAAAACATACTGATTAGGTATGATTTTTGCAAATATTAATTAAAAATACAATTTAAAATACCAGCTGCATCAAAATCCACATGACATAGATTGCGAAGTAAAAATTGTGAAGATCTTCATGTCACCCCTACATCAACTTTTAAAACATCATTACATTTTTTCTAAATTGAAAACATGTGCTAAGGAAATGTTAGGTACAAGAAGACAGTGGAAACAGTCTCTTGTGGGGCTGAATGCTAAGTCTACACCTGGAGCATGTAAATTGTAGTGACACTGTATAATCCCCTCATTCTCAGAAGCTGCAACACAAAGCCGACGGCAAACAGTGCTTTCCGACCTTTTCCCTTTGTGAAAGGCAGTGGCTTTTTCTCCAGCACAAAGGGCCAATTCAAAGACACAGTGTCAGGGGCTGAAGGCTTGGATTACAACAGCCCTTCATGACTGAGAATTCCAGTGGCGAACAGTACAAATGTCCTAACGGCTCTGTGGCAGACCCAATTAGAAGTGGCAACTTGAGTATTTCATGTAGACACCATTGTGCCATGTGATGACAATTGGATCTGCCTAGGGTGTGATGTCATGAGGTGATTGTAATTGCAGACTATCACAGCTTACATGCCATCTTTGGCATCTCAAAAACCCTGGTACCCTGACAGGATGTCAGAGGCAAAGCTAAGATTTTCAATCCTCTTCAGGTGCTGGCTTGTATAAACAAGCAGATATCAGTGTGAAGCTATCATAGCATCTCGCCCAGCAGCTCTGATTTTATCTTCGCCCGGCAGGGGGCAGGGCTGAAGCCGAGGCTGCCTGTCTTCCTGTATGGTATGCTACCAATTAGTCAAGAAGACTACAGGCACTAAATGAAATCAGATTTTTACGCAGGAACAGCCACCTCTTTTACAGTGAGGAGACCACAGACCCTTTGTTTCAGACCGCCCATCATCATCCGCACAGCTGTGAAAGTTTAGACCTAATCGAATTTCAGCAGCAAGTCCCTTGGTAAGGCCGCCTGTGCATCGCTACTACACACAATGTGTTTGTCTGCAGCACCCCAGAAGTCATTTCATATGAGAACACCACCATTGCAGTGTGTACTCTCACAATGGCAATAAAGTGATGGAGAAGTGCACTTTAGCAAAGAAGTATGCACTACTTTAACTGACTACAGTTTTGGAAACCGAAAGAAAAGACACAAAGTGGGACAGCAAACCAAGTGGCACAGTCTAACAGCTTCTTTTTTTATTTTTATTTTTACGGTGCAGCACATGCAAGTGTAAACTTGTACTACCCTTTGACAGAGATAAAAAGGGGCTGGTATCAGGTAATTACTGGCACCCTGTCAAACACTCAGGAAATAATTACACTGGCAGCAGAGCGCACCATCTCTGCGCTGTTCAATATTCTTTCTCTCAGCTTTGCTGCAGTTTAATCCTCTCTGTTAACACATGGAGCAGCACAATGCCTGAACAATCTGATAAAAGAGAGGAACCTGAGAAGCTCCTTCTCTCTGCTCCCTTTTTCCTCACGGCTAAGCCTTGTCTCTCCTCTGGATCAAGACTGTTTGCTGCATGTTATGGCTCTTTGGGAAACGGGATGGATGTCAATTCCTCCTGTGATGATTATATGCTTCCTGTGGAAGAATTTGTTGAAATTCCTTCATTAAGGACATTTTGGGCCCTTTTGTAATTTCCTGTTAACCATGTTCAATACAGCTTGGGAATGTTTGGCCCCTGGGTAAACATTTGATGGACTCATGGGCTAAATAAACCCATTGGTTTCTGAAATATGATCAAAATGGATAGTTCAACCAAAATTAAAATTCTGTCAAAACTCCAAACCTGTATGCATTTCTTTCTTCTGTGAAACACAAAAGAACATTTAAATTTTCAACTGTTCTTGTCCATACAATGAAAGTCAATTTGATCCAAAACAACACTTCATGTGACACAGACGCTTCATTGTCTTTCATAGTATGGACAAGAAAGAAAAAAACAGACTGAGAGAACGGTGCGAGGCCGGTGGCGTGATTGATGATGAGCGACACCTGCATGACACACCAGTCTCGTATCTCTCACGGAGGAGCGGAAGCATAAAAGGAGGAGCGACGACAGTGAAGAGCGAGAGAGGACCAGGCCTGGATTTTATGCTGTGTTCTGTTATATGTGACAGCAGTCGTCCGTGAGGGGCTGCTGTCTTTACTTTAATTTTGTATTGGAAAATTGTATTTTATTATTAAAGTTGTTGAATGTTCGCCGGTTCCCGCCTCCTTCTTCCCACAACATCTAACCTTGTTACATAGACAAAATATCTTTGCTCATTTTCCACAAAAGAAAGACAATCATAGAGGTGTGCATTGAAATGCACATGCCTATAGACTAAACACGTAATGTGTATGTGCATGCCAAGTTTACACAGAGATTATACCGGTATCGTTTTCAAAAACGTGCACTTTGAAACCTATTTCAATTCAAAGTTTGCATTCTCAGGCCACAAAAACACTTGTCGTGTAAATGATTGGCCAGAATGCTTTAAAAGGTCTGTTTTCAGTTGAAAACGGTGTTGTGTAAGTGGCCCCAAGTTAATAACCAATGATTTTTGGTTACGAAAAATTTATTAATCAAAAACTTACTTAAGCTGGACAATTAATTTCTTCTAGAGCTGCTGTACAGCCAAAAAAAACTCTGTTCCATTAATTTCCTATTATCACTGTAAAGCTGCTTTGAAACAATCTTTTTCGTAAAAAGCGCTGTATAAATGAAGGTGACTTGACTTGAATTGTGGTTTGTCAATATATCTCTGACCCCTTATAAAAGAAGCAGCATGTGGAAGAATAAAAGAGATGTTTCCTTATGTGTGCTGTGCATTCACATACAGGTAAATACAGGTGTAAAGGGGGGTCAAAAACTTTTTTCGAGCTTGTACACTTTTGACCACTTCCAGAGGTAGTCATAAACGCAATCGACCGGATTGCTTTCGTAGTGTAGATGCTCATGTGGTCAAATGCGTTCGAACAGCCAAAAAAGACCGCCTGCTCTCCACCTATTGACTTAATGCATAAACATTATGAGAAGCGCGCTAGCCAGACGGGATTTAAACTTTGTTGGCTGGAGACCCAAGTTTGGTTTGAAGATGAAAAACATGCTAGGCAAAATGTTCTCTCACCATTCCTGATTTCTTAAAGCAGAAACGAAAGCAGATGCTCTCTGTATGTTTTTACGTTGTCTCCGGTCGAGTTCATATGTAAATTGTGCAGAGCTTATTTTGTCCATTAGATCGAAATATCTGAAAAAAACTACATTTAACCACCCATAGACCCTCCCTTCGAAGAAATCAGTACAGAAGTGGTTGAATGCCAGGTGTAAACGGGTGTGTCTACCTAGCCTACTTGTGATCCGATCAGGCAAAACGCATCTTAATACCAGGTGTAAACAGGGCCATACATTCAGGATCATGCAGTTCATGTTTTTATGACACTAGCTGCCATGCTACTTTGGACCTAATGTTTATGGTGTGGGGCTGCAAGGCAAACAGAGAAAGACCTGGGGATGTTTGAGAAGTAAACAAGAAAGGTGGGGGAGGTAAAGGAGACACCACACAGTCTCTGATGGATGTGTATATACCCATGCCATTTCTGTTAATCACATGAAGATAATCAGCAACAGACAATATTTCCAGAGTAATACATGTGGGTTCTTTCCTAATCAGATAGCCCTTTGAGGGAAAGTTTTAGGGAGGGAGACTATACTGTGATTGGGGGGTGTGGTGTGTGAGTGTGTGTGTGTGTGTGTGTGTGTGTGTGTGTGTGTGTGTGTGGGGGGGGGGGGGGGGGTTGGGTTTAGGGGGGCAAGCCTGGGCCTGTTGTGGTTTTCCATCCCCCACCATCACATTCCTCACAGGTATTCTCAGACGACCCCTTGAAACACCACCCTAAGCACATAGCTCAGACGTTGTTCCGACCACCTCTGCTAAGGCACATCTGGAAGCTGAATTCCGAGCCGCCATTTTCAGCACTGCAGCGATGCGAATAAGGCGCTGCATTTACACCACCCGGGGGCCATGAAAAACTTTCATACAGCCACAGATACTCTCTAATACACCTTTTTAGCCTGAGTTGAATTTAGTTCCTCCATCATAATGATCCAGTATAACCACATGTGCCATTCAACACCAGTGTGTTTTCATTACCATTTCAGATTTGGTATTTAATGTTCCAAATTGTAATAAATAGTAAAAAAAAAGGAATGCATGGCTGATAATGGTATTTGATTTGCTTCAGTCGACATATTCTCAATGTGTGGTATCAGCTGTCAGGCAATTACATAGAAACATGCCTGAGCCACTTTGTGTTCTCCCAGATTCCTGTGTTTTTTATTTTATTTTAACCTGGCAGCTTTTTTTAGAATCTGATCTAAGGGAAATATCTCAAAAACGATAAGTACCTCTTTATAAATAATGATCAAAGGGTAAACAAAGGTCGATTAATGCAACACCCTCTGGTACATATGCTTAGTTCCGAGAAGACCTGTTCCTAGGAATAACAATCAAACCATGGCTGACCTGAGACAGAAAGAGACAGCCAAATGGCGGATTTAGAAGGTATGTGCACATAGGAGTCTTTGAGATGCAGCCAAGATAAAAAGAGCCCCCCAATCTAGCGCAATCATACATTAAATATCTATGACTGACATAACAAAATGCAACATCAAAAAGCTTGGTGCCACTGTTTACATGCTCTTCGTTTAAAAAAAAAAGGAAAATTATTAAAAGATAATGTATATATATATATATACACACACACACACACACACACACATATATATATATATATATATATATATATATATATATATTCATACTATGAATTCTGTGTATGAATAATACAGGGGCTAGCTGTGGTTGGTTAGATTCCACATACATTGTCCAGTAAACGGGTAACATATGGTATGGTATGACATTACATAGTGTAAGCTTGAACAGCCACTATTTGGACAACTATTTTGTGAAGTGGTATTTTCTATAGCAGAAAGAACAGATAACATCTCAAAATGACATCAGAAGGTCAAGTAAGTCTTTCCTTAAATTGCACATTTCTAGAGTTGAAGTTCAAGGTCAGTTTGTGTGTCATGTTGAGTAATATTATATACTCCAAAATTCAAAAACTTAACTTGGCACGGTCCAATTTTTTTCCTCCCCATGTAGTGCTCATACACACATACATAGACACAGTACATAGATATTTCACACAATCCTTAAAGCTTAGCCTTCCTTAAACCATAAGGCTTTACCAGGGCCCCGATTTCTCCTCAATCTTTATTCTATGACTCCATTTAATGCTACAAGGAATGTACAGGATGAAAAGCAATGAACACCAACGTCTTTTGTTTTAATCTAAACTTTAGTGAATCAGTACCATTATTCAAGAGCATATGACCCTGGCTCTGCTTGATCAAAAATGTAGCCTCAAGATACAGCATATGCCATTTCTAATGGGTCAGTCTCAAATGACACAACAGAAAGTTGTTGTGTTTTTTTTTGGGGGGGGGGGGGGGGGGGGGATTTTGCCTTTCCCTCATTTCCACACATTCACATTTACAGGAAATGCATCCGTCGTCACCCGCTGAACAGACATCTCTATGGATCACGAAAGTTCATGCCTACAATTAAACTTCTACTGATAAGAAATGGATGACTACGTTTCACAGTCACCCGGCCACAAATGGCCATATGAAAGAGCCAAGGATCTCCCTATACGTCCCACAACATTCCAAGAGGCGTTTTCCTCAACATGAACAGCGGTTCTGTCTATCTTCACTCAAGCACATGGCGGCACACTGGTCTCTTGTTCGGAAATGACCCTATTTGCTGGTTTGAGGTGAAGCTGAAAGAATGTAATATCTCTCTTGTGGCATCTGCTACTAGGAATCACATGGCCTGTATGAATTTGAGAAAACTGTAACGGCCAAAGCTAAGAACACTATGCCTTCACATCTATACTTAAAGGGACATGGATGGCGATGATCCAATCTTCTAATTAAATCCAATGTTGCCTTGTCTCAAGTCATAGTACTTTTTAAAAGATTAATAAAAGTTGGGTGCAACTGACAGAAATCAAGGCATGTCAAGTAATCTGTCGTTCTATTTCAGTTCTGGAAGGAACACACCCAGTGAACATATTTGTTTACTACTTAGCAAAAGACACCTCAATTTTCCCTGTCATCACGTGTAATTGCCACAGTCTTCTCAAGAATGATTTTCTGCTGAAGCATCTACCAGACAAACCACTCCACAACTTTACCAAGGCAGCTAAAGCTCTTCCTCAGACAGTATTTAGCCCACAACTGTCTCCACGTAGCACATAAATATAATAATAGATGGTGCTTTATTCTGAGTGCTTGAACTAATTTGTTTTTCCTCTTCACATCAGCACCTGTCTAAACACTGAGAGAAACTATTGTTCTCCAGTTCCCGCTGTGTCCGTCCATGACGGATCTATTGGAAAGGGTGCCTCTCTTCCTGAGAAATGTGTCAGATTCAATAGTGGACACGGCTGTGGTGAGGCTTGTGGAGATGCTTCTTGACACTCTGTAGTGTAAAAAGATGAGATTTGGATGCTAAGATACTAAGATACTTGCAGCAGAACAACAGTGGTGTCAGGCTCTTTACAAAGTACTGCCTTTCTAATAACTTTATAATAACACATCAAATACACTTTCATACTCATCCCATAATCAGCAGTAAATGTGCAAAATAGACTAAAATATCATTTTAAAAAGTTCTAAAATAAAAATATGTACTTCTTATTAATGTATCCATTTCCATATGTATTATTCTACCTACATACACGTGGTGAAAAAAAGTTATAAAAAAGTTTTTATAGACTTTATTTATTTTAAATAATCTATTCTACACTTGCAAAAGTTACCCGTAGCTCCATAAATCACTATAAAATGAATGCACTTACCCTCGAAATCAGACAATATCCCCTCCAGATGATCATTAACTGAGATATCTGACATCATGACTTCAGTCCAAGGAAAACTTCCAGATTCAGTTGCACGCAATCACAAGAAATTAACAATGCAAAACCAGCACAAAACCTCTTTAAAAAATGTCAAGCCGACCAAAGTTTATCCGACGATTTTTGGGCTTGTGATGCAACAAAAAAAGTTGCGATTTTGGTGGGAGTCGTTTCTCATTTGAGAGCGCAGAGCTGAACGTCAGATCCAATAGAGACTCAAAAGCAGACAAACCATCTGATAAACCTCCTCCTCCTCGTAAGTCCTGCCCCCCTCCCGAAAAGAGTGGTGGGTAAAGTACCTCCCCACCTTTCACCCCACCCTGCGGCTACACCTGGAAAAGGCAAGTAAAGTCCCCCTTCGTTTGCTTCTTCTGTTTGTTTTGTGTGTGGGGAACATGTGTGCCCCCAAAAGTAGACGACTCTTTGTCCTTATCTCATGAGAGATGAGGGAGGGATTCAGTCTAAGTGGATTTCTTGAGAAGCCGATTATTATCAATGAAACACTTTGAATGTGGAGCAGCAAGGACTTAAGATTTGTAATCGATTCATCCAGAACGTACGCCGCCATCAGCCCAGAGACCAGCGCTTGCTGACGGGTTTCCTCAAGTAAATTGAGAAAAATGTTTAGGGTACTGTAGGTTGGCGTTTGCCTGCAGGTTGTTACAATGACGCCCATTAGAAGTCCTGTAGGCTACTCAAACTTAAACAGTAAAACAATTAATGAAATGGCAAATATAACGCTAAAATATAATTTCTTTGGCCAACCAATATTGTAATGAATTTTAGATGTATAATATT
Organism: Abramis brama; assembly: GCF_963993115.1. NCBI lineage: Eukaryota > Metazoa > Chordata > Actinopteri > Cypriniformes > Leuciscidae > Abramis > Abramis brama. Next base: position 27,794,312 of record NC_139963.1, on the reverse strand, counting down.
TAATAAAACACGTGAAAATGTGACAGCCTGACCCCAAAACACTCCTGTCTTGACAACATAGTTAAACTTTTTAGGTCACTATTGTTGTTTTTTTACGTGAATTTGTGCTGCTGGAGAAAACACACTTGTGTAATTGGACTTTTTTTTGTGAAAGCCTTGTAGTTGCTGAGATATAACTCTTTGTGAAAACTATATCATATATAATTTATTTGAAAATAACAATATAAAATAAATGTTTTCTATTTTAATATATTTTCAAATGTAATTTCCTGTGTTGGCAAAGCTGAATTTTCAGCATCCATTACAATTACATCAGTCTTCAGTGTCTCGTGATCCAGAAATCATTCTAATATGCTGTTTTGCTGAAGTATTATTATAGTTGAAAACAGTTCATATTTTTGTGGAAATCATGCCATGGTACTTATTTTTTTCTTTTTCTTTTTTATTCCTTGATGAATAGAATGATTAAAAAATATTTCTTTGAAATTTCGGTACTATACGGTTATCCGGACCACACCTGATAGACCTACCCCAACCCCGCCCCTAAACCTACCCGTCACTGGGGTTACGACCAACCAAGAGCGGTTGTGGTCACGTGTCTATCAGGTGTGGTCCGGATAACCATATAGTACCGAAATTTCTGTCACTTTTGATCAATTTAATTTATCCTTTCTGAATAAAAGTATTAATTTCTTTAAAATTAATTTCTTACTGACCCCAATTTTTTTATATAGTAATAATGTATTTTCGTGTTTATTTAATGTGTGTGTGTGTCTGTGCACTATCTATCTGTTTGCTTTTATGAATGTAAGATGTGACTGGTCTAGGTATAATTTGCTTTGAGAGGGTGATTTAGGGACTTCCCTGTCCTGGATTAACACATGTATTGGCCCCTCATTGTTCTGTAATTGTCCAGAGGGCCATGTTCACTTCAGTGTAATGAAGAACAAGTGAAATGTATATTTTTGTCTTGTGTTTGTAGTAACACTGACTTGTTTTATAATCCCCCTATTTTAAAACTGAATTCTAGCAATGCAATTATACTCCGGTGTAACAGTATAACAATAAGTCTTAGATCAGGAAACGGCTTCAGAAGGTTTAATCCATTGTGGAGAGCCCCTCATCTGAAGGATAACTGAGAATTACTTTCATCTTCCACGACCTACTTTGAGTTTTCTGCTTATTTTCAAGAGATAGGGGGATTTATTTATATCAGAAACAGGAAATGTGGCAATTAAAAGTGGAAGGAGACTGAGAGTGACCATGTGACTGGGTTCCCAGACTCACATTTGAGCGTCCATGCGGAGGAGCCAGACAGTGATCCTCAGTGGCCCTCATTAGCCATTTGAGAGTTGTGTGCTAGGGATTAATGTCATGTAGTCTTTAATATTCAGACAGACAGGTCCTGACTAGGCGAAGAGTTTCTGGGCTTTGGTAGAAGATTGAGACCTTGACCGTGCCACTAACCACCTCTGGAAGTTGAAAAGTGCAGTATGTATTCGTGAGCTGAGCAGAAATGAAAGGGAAGGATTAGACTGTGTGATGTTTGGTATTGCCAGCTATTCTCCAACATGTCTAAGAGCACTGAAGTGGTAACGGGTTTGTTAGGGTAAAAATAGATTACAAACTTCAAGTGTGTTTAATTATTATGCCCTCTGAACTGGGGCCTGATGGCAAAGCACTTTTTTAACTTCTATGAATGTCTGCTTTTATGTTCAGTATCACAACATTCCTAAAAGTTTCTTGAGGTTCCCAGTATTTAGACAAAAGATCTTTGCAACTTTCAAACAAATTACCATTAATCGGAAATGTTTATACAGAATATATTAGATCTTTTGAAACAGCCTTTTTTTTTTTTTTTGTGCACACATCCGAGATAAACAGTAAATGTCAGGGAACTAGCAAACACAGCTGCTGCAGTAGTAAATTACTCATAAACTCACTCAATTTCCTGCACGCTGCAATTGACTGAAATGCTTCTCAAAACATTTGGGGAGCATTTAATCCTACAGCTCAGAGTTACTTTCCCACACCAAACAAATAAGCTTCTCAAGCATTGTTTCAAAGGTCATGACCAAGGTTTTTAATATTATTTATGTCAATGTTAATCCACATGATTTATGTAGTTTAAAAAATCATTAAAGCTGATTTCGGTATGGATATGTGACCAATGCAGCCTGAATTGTTATGGAATGCAAGAAAACAAGCATAAATAATTATGAATTAGCTGGTCACCAATGCTGCTTTTATTGTGAAATATTATTACAATTTAAAATAACTGTTTTCTATTTTAATACATTCATTTATTCCTGTCATGGCAAAGCTGAATTCATAGCATCATTACTCCAGTCTTAAAGGGATACTCCACTTTTTTTGGAAATAGGGTCATTTTCCAACTTCCCTAGAGTTAAACAGTTGAGTTTTACCGTTTTCGAATCCATTCAGCTGATCTCCGGGTCTGGCGGTACCACTTTTAGCATAGCTTAGCATAGATCATTGAATCGGACAGGACCATTAGCATCTCTCTCAAAAAAATGACCAAAGAGTTTCGATATTTTCCCTATTTAAAACTTGACTCTTCTGTAGTTACATCGTGTACTAAGACCGACGGAAAATGAAAAGTTGCAATTTTCTAGGCTGATATGGCTAGGAACTATACTCTCATTCCTGCGTAATAATCAAGAAACTTTGCTGCCATACCATGGGTGCAGCAGGCGTAATGATATGATGCAGCGTATAGTGAGAGTATAGTTCCTATACCGCCAGACCCGGAGATCGGCTGAATGGATTCGAAAACGGTAAAACTCTGAGGGAGTTGTAAAATGAGCCTATTTCCAAAAAAAGTTGAGTATCCCTTTAAGTGTCACATGATCCTTCAGAAATAAGTCTAATATGATAATTTGCTGCTCATGAAAAATTTCTTATTATTATCAATGTTAAAAGCTGTTGTGCTGCTTAATATTTTTTTTTGTGGACACCATGATAATTTTTTTTATGTTCTTCGATGAATAGCAATACAATTAGAAATAAATCTCTTGTAACATTATATATGTTTTATTATCACTTTTTTTTATTAGTTTAAAGCATCCTTGCTGTATAAAAATATTATTTAAAAAAAGGACTGATTCCAAACTTTTGAACTGTAGAGTATTTACTTCGGCGCCCATATTAGCATGTTTCACACTGTTCACACTGCCCACATAAGCAGTGTGTGATGATAAGCCTATTTCTGGCATGCATGGCATTCTGAAATCATCAGAAAATACAGTGAAAATCCTTTGTAAAGCTATTTGTCAATATGATCTTTTGCAATAAAGGTTTTTATGAAGTAGCATAGAATATTGAAATTATTTTAGATGCAGGTTCCATGCAGTGACAGGCACACAACATTAATTCATTAAATCAGACTAAATGCTGGCTTCCACAGTTTAGCTCCAGTTTTGGTGTGTGTGATCTGATCAGGTTCTGCTCCATGAGCTGAAATTATCATTGTAAATGTAAATGCGGTAATTATTCTCAGTGGCCCATCCTTGATAACCATTTTAGAATTCAGAAAATCATTTTAATTTCTGTATAAAGCCACAGCAACAAGCACGCTGTCAGAAAACTCAACGCGATTCAATTCACATTTATTTGCATAACGCTATTCACAATACATTTAGTTTCAAAGCAGCTTTACAGAAAATGCATGTGTCTACATTACAATTTAGAGTGATCTGTTATCAGAGGTGACTGTGTCAAGTTATGTATTTCAGAAATACAAATCACGCATTTAGCTAACAATATTAATTTAAGGCAGAAACAGTGAGCTCATTAAAGTAATGAATATGTTGTTAACATACATATTATTGATCTGCCTGCATTGACACCATTACATGAGAACTGAACTGAGCTGGACGATGACATCACGGTTTTCTTCAGAGCGGCTAGATATGTAAATGAACTGAATTAATAACTTCTTTACAACAAAAATGAACCATCACCGAACTTACTTAAGCTGGACTATGACGCTTTTTTCTTCTAAAAACAAACTTTGTTGCATTATTTTCCTGCTATCACTGTGAAGCTGCTTTGAAACAATCTGTATTGTAAAAAGCGCTATAGAAATAAAGGTGACTTGACTTAAAGGGCACCTATTATGACTCTTATCACAAGATGTAAAATAAGTCTCTGATGTCCCCAGAGTGTGTATGTGAATTTTTAGCTGAAAATACCCAACAGATAATTTTTTACAGCATGTTTAAATTGTCATTTTTTGGAGCTCAGAAAAACATGCTGTTTTAGTGTGTATCCCTTTAAATGCAAATTAACTGCTGCTGCCGGCCCAGGGGGCGGAGCCTCACGAGCTCACACTCAGAGCCAGGACAATCTCATCTGATAATATCAAAACAGAAACTCTCAGTAGTGGTGTTCATTTCGACTCGGAGTCGGACAATAATGCCCACAGAGCCAGAGAATATATGCTGTATGGAGATAGAACAGGTATAGTTTAGTTTAATTATGGTTATAACTTATTTGTCATCTGCTTTTATCCACTATTAATACAAGCCTGCTGTAGCAGACCCCGTCCGCATGATGACCTAAATATACTGATGAGTTCAATCAAGTTTATTGTACGTCACACAAAAGATGAAGCGTTAGTTTTACTCCAGAGAATCACAGTAAGAGCTGAATAAACACAGTATAAGAAGTGCACATTACAGTCTTATCCATAAACTCTCTCTCTCTCCCTTTTATTATCATCAACATACACAGCAAAGTACACAAAACACTCGTTACAACTAACAGTAAACAAATATATACACACCTTTTCAGTGGGTGCTTAATAAACTGGTAAACATTATATCCGTAAAATGACTCGATGAGTGTCATAAAGTGCGCGCTCTCACTTTCATTTCTGCCGTGTCCAGTCACGTTGCTCCGGAGAGTGTAAGCTGGATCACACACAGTTGTACTGATCCATCCTCGAGTAACAATGAGAGTAAATGAAGACTGCTATGTTCATTCTTACATCCAACAACAAAACACCTCAATCGCTTAGGAGACATTCTTGTCTACAGCTGCTCAAGCGTCGAAACAATGGCGGACTGTGTCCAGCTCACTCAGGGCGGGTCTATGCTCAAACTGCAGTGTCAATCAACAGTCGTGGGAGGGGCCTGTGCAAAGTGACGTCACATTGCCCCGAATCTGAGAACAGTTTGTTCTGAGACAGTGCTTATGATTTATGGGGATTTTATAAAAAGCACTGGGTGGATTTCTATCATTATAGGGTGGTTGTGTACACACACTGCCAACACACATTTATGTTCAAACACCATGTAAAAGTGAATTTTGCATAATAGGTGCCCTTTAAATTATTAGGATATAATTGCAAATTTAGCATAGGTGCATGATGATTCAGTGTTTGCATCATCTGAATTCCTCGCAGGAGTTGGAAATCTGTTGTTGCAATCTTTGTTGCATTTACGTTTTTGTTATTTATTTTTTTTGTATCATATTTGCAAGGCCGGTATACTCTGACAAACTCTTGGCAGTATCAAAACCCAGAAGTTTCATGGGTTCATCTTCCAGCTACTTCTTTGAGCACAGACTGAGATGAATGATTTCAGACTGGTGGACATGTGTGAGCAGATTATCTGCTGTAGCAGAAGCTCAAGTCTCTTGAACTTTTGCAGATATCCACTGAAGCGAGCGCTTACGTCGAGGGCTGTGCAGGTTAAGTCAGGCTCGTTGGCTGGACAGTGGTTGACCTCTGACCTCACCTGCCTCAGGTCACAGATTAGGTGCTGTCACCAAGGTATGTACTCAGAAGCCGGTGATAACATTGTGTCCGTAATCTGCTTTTAAAGAGGTGAAAAGGAGACTTTTCAACCCAGCGAGCCAATGATCTTGAAATCAGCACTGGCACCTGTGGCTGCAGGGCATGCATACCTGTGAGCATGTTGTCACTACGGCTGACAGCGTTGCGCTGTGAAATATTTTTTTTATAGATTTCCTTGCCGATCAACAACATCAGCCCTCTCGCTCCCATTTTTGTTACCAACTTCGCATTGTCGCTGTTGAATTATTCAAGGGCACGTTGGGAGCACAGCTCTGACAGGAACAGGAGATTAATATTTGTCATGCTCTCTGATACGGTGCAACTGACTAGAACAGCAAATGGAATTTGATCAAGGAGCACAAAGCAGTGTATGAGAGCTTTCCCACTGTGGAAACGTGCCAGCCTGCACTGTGCGCTCCCTATTCCCATCATACTCTTCCTCACAGCTGCCTCCAGCTAATACAGATAGAGGTGAGGTGCAGCATAAATCACTGGATTCCCCCCCCCCAGTATCCAATTAGATCCTCTGCAGAGATAGAGTGCTTTCTCAAACCGAATGTGTTCAAATATTGCAGGAGTTTTTTTGTTTTATCGGATGTGCCTGCTGCTTTCTTAGGACGTGAATCACCATCACATTGGCTAATATCTGTGTTGACACTGCTAATTGATTGATCCCTTTGGGAGCTGCACCTAAAGCAAGGGGGTGATGGGCCGGCTGTCATCTAACCCTATCCAGAAATCAACAGACTGACAGGCAGGAGAAAACTGCCCCGTGGCCTCGTAGCTCCCATCATTCCTTTGACCTCCTGATCATTATCACCATCTACCGCATTGCGCCGACACAGTCAAGCATGATAAAGCTGCTGGGGGTAGAGGATCGAGAGCTTTAGAGACATAAGAGCCATAAGTGGGTGATTTGTGTGACGTAAGGACATATTCAGAACTTCAGGTGAATTCAGGTGCGAAGTGCAAGTGAGCCAGTGACCTGCTTTCATTCGGCTTGAATAAATGTGTGATTTGTTTGGACGGATAGATTGCCACATAGTAGATAATTATTTGAAATAGGTCTGAATTTGAAATAATTATACATTTTACATTTAAACTAGGACTCATTTCTCAATACTTGGGTCACTTTTTCAAAACTCACAGTGAGTACAACAGCAGTTTATGTTGTTAAACTGTGAATAATTTCCCACTGCTTTGGTAGAAAAAGCATTCAGTGACTACATCTTTCAAATTACATAAGATCTTTTCTCACTCAGGCACAACCACCGGCAAAATTCGATGTACCTAAAGGCCAATTTGCAATTTACATACTTTTTTCAAACTTAATTTCAAAACTGAATATGACATCAATTTGCTGCATTTCTAAAGTAATACCACAATGAAATATCGTCCCCTTGGAATTATAAGGTTCTATCTGACATTTTTGTCAAAAATTAGTTATTCACATATCGTCCCCTTGGAATTATAAGGTTCTGTCTGCGTTCTGAGCAGTTTTGAGATATTGAGCTTTAAAGTTTTTGCATTCCATTCCGACTGTGTAGAAAGAACCTTTTTATTTTCTAAATAAAAAGTTCCAAAATGTACACAACTTAAAAAACAACATCACATAATGTAAAGAAGTGGTCACAGAATAAGAATATGTGAATAACTAAATTTTGACAAAAATGTCAGATAGAACCTTATAATTCCAAGGGGATGATATATTCTGAATCTATAAAAGTAAATGCTATCAATACTACATAATTTCATTACCATCTGTACAAAAGGTTAAAACTTAGGAATAATGATTTTATACTATGTAGCATATACTGCAGTGAATTCTAAACAATAGAGTTGTCATTCTTGTTTTTGAAATAATATTTTACAAATGAAAACATTGTATAATGCTACCTGTTGTTAGCAACCTGTTTAAACCTCTTTTACAAAGTGTGTTTGTTGGGTGACAACTTTTGCTAGTGTTATGGAAGAATGAATTGATTTGAGACATGTATGAAATGTGTGGGTATAGTTTTAATTGCATTGTAGATGTGAAATCCACTGCTGTGCATAGCTGAATAAATGATTGATTTCTGAAGTTGTATTGACTGCTTAAAATTCAGCTTTGCCATCACAGGAATAAATTACAATTAAAAATATATAAAAATAGAAAATGGTTATTTTATATTGTAACAATATTCCACAGTATTACTCTTTATACTGTATATTATCAACCCCAAACTTTTGAAGGGTAGTGTGTGCATATTGCTTTTTCAGAATGCATATCAGATAAACATCAGAAGTGTGTGTGTGTGTGTGTTCTTCTGATGCTTTCTTTATATGCATTCAAAATTAGTACAAAACAAGGCTACATAAAATAAAAAATCTAATCTGAACAACCACAGCTAAAACCAAATAAAATAATCAAATTCAATTTCAAAAGAGGATTATATTTTAACATGAGGATTATTTCTCCAAATCACTGGATCATGTGAAAAGATAGGATTCTAACTACAGACTGTTTTGTGATCTTTTCAGTTCCTAACGTTTTAACTTGGTAAAAAGCTCCTTGCTGCCATCTGCTGGTGAAAGGCGTAGTGGATTGCATTGGATAGTACCTTTAAACCGTGACTGCCACTTGATTGAGATGGTCCTAACTGCAGAACACGAAATCCAGGGGGAGGAGTTGGATCCAGATCCAACTCCTCCCACCTTACATATACCTAAACCTACCCATCTCCACCCCCTGATCCCTAAACCCACCCCTTATATCTGGATCCAACTCCGCCCCCTGGATCTCGTGTACTGCAGTGAGGTGCTACTGACTTGATTGGCCACTTGAATGATATTAATGAACAGGATTGAATATAACATTATTGATGAGTTGTTTGATGTTTGTTGCATGCACTTTCTATCACATTCTGTAATGTAGAGGGCAATCTGATAACGGTGTCACTCACTGATTTGTTGGTGCTGTATACTTCAATATCATGCTCATAATAAATGGAATTCGAATATCAAAGCCACTTTAAAAAAAAAAAATCTACAATTATGCATGCGTTACAGCACATCTTACCATAAAGGAACAACATATGTGAGAGAAGGAGGATGTGTGTGTGTGTGTGTGTGTGTGTGTGTGCGCTCTGGGCTAGGAATTTAACTTCAACTGGATCTACACAGCACAGTCAGACAGGTTGATAGATGAGCAGGTAGCCAGGCTTGGTGTAGAGCACAGAGGGCATCTCTTCAGAGAGGTGGGGGTGTAGGTAAGAACTAGTTGAGGAGTGTGTTGTCTTAGAAAACAAAATACATTGTTGATGAGCAAAGCTAAAGGAACGTGGCACCTGTCACAACCACAACAAACACTTTCTTTCACTCCAGAAGAAGAATAGCTTACATTCAATCATGAAATAACCATTTGTAAGAGAAAAAAACAAAGCTTTGAACTAAAATCACTTTTCTTTCTGCAGTGTGAAGGTCTGTTTTAATCATGATTTTTGTCTCATTTTCTAGTAAACACACACACACACACACACACACTGATTTTCAGATATTTTTTTAATCATATTTCTCACCTAATTGGCATATAACTTTATCGTGTTTTAGGCATATATGGAGGAAGATATTTTCTGAAAACAACTCCCAGCAAACTCCCCCTTTTCCAGTAAATGTTTTCCAAAACATTTTTTTTATTGGAAAACACAAAATGCAGATAAAGAGAATTATTATTTTTGCCTCAAATAGGGAACATAAAACGTCTAAATATGAAACGTAATGTCCTGAACATGAGACACATTCTCACTGTGAGGTGTAATATTGACGTCCTTCTCCTGTATGATTACCTGCAGAGTGATGTGACGGCATCAATGACAGCGCAGCAGAAACTGAGAGGCAATCACCATGCCAAAGGTAACATCCATTCACCCGCTCTAATTAAATGCCATTGTCATGTCAGCAGGAATCCAATCTGCAACATGCACACGATATGTCCAACTCTCACTGTGAAAGGCTGCGGAAGACAAAAAAAAATCAAACAAACTTTACCTGCATCATCTGCATTATGCTCAAAATAGGCTGTCTGTATTGTAATTGATGATCAGCCATCAGAGTGCATTTTGTCTTTAAAGAATGATATTTTTCATCAAGACAAAGACAAACTGTTTGACATTTAGGCTCCGCTGCTTGGCTACACTAAATAACAGTCTTACATTTTCTTCTAGTCCCCCCCCCCCCGTCCAGTTCGAAATGTTTGAAGAACATTGCAAAAGCATTTTCCTTGCAACAGCATAAAAAATACTATTGCTATGCAATGGAAAAACACAGCTAAATATTTCCTAAAACACATAATACAGATCACAGAAGATGCTGGTAAAATGTAAGTGTTGTAGATCTTTTTTTTCCACTGTAGGTTTCGAGGCGTTTGGAGAACTTTAACAAAGGAAGGAAGTTAACTAAGTGGGAGCAGTCTGCGGAAAGCGTTTCCTTCTCATGAATTTCTGAACACTTTTGACGAGTGTGGGCGTTATGCTCCTGAAGGAGTATCGCATATGCATGCCTCTAACGGCGGAGGAGGTAAGGTCTCGACCTTTATTTGAAGAGAAAGCGAAAACTGTCGTGCTGCAATTAAGTTCTCAACAGGCTGTTGCTTCCCCTCCTAAATGTCAATTAACCAAAGTTCAGCGGAAATCAAAGAATGCAGTGAATTTCAAGAAGGTGCTGGTTGGAGGTCATGCATATTTTTTTCTTTTATTGAATCGAGCCAACCTATCTGTGCAGTCTTGGTGGATTTTTTTTTTCTTCTTCGATTATGCAATAGGCCTACTTTGATACGAGGTCATAGATCATATTTGAGCTGTAAAAAAATTCTCAACAATCATAACCTTCCCAAGGTCTACAAACCTCAGGAATACTGTATTTTTAAAGGTCATCTTCTGAAACAACAACAAAATGTATATGCATTGCTGTAAAATAAGGAGCTGTGTTTTGGTGTCCTTGGTAGAGGGCATGTCAGTTATATCTATAAACACGACCATCAGGAAAACGACATTGAAAAGATTGTGGAGGTCCTGCAGAACGAGACCCATTTTGACCCTGAGCATTTACACTGCCAGCTACTGTAAAATATACTTTCATATTTAGCCTCCCAGCATCCTTACTTTTTTGTATTTTGTGTTATTTTAATTTGCTTATTTACATGTAAATTATTATTTTAATAAAAAAGATAAATACTGTTAATAAAGATAAATAAAGATAAACATCCATAGAAGAATCCTAAAATAAAGCATGCACCACAGTTTCTGCAAACATATTAAGCAGCACAACTGTGTTCAGAATAATAATAATACATGTTTCTTGAGCACCACATCATCATATTAGAATGATTTCTGAAAATGTGAGACTGATGCTGAAAATTCAGCTTTAACTTTTACTGTCAAACGACCATTTAAAACTCTAATTCTAACTCTAATAACAATATTAGGGCTTTTACTGTACAGTATATTTGTGACCCTGGATCACAAAACCAGTCACAAGTCGCACGTGTATATTTGTGGCAATAGCCAACAATACATTGTATGGGTCAAAATTATCGATTTTTCTTTTATGCCAAAAAATCATTAGGATATTAAGTAAAGATCATGCTCCATGAAGATATTTTGTAATTTTCCTACCGTAAATATATAAAACATTTATTTTTGTGAGTGAATGCAGCACAATCGCGAACGTAAATGGACAACTTTAAAGGCAATTTTCTCAATGTTTCGATTTTTTTGCACCCTCAGATTCCAGATTTTCAAATGGGTGTATATCGGGCAAATATTGTCCTATCCTAACAAACCTTACATCAATGGAAAGCTTATTTATTCAGTTTCCATATGATGTATAAGTCTCAATTTAAAAAAAAATTACCCATGAAATTGTGTGTCTTTTGTAGTCCAGGGTCACATTTGAACAAATGCAGCCTTGATAAAAAAAAAAAGAGAGTGCCCCTCTACCCAAAAAAGGGTAGTATATAATTTTTGTTTTTTATCAGCCTTCAAAATGATACTAGCACATTTTTGTAAAGCCACAATAGCAGGTGTAACAAAGCTGCTCGATTGCTTGTGTACCTCGGTTGTCATGGTAAAATCTTTCTCTGTGAAGAGATAAGGGCACGATTACACATCTCTGTGAGTGATGGTGCTTCCATCTTAAGTGTTTGGTTAACGTGAGCGGTCGCGGGTTCAATCCACAATGGGGTCAAGGCCTGTTATGCTAGAAAATGTGATGCGTTGCGATAACAGGTCCCCAGTTTACTCGTTCATTCGAGTACAATTTAGAACGGAAGAAAGACTGTCTGTTTTCACCTGCCACCAGACTCTTAAATCCATTTACTCCTATAACTGCCGTAATTAGACCTCTTATCGGGATTATAGCCATTAGCCTTTGACAAGTAAGGCTTTAACGGCAATTAACTTGGAAATAATTGACCATACTATAATTGGTTTCATTTTCACAAAGAAGAGGGGAAGTCCCGAGACAATGTTTTGCCATCAGTGCTTTTAAGATGGCGAGCGAAAGTGTCGACAAGCGTCGACTAAAACCATTTCCTCTGGCTGATTCTGCGCCACCTACTCAACTCTTTCATTAAGTAGAAACATTTTGAATTGAGCTGCCTTTGTTGCCAGGCAACCTCCTCGGACATTTTGTTTTAGTTACGTTCATGAGCTATTAAAGCATACGAACCAAATCTCAAAGCATGCTATTTTTAACCTGCCTTTCCACTTGAGCGTATGCAGCGTGTAATGAAGTGTATTGTTAATAACCAGCTACGGCCAAGGCTCTCTATCGTACGTGGTGAAGGACTTGCGAGCGAGGGCTGTGATTAGGCCAGGGGTTATTTAAATCTCACAATCCCTAGATTAAAATGCACATTTGCTTCAGAAAAATGTTCAGTGCAGATAGTGTCAAAGACGGCAGACAAAAAAGCCAAAGCCGCATGCGTTTCATGTTTACTTTAAATATAGATTCTGTGCTGCTGTCTGCATTTTTAAGGTCAGTGGGAAATAAGCATTCAATAGCATTCCACTATTGCTGTTTCATTACAGCAGGAACAAGCGCTGTGTGAGCGAGGCGTTGCTCCAATACCTGAACTGGCTCTCTGAAGCTGTGAAATAAACAAAAGCCGATACGGACTGAATATTGGAAGGCCTTTAAACCACAATCGGTAACCCTGTGTGTGTTAGACATCTTTGTTAATCGCAATTCCCCAGATAAGCGGCGTGTGAAGAGGCATGAGGTATTAAGAGGGAGCGAAATTGAATAACAGCCTCTGCATTTCTAAACAAATTTGAGACGCAGGTCTGTTGAAAGTGCCCTCAAGCATCTGCCATCCAGCACTAATTGGCAACACGTTCAAGGGACCACGGAGAGGGATTTACCTTGCTGTTAATTGGAGAGAAGTTGGATCGATCACTAGTTCTTCTGTATAAAGGCTCTCCCATGTTGCTGCCATTCCTTATCATGAAGCAGATTTGGCAGGAGGGGTTGAGCTGGGCAACGGTGGGAATGTAATTGGGTTTCTTCTGTGGCACTGCAGAACTTTTGCTGCTTTCGTCTGTGGCCTGCAGCTATGGTGTCAGAGTCTTGAGTTTCCCAAGGTGGACACTCGCTGTCCAGGCCTGAGCTCTTTGATACTCAGACTCCTCTGGAACTTTCCCACACACTTTGCTCTGTAAATGTACCCCCCTTTCCATGGGATATTCATATGGTGTGCTGTATTCAGAGTTCCAACTTCCAAGGATATGCTGAGGTTTCACCACCTGGGCTTACTTTTCTGTTGCTGTAGAGTAATGAATACATTTTGCAGTGAACCAGCTGAGTGTGTTTACTCATGCTTTTTATGCTCTGCGTCCTAGAAAAGACTAGAAATGTCTTACTAAATATCTGCTTTTTTTATTCAGCACAAACATCCATGGGTATGGACTGTATATGTGCATCATGCTCATCACTGGAATCTTTGTATACCATGAATGCAGATGATGAGCATGTTGATGCCAGAATTGATTTATCAGTGAGATAAAAAAATAGCTATATGAAAAGGTCGTATCAGAAAATGAGTATTTTCCGATTCTGTTATTCTCGTATAAAAGAATTATGTAAACACAGTGATTTAATAATTCATGCATCAAAAAGCTAATACGACATCCTTCATGGTTTAGCTGTTTTTAATCGCTGCGCATTAAATAATATTGGTAATGTTAGTGTATTATTTTGATTAATTGCTATTTCTATAGCCAAAGCAGATCAAAACACAGTCTGTTTTGATACGTCAGTGAACAAAGTTTTCAATGCATATATAAACCCCAGTTGAGAATTGTGTGTAAGTGATCATTACTTTGACTCATAGATGTCATCCATGTTTTTTATTTTTTTATTTTATTTTAAAAAGTAAAATCACATTTTTAAACATTTCGGTGGTGCCCCACATATCTTCGTTAAAGAAAAAGCCAAATATGACATGACTGTGGATTTTAGAGACATTGTGTAGTACTGTAGGTTGAGATCCCAGAGAGGCACTATACAGTTTCAGAGCTGCAGCCCAGAAATATACACTTGTAGCAGTAGCCTTGCTTGGCTGATTCATATAAAAAGCCTGAGGCCTTATATCAGAGAGATGCGGTTTTGTTCAAGATATCTTCAAGAAAGACTCATTTCCCCCCCTGCTCCCTCCTTCCAACTCAGACTTTCTGAAGTGTATCACAATACGCTGATCCCACTAGACATGAGAGAAGGTACTTAATTTATTGCGGATTCAATATTCACAGAGTAATTTACTGATATGTTTCATTTTTTTTTAAATGTCAAGACAAGATAAGCCTTTCTGGTGAAAACAAATTTGGTTGTGGATTGACTCTCAGTGTCTCAGACAATGGATTCTTACGCCAATAGACAGGAAAAACAATTAATATCACTGGCTCAGTTTGACACCTTCTTTGTTAAATCTGGTAGGAAAAGGGTGTTTAGTTCTGATAGACATGACTTTAGTTTGGGTATCATTTGTGTGTATCTCTTTTGAATTATAGCTTGAAAAACAAATACTGCAGTTATTGCAGGGAATACTTCATTATTTGCTTAATCATATGGTTTTACTCTTACACTGGATCTAAAGGACTGGGTAAAGACCAGTCAATCATGTGTTTAAATACCCTTGTGGAAAAAAGTGTGTCACCGGCCCACCGATGGGCCCATAGCCATTGCAAATTTAAAACAGTACTAAACCTAAACTAATCTTGACAAGCTATATATCATTTGAAAGCTTACAATCTCTAGTTTTCATATTTTTCCGTAATTTATCAATTTGCGACAAGAATATTTTCATACTCCTAAGGCGTGTTCAGACCTTTATTTTGAAATACCGATGAACATGAAAAATCATGAAAGAATGGTAGAAACCTCAGTTTGGTTTCATGCCAAGAGTTTAAAAGATAACATCCATTAAATGTTTTTTAGAAAAAAATGTTTTAAATATAAAGAAAAAAATAATAGATTCACCATTTGTGAGGTGGCAGTGAGCTATAATGCACATAATGTGTTCTTTTTATCAGAATTATTTATTTTTATTATACTTAAGACACTTAAGGGGTTAAGTCTAAAAAGTACTGATTATCAAAATAATATACTTTCGGAGTCCACACATATTTTTATGTACATTAGCATGTACTTAATGTATTATTTTGGAACAGTGTTTTGCAACTTTATTTTATTACTATGATTTGTAATTTGTGTTAAATTCTGCATTAAGCGAGTCCAGTTAAGTATAATAGACTTGAAATATATTCAGAGTATAATGTTGTATAGACTGCCAAACACATATGATATACTTGAAATTTAATGTCATTTATTCAGTAAATTTAATGCACTTTACTGCAACTAAATACTGTAAGCTGTTTCAATAATATTATAATAATATAATCATTGTTTCAATTATAAAATATTAATTTTGTATTTTTATTATAATCTTGAATGTATTTACAGATACTTAAGTCCTACTTATATGCAGTTTAGTGCTCTTTTAATAATAATAATAATAATTTGTTACATTTATATAGAGCTTTTCTAGGTACTCAAAGCGCTTCACATATGGAAGGGGGAATCTTCTCAACCACCACCAATGTGCAGCATCCACCTGGATGATGCAACGGCAGCCATATTGTGCCAGAACGCCCACCACACACCAGCTTATTGGTGGAGAGGAGAGAGAGTGATGAAGCCAATCAGTGTATACATATATGGGGATGATTAGGAGGCCATGATGGACAGAGGTCAAGAGGCAAATTTGGGATTTTTAATGACCACAGAAAGTCAGGACCTCGGTTTAACGTCTCATCCGTAGGACGGTGCTTTTAAGTACTTTTTAAGTACACTTAATGATGGATGTTTATTATGCTTAGTTCATTCTTATTTAAGCATTGTTAGAAAGGTATTGAATTAAAATATACTTTTACCTACTAAAATTACAAAAATAATTCACCTAAATTGACATTAATTTCTTATTGTGCTTCAAAATCAAAGAACTGAGGAAAACTGAGGGCTTAAAGGTGAGCCCACACCATGTTGAAATTACCAAAATTTATTTATAAAGCACAATAAAAACAACAGTAGTTGACCACTGTGCTGTACAATACCAAATTAAAATAAACATAACAACTAAATATAAACAAAAAGACCACAATGCAATGAGAAAAATGTGTACATGAAAACACTAATAGACGATGAGGCCTCAAAAACTCTGATGAAACTAATCTGAGGGAAACCGGAAGACCAGTTTTGGCCACAGGTTTCAACTTGTAAAAAGCGTTCACATCCTTGTAAAGCTAGTAATTACAGCTTGTAAGATGGGACTTTTCTGAGAGCTCCAACTTGTACCACATAAGCGCTGTAGATTCATTTAGGCATTCATAGTGTTGGCAGACACACATAATTCCCAATCTGAGGAAGTGAACAGCTCCGAATAGAACGTTACGTGTTGTCTTCTCGAACCTACATAATGATGACACGGCGTGAATGCAGCATAATGATAATACATACAATAATAAATAATAATACAATAATACATAGTGAAACAAGCAAACTAGAAACAGGTGTGCAACTAAATCAGTAACTATGGCAACAAATAAAGAGCGGGAACATGGGGTACAAAGAGACAGGAAACAAGGAAAAGCAAACTAAAAGTCCATGAATACAAACATAAACCTTAGTTAAAGATTAATTACGTATTCAGTACACTTAATGTACATTTTGAATGTGTCTGTTTTAACCAAGCCCTTAGACACTTATGATAAAGGGAAGCTAATGGACTGATTGTTAAACGCAGTTGTGTTGAAGCTGCATGGTGGTGAGGGTGGGTTTTATTGTGCAGTTCCCTTCTGCCATTGAGGTGCTCCTGGGGGACGGTCCCTGGAATCGTCCTGCTATAAATCACTTTGGATAATCGTGTCTGCTAAATGACAGATTTCACAAACACATACTTATCATCTCAGAAAAACCTCACCTACCAAAGATACCATATTTAACACTCCGTTTAAAACGTTACTGCATATTACAGCTGTGATTTGGAAGTGTGATGAGTTTAACGACACACTGCCGCAATATTGGCAGGCACATAAAAAGACCGCTTTCTAATCTCTGTATACTCGTGGGCTCTGTTAGCACACTAAATGTCTCCCCGGGGCCCGTTGCCTTTCAGGTCCCCACTTGCAGAATGGCAGAGCTTATTTATGAGAGCCAGTGTGTCCAAACATAATCACTGGTGGGACGCCCCTCTATTGCATGACAGAGGTAAAGAAGCCATTCACATGCAAGCACTTGAGCATCTCAAGAGCCTTCTGATTGATGACTATAGATTTAATTTTCCCCACCTTGAGCATATGAATTCGGTCTGAAACATCCAGAGAGTTCCTAAATTTCGTCGATACCTCTAAGCTGATGGAGAGCAGAGTTTGCCTCTTGGTCAGCTCTTTAAAGTCAACGAGAACCGCTCAAAGACAAGCACTGCCTGAATGATTTGTCCTGACTGCTGGTTGATAGACTCTAGTAGATGAAAAGAACAAGGTTGTCGATAACTCATAAACAGGTCTAAAAGGTCTATCTTTTTAGAGTTTAGTGGCCATAAAATGAACACACGTGGTGGCATAGTTTGACCTGATTTTCATTGTTTTAATGCTTTAAGGCATTTTAATTAGTTCTTTATTTACACATACAGTGGTTCTCTCATTCACTCTTGTTCGTTTTATCACTTCTTTTTCATTTTCTCTTCATTCACAGGTAATTACAGATTTGGACACTTGCAAGCCAAGTGTGAGTGGTACTGTAAGTTGAGTTGCAACAGTTTGCACTAAGGTTCTTCTATGTTAAAAGATAGCATGTATTAGCTAATGCAGTACCATTCATTAATCTTGCCGGTTACACTTTATTTTAAGTGTACCGGTAAACAATGATCAATATTATATTTTTAAATTGGCATTAACCTAGACACAAAAAAACACTGTAAAACAATTGCTGTTCATTGTTAGTTCATGACACCTAATATAAAAACCGGAAATTAACCTCACTGTGAAGTGTGTAAACTATTTTTTATAGTGTTTGTTTAGTTTTGTTTACTTTTCACCCTGGTGTAATTTCAAATCAGTTTGAAATAATAAATATTTATATATTTATAAAAAAAGAAAAGAAAAAAGATTAAAATTCTGATTACGGCACTCTGGGTTTCAGGTTGTCTCCACATGTTTCCATAGTGCTTTGTTCAAACCTGACTGACTTTGTTGTGTTCTGTAACCCACTGCTTGGCTTCTAAGAGAAGCCCGCTCATTTTCCATAAACTGTTGCCATTTCTCTGTTTGGTTCTCATTGCAGCCTGCCGTTTGGAGTGCACACTGGCTATGTCTGGGCATGAGTCAAGCAGATTATTGCAAAGGCTTTTTAGAGATTTATTCCAGAAACACAATTGCTGAGTCAAGAGGGTCTCCCTGAATTCTGACACACACATGCTGATCATCCATTAACAGACTAATGTCTCCTGGCTTTCTCACCCACTGGTTTTGGAACCCTCGTATTTAAAGCTGAAGTATGTACTTTCTGTGCCATTAGCAGTTCACCAAATTTAAATGCAAAAATAAAGGGCCTCATTCAGCAATAATTTTATGTGTGCAGGAAAAGTTCTCACTCAATAGTTCTGCAGAAAACCATACATTTGTTATTACCCTCATTCTAATGACTATTCTATGAGAGACTGTGCCTGCAGCTAGTAATTTTGTTGTAAATTTTGAAATGATGAATACTTTAAAATACTTCAAATTTCTAAGGCCACCGGATGTATGTGGTTTCAGTTGGTTCTAAATTTGATAATGAAGTTAGAAATAAATTTAGTGCAAACATATTCATGAATCATGAATCCTATACGTTAAATTTTTCACATACGAATACATGTATGTGTGAAAGAGTTAGGGTTAGTGAAAGAGACCGATTGACTGTTTTCAAATGGTTTCTTGAACTCTTCCCCCATCTTAAATTTGCCAGACAAAAATATAGTCCTGCCCACAAACACGAGCCATTGGTTGAAACAGTGTTGCTATGTGGGTCTGATCAGGAAATTCACACAAACACTGCAACAGCTTTGCTCTGTTATTGTGTTAAGTCAGGCTATGAATGGCTTAAGCTTGGATAGAAGAATGTATTTTCACATTAAAAGTGATGCACTCCAGAGTCTGTCCAGAGATAATCTCGCTTTGAAATGTGAGGTTAAGGCTTTATCATTTTGGGTGAATGGTTTTATTCTTTGGAGACCCGTGATTATACAGTTGGGTTTAAGTCAGGCTAAAAGGTGCAGTGATTTATAATAACCGTGTGCATGCACATACGTGCTACCATATAATCAGAAGAAGATTAGAGTATTATGTGCCTCGCTGACTACCCATAATACTCAGCAAGAACATAAACCATGGGAAAGTAAAGGATGTTTTGCTCTTGTCAACAGATATTTACAAGCAAAAAGCAGTGCGACTGCTTGGCCCAGAGAGGGCCTCATGTCAGGCAAAGGTCTGCTGCCGACAAGATGTAGGTCAGGCCAGTTCAAAATAGCTGCAAGGCCAAAGCCAGGGGAACGACAGTGACCTCATAAATGGTAACTCTGTGTGGCAGCGTACCTCTTCTTGTTTTTCCTCTCTCTGATCCTCCCTTAACCTCTCACTGGGCTCGGACAACTCCGTCCAGGTCTTTTCGTCATGATCCCGGTCCCTAATGGGATTCCTTTTGACACTCTTACAAGATGTGACACTAGTACTGCAGAACTGTGTGTGTGTGTTCAGGGGAATCGGGGAATTTCTCAGATTTTGTGTGAATTCCCAAGGCAAGAAACAATGGGATTCCGCATAGCATGTTGTGTTTGTAATTGTAATGCCACACAGATGGACGTCAAAAGTTCAGCGAGACACTTCAATAAGCAGATGGATTGATTTAACATCTTGTAAAGCTTGTAGCTATTCTGTTCCATTGAAGGAGTGAATGTGGGAGCTGCAAAAGCAGAATAGTTCAGTAATGGACTTCAGCACAATGGTACATTTATTAGGTATTGAGGAATCTGTGGAAAAGTTGATCAATTATTGATGGGCCGTTAACATTGACATGTTTTGCATAGCAATATCTGTGTGAATTTGAATGTAGAACAAATTAGCAAGGGCACTTGTGCAGAATGTTTGCTGTTGCTTTCCATTTGTATCTTAAATGCAAACCTGTCTGAGCTATGCAGACAATCTTTGCAATCTACGTAATGGGTGGTTAACAGAATCCTGAAGGCTTTTTTTTTTTCTTTCTTTTTTGCACAGTCATTGAAGGACCACATAAAAGAAAGACATTTTCTATGTGCATCTTTTGTCATAAGAAGATGCCCTCTTTTGACAAATGAGCTGGAATGCTTTTGAGCCAGATGCATTTAGTCACAAACCGGATGTTTGGATGGCGAGATACATATACAATCATCTAACCAGTGACCTGAGCAGTGTATAATACTATTCTGCTTAGTAGTTTGAACCACACAGCAGTAAAGTAGCATGTTATATTTCCTGCACAAATGAAATTAGGTTACATTTAAGTGCTGCATTAAGTCATAATTAAATGTATAAACATCCATATGCCTTAATTGAACAGATACTGCCATCCAGTGGAAACGGTCTGAATTCGGGCTTTGATATTGTCTTGTAATGTACATTTTAATTCAGTCTGTACACAACATCACTATGCTGTCTTTTTATTTGTATGTGAAACAGGCCCTTCGTCAACTAAATGCATAGGATAATGAGCTCCACATCTCACTCCCGGAGTGACTGCACCTGGCTAGAATTGACAGAAATACTTCAGGTTTGCCTGTAGCATATTCACAACCTTCACCAGATTCATTTCAAATGGCGTCTCTTTCTCCATCACATTTGTGTCAGACCACTGCCGTCAATAGAAATTAAGAATAAGAAGAAAATAATACTTTTATTCAGCAAGGACACATTCAATTGATAAAAAACTTCTTTTATAATGTTAAAAACATTTTTTTTTAAATTTCTATTCATCAAAGATTCCTGAAAAAAGTACCACATTTCTGCATAAATATAAAGCAGCACTGCAACTGTTTTCAACATTGCTAATAATGTTCCTTGAGCATCAAATCATCATATTATAATGATTTCTGAAGGATCATGTGACTGAAGACTGGAGTAATGATGCTGCTTTGATTCAGCTTTGCCATCACAATTACATTTTAAAATATATGAATAGAAAATAGTTATTTTAAATCGTAATAATATTTACATTATTACCCGTTTTATACTGTATTTTTTAACCAAATACATGCAACTTTTTTCAAACATTTTTTAACTCGCCTCTCAAATTATGTAATTGAACTGAATTTAATTCTTAGACTTTTCGGGATCCCACTGTACATATTGTTTATAGACATTGATTGATTTGATATAGTAGCCTCGCTTTATTATCTCTAGGGTGAGATGCGTTGGTGTTGTCGCGAGCGGACAATGGATAGGTTTGTACTGTGGGGTCAGATATGAAATCTAGCATTATTACTTTGTTTACGAGCAGCGAAGTAATTGCATATTTGGGAGTGGAAATGCACAAACAAATTCTGGAATAATGTGGCCTTGCTAGGGTCATTAAGATGGCAGCATTGTTAGCTTTTGCTGTGAAATATAGTTGTGTAGCAGAGCGCCTGGGGCAGGGAGGAAGCAGAGGATCTAGAGAAACACATTTCCCCTTCGCCTGCTGCTTTAAATGCTATTAATTTCATTCCTTGGATGAGTGAGCCGGGGCCCTTTTCTCGTGGACGAAAAATAAATGTAATATTCATCTTTTGATTGACTTTTCCTCATATTTGATATGGTTAAAATGTCATGATCGTTTTTTTTTCATTCTTTTTTGTGTCTGAATGTTACACTCAGATATGGGTACGAGGCATACACAATTGTTACAGAGAGTTTGTTTTCTTTGGTATGTAAATAGGGCTTTGAAATTATGCAGCGTTCATATGTTTCCTGTACTGTGGTGTTATTAGGTATAATCTGTAGCAGATTGGGATTTCCACACTTGTTTTTGTGCTTACAAGGTGTTTATTGTGTTCTCGGCCATTGGAGAATGTCGGTGAGACAAAAGGAACTACCGGAGATTTTGTTGACTCGAGTTCAGATGGTTTGTGCGGTGTGAGAGGTGAGCAGCAGGATACTGTGTGAGCCAGAAGGCAGAGCTGGCGTCAGGTTCCTGTTGTCATTTCCAGCTGCCTGCAATAGCCTCATCAGTGACATCACTTCTCCATCGCTAGCACACCAGCTCAATCACGCTCTCATCAGTATTCCACCCCGTAAGAGGATTTCTCCCGCTCCTTTCTTTTCTCTCACGACAAAGATCCATTGCCCGCTCGTGCCACCTAAACACTCAACCCCTTAAACTCCCTCCGATTTGCCTTTGATGGCAATAATTTGCTTGATATGGTCAAACCGTGGCACGTTTCGGGAATATTGACAGAGGATGAGCGAGAGAGCAAGATAAAGACTTGTTTCGAGGATAAATGGAGCGTTCCTCCGCTGTGCTCCAAGCAGACTTCTTTGGTCTTATCAGGGTCCCGCAGGCACACCTGATAACTCTGAAGGGCAGAGGGATCTTTTGGGGCTCACTAGCTGGACCTCTGTGGTAATTGTGTCCAGTGAGGACCGATGTCCAATCTGTCCATTGCAATTTAAGTATTTATGGAGGCCTAGTCAGCGAGGCAATTTGGTTTCTAGCCGCAGTTGTATTGGCCATAGTAGTCGGGTCATTGCGCATCAGTCCAGACATGGACGGAGGGAAGGGGTTTTGTTGAGACGGCTCTGTAATGAGGAATAAATAAAGGAGAGTGACCTTGATCATGGTGAATAAGAGCATGTTGACTGGTGAAGAAAGCAACAAATAAACATGCCGGTGTAAACGCCTTGTGACAAAAGGGGTCACTCACCTAATTGGTTTTGCTCTTGGTGGAGCAAATGTATACAAGCTGTTTTTGCAGGGTTTATGCATTTTGGGAAATTTAAAACAGCAAAACACTGTTCTGTATATTCCACGGCTAATGTGGGCTACATTTATTCCTGCTGTAAACTTGAAGCATATTTTGAAATAATGAGATTCATTGATTAGAGGTATCTTTTGGTAAACTGAATTTTGCGTTATGATTATATTCAATCAATCATGTTGAGTCTCTTACTTGGTGCAATTTTCCTCCATTACTGTCATCTTTATAGACAAGAGTATGATAATACATGCTTTTTTGAACAGCTAATGCAAGAACCTATTGCATACAAAATGTGTATTGCATTTATGTCACTTTGTCTTCCAGCACCTTGGGACGCATCTTTCTCAATGGCCAATCAAGAGCAGTTGTCTGTCATCTTGGCTGTAGAGAAAAGCTGATACCCGCTTGTGGAATTGTACTGTCACTGGATGGATTGATTCATTCTTCAGTGTGCAGAGACCACTAACAACTACTTGTCTCCCTCTGATTATATCTTAGCCTATAGATTATTGAGTCACAGACTCTAGGCACTGACCTTGGCCAAGTATTAATGTTTCTCAGTCCTGTACCTCCTTTCTGTAAACCGAGGGTTTGGTGTTCTAAGATAGCAATTCTCAACTCGTGACCTAAAAATGGTGTCAGGTGTGTTTTGTCACTGGACAGCTGTGGGAAAATGCAAATAGTAAAATGCAACTGAACATATTAATCGTGCATAGTTAGTAGAGATGCATTATAGCATCAGCCAACAGTAGACATTTTTATAATTTTTAAATGTATTTGTATTGGATATATAATTGTTTATTTTATTTTATTTTATTTTATTTTATTATTACAGATGGAATTTCTTTAGACATCAGTGCATCCCTAATATTTTGCCAAATTTCTGTACAACAGGCTTGAGTGGAGTTGAATGCAGGTAAGTAGTTTTATATATGAAAAAAAAGTGATTTTCCTCAATAACAGTCCAGCAAGGAAACAAAAGGCGTATTCATTGCACTTCAGAATTATGTTGCTTTGTTTTGAGTTTTCTTCATTAACATTCTTGCACCGAAACCCTCTATTCCGGCATTAGTCACTCGTCTCGCAGATTGCCGCAAACTAACTGGCAGATGGTAGCTTTGTGATGGGGGCATTGTCATTATGTTAAGAGGGTTGATCTTGATCGAGTAAACCGTTCGAAGGCTCGTGGAGGAGCTCAGCTGTGTGCAGTGAGGGTTTCATTTTGTCTGGGTGAAAAATCTGAGTTTATCTCTTATTCTTTGGTCAGCATATCTAGGCCCCAACCAATTGCATTGTGCTTGTCACATGACTGACATACACAGTGTGACAGCCCCGAGCTAGGTGAAGGCATGCAATTTCTACTCTGAATTCATACTGGCATTCTCCATTTTCTCAGCATAAAAGCCAGACAATGCTGGTGGATATTCATTTGATGTATCCCTGGTGAAAAAAAAAGAAAAATGAAAAAAAGATGCACTTTTGTGTGAACGTCTCATGCTCTCACGGCACTTGGGGAGAAGTAAAATGGGTTTCGTCTTTCGAGTAGTTCACGGTGATGGGAAATTTACAGTACTGCAGTTGGTTGCATCTTCCCTGCTTTGGAATTGCATCAGTTAAGTCTGAACTCTTGAGCGGTGCGGAATGAATGTGCTCAGGTCATGCTCTCTGCCCTATTCTTCACATGTAAATGTGTCCGAACGTGCTCCGACAGCCCGTGTGACTGCCTCTTGTCTGAAATTACCTTGACCTGCTGCACTTTCCAAATGTGAAATCCGTTACAAAGGAAAAAATATGTTTGCAAAACACCAGAGGCTACATGACTAAAAATACAGCTAGTCTCCTAGGTGACTAAGCAAAGTTTTTACTGTCTCAAAGACATAAGCCTTTGACTTTGATTTTTCAAAGGACTTCCTTTTCAATAGCACCGTGTCAAAATAAATATTGAGCTTATATATTTTGTAGCGTCTTCGCCCCTGCCTTATTTTGGCGGAGCGATCTGGATGATAATATTTTTAGGTTGTTGTTGTTGTTGTTGTTTTTGTTTATTGTCTTTTTTCCCAAGTATGGCAGTAACCATGGAAACATGCAATTAAATGAGGGTAGGAAACAGCAGCCAGGCCTGTATATGCTCTGAGCCAGTGTAGCCTGCATGTGTGTTCACTGGATAGAATCCTTTCACGCTCCATCTCACCCAGTAATGCGCTTTATGAATTTTGAAGCAAACATTTAGCAGTGCATTTTTTCCCCTTCTTATTTTCCCTTCTTTTCGGTGGCGCACGCACAGCACAGCATGTTTCCGACGACAAAGGTTATTATGTGGCTGCTGCCGCACTATTAAAGAGGAAAGTCATATCAATGGAGTGAATGAGAGTGGATCGGAGGGGAGCCGGTTAAATATTTCATGAAGGTTGTTTATCATGGTGTATGTATTACAGACTATACATAATTTAAGAAAGTAATATTGTGTCCCCCTACTTTGCTATTACTAACTCTCATATTTTAATGTCGTTGGGGATGGAGAGTGCGTTGTGGCATCCTAAAGTTCCCACTTCTCTCTTCCTGTCTCTCTAAAGCACAGCTCAGAGTTTCAATTGACTTAACTTCCCAATACAAGTTATCAGAGAGAGGCCAGACCATTCTATCAAGCACAGTAAACGATGTAGATGATAATGAGAGCTCTGCGTGGGTGAATCGTAATCAGGGATTGATCAGGGCAGGATGTGGTGAGGACGGCTTTGGTGCAGCAGCATGCTGTTGTTTGGCTGGTTAGCCTGTTAGCAGCTGCTAATCGCTAGATGATGTTGTTGTGCAAAATCCATTCCATTGGCTGAGACATTTTTTACGTGCTTACTCTATTCTGTGCCGATTAGAAAATTGTTTAAGGGTGTGTCATAAATTATGTCTTTTGAATGACATATCTCATTAAAAGCTATACATGGTGAAATGAAACATTTCCCTTTCTTTGTGATTTCAGTTAGCCTTTGGTTAGCAAGCTAAAAGCTTTGCCTACTAGCTTAGCATAACTGTTTAAAATAAACTTTCTGGATTAGCAAGACATCAAGATAATGACATGTTTTTCATCAGGCAACTAGCTTAGCATCGTGCTAATTGGTTAAGAAGATCATTTGAAACAAGATTAGGATATCACAACAATGCCCTGATAACACACTAATATGTGGAGATGTCTTTTTGATTTGTGCATTTTTATCTTAAAGATGTATATATATAATTTTTTTTGTCCATTTCTCGTACATCTCTTGTACTCACTGCTTAGTTCACTGCATTATTGCAGAAATAACTAACTCACAACCCGGATCTACAGTAATTTTCTCACACATCCATCATTCAAACAGTGTTGGTTAAACAATATAGTATTGTCATTAAACGTGTTACACAGGTGCTGGAGTACTAGCTTCTGCTAATGAAAAGATTTGAGATCGATTCATGTGAGATTATTGCTGTAAAAACAAACCTGCCATCTGAGGAAAACTTCACTATTTTGTTCTTCTCACCAAATAACGACAGAATTTGTGAATATAGTTGGCTAATAATGCTTTTGGGAAACGCACCTCAAGTAGGGAAGTGTTTGAGACTGTTTGTGTCATTGGTCATATGGCATTTATGGCTCAACCGATTGGTTAAGAAAATTCTGTGGTTCCAAGATGGCACTTTTCAGATTGACTGCTTCCATTGAGATTATTAGGAATGCTAACGGATAGCAGAAGCCTTCAGTACTAAATGATCTGGTGCCTGGCCCACATCCGCCCACTGCTGACACACATTCTCGTTTTCTTTTTCTCCTTCTCTCATTTTCTGTGCCGTTGCCTGTTGAGACCTCAAGACATCATTTGCTCACATTGAAGAAAACACAAAAGCCCATTCTCTTCATCAGTCTCCATTCCCGTATTGCAGGAGATTTCTTCAGCGAGCTCTAACGAGCCCTCAGCACCCACAACATGGTGGAATAGAGGTCAATGACTCTTGCATCCATCAATATTATGTTCAACATTCTGTCCTGATGCCCAAGGCGTTTTATACACAAATGGAAGAAATATGAATGCTGCTCGAGATAATCACTGTGAAACTCAGGAGTGTGAAGGAGATGGCTGGAATTGTTTTATTGATTTGGCTGTAAAGGTATGAGCAGTGCTGCACCATGTGTTGCCACGTTGATGGATGAGGCTCCGTGGCCCCACTCCGGAATAAAGAACATATCCCTGTTTTAGGGAAAGATGGTGGAATGTGGGACGAAATCGAGATGGCGGCTTTAAACGTGCCTGACAGCATTCATCATGCTACCTTTGTCTTACAAAGACAGGCCACCGATCGGTATACCCATCGACAACCCACCCAGTGCACGGAGGAAAGCCCCACTGCATTTCAATCATACTGACAGTGGTTACGGCATGATCCCAAAGGTATTCCTGCGTTTTGGTATCGGCAATCTGCGTATTAACAAAATTACATGGCTGCGAGCGAAACGGCTAAAAAGCAACAACACCATGCTTCTGTCACGGCGCCTCTCGCCTCATTAATTTAAATCATAAAGTATCAGCTCAATTAGATAAGCATTCATCTGCCATAGATTGCAATCTTAATTCTTGCCAAGGCTCCGCCGGTGAGTCACACGGTTTTGAACCTGAGAGTTTGTCGTGGATTAGTAGCAAGATGGAATTTTCGCTCTCACAAGGCAGAGAAGTCACTTCCATTACCCATCTCCCTCAATTAGGCTCTGAGGTAGGGAGCAGCTTGGGGCGTCGAGGCCCTGACCGCCTCTCATGGGGAAAGCAACTGTTAAGAGCTTCAAAGTTGTTCCAAGTAAATAAGATGATGAAACAGTGCGGGCTGAATTGGGGAGGACGGCAGAGTTATAAATGAAAGCAATAAACAGAATCTGATGAGATTATCCTAAGATAATAGTCTAGAAGGCTAACTCCGAATCACATTGCTATTCATATTTGAATATATATTGAGTTTCTCAGTGCACACTAATCTCTCTATTGACTTCTTTTTTTATTGCACAATGGAAAGCCACAGCCCTTGAACTTTTCCGACAAATACGAGTTATTGTCACCATCAGGCAATTTGGCGATCAAGCGGTGTCTCTTATTTAAAGAAGGAGGAGGTAATTACGGGAATGGAGAATAAATAATTTGTGCAGATTCAACAGCCGCACAGACAATGAAGAGATGAGACAGCCCCCCCCCCCCACGAGGAGCTGCAGAGAGAGAGAAAAATCCTCTTAGCTTATTCCTGGATATACTGTACGTGACCAACAATCTCCTCGACCGCTTTGCCTTGTCATCGCTCAACATGTCAACGTTACAATTATTACTTAACCGATTCGGAGGCCCGAGCACAAAGGTAGAGCTGTTGCGTGTAATAGGAACAAATTAAACAGATGAAAATGAAATCGAAATGTCTCCTTTCAGTTCTCTCTGGCATTGTGCACCCCTCTCATTTAATGCACTCTTATCGCATGGGCATGAAGAACAGCATATTCAATAATGACAATTTATAGAGACTGCCGCTGCTTCTGTTACCTACGGCCCAGATTCTATCAGCTTATCGTAAGAGTCGTCCTTGACGCGCTACAGTATATGTGCAGCTAACTGGCCTGCGTGCCTTCCGTGAAATACTAAGCCTGTGATAACCACGTACTGGCATCTGTCAATCACAGCACGGGACAAATCAGTCAGAAATCTAATTAAATAAGATGAGAAAGTGGAAATAAGGGTAACAGATCTACGGCACGCAGATGATTCCAACATTGTTTGTGCTCATAAAAACAAGAACTGAATAATCCCATTAGCGACCTGGTTGGAAGCAAGAGGCGCTGTGGAAACAAATGGCATGTTGCCAATTTTAATTTGTGTAAACGTATAGGGGTGCGCCCGGGGAGACCTGGATGAACGGTAACCCATTACCGATATTGTGTTGGAGACTCATAAATAACCATAAATGTTGCCAAGGAAGAATCTCTAATCCACTGTACGGAACTGTCCATCTCTCTAGCCTCTGTCCTCTCCCTGTCCCCTTGCTCTCATTTGCACCTAAAGTGGGATGCTGTGTGTTAACATGCAGGGCCCTACAAGGTGGCCTATTTTGTAATGTGTTGGGTATTTAATGCATGAGGGAATAGCGTCACGGCTTGAGGAATGGCACCAAAAAAAAAAAAAAAAAAAAAAGAATAAAAAGAGTGGGGCTCTATGGTGTCTCTTAGATGAAAGGATTAAAGTCTGCTGTTACATTTTATTTCAGTCAAGCACCAGTTCACTGGAGGTCTAAAAATGATTTTTTTTAAAAATTTGAATGCTAGACTCCCCAAACATGATGAGTTTTGCTTGAAGGATGGCTGTCAGCTAATAAACATCCCAGGGCTATTAGTTCATAATTTTGGCACTTGGGGGATAAACGTTCAGATGACTGTGCTCATGATGAAATGATAAAAGTCTGCATGCATAAAAACACTCTAATAAACATTGTGAGGCGCTAAGAAATTGGAATGTCAGGGCAGGATGGAATACATATTAAACATCATGTCTCACGGCACTTCAAAGCAGCAGGGATGTAGTTACATAGAGGTCACCTATGACAAGTCCTTTAGTCTCCCTGCCTGATGCAGCTCTGTGGGGGCTGCTGCTAACCCAATTTATGTAGACTGTCACCGGGATTTTGCAGCGGTGACTGCTATCACACTGATCTACACTAGCCTCCTGCTGCTCACCAGGAAAAAAAGGGAGATATTTTCTTGTCATGTGGTTGTCAGATGTCACAGTTGTCAAGGACCTTGCAGTCGACTAATGCCTTTCAAGTTCTCGACCTCATGCCAGGGATGGGGTAAGTCCGGGAGAGGCCTCATGCTAAACTTATCAGCAGTGACTGCTAAGAGGCATGAGACTGTGATTGCATTTCATATCAAAGGCAGGGGTACTTGATCGGGCTACTTAATACAACAGGGTTAATACGGGGGAATTCACATGCTGTCCGACAGCAATATATCTGTCAGATCTGTAAGAGGATAAAAAAGATGGCTAAGGAGATAATGATAGAGATATGGATGTGAAAGTGGGCTTATTGTTTTTACTCAATTTCACTCAAAGTAAAGTAGTAGAGAGCGGGGAGTGTTGGAACACTTTGTTTCAACGTCATTGTAAGGGAAATATAATAATAATAACAATTAAAGCTGCAAGCAGCATTTATCGGGGTTCAAGCAATTAAGGCCTTTAAGGCCTTAAAGCACAAAAGCATAAAAAGTTATTAAGTTTTATTTAGCAAGCATGTAACCACTGACATCATAGATGGAAAAGATCATGTTCTAGCATGATTTACCATGATATACCACATTCTAAAATGATTTACCATAGTTCATCATGATTTATGATGGTTTACCATGATTTACCCTGTTCTAGCATAGTTTACCATGATTTACCATGTTCTAGCATGATATACCACGTTCTAGAATGATTTACTAGGATTCTTACATGATTTACCTTGATACACCACATTCTACTATTATTTACTATGACTTACCATGTTTCTAGCGTGATTTACCATGATTTACCACATTACTAGCAATTATGTGAAGTGTCAGTGCAAATGAAGTGATAAACACTGACAAAATATGATTGTGTTATAATAGTTATTGTTATACAAGTGATTTTTTTTGTGTCTACTCTAAATATGAATGAATCCAAAAGCACATGTGAAAAGACTTCATTAATAAGTAGAATGGCCAGCAGAAGCCAGTAGAAGACCACTTATTGGCTCACTTTCACTTTAAACTTCATGATTTGCACCAGTTTTCTGCACTAAATCAAACCAGTCTTTCCATGTTAACTCAATAATGCATGCTTACACACACACACACACACAAATATGTTTTTTGGATATGTTATTGAGAAAATATATTTAATTGTATAAAAATAGGCATTTCTTTGTGATCTAATAATATAAAACTATGTTACCAGTATAGGGCTGTAAAGATTCCTCGATTATAGTCAAGTACTCGATTTAAAAAAATCCTTGATTGCAATTTACCCCTCGAGTAATTGGCAAAATACTGAAAGTGGTGCATTCCACAGATGAGAATCCAACAACCGCAGAATTACAGTTTTCTAGGACAACGCGATATTTAAACAGGGCTCCAGACTAACTTTTTTTACTAGGAGCGCTGTAGCCCCTGACTGAAAATTTAGGGGCACACCTTAAATCAACTTGCAATGCAATTATTCAAATTTCCCCCAAAATAACTACTGACAAATTATTTATTTATTATTTAATAATAAATAGACTTAATGTACAGATATTACAATGTGCAGTTTTATTTTAAGTTCACAGGCACCAGACTAACATCTGAGGGCAGCGGCACCGCAGACACTGAGTTTTACAAAAAAATATCTGGTAGCACTGGGGCTGACAATAAAGCACTAAGCTTAGTTTAGGGTGTAGATGAAATTAACTTTAATTATTATCATTCATAATGTCTTAATATTAATTAAAAAGCAAACCGAGTGAAATAAATTATATTAGGGAGTGAAAATAGCCAATAAGCATCCTACTGTTTACAATGGTAATTTATTTATTTTATTATTTTTAAATAAGTGTATAAATAAGAGTTTAAATAAGACCATTTTTGAAGGATGAACAAAAAAAATGTGTTGGTCATCACATTAAAAATAACATTTCTATATGATAGTTTTGAAGTGCTGGAAAAAGATGAGTAGCCTAACAGTTAGTACTTGTAAGCGTTTGACTATTTCTGTCACATTATGGTTACAGTTACTACATTAAATCCATGGTGAATGTCGCTGATTTGTGGTCTGAAAGCCCAGTGTTTCTCCTGGTTTCCACATCAGCGCTGTTTGATCTGATATCTGATTATGTTATTAATTCTGAGGCGAATTCAATGGATTTCTTCACTGGATCTCCAGAGTCTGGATCTCCTAGTAACAGTGTCGCGTGATCGAGATCGGCCCGCGACTGGCAAGTTCGGGCTGCTGCGCTCATAGGCTGCGCCATAGATATCATATATAAACGCGTTTATATATGATATCTATGGGCTGCGCTGTCTATTATTGATTCAAACTAATAAACGGTCTGTGAAGCATAAAGGAGTAAGTTAGCGCATTTTCGTTCCGCTTTCATTTTGTTTGGATTCGCTGCTCGGCAACGTTGTGGTCGCGCCAGCGCGACCTAAATAAATATTTGGTCGCACCGGCAGGAAAAATGGTCGCAAAATGCGACCAATTGGTCGCAGTCTGGAGCCCACCATGTACAGTCATAATTTAGCATAGTGCCATTGTGAAATCACAAAGGCTGTGATTCAGTTAAATAAATATATCCTCTGTTTTTTGTTTGTTTGTTTTTTTCACAGAGAAGACGCTTCAATTACATGAGTGCAGATTAGCCTACATGTTAAAATTACCTCAGCTCCGTCCACAGTAAACGCTGCTCCAAGCAAACTCAGTCTCTGCAGTGCTGTTTGTTTAGGTTTCCAATGACGTGCAAATATGGGAACGCAAGTCGGACGCAGTTTGTGTTTCATAGTTGCACTGTTATCATTTGTGGAGCACATCTGGGTTTCTCAAACTGCTGTTCATCGCAATTTCAAAATAAAAGTTTAAACATTGCGATTTCAAAATATAAGTTTAAACTCTTGCTCTGAGTTTGCGTGTTTTGATGTGCACATGTTCTCGTTCAAGAAATTACAGTGACTGTAGCATTTCTATCGTACAGAAGTGGCCAAATATTAAAGGTTAAGTTGACATTTGAATTAATTGTTTGGACAATATTAAACAAGGATTTGATAATGCCAGGCTTAGTGTAACAACAACCAGGCCGCTGGCGCCCTCTGCAGGCATTTGTTATTTATGTACATAAGTTATGTTTATATTAGTTTATATAATTTATTTTACATGGGTATATTTTAACAGTGTTCTTCAGTAAAACCAATATAATTACTTACTTTGATACTTTACTTGAACCAATTATTGTGGCTTGTTATTATATATTTGTATTTTAAGTAATTTTAAAGGCTGTTGTTAACTTGAATCTATTTTTTACCACAATTTTTTTATCCGATTACTTGAATAGAATACTCGATTACTAAAATAATCGATAGCTACAGTCCAATTATAATAAAAAAGATTGCTGTTTAAAGCATTTGTTTGTTTCCCAATACTGAAAGCTAATGAAAACGTAATGTGTAATCCTACTGCTCCCTCAAGTGGACAAAAGTGGTATTATAGCTTGCATTTTACAATTGAAGTGTTTGAATGAATGAGTGAATGAATGGGAATTTGGTTTTTCACTTATATCTCGGGAACCAGAACGCGAAATATTCTGAAACTCAGAGCATAGATAGTGCTCGAGGAGCCCTGTTGAATGACACCATCACTTTGTTTTTGGGCGATTAGGGCCGGGACTTATGACTGTTCAAAGCTAGCCAACGACGGGCCCTTTCCAACGAGCTCTCACACAAGGTTCGGGGTGGTCTGGGTCAGGAGTTACGGCTGTTCAAAGTCGGGGGTCGCGCTCCCGAGGCCCGTGACGACACGTTTCGATCAAGAGCCTGGAGAGGACCTTACCATCAAAATTTGAGCGCGCAACGACTTTCCGTTTTCGAGTTATGAGTGAATTTGTATTCGGGGGCGTGGCTTAAATGCCCGTTTTACTTTCGTTTTCCATTTCTATATCTCAGTGACACAATTGTCAATCACAATTGTGACACAATACTCCAATAGATGAGTTTTGACAAAATGTCATTGTAAATGCTAAAATAATGATTTTATAAAGTCTAAATATGAATTATATAACAATATTAGGCAGCAGTATGATGAAATGACAGCAGGGGGCAGTAAAATACCACTTATTGGCTTAATATGACGTTATATCATTTTCACCTTTTTAACTGTTATAGAGGCAAATTTTGTCTGATCTGTCTGAAATTTTTCATGCTTATTAAGAGTAATTTCATGTTCTGACTTGTTTTTAAGAATATAGCATTCATTTAAAAGATATAGGCTTTTGGGACACTTGGTCAAAGCAATTTACCATAGGAAATATATGGTTTTCAAAGCTTTTTAACAGTTATAGCGCCACCTATAGTCCGATCTTCATGACATTTTGCATGCTTGTTAATGATGTTATGTTACATATGCTCACCAATTATTGTGAAGTTCTGAGTTTTCGTTTAGGATTTATAGGCTTTTGAGTGTTTTTTTGTCCCTCCCCTTTCCTAAATGACCCTGTTACAGCCAGGCAAATGCAAAAGTTCAACTTTTTTTCGATAATTATTGATCTAGAGAGTCCAGAGAATTGTCCTAGACTGGTCTGGTTCCGATTGGGCGAAAAACCAGGGACTAGTTCGCAAAAGTAGGTTTTTAACATGTTCGCAAATATTTAATGAACGGTTTGATTGACAGCAATGGTTCTAGAGGCAAAGTTGTTCAGCATGAGGAGATCTATCAAATGATATGCATTTTCTGATGAAATTTGTAACACCACGTGATTACAGAGCCTTAAAACTCGTTAGCGCCAACTAGTGTCCGATTTCTTTCAAAATTTTTACAGACCTCTATGGCCTTGAGCCAAACATGCCTACTGAGTTTTGTTCCGATCGGACTCCATTAACCTTGTCTAATAGGTGGTCAAACTTCATTGGCTGATGGCGGCCATGTTTTTTGAGATACGCCAATGTCCTCATAGACATACATGGCAGCTTGGACAAAGACACTGCATACCAAATTTCAAGTCATTCGGACAAAAAGTCCAGTGTTTATATGTTTCTTTCATGTTATAGCGCCACCATGTGGCCAATCGACGCGATTTTTTTAGTGTGACCCCAGACTGACCTCCTACACATGTGTATCTAGATTGGTGAAGGCAGCTAATTTACTTCTCGAGTTATAGCCATTTTAGTAAAACAGGCTCCTCCCACAACGTTAATTTTGCGTCTGCTAGCAACCGTGAATGGAAATTTCCACTTTTTTTTTCGATAATTATTAATAATCAGACTCTAAAGAACATTTCTGCACTTGTTTGGTTCCGATCGGGCGAAAAACCACAGACTACTTTGCAAAAGTAGGTTTTTGACAAAATTCAAAATGGCGGAAAAATTTGCATACCGGAAATGAAATCGGAGATATACGTTTTGCCCGTCTTGAGCCAAGGATTACAGTGATATAAGACACTTGAGTCTACGACAAACCGTCTAGGAGTAATTAGCGATTTCGTACTTTTGCTTACTATAGCGCCACCTATTGGCCAATCGGGGTCATAATTTGATAACTTCTCCTCGATTTTTGTACTACCATCTGGCAAAGTTTCAAGTCTCCAGCACTTACGGTTTGGGCTGCACGATGCGTTTTACAGGAGAATAATAATAATAATTAAAGCTGCAAGCAGCATTTATCGGGGTTCAAGCAGTTAAGGCCTTTAAGCACACAAGCATCAAAAGACATTACGTTTTATTTAGCAAGCATTTAACAACTGCCATCATAGATGAAAAAGTCAATTTACAGCCAATACATGCAGTTTGCCATAGGAAATATATGGTTTTAAAGCGTTTTTACAGTTATAGCACCTTTTTGCCTGAGTCTTCTTACAGTCTTGCCTGATCTCCACCACTTTTATTAGTAGTACTCAAAGTGTGCCTATATATATGTGTCAAATTTGTTGTAAATATGTAATTTTGATTAGGAGTTTAGACAATTATATTCAGTGGCGTAACGAGCCAACACCGGGCCCTTAAGTAGGATTATCAAGGCGGGCCCCTTGATGACGCAATTGATGACATTGATGACGCAATGTCCGCGAGTAGGCTACCATGAATAGGGCAGGATATGATCATACACAGCATATAAGAGATGAGATGACTAACAAAATCAGGAGGAGCCTACGCTCACCAAAAAAAAAAACAATAAAAAAACACTGGTGACAGCGCACCATAACACATTGTTAGGCCTAGGTCCAAATACATAAAAAAGATGCTCTCATACATTATAGTGGGATTTTCCGGGCTTTCCTATGTGCAACTGCAAAGTTGTCGATTAGATCAGGATTGTGCGCACGGGCATTCTCAATTGACCCTTCGCAGGGAGTTTGATTGACAGGCGATCTGACTAATCATAATCCGCCATTTTGTCCCACAAAGCAGTCAGGAGAGTTAGTAGATTAACTTTGGAGGATTTAAATTTGAAAAACAAAGTGTACTGACGTCTTAGCACTTTAAAACAACATTCCTTTTATGTTCATTCATGTTTATTTTAATGCTATAAATTAACTAGAAGGAAGAGATGATCGGTTCACGAGCAGCTTTAACTGAGCCTTGAGTCTACAGCGATCTGTCAGACACATTAAACAGTCACAAAACGGTATTTGTTTAAATGTCTCTAAAAAATGACTACATTTGAAAGGTGAGACTTTTGGTGCTTTTCCATTACCAGTACCAGCTCAACTCGACTCGACTCAGCCCGGCTCGCTTTTCGCTCCGTTTTCCATTGCAGATAGTACCTCCACAATAGTACCTGGTCGTCATAGCGACGCCGCAGGAAACTGCCGTGACTTAATCTTCTACGCGAGATACATCCGCTGCCACACACAATGGACAATGGAGGAAATCGAGTGTATGCTGTTTTTGGATGTTTTTGTTTTTGCTGTTTTTTATTCAGGATACTCCGTCTGGCGCGTGCAATGATGACGCAGTGAATAGTGACGATTCTCTCTGACCAATCAGCAGTCTGCCGTGTTTTCACGTTACATTTTAGTATCGCCTCAGCTTGCCCCAGCTCGCTTAAAACCTCGCCGGAAGTGGTACGAAAAAAAGTACCTGGAAGCAGGTACAGGTACAACTTTTACACAGTGGAAAACCAAACAAAGCCGAGCCGAGCCGAGCTGGTACTGTGTAGTGGAAAAGTGCCATTTGTTTCATATCAAAAGTACTTGTCTGTCAGCGCGCAGTCTCCTCTCTGATCCGCAATGTATTTTTCACTGCGTGAGAACTTGGTGTGGTGTGAGAGTGGCGTCGCTTGTCAGACATAGCAACAGTAACTAAAGTGGGCGGGTCTTTGCGAATGGTCATTGACAGTATGGACGGGGATTCGCCAGTCCCAATTCAAAACAAATTTCATGACAATCCATCATTGTTTGTTTCAAACATGTGAGAGCATCAAAATGATCCATGGGTGAAATTGATTGGATTTAATTCATTTTTTTGTCAGTTCCTATCATAATTTTAACATTTTGGCGTTATTGTTTAGCTATTTACCTATGTTTTCAAATTTCCTTTGTTTTTTTATTGTTGTCTCGATCGGACTAACGGCTTTGAAGATAAACACAATTTTTTAAAGCTCTAAATGACACTTACAAAAACCATAAGGCAAAACCTGGCATGTTTGGTATTGTTGGACTCGGCAATGATTCAGGAGTCTTAGGAGGTCACTCCTGTGAAAAAACACTGGCTTGAAACTTCTAAGGCTCCTTCAAGGCATTGTGCCAATGACATATACTGAGTTTTTTGAGATACACTAATGTTCTCATAGACTATCATGGCACCCTGGACAAAGACACTGCGTGCCAATTTTCAGTAGACTAACATTTGGGTGCGCTTATAGCTATTTTCATGATTTTTTTCCACTGTTATAGCGCCACCAAGTGGCCAATTGTCACGATTTTTTTCATGTCAACTCAGATTGAGTTTATGAACATGTGTCCCAAGTTTAGCAAAAATATCTCTTTCCGCTCACAAGTTATACCCATTTTATAGTGCCACCAAGTGGCCAATTGTCATGATTGTTTTTCCACATGACCTCAGAATGAGCTCATGAACATGTGTCCCAAGTTTTGCGAAAATCTCTTTCCGTTCACAAGTTATAACTGTTTTGTAGTGCCACCAAGTGGCCAATTGTTGCGATTTTTTTCAAGTGATCTCAGGTTGAGCTCAGGAAGATGTACCCCAAGTTTAGCAAAAAAATTCCTTCCCGTTCACAATTTATAACCGTTTTAGTAAAAGTGGCCCTGGTGCCATCAAATATTTTGGTTCCCCTTATCGACCGTTAATTGAAATTTAGAATTGTTTGGATGATTATTGATTGTCAGACTCCAGAGAATATTCTTGCAGTGGTTTGGTTCCGATCGGGCCAAAAACATAGGAGAAGTTCGCAAAAATAGGTTTTTCCAAAAAATGCAATTTACTCGAAATTGGCGCCTGAAGGGCAAGCAAATCGGAGATAGCCATTTTGTCCGCCTTGAGCCAAGGATTCCAACGGTATAAGACACTTGACCCTGGGACAAACGGTCTAAGAGTTATGAGCGATTTTCAACTTTTGGTTGCTGTAGCGCCACCTATGGGTCAATCGGGGTCATACTCTGATAGGTTGTCCCCAAATTGAGGCCTACCATCTGGCCAGGTTTCAAGTCTCTAGGCCTTACGGTTTGTCCTGCACGATGCGTTTTACAAATCCTCACAATTACAATAGGGTTTCAGCATTTCATGCTTGAACCCCTAATAAGAATGAAGGCTTTTTGCCAGTTATAGCGCCACCTATGGTCCGATCTCCATGAAACTCTGCATGTTTCCTCCCCATGCTCGGACACATATGCTCGTCAATTTTGGTGAAGTTCTGAGTTTTCCTTTGGGATTTATAGGCTTTTGAGTGTATTTTGCCACGCCCCTTTTCTAAATGACCCTGTTACAGCCACCCAAATGCCAAAGTTCAACTTTTTTTTGATAATTATTGATCTAGAGAGTCCAGAGAATTGTCCTGGACTGGTTTGGTTCCGATCGGGCGAAAAACCAGGGACTAGTTCGCAAAAGTAGGTTTTGGACAAAATTCGACATAGCAGAAATTTTTCCCTGCCTACATCCAAATCGGAGATAGCCATTTTGTCCGCCTTGAGCCAAGGATTCCAACGGTATAAGACACTTGACCCTGGGACAAACGGTCTAAGAGTTATGAGCGATTTTGAACTTTTGGTTGCTGTAGCGCCACCTATGGGTCAATCGGGGTCATACTCTGATAGGTTGTCCCCAAATTGAGGCCTACCATCTGGCCAGGTTTCAAGTCTCTAGGCCTTACGGTTTGTCCTGCACGATGCGTTTTACGAATCCTTACAATTACAATAGGGTTTCAGCATTTCATGCTTGAACCCCTAATAAGAATGAAGGCTTTTTGCCAGTTATAGCGCCACCTATGGTCCGATCTCCATGAAACTCTGCATGCTTCCTCACCGTGTTCTGACACATATGCTCATCAATTTTGGTGAAGTTCTGAGTTTTCCTTTGGGATTTATAGGCTTTTGAGTGTATTTTGCCACGCCCCTTTTCTAAATGACCCTGTTACAGCCACCCAAATGCCAAAGTTCAACTTTTTTTTGATAATTATTGATTTAGAGAGTCCAGAGAATTGTCCTGGACTGGTTTGGTTCCGATCGGGCGAAAAACCAGGGACTAGTTCGCAAAAGTAGGTTTTGGACAAAATTCGACATAGCAGAAATTGTTCCCTGCCTCCATCCAAATCGGAGATAGCCATTTTGTCCGCCTTGAGCCAAGGATTCCAACGGTATAAGACACTTGACCCTGGGACAAACGGTCTAAGAGTTATGAGCGATTTTCAACTTTTGGTTGCTGTAGCGCCACCTATGGGCCAATCGGGGTCATACTCTGATAGGTTGTCCCCAAATTGAGGCCTACCATCTGGCCAGGTTTCAAGTCTCTAGGCCTTACGGTTTGTCCTGCACGATGCGTTTTACAAATCCTCACAATTACAATAGGGTTTCAGCATTTCATGCTTGAACCCCTAATAAGAATGAAGGCTTTTTGCCAGTTATAGCGCCACCTATGGTCCGATCTCCATGAAACTCTGCATGTTTCCTCCCCATGCTCGGACACATATGCTCGTCAATTTTGGTGAAGTTCTGAGTTTTCCTTTGGGATTTATAGGCTTTTGAGTGTATTTTGCCACGCCCCTTTTCTAAATGACCCTGTTACAGCCACCCAAATGCCAAAGTTCAACTTTTTTTTGATAATTATTGATCTAGAGAGTCCAGAGAATTGTCCTGGACTGGTTTGGTTCCGATCGGGCGAAAAACCAGGGACTAGTTCGCAAAAGTAGGTTTTGGACAAAATTCGACATAGCAGAAATTTTTCCCTGCCTACATCCAAATCGGAGATAGCCATTTTGTCCGCCTTGAGCCAAGGATTCCAACGGTATAAGACACTTGACCCTGGGACAAACGGTCTAAGAGTTATGAGCGATTTTGAACTTTTGGTTGCTGTAGCGCCACCTATGGGTCAATCGGGGTCATACTCTGATAGGTTGTCCCCAAATTGAGGCCTACCATCTGGCCAGGTTTCAAGTCTCTAGGCCTTACGGTTTGTCCTGCACGATGCGTTTTACGAATCCTTACAATTACAATAGGGTTTCAGCATTTCATGCTTGAACCCCTAAAAATCAGGACAATTACAATAGGGTTTCAGCACTTCGTGCTTGAACCCCTAAATATATTCCACAACTAGTAGTAGTAGTAGTAGTATACTTTATTGTCCTCGAAAGGAAATTTGTTGTGGACTACATGTTGCTGCATGGACATATAAAAGACAGTTTAGACTTTAAAATGTAAAATGATCAGGATAAACACTTATTCAACATACGTACAGATACAGGTACAAAGGAATTATTATACCGGTTTAGTTTGCACATTGGGACTCTGTATATTGTACCAGAGGGAGTGAGTTTGGTCCCCCACAATTTTCTGTACCTGATTAAGAATGCAGTTCTCATATAAGTATTGAAGATTAAGATTGAAAATGGTTGGGCAAGAAGAATATTTTAATGCTGTCAACACCAGGTGTACTAATTTAGATTTAAGCTGTACAGTTATGTTCCCAAACCATACCGTAACACCATACCAGACAGTCCATTAACTGTGTAAATTAATGTCAAGTAGGCCTACAAATCCCACTTTTTGGGTTGTAACAGCAATTAGGCATTATTAATTGTATGCATGCACTTTGGTAATCAAATTTACTTCAAAACAATTATTATTTGAATTATTAAAGGGTTAGTTCACCCAAAAATGAAAATTCTGTGATTAATTACACTCATGTTGTTCCAATCCTGTAAGACCTTTGTTCATCTTCGGAACACAAATGTGACCCTGGATCACAAAACCAGTCACAAGTAGCACGGTATATTTGTGGCAATAGCCAACAATACATTGTATGGGTCAAAATTATTGATTTTTCTTTTATGCCAAAAATCATTAGAATATTAAGTAAAGATCATGTTCCATGAAGATATTTTTTTAATTTCCTACCGTAAATATATAAAACATTTTTTAGAAACAATTTTGTGAATGAATACAGCACAATTGCAAACATAAATGGACAACTTTTAAAGGCGATTTTCTCAATGTTTAATTTTTTTGCACCCTCAGATTCCAGATTCAAATAGTTGTATCTCGGCCAAATATTGTTCTATCCTAACAAACCATACATCAATGGAAAGCTTATTTATTCAGCTTCCAGGTGATGCATAACTCTTAAATTTCAAAAAATGTTCCCATGTGACTGGTTTTATGGTCCAGGGTCACAAATTAAGATTTTTTTTTTAATTAAATCTGAGAGCTTTGTGAATTTATTAATTTCAGCATCTGCTGTCATCTCAGGGGTGATGGTTATTTCAGTTATTTCAGTTCCATCGCTCGTTTCTAATGGTTTTGCAAGATTAAATACAGAATGAATCTTATCTTATAAGATTAACTGAACGCATTCATATATTTAGGTTGTAAAAGAAACTGGTATCTATGCAGAACATAACTTTCAGCCCGAATGCATAGCTCAGCATTTCCCACTTAACTAGATCGACTTGTGGTGCAGAAAAGCTGTAGGATTCCGTGCATCACTTTCGAGTTGTTTACACTAAACCCCTGAGCCAAAGTCAGGCTCAATGGTGTGAACTTGAGAAGGATCACAAGGATGACTGTGGCACAGGCGCGTGGAGTGACAGATGCAGTCATTTACATGGCACCACGTGGATACGGTCCACTGACTACCACTCGCGCGCTCTCCGTTGCCCGTTCTGCCTCTCTCCGCGCGCAATCGGTTTACCTCCACTGAGAAAACAGGAGGCACTTTTCCTTTGCGTTTTCGCTGCCCGACCACAATGAAATCTTGGCAGCTAATTGCAGTCGTGGGAGATGCCCTTCAGGTAAGACACATGAGCGGTGGGGAGAAAGGAAAATGAGCACGTTGGTTAGAGGAGGAATTTGAACGCGAAATCGTGGGATGTTTTCAGTGTGCCGCCGTTAAACCTTCAGCCGACACGTTTTTCTTCTCGTTCGACTCTCGCTTGAGCCTTATTGCAACATCAAAGGTTAGTGGTGACATCTCAACAGCTTGGCTTGTATTCTTGCATCTTGATGCACGCCTGAGGTTTGTGGCGTTGAGGGACATTTCTCAGGGACTTGAGAGAGAGAGACCGGTGCTTTTCTGCATGGCATGTGTTTTGGGTTCAGGCATGCTCTCAGAGATCTCTTGAGTTAAGGA
Source organism: Abramis brama (assembly GCF_963993115.1). NCBI lineage: Eukaryota > Metazoa > Chordata > Actinopteri > Cypriniformes > Leuciscidae > Abramis > Abramis brama. Next base: position 27,751,388 of record NC_139963.1, on the reverse strand, counting down.
ATGGTCCATATCTCATGCTCTCTCTTTAATGGTCGATGCCAGTACACTGATACCATTTCTAAAGGACTTTGTGGTTTACCTAGCTTGCAAAGTTAGGCTTTTATCTGCTTGATTAAACAGGCTTGAGATCATTGGGATTTAAATGTTACAGCGTTAGTTCTCTGCTTTATTTCCAAGGACTTTGCTGGTTCACCTGCGACTGGAAAGTTCATCTTCTCACACTGAAAATCAATAAATGCATCTGTGCGCTTGACAGTGGGAGTCAGGAAGAAAACTGTGCATTGCAAACGTACAATGTTGAAATCTGAAATAGGGTTACAAAGAAGATGACAAACAATAATGTCTTTCAGATTGTCACTTGGAGACAGACTGATAACTGCTTTCTCACTGCCTTATGCTCAGGGAATAGAGTAGTCTTTCGTGGACATTAGTCACAAACTGACTGCTTTGAGCACAGAACTTCTCATATGTAGACCTAATTTCATATAGAGAATAAAAAGCTTGAGAAATGTACCCTGCACCCTCTTATACAATCTAGTAGTGTGCAGTGTATGTATGTTAGTGTACACACCACATGTGTGGTGTGGTGTGTTCTGTTGGTTTTAATTTGAAATGTGATTATTATTATTTAATATAATACAGCATTTTTCCAGACTATCATTACAGTTACTTCAGCTGAGTTATGATGGCAGGTGTGATTTACACAGGTATTTGTGGACACGCAGACCCTGGGTTCTGTTTTATGAGAGCGATCGTAACTTCCAGTTTAATCAGGCTCTGGTTTATTTGAAGCATCCTGGAGAACAGGTCTTAACCTTTCCCAGGTTAACAGCAGAGACACTTTCACTTGAGTGGTTTACTCTGAGTCTGACTAATTCCACTGTCACTAATGTGTGGTCAGAGATCTGTCACATTTAAACCTTTAAGAAATATAAGATATTGTTTTGACTATAAAACCATGTTGAGTTGTACAGTGACAGTGGAATGCAGCTAAGCCACTCTTGATCTGTGTTTATGTCCTGCATTTGTTTAAACGAGCCACATCTGACTACTAACATAAAGCTTTGTGATATATAATGTCTTAAATTGCCTGAAACCAGGCTTTTTTTGCTCAATACACAACATTTCTGTGTGACAGAGGAGGCATTTTGTGTTTAACTAACACTAATAGTGTAATAAGGTAATTAAGAATCTGCTATTTTCATTTGTTAGCCGTATAGGCACAAGAACCTACAATTTTGATTCGTAATTGTAATGCTTAATGGCCAGCTTCAATAAAGGAGTGCTCCCTGCACCCTGCTTAGTATATGGCAAAAGACCAATTTTCATTCTGGAGTCAATGGTTAAAATCGTGGTTTCCCACAGAGGAATATTATGCACAGAAAACAACAGCTGAGCCCGTATAAGGTCCTACACAATGCCGATGTTTTTCATTTTACTACAAATGGAGACTGAATCACTGTGGCTATGACACAGTGCCAACAAATGGAAGAAAATGTGCCAAGATCCATGGCACAACAATATGTCAAAACGCTCTGTATGATTTCTCCATGTCTCAGATGATTTGTGGTGTTATTTTCCACACCAAATGAATTTGGCACTAATAGATGAACTTTTAAACACCTTCCTGGAAAACTCTGTTACACTCTCAATGTTTTGAACAGGGAAAATAGGTTCTGATTGGGAGTATTCGTTTTGTGTGATTTTTATGTTTTTTGTATGCAATACAGTACTGTATGTCTGCTGCATAGCATATAGAAACAAGCTTTGTGACATTCTGGTGAAGGAATTTGGAATAAAAAGCAGAGCTCAAGTCTCAAAATCCATTTCCTTCAAATATAGTCTACTTTGACTTGTAATGTCAGATAGTTTTCTAGCTGCTACCAGAGGAAGGACATTATAGAGCAGTTCAAATTATAAGGCCTGATTAAATGCTGTCAGTCAAATTCTTACCTGCCCAATCAGAACACTTGGCTATTTTTGCCCTTTCAGTATTGAAATCATGAGAAGGAAATGATTTGTATGATTTTGTCTTTATAAAGCATGATATGTCTCTTTTACCTGCCAACGTTTCTTAAATATTCTGAATCCTCTTCCTTTTTATTTTCATCAGACAGTGATATAATGGAGTATTAGTCCTTAAGTTATAAAGCTCCTGAAGAAGCAGTACCTTATGTCTCAAATGCGTTGTTTGGTTGTGTTATGAATGTAGATAATGACACTAGTTTTTCTTTTTTTGTAGACTAAGAACTTTGAGTTGTTACTTTGAAATTGTAGTGTTTATTTTAAATGGTAAATGATACATTTTTAAATAATTAGAAATTCATGCACATTATGCATTAAATAACATAACTGTAACTGGCCTGCCTGTTCAATTTATTGAGCAAATTCGGTACCAGTCATTTGATTTTGTTTCACAATGCTAAATTTAAATGGGCCGTGGAGAAATATGGAAGATTATATGAAACAATAGGATGTTATGTGGAGGAAAGACATGGGTTAATCCTGCGAAGGGGGAAGCTCATACATGAAAATATTTTTGATACTTTAGTCACATTTTTATTCTTTATGCTCACAGTAATTTCCAGAGAGAACATGACAGATAAGTTTTGCATTGACAATGACGTTTGTCATTGACTTCCACACAAAGCTGTTTAACCCTCTCTATTATTCCATAAAGGTTTTTAAAGCAGTCTGTTTGAGAATGCAGTCTAGACAGCGTTCTTCAAATTTGGTCTTTTCTATCAGTGCATGATAGAGATTTAAAAGCACAGACATGTGATGAATCTCATTAATGTGATGTACCAACCAAGAAGCCTAGTGCTAGGCGATAAGCAAGTGATTTATTGTGTAATCCCAGAGGGCGAACTGTAACTGCAGTTTCAAGAAGAAAGTATCCATGTTGGTTGTTTGTTGTCCTGGGTTATTAAGGGTTTCCAGTGCAATCGATACTGCTGCTTGTAGAAGGTCTGTGAATGAAGAAGACTGACAGAATAGCTGCTTAATAGCCTCAGGGAGGGAGATGCTTATTGGCCTGGAGAAGAAACCAGTTTATTGGAATGTAATGGTGTATGTTGGCCCTCGTGGCAATGAATTTCAGGATAATCTGTTTTTAATCCCAACTCTGTTTGCATTGATAAACACGCATTTGCAAATCTTAATTGGCCGTGGATTGTAGCGCTCAAAGCCATTAGCATTTAGCACCTGCATCATCCTCTTAAGAAAGCACCCCCAGCACATAGTATCTCAGTTGTAGATCTCACGCTGGCACAGTTATTTGTGTTGACATTTTTAATGTAATTGAAATTATGTTCACGGTGGGCAGAGTTAAATCTCTATCTCTATATCGTCAAACCATTAAGAGAGGATAAAGGGATGAAGATGTGGTGACACCTTTCAGTGTTAAACGAAATCATAGATGGGCAAACAAAACAGTGATTTAATTAGACCTAAGTGGAATTTGCAAGGTGTTGTGCAAGATTATATCTCCACTGCAGAATTCCTGCTTTGGACCATTTGTAATGCCCGTTATTTATTTTTTTTAGCACATTATGACAATCTCTTCTTCTAGATAATTAAAAAAATCCTTTCTGGTCATCCTTTTGTTGCACTGGTGGTACAAATTGTACAAATAAAACTATGCAGTGTTATTTGATTTCGATTTCTGAACTTTGTTCAGATGTATTTATTTGTGCTGCTATTTGCTTATTTGTTCTTATTGTATTACTGACTGTATTTACTAATGTTTGAAATTTATATTCGTTAGTTGTTCTTTTGGCGGCTGATTTTTGTTCATGGTATTCAGCTGCAACAGAATGTTTTGCAAAAAGACACATAATAAATATGTTTGATATCTAGTTAAATGTTTGACCATTTTGGAATCGATAAGAATTGGAAATGGAATCGCTAAAATTCAAATGATACCCAGTCCTAATTACACTTAGTATATCTTACCTACACTCTTCTAACTGAAATATTTTGACATTTAACATTTTGAGATTACATTTAAATTTTAATTTTAAATATTAAACATTGTCGTAATTACATATAGTGTAAGTGCAAATGCGTAGTGTATAAGTTAAGGGCAATTCCACGCAAAACTGTCACATCCATAACGCCAACTAAATACAATGGCATTGTGTTGGCATTATGGATGTGACAGTTTTGCGTGGAATTGCCCTTAAGCTTTCAGGTTGCTGGTGAGCATCTAAAACAGACATTAATGGTCTTACAACATATTTCAAATGACATATCGCTATGCGATTTTGTAGGAATTGTAAACATCCACTAAAGAGAGAGTACTCACTAAAAGTTATTTGAGCAAATAATATTTATTAACTATATGTACTTACTATAGAGGTACGGTTAGGGTTTGGTTTAGGGTTAGTTACTTGTAATTATGCATAATTTACTGTTATTACTATAGTAAGTACATGTATAAGTAACGTGTAAATACGTCACCTTAAAATAAAGTATTACGCTTTGGTTATATGATATATGACATTTTGAAAGACATGAATTGTCAAATTGACGAAGTTAAGACGTTTTTTTCACAAAATGTATACTATATTATTGCACAGCTCTGTAAAAAAAAGTTTGATATTTACAGTAAGAATATCCAGCTAAACTTGCTTGCATATATAAAGGGATCTAGACTATATAGCAATTTTCTGCTTGATTTGTTTATATTGTTGCAAAATGTAAACAATACAGCTCTAATCTGCTAAATGTGACTATAAGGTGTAAAGATATTTAATAAAATCACAATGTTAATTAAACATTAACATCATTTTCTTGTAAAGCTACTTTGAAATAATATATGTTGTGAAAAGCACAATACAAATAAAACTTACTTGACTTGACATAGATTTTTGTTTAGGCATCAAATAGAGCTCCCATTTAAAGTTATATCAGTTAGATCCTGCGGGATGACCGAATCTTGCCTGACACCGGAATGAGTCATCGTTAAATGCTTTCATCACTAGCAAAATTTTAATGTTTGACGTGGTACGGTGCACAGATTAGAAATTTGGCTTTTGCAGGTCAATAGCTCAGGAGCAGTTAATTGAAGAAAAATACGCCACCGCATTGACCTTCAGTCTCCATGTTCATGACATTCGCTGACGGGCATTAGCGGCGCGCTTAATGTCTCCTTTAATTTGTGTTTGTTTGTAAATGATTTAATTGGCTCCTTGTATATGTTTAGGCTTTTGTATTTGAGGAAGGGTTACTAGTCACGTCAGTCTTCATGGACGTCAAGATCTCATAGCTGAATGTTGGGCGTTTTGTCCTTAGGTCCTCTGAGGTTGGGGCCTGCTGGTGATGATAACAGTGATAATTCAAAGTGATTTCACACAGCATGGTTTTGTCAGACCAGTCACCAACACCCCGTGGCACGGCTACACGCTCATGTGTCTTAAATCCGCCAGAGGCTTTACCGTGGTGTGTTACACCAAGCCTTACTCATAGGTCAGATGAGTCATTGCTTTACTTTTTCGTTTACACGGTAACGCAATCTGAAGGCTTTTTTGAGAAGCATAATAACAGATTGAGGCTACTCTACCTCTTATTTTAGACATCAGGGAGATCGCATGAGGTAGGGGCTCTCAATCTTTTTGTATTCAGTGGAAGTACAGTACAATACGTCAGGCTAACTCTGGGCATAGTGCTGAGGCATGCTTTTTTTTTTTTTTTTTTCAGTTTTTTACATAATTAGTTCAGACACTTATTCAACATAGAGGACTGCTCAAATTGTGAAATCACCCTGAGCTGTAGCGAACCTTCTCTAAACTCTAGAATCAGCACTCCCTCGGTTCTCATCTACCTGAAAATGTGTTTTTTTTCCCACCTCCTTTTTATTATTTCCTTATTTCTACTCCCTCTCCTTTTTAAATGCTGACTTTCCACATGCGCCGTGCCAATTATTTCATGCTGTCTATGCGGCCTTGCATTCTCTCCTTATCGCAAATGGAAGAAAAGTCTTCAGCTGGTTATCAAAATGCTAATGCGCTTGAAAGGAAACATTAGTCTTCCCCAGTAAAATGTTATTAAATGTGGTCTATTTAATCTTGTAAAAGTACCACTATCTCTTCAGGATTTCCAGATGTTTGCGCTTTGCCCGTACCGTCCGTCTTCATTCTGATGCAGGAGGTGGTGACTCGAGGTGCCTGAGTGAAAATTGGCTGTTGTCCTCAATCTTTTTAAGTGAAAACTGTAAAACAGAAGAATCTTTATGTTAAGCAGTTATTTTGAATAGGAAGAAAAACAGTTCAGGGGTTAGCCCGAAGAAAAGGAGGGTGGTTGGTTGTGTGTAAGTAGGGTGACTAGCGCAAGCAATAAGCAAAGTTTATTTTGTAATATACGGTCCGTGTAAAGCTGCATTTTCCTGAGTGCAAAACAAGCACTCCATCTGTCTGTCATCAGTATTGCTATGACAGCCTGAATAATAGTTTGCCTGTGAAGGCAAATCACACTTTTCCCTCCGTTTGCACAGGTATAAATGGTCATAAACAATTGACGTGCCTTTGTTTGCTGTCAAAACAGAGATGAAAATGTTCCTTCTCATTAAAAGTGCATTGAACAATTGCTTTCGCATATTCTCTTAATGACATTAGTTTCTCATCAGCATGCACTGTACAATAAGTCATTTGCAATCACATTTCCCCTCGGAGTTGGGATTTGGCGCTGCACCAAATGAGGGATTGGGCCATGCTGGTAAACGGTGTTAAGATTCTGTCCTGACCTTTGATTAAACCTCTCCTGCGGGCTCTGTCTATGTTGCTGTCAGACAGACGTTTGCAGGATTCACAGGATTATGGGGTATTATGCAGATGCCGTTCCTTAAGACAACATACATTTTCTGTTTAAAAAGCACCAGCGAGACTGGAATTGTTTGCCGTTTTTGCCTATGTGATTGACATTGGGGTGGGAGACGTGTCTTGAAGGGTTCAAGCTGTTGTCGCTTGTTGTGATTGGCTCATCCAATTGGCTCATGGATGGCTACAGTAGAATGTATGTCTGTGAGCACTTTGAGGACCAGATGTTGGCGTTACCTGTCATGTTGGAGCTTTTCAGCTGGTACTTAGAGATCACAAATGATATCAGGTGGGTATTAACTCTAATGTGCTCAGCCATTTCTCCATGAAGCCTTACATTTCAGGTCCCACTAGACATCATCCCATCTGTTGAAATTGTGCTGTGTGGATTATTATCCAGCAGTTTGACATGAATCAGGTTTTCCTCTAGTGCTCCTGGTCACATGTTCTGAGTTATTTTTATCATGCTTTATTTTTTTTAGCAATATTTTCTCTCTTCACCTCAACTTTATTTTGCGCCTGATACTCAATGTGTTCCTCCAAACCCCAGTGTGGATGGCTGGTAAAACCCTTTGAGATGAGATTCTTTTTCATCAGAGGTTTTGTGATGTATTCTAAATCTGCTTCTTTGGCTTCATCCTCATCCACGTTGAGCCGCGGAGGTCGCTCCTGAATCTCTTTGGGTTTGGCGTGCATGGTGAGGTTTTGATGTTTATTTTGCCATGGGCGACGAAGGCCTGTGCCAGAACAGAATTGGCAGTGTATCAGCCAGAATGAATGTTATGCAACCTGTGACAACTCAGAGGACTGTGTTGGTGTGAAATATCAATATGCACAATACAACAGCACATAAAACGCCACATGGCAGTGTAAACAGAAACAAACTGTGTCAGGGAGATAGTGAAGATAATCCTGACATCTATGGATGAAAATGGGATTCGCAAAGGTGACTGATCAAGAGAACGCAAAGCTAGACCTCTCCGTTTACATCCAACTTGTGGTACAGTCTGTTCTTGTGGCGTCCACGTGGCTGTATATCAGGTTTTATGGTATATTTGTGGCGCTTGTCATCGTTTTACACTCTATGGTCTTCTCTGTGAGGGGAAAAATGCTCAGAAAAAGCCATTGATGTGGATTATAATTTTAATGCCCCACAGATTTCATTTGTTTATTTTATTATGTTAATGAATATCTTAATCCTCATGGCGACTGTTCCTGCCTTTTCAGAGAGAATTTCTGATGAACCCTTTTATCTCTAATACACAGCACGTGAGGCTTCATAACAGCCCGTCGAGACACCGGCACTCATTTTCTCTCAGGTGAGCCTTTAATTGCATCTTCTTTACTCAGTGACATCTTTCCCATCATGGTGGGCTGCTCTCCTATGCAACTAGGCTCACACTTACTCAATAAGTGGAACGGTGGCAGCTGTCATTGCATGCCTTATTATTACTGAAAAGGACTTCCTAGTCTTTAAAGATCCACTGACTATCAGCCTTGCTTCGATTTTGCAAACATTGCAGATGCTAGACATCCTCTTACAGCCATTTTGGCAGACCATTGGCCCCAGTGTAGGGAATCCTCTTCCAGTTGAGGAAAACTGCTCTTAATCGCCCTCCATAAACTGCCTGGCTGCTGCAAAACAAAAATCAATTTTTTGCTCCAGGATGATTTTGGGGTGTAATGGCGAGCATCTGACAGCTAACTTTTGGCCATCTGTATGAAAGGTCACCGTCAACGGACTTCTGTCACTTTAATGCGTCGCTGGGGACGCACAGGCTATATGTACTCTAATCTGGGAACACCCCGCTGGGAGGAGCTCTGCTACTGTATCGCTTCCTCTTGTCGCAGCTCAATGCGCATTCACAGAGTTCCTAAATTGAGATTAATAATGTCATCTACAGCTCGAGTTTACAGACAGCGGTTTCCACCCCTCCTCTCTCCACCTTCAAAGTCCAGCAGACCCATTTGAAAATAATATAGAATGGGCACAGGGAATATTAATATTCTTTACAGACCACATGCATACACAGGCATCATCAATTTTCCAGACTTGTTTGTATACATTGACTCTTTGACATTCAAACCCAAGGTATCCTCCCCCACCAGCTCGGAATGAGCGGACAGCATGTGTGCGAGAGAGTGCGTGGGCAAAGTGTCATGGCTGCGCAGTGCCAAGAACAGCTCCCCACATTGTTAACAGTGTTCACTGTCTGCAGACGTCTGCCTGGTTGTGGAATGCATGAAGCTTAGGACACAATTGTGAAGGACAAGCTCAACTTTCATGAAGCAACAAAGGCAGTTTTCCTTTCACATTTTTCCCTCATTCTTTGTAAAGCCTGGGTTGTGCAGTAAAATAACTTTTCTATTTTAATGTTTTAAAATGTAATTTATTCATGTGATGTCTGTCTGTCTGTCTGTCTGTCTGTCTGTCTGTCTGTCTGTCTGTCTCAATTTTTTAAATACATTTTTATATGTATAAATACTATTTTAATGTTTTAAAATGTAATTTATTCATGTGATGTCTGTCTATCTATCTATCTATCTATCTATCTATCTATCTATCTATCTATCTATCTATCTATCTATCTATCTATCTATCTATCTATCTATCTATCTATGTCTGTCTGTCTGTCTGTCTGTCTGTCTGTCTGTCTCAATTTTTTAAATACAATTTCTATAGGTGCATTCACATACTGTATATGTAGTAATTTAAACTATTTTCTTTCAGTCAAATTCAAATTGCCGTTCTGCATTACTGTTCTACGTTATTGTGGCTCTGAGCCAGTTGAAAATCAATATAAAACAATTAAAACATTCTTTCTTTGATTTTTTACATATATTTTTGTAGTGATCAAGGCAGATGCAGGGCTGTAACTCACTGTGTGTTTTTTAAAGACTCCTTTTTTTTCCAATCCACTCATTTAAAATATCAGCACAATTCTCACAGGCTTTCATAGTCACGTTTATTACCGCGGCATTTAACTGTGGAAGTCAAATCACCTTCATAGACTGAAAAATCCTTGAAATTCTTGGAACATGAGAAATCTTGAGATCTTGAGATTTGTGGAGAATAAAAGCTTCCCTCAACACCGCATCAGTGACTTGGCTTATTTCATCCACGCCTCATTCTCTCCCACTATTTCATTTGTTGCACTTCCAAGGACTTTTGAAATAACAGTGCCAATTTGAGCAGCACGTTTTTTCCGGATAATTATAATCCAAATTAGCCTCTACATGATGTGTCAGTGTTTTCCTGAAATGTGGTGGCTATGCTTAAATCTATTTTGCAGCGGTTAAATGAAAAAAATTCCAGTCATTAATGAGTATTTTAAGCTTCTTTGTTCTGGTGACTTATTTCATTGTATAGTTAAATAATTCAGCTCACATATGGCAGAGTAGGCCAAAAGTGATTATGCCACAGATGCTTGTATGTAGCTGGTATGTTTTCAGTCTAGCTTGCATGTATTCAATTAAATCCCAGCTCTGTACGTGACGACAGCGAAGTTTTAAAAGGAAACCATTTGCTTCCGACTGGCTCGCTGATGGCGATAGCAGCAGTGGTGTATCAGTTGACTAATTGGAGAGGCTCTCCTCGCAGTGTTCTCTGCAGAGCCTGTTGTTTTGCTCATTTGGTGTGACAAATAGCAAGCCTGTGGAGGATGCAAGGCCTGGGTGCTGTTCTGACCTATGACATCTCATTTGTTTCTGATAAATGGCCATTTTCTGGAGGTGCATGGTTCACTTGAGAGGCAATTGCCAGGTATGAGTCGCCTTCTTCTGTGACATCAAAAAAAGCCATGGCCTTCCAAGATTTTGCCAGAAATGTTAGCTTTGCTGGTTGCTTTTGCAACACTATGTCATGTAGCTGCTGTTGTAATAATTAGATCTGATCGTTATGGCAGCTGTATTCATATTCATTATTGGCATTTACTTTAAAAAAGCTTGTAAAATGTGTATTTACATTGACTTCTGCACATTCGTGCACCATCATTAGCTTTGGGTAGTTTCAGGCAGTGTTTTGCAACCTTTTTTTGTCTTCTGTTCATTGGCATCAAGCCAGTAAAGTGAGTTTTTGTTCAAAACGTTTTTATACATATTGTGTCCCTTGAAAGAGTCTCTTTCTTTACAAAAGAACTGAAGAAAAATATGACATCTATTTTTATCCACTGGCAGCTCTGATATTTTTAGTTTCAATTTGTGTTTTGTAGGTTTAACAAAGTAAAATCTGAAAATTCTGTCATAATTTCCTCACCCTCATGTTGTTTCAAACCTCTGTGACTTTAATGTACTGCTCACTCTTTTTCTTGAAGTTACAATAATTGTGGACTGGAATATTCGAAATCTTCATAAAATTGTCATAAATTCTGTCCATATATTCAATACATTCAAGTCTTCTGAAACCATATGTGGGGAAAAGACTGAAAATGAAGTAAAAATTAAGTCTTAACATCCACTTTGGCATGTTCATGTCTAATATATTAACAAAGCGTCCTATAGTAAACCTATTATAAGTGTTTATATTTTAAACCTGATTGGGTGGTTTTTGTGGGAAACTGTGTACATGCGTGTCTCGTCATATCTGTAAATAGAGAAAATTTGCTTCGGCTACTTTGACGTGTGTATGGTGTGGGAGCGGCATAGGTTAGTTGTCACAACGAGCAAGATAGGATTACATGGAGTAGCTAAATCTTGAATCACCCGTTACATAGTGTACCTTTTGAGAATGTGCAATTCTTAAGAAATTCTCAAATATTTTCTTAAGAACATCTTGTTTAAAACATTCTTAATAAATGTTTTTGGAAATACAAAATATTTTTAACTTTATTCTTAAGTTAGAAAATAAGAAAATGGCAGTTAAGAAGAATTTCACTCTTAAGAATGTTTTTTTGAATCTGGCCCCTGGTTCTCAAACTTACTCATAATTGTTAATGGCTTATTTGACGGCAAGATCAGTTTATAACTTGGATTTCTTACATTTAAAAAAAAAACTATCAGATGGCTTCAGAAGACTAGAAATATAAAGCATGACTTGTATGGATCACTTTAATAATAATTCATTATGCTTTTGTGTCATTGAAAGCTGGGTCCTCATTCATTGCAATTGCATGGAAAAGAGCAACCAGCACATTGAACATTTCTTCTCATAGAAACAACATGAGAGTAAGTAAATCATTTTGGATGATTTATTTCTTGAAGTACCTCCTAGGAGACATGAAGCCATGTTAGGCATAGTAAACATTTGTCTTGTATGTGACTATTGTGTCCTCCGACTTACGAATGTCTCATGGCACAGAGCAGGCAAATGACTCCAGGGTCATGAATGAAGACGACACCGGTAATAATCCCTACACTTGCTCCCTTAAACTTGGCAGCGGCAGTAGTTTCTGTTTATGTAAATGTTTTTCTCATATAAAGGAGGCCATCCGTTGTCTGCCGCGTGGGGCTGAGCATGTATGTGTGTGGAGATAAGGATGCTTCGGGTGGACTCGTCTGAGCCAGAGAGAGCGCGAGAGAAACTGCTTGTTGGAAGATAAACAGGGCTAATTAGAATATGCATTTGTTCAGTAATTCTGTCCATAATTGAGATATTTTAATCTTTGAACATGCCAGCTATTTAGAAAAGTCAGTCGTAGCTTCCCGCGTCGATCTGAAACATACTGTGTAAACGCGGCTTTTCAGACACACTGGCAACATACCAACAGGACAAGGAAAACACTTTTTGGGGATTAGCTCCCCTCTTCACTCACAACGCAACTACACAGCGTTTGCAGCAAATCATTTAGACATAAGCACCCTTTGTCCAAAAAGTGGAGGCAATCCACAATTTTTTTTTCCGTTTTTGATCCTTGTACATTGTATGTTTGGATATGATTGCATGGCAATGCATTTGAACAGGCCATAGTTTTACAGGGATCCAGTGGCTCCCTGGTCTAATCACCCACCTAATCTACAGAACAAACTCCAACGCGGCTCTATAAGTCGATAGCACTTCAGGCAGGGGAACAGGAAGTCTCCTGCCGCTCCGCTGAGAGATAAAGGCACCGATAGCAGACATTTGGCACAGTGCAGCCATTGTGTTAGATCAAGATGTGCCTCCTGAACTGACGGGTGCTGTGAATTCTGATTCCACCTCTCTGCCGTCTCAGGACGAGATATGTAGATGGCCTACAGAGAGACGGTGGAGACTAAATGAATATGAAAATGAGCTCAGGGAATGGATTGCTATTCAGCTGTCTTTCAAGTCTCTAGTGGTGGATGGGGCTGTTGCTGCCCATGTTTTTAAATCACGAGAATAAAGGTGAAAATGACATTGTGTGTATGCATACATGATTCGAAGGCATTTGTATGTACCATTGGCTCTTTTAATATTTATGTGTTTATATATTCTAAATATATACTCTAAAATGTCACTGCATTTTTGTGATGCATATCTGGCAACTACAGCTGTTGAAAATGTATCATATGTTTATATTCTTTAAAATATGTATTATTTTAGTTAAAAAAAGATTATAAAAAATATCTAAATTAAATGTGTATATATTTTCAAAGCAAATAATGTTAATACTTTCATACATTTTATTAAGAAATACTGTACCAAATCTATACTATTTATTTCCAAAAGCTTGTTTAACTACATGTGTTGTCCTGCTAATGTAATCTTTAAACATTTTAAACCTTTTTATAGTGTTTACTTTTTAAAAAGTTGGTGCTTTTTACATTATTTTTCCGTAAGAATATTTTGACAGCGAACAATTGCATGTTAATATTAAAGCTTAATTATATTTTGTTTGCTATTAGAGCAGCCAAGGCCATTTGAAATCTTCAGTACCTAAAACAGTAAACTGTAACTTTATTGCCCAGAATATATTTTTTTTTAATTGAAATATTACTGAAGTAAATATATTTCCCTGCCAGTAAAAAAAAGTCTGCAGGCAACTGTCTCAGTTTCTCTCGTATGGGTTTGATGTTCTTGGTGACTTCAGGAATGAAGTGTGTTCTGACGTTAAAAACCTGTAATGTAATTATAAATGGATGCATATTATGAATAGGAACATCAGGTCTATTTTTAGATTTTGTTTCATAGCCACCATGTACCTTTTAACATATGCCTGTCGCCCTGAAGGAGACATCACAGAACAGCCCCCTCCTTTCCATTTGCTCTCCTTAATGCAATACGTGTTAGGCATCAGTATTTGGTTTTTGGCATGTACAGCTCGCTCTCGTGATCTGCCGTAATAGAGGGGGTTTGTGGCACAGCTAAGCACGCTAGATGCGGCAGTTTTCATAAATAAGCTGCGTGCTGTTTAAAGAGCAGCTCTAGGTTGCTTTGCCTCTCATTACCGCTCATGTTTTAAATGGGGTTTAGGATGAAATTCTGTCTGCTTAACCCCAACGAAATTACGAACACTTTACTAGAAAGACGTCAGGGAGATAAAACGGTCCTTGGGAAATGGCAAGCAATTAAAAGTATATTAGCTGTTCAAGGCCAAAAATAATTAAAGCTCTCAGACCATTGTGTTTTAGAAAATAGCTGCAGGCAGCAATCATAAGAGGTGCACACCGAGTCAGAAGTCACCGCATACATGAAATGCTCTGCCACGGCCCGGCTACACTACAGCCAAAAATAAGCAGCCATCAAAGCTTCCCTTTTGATTTGGTGCTTCTCATTTTCTGCGTAATGCCATTTTTTCCACTGTGCTTCACGCAAGCGTATCACATTACAGCATTTAGAAATGAGATTGGATCTGCGTATTTAATCACACCAATGCAATTAGTTGGTAGGAACAGAATGAACAGAATTGGAACACGTCAATTGCTGGATATATGGATCCGGGCGCGCAGAGACCCCCAGAAAACACTAAATTGCAGGCAGTGGGACTTCAACCCAAGGACAAAACAAGAACAACAAAAACTGATATTGTAGTGAAATTAAAGGATGCAGTCCAGTGAACATGACCTCAGAGATGACGGTTTGAACGCGAGGATGTGCTGCATGCTCTCTAGTTCTCGGGTTTAAACTCGCATACGTTCACGCGGTGGCCTTGTGTCAGCCGGTGACTGTGGTCCATCATGCTCCTAGACAAATCTCTGTGGGCTCCATGTGCTCAAAGGCAGTTCTTTCCACTTTAACAGGATTTGCACAGATGAGACGAGTGTGCACCAAGCACCACAGAAACATTATATGCCCCCTCCGGGATACCGGATAGATGCAACTTTTATCTCTTTTCTAATCATATCCTAGCTGTTGTTTGTTTGTCATTGCCATGCAGTGTCATTGATGGTGGTTAATATCAAGTGAGAAAATGAGATTTTATATCTCTCAGATATACTGTCATTTAGTTTCATGCTAATGTCACATTTAAAGTAGATTTGTTTAAGGAAATATGCAATGCCTGATTGATGGGCATTAATCTATTTGTTCATAAACAGCTCCTCATGTGCATGTAGCACAAATTTGATTGAAACTGAATAAAATTGAAGTAGAGACAGGTCTCTTTTTTTAGTATTGTGACATACATCTGTGTGAAACAGATTATCAACAACAAAACAAAAAAAAATCATTATTATTGAAACATAATCTTGACAAATTTATTTTTAATAGTATATTTTTTCAGTGATACAATCTGACAACAATGGTTTGGTGAAAGGTGGGACTTCCACTTCTCCACCTTACACTATCTTTGATATGTATTATTGATTAGTGATGTCATAATGTGCTAGACTATTGTGTGGGTCTCTTGACTCAGTGATGGGTTCATTAAAAGGTTAGACTCAGTCTCTGTCCTGCTCATGTGAATTTTAAATGGCTAGGCTCTCTGTTCACTTTTTTGATGATTTACTTCCTGTCAGCTTAATTTTGGTTTGTAAATGACAGCGTTTTTCAGAAAAGCATCATATCATCATGCAAATGTACTTGACAGCCAGACGAGCATTTATTTTCATTTTATGTAAAAGCATTTTATGTATGTTGAGCACTTCTTGCGCTGTTTTTGCCGATGACTCGCTTAATTTAGTACTAATTTGTAAATCACTTTGGACAAAAGCGTCTGCTAAATGACTAAATGTAAAAGAGCAGCTTTGAAATTTTGATAAGACTTTTTTGTGTTCCAAAGAAAAAAAAAAGTCATGAGCTACAAAAGACATGGAGGAGGATAGATGATGACAGAATGTTCCATGTAAACCAAAATGATCTTTGGAAGACGCAACTATATATATATAAAAAAAAAAAAAAAAACTTGTACTTTTGCAAGGATACATAAATTGATCAAAAATGACAGTACAGATATGTGTAATGATACAGATGATTTATATTTAAAATAAATGCTGTTCTTTTGAACTTTCTGTTCAATCAAGAATCCTGAATAGAATGCATCACAATTTCCACAAAAATATTAAGCAGCACAACTGTTTTCAATGTTGATAATAAGAAGACATATATTATATTATATTATATTATATTATATTATATTATATTATATTATATTATATTATATTATATTATATTATATTATATTATATTATATTATATTATATTATATTATATTATATTATATTATATACTTGCTGGTTCTGCTGTTCCTGGAGGGTTTGGGACGATTTTTTTTTGTTGACGATACTAAAATTAGATCCATTCCAGTCTGGTTTTCTTTTTCTCCCTATAATCATCAAAGTTTCATGCTGGCATGGTATAAAAGAATTAAGCTCCTTTGGTAACATACTGATGAGTCCTCTTGCTGAAGCTTGAAGACAATTAAAATATTTGAGTATTTTTCAGTGTTCAGAGGAGGAGAATTGATTCATTAATGAGGTATTATTTGTGCATTCCTATTTTCAGCTACACAGGCGAGTGTTTTAGTGTTCAGGCAATCAGTGTTCAGGACATTCTTATGGGCTTGAGGTGCTTCCTTCCTCCTTGGTGAAGGATCAGATATATGAATAGTGCAGAAAATATAAATAAATGCATCTTGAATAGAAAACCTTGAGGAAAATGAGCGCAGCGGTCATTTCCCGATGCATCACACCATGCATTTTCCTGCTAACTTTACAGCTGCAGACTCGAGTGAAAGGACACGAGCGGATGCTTTTGCCCCAGGGTGGGACGCTTCACATGGACGGGGTGTCTCGCTTGGCTCAAGAACAACAAAATTACTACGCTGCGATTTCAACAGCCCTGTGTGGAAAACAATCGTCGCATGTCTATGGCCAAAATACTGAGTGAGAAATCTGAGCGTTTGATAAAAGGAACAATTTGCTCTGTCATTTCAAAATCCCAAGGAGGGAAGGCTTTTGTGACAAAGTGTATAGGCAGTGTGTGAGAATACCAGTCCATCTTTGAGTCTGTCAGCCGCGCTGTCTCCACGGGAGTGTGATGACTATGCTAAGGGAAGGCTAACCTTTGCGAGTTCGCTGCTGTTCTGGAGAGGAGTCAAAGAACTGACACCATACGGAGAGGGAGGGTGTGTGTCAATGTGTGTGTGTGTGTGTGTGTGTGTGTGTGTGTATGTGAGTGCCGTGTGTTTTCGAAAGGGGCGTTTTCGCATTTTCTTGAATCTAATGGGTTCGGGCACACATTGACAGCACGTTAATTCCAACCAATACATTATTGAATGAAGCTACAAATGGTAAAGTAGGTCAAAGGGGGGCCAAAAAGCAAAGGTATGAGGCTGGATTTTGCTGGATTTTTAACGGGTATGTACACCCAAATAGGTCTATAATACCTCTGTCTGTCTGTCTCTATCTATCCATCTATCTATCATTTCTCGGTCTGTCTGTCTGATTTATTGTAGTTTTATTTAATTATTATAAGTGTTTTGTATAAATATTTTTTTTATAGATTTTATTTATATAGAATAAAATTAAAATATCCCATTATTTTATTTATCCTATTTGTTTTTGCTTATTTAAAAAAGAAAAATAGTTATTGTCATGTAGTTTTTTATTTCTTCTTATTATTATTTTGTCTAGATGTATTTTGTTATTTAATTATTTATTATTGCTATATAATTATCCTCAAATATTTGTAATTATTTATTTGTTTATTTTATTTATTTTTACAATAAAATTGTGTATTTTATTTTAAATAAATTAATGCATATCAATAACATACAACACATGAGTTAATTATAATTCTGTGAAAATGTTTGCACACAGGTTGCATACTTCAAGACAAACGCATACGTGGTTAGTGAGTGAGTCCCAATAAGTCTGCAGTAACGTGCATGCATAAATGAACCTTTTATGTTTTTGACATGACTTGTTTAACCATGACGGACACAGCTTTTCCAGAAAATTAGACATTATCCTTTGACAGACCATGTATTAGTGTGACACTGTGGGGTCTTTCAGAGGACCCAGTGTTCGTCATGGTCAGTCACTGCTTCTGAGTGTGTGCCAGTGAGGAGAGCTGGGCATCAGCAGACACTGCGCTCTCCATGCCTGCTGCACAACTGCGGGCCGCTTCTTTGTGCCTGGAAACATGGTGCTGGGGTGGGTACCTGAACCGCCGCCAGCTTCGACTCCTCTGCTGGCTCCTCAGGCATCTCCACCATCTGCTGAAGGGGATGTACAAATTGGACATTGGCAGAAACATCAAGGGGGTACCAACCTGACCCAAAGATGTATCCAAAATGACACGCATTTTGCCCTATGCGACACCAGTGGCTGGAGATCGCCACAATAACAGCATCTTCACTATATTTTTAATTTATCACTCTGCAATTGTCTCTCTAAACTTCAAACACTAAGCATTGGCACCATTGCATTTGAGGTCTAGGCATGCTGAAATTATTTTGTAGTGATTAAATTAAGAATTCACATGACAGCTGATGAAATATGGCAAGATCTGAGTAAATATTCTTTAAAATTTCTTTTTTTTCTTTTGTGGAGGAAAAAAACAACAGGGTAGAGGTTTGGAAAGACATGAGTCAGAGTAAATGATGACAGAATTTTCACTTCTGAGTAAACCGTTCCTATTACACCATTGTTCGTACTGTTGCTATGACAGTTGCTTCCACCTTTTCACGGTTGTTTCATGGCCGTTACAGCTCCACTGGTGACTGTCGTCTTCTGCTTGTCCCGTTTCTGTGACTTTTATTTGTTCTGCCTTGGTTATCTTTTTTTAATCTCCCCTGTCACTTTTATCCCTGTGGAGAACCTGAGCAGGTTTTCTAGATAAAGGGAATGTTTTTTGTTTTTTTTTTCAGATGAGGAGGGCGAAAAGAACCCCTCTGCATTGTGATGCATATCACAGATGCGTTCCAGGCGTGAGTTGTGTTCAGATGCCGTCGTGCACTTATTGCTTGTGGCTCAAAATACATTATTTAGTTCTTCAAAACTCAAGCCTCCTGGGCGTTCGTGTTCAAATCAACATTTAAACCTTTGACAGACTTTATAGTCGTCGGTTGTGTTATAGGGCAGACTTAAAAAAAGGATATTTCAGCTAAAAATAAAATATTAAATTGTGATTTAATAACCTTCATGTTGTGTGATATATTTAGCAGAATGTCCAAGCTGCTCTTTTTCCATACAGGTAAAGTACCAGAGATGCTGTTTATTTGTATGGAAAAACAGAGCTTGGACATTCTGCTAAATATATTGTTTCGTTTTCCATGCAAGAAGAAAGTCAAACGGGTTTTGGAATGACATGTAGGCGATTAAGTGTTGACAGAATACAGAATTTTCATTTTAGTTTAACTATCCTGTTAAGTAATGCTTTACACATTCATATAAGTGAAATTTGCAAAGGTTTATGGTAAAATCTGTTGTTTCAAATTCCTGAGCTGTTTTTAGGATTGTAAATCAATGCTTAGTGTTAATAATATGATCAGATATGTAGCAAAAAAGTTCCCTAAACTGGATTTCCCATCCTTTCAACAAAGACTTTGTTAGTCTGTTAGTCTCGACTATAACATGACATTCTTGAAAACCATAAGCAGCAGCTTGCTTCTCGTTTGTCCTGTCCTTCTCCCTGATGATCCACAGTCTGCTTTGTTAATGACGGCAGTGCACTCTGGGTTGGAGACTTTAATGTGTCATTTTGATGATAAAGGTGGTTAAACAATCATCAGTTATTTCATTTGAAGCAAAGCCGATGAGCAAACACAGGGCGTTTTCTCATTATGTGATATGAATTGACTGAGAGCTGAGAGGAGGTGTGGAGCAGCTGAGGGTAGTGCTTTCTTTGTTATCACTGCCATCTCCTGGTCCGTAGTGATCACTTTTGGGGCTGAGTCTTTCTCCTTTGTCCTTACTAAGACTAAGCTGAAGGGAGAGAAAGAGAAAACACTGCAGGAAAAGGAACGGGATTCCAAATGTAGCTCTGACAAATAGCGTGAGCAATGGGTTAGCAGAGAGTATGGCTGGCGCTAATATAAAAAGTACCATTTTACACCATGATAATATTAGGGCTTT
Organism: Abramis brama; assembly: GCF_963993115.1. Lineage (NCBI taxonomy): Eukaryota > Metazoa > Chordata > Actinopteri > Cypriniformes > Leuciscidae > Abramis > Abramis brama. Next base: position 27,731,160 of record NC_139963.1, on the reverse strand, counting down.
CATGATTACTCTCATTTCGCTAGTTGACATGAAACTCTTTTGAAAAATCGTCATGTCCTGCGGTATTTTCAACAGAATTTAGCCAATTAGTTTGTAATTATGCATGCCATTTTAATGACCTCATATTAATTGAGAGACTGCATGGAATATTTGTACTTTTAAACATTCATTTGTCACACTGCGGGGTCATATGAATTGAACTACAGAAGGAAAATAATGAGCAACCCAAAAGAAAGAAGTTACTGGACGTACAATATACTCTACTTTCATGTAAATTTGAACCTAAAATTGTGACATTGAATCATAATGCTTGCATTGCCTTTAAATGAAAGCATAAACAGTCATGTCACACTCGCTTATAATTTTTATCAGCCTGTGGGCGAAGCATCAGTTTCAGAGTGTTTTGCAAGAATTTTGGCTGGTTCATAAACACTCCAAATGAACTTGGACCATCTGAGATGTACGCAGTGCCAGCACAGTTTGTTTATAATGTGCTGTGAACGCAAAGCACACCGGGTTCAATTTATTTTTACTTTTGAATAATTCCAAATGCTACACAAAGCTTGTGACACACAGTTTGTGCCTTGAGTAATATTTATTCTATTTTAAAGCAAATGCAACTGCAGTCATTGGATCCATGACTAATCGACACCGAGCCAGTATACTGACTAGTGGCCGGACAAATAGTCGACTAACCAGTGCAACCTCTAGGTTATATTTTTTTTTTTATATTTTACATGCAAATACTTTGTTAAAGTACAATATAAATACCACAGTAAATGATTATGGTAGTCATTAAAAAATGTACCATGGTTACTGCCACTGTTTTTGTACAGTGAACATTTTTTAAATTGACCAAATTCACTATACCAAATTTACCATATACATGGAACCACCACAGTACTTATGATAGTCGAATGATAGTACATGAATATAATAGTCATTCAGTCATTTGTAAAAATGTATCATATTGCGATCACAGTTTTTGGACTCTAAAATGTTGTAATCTTAAAAGTGAAAGTGACAAGTGAAGGCCAAGTATGGTAACCCATTCTTGGAAGTTGTCCTCTGCATTTAGCCCATCCAAGTTAGTGCACAGACATTAGGAACAGTGAGTAGTGGACACACACACACACCCTTAGCAGTGGGCAGCCATTTACTGAAGAAGCCATTTACATGAATACCATGGTACATGAATATGGTAGTCATTCAGTCACTTGTAAAAATATAGCAAGGTACTACCAGTTTTTGGATATTTACAATAGTAATATGTTGTAAATTTACCATGTGAATGCTACATGGATAATGGTAGCTATTCAATCACTTGCAAAGAAGTACCCAAAGTATACTGTTGCTGTTTTTGGAATATCCAATGGAATATGCTGCAATTTACCATATAAATTCCACGCTACATGAATACGGTAGTCATTCAGGCACTTACAAAAAAGCACTCAAATTACCATTGTACTACCATAGTTTTGGGATATTTGCTATTAAAATTCTTGAAAGTACCTTGTTAATAACATGGTCAATTTCACAGTAATTTGTCATTTTGACATGAACTAGAGGGACTTGATCTATGATGATATTTTCATTTCAGACAATCAATTAACCTGACCAGCTTCATATTTAAGCCAAAAATCAGTATGTATGGGAAGTCCCTTGCCCACACAGAGTTCTAATCCACTTATTTGGGCTGAAATTGTGTGGAATGTTTTGTGATCCAGTGAGTCTTAATAGCTGAGAGCAAACAAAGCAGCTCTGTTGTAGTCATCAGCGCTGCGTCTTCAAAACACTCCACTCCATCTGTTGTCAACAAGTTGATTAATTAAAAGGAAAACATTCTGTTTTATGCAAATCAGTCTACAAATCAGTCACATGTCATCCATATGCATTTTAGCCTGCAAAGCCCCCAGCCCCGACTGATGAAAGAGTTATTGACACTAACCCTTCGGGCACGCAATGTCAGCTCTCCTCCAACCACGTGTTTGATTCCAGCATTGGAATTGTGGGCACGGAGAGCATCAAAGCTGCCCTCTCCTGTATTTGCATAGTGTTTAAGCTGATTCAAATCGCAAGGACAGAGCGGTAAAATGCGGTGAAATTACTGCTTGCTGACTTGAAGTGGAAAACATGTCAGGATGTTAATCGCGTGGTGTGTAATGCGGCGACAATTGATATTTCAGCATGCCGAGCTCTTGCTGCCTGAGCTGTTTGCAATAACATTTCTTACAAACGTGTGTTCATTAGTAGTGCTGGGGTCAGAAAGGTCCTCGCTGGATTTCAGCAACAGAATAAAAGTTGCAGGAATGCAGCCACGCTATTATAAATCACTTCTGCGTTCTCTTAATTTATCTATTTATTTGTGCGCTAAGAAATTAGAACCAGAATTTTTTTTTTTTTTTTAAACCCACAGCAGCTTTTTGCCAGCATGAGAAAGATATTCCGGTTGACTAATGCCCACCTGCCTCTTTCAGGAACCGAAAGCTGAGAGTAGCAGCTGCTTAAATAAGGACGTCAGCACTGCGAGTAAAAGATGGATGCTGTACCTTTGTGTGTTCATTTCCTTTAATCTCCGAGGCTTGCCGCTGTGGATTAAAAACCAGGAGGACTGGAAGTGTTTGATAGACTGTAGACCTCCCAAAGCCTGACAGGGAAGAGTGTTTGGCAGAAATTTGTTGAAACGTTGCCTAAGCGCAACTGTAGCCTGGGAAGTAGAATAGAGAATGAGAAGCCATAAAAAACATCTTTTTTTTTTTTCTTCTTTTATCGTATAGTAATGGAAATAATGTCTAAGACTTTGCATCTTATGTATCAAACACTGTAGTCGCACAGATCCAGATTGAATTCTACGTTCTGTGTGTGTGTGATGTAGAAACCTCTGCTGTGGATTTTATTATTTTCATTTTCCGTGGTGGTTGTGGTAGTGGTGATGTTAAATTGCGTTACTATCTCCAAGGCAATAAAGGAGCGAGCGCTCTTGAATCCTGACAGGATTTACTTGGAAGAGACAAGGGGATGTAAATTGAAAGATAGTTATTGGCGCAGAAAATCTTCTTCTCAGCCAAGATGGCGTAAACGTGATGGAGAGCTGTGAGTCTCAGAGCTCAGCTCAGGATCAAAAGTGATGTGAAGACATGCCAATATTGACTGGTTAACTATTTATTCCACAGAGATTTGATTTGTCTTTAAATTGACGAGAGATTGAGTGAAAAGCAAGCTGTATCGTAATGCAACCTGTTTACTAAAAGTCAACACTTGGTGAATGGCTATGCTTCGGTGAAAACCATCAGAAAACGAAAAACAGCCAAATTCTAGGGACTCTACTCATTGTCTATACTGTACTTAAAGGGACAGTTCACCAAAAAGTTAATTTGTCATTACCCTCATGTTGTTACAACCTAGTTCACTTTTGTTCTGTTGAACACAAAAAAAGATATTTAGCTCTTTTTTCATACATTGAAAGAGTATTGTTCAATATTTCCATTGGGCCTTAATAACACATTAATTTAAGTCTGTTTCTCATCAGAACACTTGAAATATAGTCGCTCGAACTTGTTCTATGTTACTTGTATGGGCTTTTTTGTCCTTTTTGGAGCTTGACCAATCCATTTCCCATTCATTTTCATTATATGGAAAAGAGCAGCTTAGTCATTCTGCATAAAATCATCTTTTGCATTCTACTATAGAAAGAAAGTCAAATGGGTTTGGAATGTGACATGAGAGGGAGCGAAATTCATTGTCATTTTGCATGAATGTCCTTGTTTGTGTCTTCCAGTGTTGAGAAACAAAAAAAAGATTCCTTCTCAAAGCGACATGTCGGCCATTGTATTGACAGTGCTTGTCAGATACGGTCATTGTTTTCAAGGTCATGTACAAGCATGTTTGCCCTATCCAACACTGTATTATAAATGTTAAGACAATTAGTGGGAGTCTGTGTAATTAATTAATTATCTAATTAATGTCATTACAAAGGTAATTAAATGACAAAGGCCCATTTTTGACACCCAGGTTATCCTTTGTCACAGTAGATAAGCTGTTCCATTGTTATTGCCTATACTGTAGAGAGGTGATGCCAGAAATGCTATTCAATATATCAGGGTGCACATTTATATGACAACTGAGGTGAAATGATATGGAAGCACCATATATACACACACACACACACACACACACACACACACACACACACACACACACACACACACACACACACACACACACACACACACACACACACAAATATGAAATAGCTGGCAAATTCCATTGCACAGAGCTTTAAAGACCTGGGGCATGTGGGCATTTTGGGAGCACACCGCGCCTCTGACAGATTCATCTTAGTGCTGGTTGAGAGGCACTAGGGGGAACTGCATGAAAAGTGATTATGCTGATGTTGCTTGGAGCTCCATATTTCATATCCTGCAGATCAATAAGACACGAGGCAATATGTTTCTCTGAAAATGTGGCCTTGGAGCCTGCATGGGGTTCGCTGACCATACTGACCTGCAAACATGACTGGATCAGAACACAAGGACCTGAGTGAGCATGATATGCCTGATAACATGAAGCAATTTGTGCTGTTTTTAGCTTCAAACATGGTTTTATTTTTATTTTTGTGTGTGTTTTGAACACCATTTTAAAACACTTTCATGTAGTTCATGTTTAAAAGGATTCAGCTGTTGACCTCTGACACCAGCATCCATTACATTAATCAATAGCAAGTGGATAAGCCAGTCACTTTCACATGGTGTTGAATGCGCTCAGCATATCAGTTACAGGGTTTAGGGTTTCAAAACACTGCAGTCTACTCTCTTGCTGTTTGTGATCTCTACATAGTGTGGGTTGCACTGAAGGGTAACACTGCTACTGTGATCTGTACTTGACCTGTATGGTTTGTTCTGAAAAAATAAATAAAAGGAGGTTTCTGTAAATAACCAATGCTTCTGGTTTTTATGCCCAAAGTGCATCTCTCACTCTTTGGATGAATGGATGGATAGATAGATAGATAGATAGATAGATAGATAGATAGATAGATAGATAGATAGATAGATAGATAGATAGATAGATAGATAGATGGGTAGGTAGATGGGTAGGTAGATAGATAGATAGATAGATAGATAGATAGATAGATAGATAGATAGATAGATAGATGGATGGATGGATGGATGGATGGATGGATGGATGGATGGATGGATGGATGGATGGATGGATGGATGGGTAGATAGATGGGTAGATGGATGGATAGATGGATAGATGGATAGATAGATAGATAGATAGATAGATAGATAGATAGATAGATAGATAGATAGATAGATAGATAGATAGATAGATAGATAGATAGATAGATAGATGGATAGATGGGTTTAATAAATTATTCATTACTTAGTTTATTAGATAAAATAGACAGAATTCTAAACTATAAACTCTAGAGGTAAAGTCCTCAATTGGAGTTGCGTGCAGTTCTTAAACAACCATTAGCTTCACACTCACTCAGACTGTGATAAGATGTCGCAGAACCCCGACAGATAAGCAGATGATGTGAGGAAGTTCTTCACAACAGGTGGATTAAGTGGAGAGAGGGGATGAAGAAGGGATGATGCAGGATAAGTACTGCGGAAGGAGATGAAAGAGGCCCATTTGAAGTGTCAGCGAGACATCAGAGCAGACCTGGGAGAATTGTTAAACTGCCTTTATTTTACCAAGAGCCCCCCTTCTCTCTCTCTCTCTCTCTCTCTCTCTCTCTCTCTCTCTCTCTCTCTCTCTCTCTCTCTATCTCTGTGTGTGGGGGGGAAGAGAGAGGAAGAGAATCTATCAGGGGCACCAGTTGATGAGCAGAGTGTGTTTGAGAGAAAGGAAGTGCTGAAGAAAGAGAGGGAGTGAGTCGAGCGACACTGTTGTCTTTGAAGTCGAGAGCTCGACTTCAAGGTGGTACGGAGTGAATCCTGATGGTGTCAGTGCCACTTTGGGTAAAGGAAAAGAGGGCAGCCCAGTTATTTATTTACAGTCTTTTTTGCATTTCTATAGCTGCTTCTCTACGGATGCCAAAAGGGATTATGCTAATGGGGCACAGTCCATTAGAATAGAGGAAGTCTTGGTAGTTAGCCGAGAAAAAGAAAGCGTGAGAGAGGCTGTTTTTAGCAGTCTGCTCAGCGGCAGAGAGCTTCACCATCAGCATGACTCTCCCTAGCTCTATACACCATCAGATGGCACTATAGGATCAATTTGAGAGTGGCTTCTGCAGCTCTCTGCGTGAGGACAGAGAGAGAGCCAGCACTGTGGAGAGACCGACAAGAACAGATGAATGATAAAACCTATAAGCTCTCTGCAGCAAAAAAATCTTGTCAGAAGAATGCGTTCACTCTGTTTGTGTGCTTTTGATCCGGCGAGGTCTTGCCTCGCGGATTCTGCTCTCTCTTTAGGGAAAGCCTGTATTTATATCATACTGTGCAGTCAATTCATAAAGCGGGGAAATGTATGTTTGCAGACTGGGGCTGAAATTGTTACTTGTACACGATGTTACGGAGCTGCGTTATTTTTTTTGTTGAATTTGTGCATGTGGCTGGTTTAGTGTCAGACTTCCTTTTTAAAACAACAGTGTTTGCTTCTTTTTTTTAAATCATGTCAGTTGAGTTTACTTTTTAATTTATTAAATGTAACTTCTTTTAACTTCTTACCTGTCAGCCCATAGATGTGAAAATCCAAAGTTAAATGGTTGTAATCCATGAATGCTTTGGAAAACAATCTCTTTTTCTCTTTTTAAAGAAGACACTCAGCAGATTATTGATGAAGTGAACGTACTTCAAAAAAATTGAAGTGTAAAAAAGTTATAGAAGTTTAAATTTACTGTAAAGCAAATGTACTGTACAAAAAAAAAATATTTTATTCAAAATATATATTTTACAAAATAATGTTTACTCTAAACATGCTAGAAAATCAAAGCTATATGTCTAACCAAGTCGCCTTCCAAATTTGAAGTTGATATCACAAAAAAGTTATTTTTGTGAAATTGAAGATTTTGTTTAGGCGCTGTACCAAAATTGGCCACCGGGTGACAGCCACATTCCTTTTGTATTTTTTTTTTTTTTTTTGGATTCGTCACAATATCACTTCTATCACAAAACAGCCACAAATATGGAACCTTTAGTCTCAGACCTTTCCAACAATATGTGTCCAACAAAAACGTGCATTTTATTCAATAGTGAAAAATATTGATTATAATAATTTAGTACAATATTTGTGTGGGATTTCTGTTTTTAGATGATTGCACTTTTAGGTTAGCAACATGCCAACATCAAACTTTATTGAACTCACGTTGTGGGTTGATTTATAAGTTGCTGTATACATACTGTAAATAGTTCTAAATCAGGTTATGAGGTGAGATATACTTATGAGGTTTCATAACCATTCGTATTTGAACAGATAATCTCAGTAATTAGATATGTAGAAATTATTTGCTTGTGACCATGTCAGCGTGAACTTGCCCTAGTTCGAATTCTCGATGTGCTCTGCTCTTTGGCTGCTTTTAGCCTGCACTATCCTCCCTTTACACCCACAAATGCACATTTAGGCCATAAATCCACTCCATATATACATAATTCAGGAGCTGCAACTCTGCGCAAGAGGCCTGTGAGAGGAGCTCTCGTCTGAGGCAGGTCCTCGGCTCCAACCCGAGCTGCGGGCTCACACGCTATTCAGCTCACTCTTCTCTGAAAGTGAGACATGAGGAACAGACAAATTCACATCACATACCAATGTCTGGAATGATCATACCTTTCACACCAGTTATTTTCTGCACCAATTTTCTATCAGTGCTTTGCTATTTAGTAGCTTTACTTGAAATCAGGGGTGTAGCATCCATTATAACCACTTTTAGAAATTAGAAGAATAATAATAATTGAACTTTGTTCCCACCCACTTTTTGGGCAATAAGCATCATATTTTAAGTTGAATTTTACTCGATTTGCATTGTGATGTAAGAAACTGTAGCTGACTGTGTGAAATGACCAAGAACGTTTATTTCAGTAAATTTCCTTATTAAATTCAATTCCGTTTTGCATATTCAACATCTACTTAACGTCTGTTTGTGTTAGTTTACAAACAAGATATTATCCTTTTTAAAAATAATGAATAAAAAATAAACAAACAAATTCTGCATTTTTTGGGGGGAAAGAATTATGAATCGTTCCAAAATAATTGAATTGGATTAGATTGGATCAAATAGTTAGTCAGAACAAATATATACACCCCTACTAAGACTAGAGCCCACTTACCTGCTTTTAATAAAATTGGTTATTGATTACAGTTACAGTTGGGCAAATTATAAATCACCTAATTAATAATCTTGGGCTAGGCTGATTAGGTTTATTATTTATGTGTTTAATAATAATAATAATAAAAAGTGAAAGATTTGACATGCTATATTCAGCTATTTGAAGAAAGCCAAACAAATTAAATGGAGAATTTGGATGCCACCGTTCATAATACGTAAATTGGTTCGCTAATATTTCCATTACGCTGTAGCGCGAGATCCCCTGCGTAATTAGAACCCCTGATACTGCCCAGATGTTTAGTTGCTGTTTTGCTCTTCACCATGCATATTTAATTCAGGACCTCTTTTGTGAATTTGTGCGTCTTGCCACAAATGCTTCAGATGAATATTGCATGGTGAGCTGTACTTCCATCTCTGCTCTGCTGCATGCAATGTGAACCACACCAAAATGTTTTACTCAACCCCAAATTACTCATTACAAAGATAATAAACCTAATCTCATCGCATTCTGTCTGTGAAATTATGTATTGATTTACTCTAAATGCCCGCATTCAGCCCTATAGTCAGAAAATTTTGCTCATTCTCCATGCATGTTGACTGGGTCATGTGGGCCAGCGCCGGCTGATCTGAGCCATACCCAGTGCTAATAGAGGAATCAAACAGAAGACAGCCGTATTTGATAAGGTTTTATGCAAACACAGGTCCTGGTTGTACTTGTGCAAAGCAGAGGAAAAAGAGAGCACCTAATAACCCCTACCTAGTTTTTTTCCCTCTTCCGTTTTCCTTTGGGTAATAAGAGAAGAGAAATGGTGGTAAAATGTCAGAAATATCATGAGGAATGGAAGATCTGAAGCATTGCTTAATGAAAACCTCTGGCCAGTGGCGCTGTGAGGCAGAGAGAGCTGCCTGTGTGGTCGGGCTCAGAGCAGTAATTTCTCACCAGGCATGCAACGCATTCCATTACGCCCGGCCACCGCGCGACGCACACACCGCAGTGCTGGAGGAGAGTGAAAATAAAGCTAGTGAAGCGCCCATAACAACACTTTTCTTACTCTCTATTGTTGTCTGGAGGCGAAAAGAACACAAAGATTAATGTACGGGATCTATGTGGCTGAGATAGTTGCGAACAAAAGGCCCCCCTGAGCCAAGTGTGAACCATCAGTAGAGATCAGGATCATTGGAAAGACCACTCAGAACAGGGAGCCAATTAACCTGGGCCTCGAAAGCACCCCCATGGAGCTCCGCTCGTTCCTGCTGTCCCATAACCATCTTAAACTGCCTAAAAATGTGGCGCCTATCGTGTAATTCCATTAGAGGGACAGTTGACCCAAAATGTTTAATTCCTTTTTCATTCCTTTACGACTTTGTTCTGTGGACCAGAAAAGAAGATATTTTAAGGAGTGTTTCAGCTGTTTTTGCCCATACAATGAAAGTCAGTGTGGTCCAAAACGACATTGGACATTGACTGTATGATCAAAAAAAGCACAGATGCGCATTTTTCAAAGCATCTTCTTTTGTGTTTCACTGCAGGAAGAAAGTCTTACAGTTTTGGAATAACCTGAGGGTGAGTAAATGATGAGTGTTTTCACTTTTGGGTGAACTGTCCCTTAAAGGTCTGGAATTAATCGATTTACCACAGGCCTCCAATTTCATTAACACAACACAATGTCTACATTTCTGGGCTTGGCAGCGTACAAACTTCTTAGTGCTTTGCTTGTTACCAAGCGTAATGCTCAGGGTCAAGGTTCACAAGCAGCCAGCAATCGTTCCGGCTCCAGCAGCCGCACTCTCGCTTAAGTGCCAGCACACGTCTCTCCTCGAAAGTAACCACTTTTTCAATTACTCTGCCATCAGCTAGCTGTGTTGCAGATAATGGCAGGGTCTATAGCCTAGGCTAGCAACTAAATGTCAACTAAACAGAGACTATGTGCTATCTGCAGTTAAACATCTCTGCCAAAAACCAGACACTTGTGTGATACAATATCGCTTGAGACGATGGCGGAGATTTTCCTCCTTCCCTAGGGTTCGCTTTCCCGCTGAAGCCACTCTGCAAATGCGAAGCATGACTATGAGCACTAGTGATTACGGTCATTTACGTAACATGTAGTCGCTGTTTTCATTTCCGCATGCCTTTTGTGGCAGCCCCTCAAAAGGGCACATGTTGCAATCCATTTAGCTTCTCTTCAGGTGGAAAAATCCCTGAGGATGAGACTGCCAAACCGAGCGTTCATCCTCACTCCGAGAAGTTGTTTTGTTGGGTGAACAGAAGTAAATGCATCTTCAACAACAAAACCCGTTTATTGTCTTACACTATTCAGCAGCGCTAGCCTCAAGAAAAGGTCTTTTTGTGTGTTTTCTTCGCTCACTGATTACCAACGCCACCCTCGGGATGTTAGTGAACTTCACGTAATTACATCTCGCAAGCTAGTCGCTCTGCGCCGGATCAAAATTCTCACAGCTTCCGTGCTTCCATGCAATGTCAGGCGAAAGTCCATTTTTTAGATAATATGCAACGTCACTCTCTTGCATCAGCAGGTATGGAGCGTCGTGATGAAAAGTTTAATCCATGCTGCTGTGGCCTGTTTCTCCACACCCATTATTTTATTCCTCTGCAAATGAGCATGGACAGGAGGGTAATGAATTCTCCCCTCCAGTGAAATGGGAGGATTTTCTATTTGCCAGACACTTCCTTCCCCTTTAACTCTTTCATCTGATGGAGAGTGGACTTTCGGTGGTGGGTGGAGGGGGTGAGCGCCTGACTGATGGTGGGCCACAGCAGACAATCAGAGAAGAGCGAGAACCATCTGTCTCTACCGAGATGAGACGAGCCCGCCAGCTGCAGTGTAAAACATAGCCCATATAAGCAGCGGTCCAAGCCCTAAAATTGGAATCGAGGCGCACTTTTGAAAACTGTATTGCATTGCATCAGGCAATACAGCCAAAATCAATATACCCCCAGTGCTGGAATTGGGCTCGAGCGACAATCACCAGCACCGCAGTCAGAAAGACATTTTCAGACAATGCCTTTTTCACGTTTCGCAATCAGTCCAGCAGGAACGGGAATGGGTGGCCGAAGCCAAGTAAAGCATTTTCCAATCTTGTCTGGCATTCAGCTTCAGTCAACGACCAACAAGCCCCGTCTGAACGGCTACAAGTTGACTTACAACTCAACCCCATTTATAGTCTACGGCGCCAAAACCTCTAGTCCCTACCTTCCATCTCAAGGCGCTACTTGTGGACGACTATATATATGGTCTATACAATAGTAATTTAGATCATGCGATTGTGGAATTGCTGCCAATATAAAGGAATGGGGCTTGTGTACGTTTGGGCTGATGCCGTGCACCTGAGCTCCATCAGTGGCGTAGATGAGAAGGGAGCATTAGTTTCCCAGCGGTGGCGGCGGAGCCGGGGGCCCTCGTGGGTTTCTCCGCCTCTGCTTTTATTAGAGAAAAGTTGTAGAGAGCGCTGCAGTAGTGCAGCATGACTGTGGCAACTCATTCCACTCCTGCAGTCTCCTGGGAAGTCGGTCGGTAATGGGTTCCAAACAGGGATTTTTCTTTCTTTCCTACTGTAGATCCTCTCATTGTTTAAAACAATTTGTTTTTATGAGTCATTTCTGTCCTGTGTGTGTTTGAATGTACACAGATGTAGCCTAGCTGGTGCTAAAACAAAGAAATTAGGTCATTTTACTGTGTAAAGCAAACGGTAAAATGCTACTGGTTGATTTGATCATTTATGTATGTATATATGTCATTACAAGTTCTATTCTGTTCTGTTCTGTCATGACAATATTTATTTATGTGAAATTAATTGATTTTAAGTTATTATTATTAATAATTTTTAAATGAACAAAATACAGAACTAATGAACTAAACTGATGTTAATTTACTATTTTCAATAGAGCTGGATGTGGCTGATATAGTGGTGATATTCTTAACTGATAATACAAAAAAACTGGGACATACACTAACATTTAACTATGCAATATTTATGCAAAGTGACAGTTAAAAGCAACAAAAAACTATTATTATTTATTGACACGGCTGTCAGCAGATTTTGGAACAGACACACTAACACTTCTGTTCTTGTGCCAAATTCAACTCCAGGAACACATGTTGCCTACTATTCACAAAACGCAGCCAGTGCTGATAATCTTAAATTGACCAAATATTGAACAATTAATTGGTCTGTAATTTGTTTGCACAACACTGAATGTGCTTTTAAAAAGATATGCAGGCAGGTCACAGGCTGTTTTTGTGAATAGTAGGCAACATGTCGTGTTCCAAGTTTAATTTATCTCCTTCCATGCATGATGCTGCATTGAATGACCGAATATCCTCTTTCATCCGCTGCTGTGTAGCGTGACAGGTCCATCAGTATTGCTCTGGACGGTGAGGGGGCGTGTGTTTGTGTCTGAAGTTTCAGAAACTTGAAATTACACAACTCCACAATACATGATTTATGTGGGGTTGGTTGTTAATCAACAGTCAGTCAAAAACTGTCCTCTGTGCAGTGTGATCAATTAATGTGTCTTCAGTCAAGTGTCCTCCTTATTTAAAGTTGTTTATTGCTGTAAAGCTGCTTTGAAACAATCTATATTATATAAAGTACTATATAAATAAAGGCGACTTGACTTAAAAGTAACATCATCTCCATATTTACCATGCAGCCTCCTGTTTATATTATGAATTAATGATTCATCTGTGCATTTTATTCCAAATAAAAAATGGTTTGTCTTGGTAATTTGAAATATAATATAATATAATATGTGACCCTGGATCTCAAAACCAGTCACATGTCGCACGGGTATATTTGTGGCAATTGTATGGGTCAAAATTATCGATTTTTCTTTTATGCCAAAAATCATTAGGATTTTAAGTAAAGATCATGTTCCATGAAGATATTTTGTAAATTTCCTACCGTAAATATATAAAACATTTATTTTTGTGATTGAATGCAGCATAATTGCGAACATAAATGGACAACTTTAAAGGTGATTTTCTCAATGTTTCGATTTTTTTGCACCATCAGATTCCAGATTTTCAAATTGTTGTATCTCGGCCAAATATGATCCTATCCTAACAAACCATACATCAATTGCATGCTTATTTATTCAGCTTTCATGTGATGTATACATCTCAATTTCATAAAATTGCTCCATGTGACTGGTTTTGTGTTCCAAGGTCACATATCATATAACTTTTACTTCTAAAATTACTTTCCTTTTCCGCTGACATTGCTAAGGCTGTGTTGGCTTCTGGCAAATGTTACTCTGTAGCCAAATAGATACGGGATTTTGCCATTGTTTTAGTGAACTCACAATCAGTCTGGCTCAATTCTGGTTTCTTTTGAAAATACACTACCGTTTATAAGTTTGGGATAAATCATTTTTATTAATAATTTTATTTTTAATTTAACAAGGATGTGTCACATTGATCAAAAGTCTCAGTAAAGACTATTAAATTGTCCAAAAAATAAATAAAATAAAAATAATAAAAATATTGAACTTTCTATTCATCTAAGAATGTATCACGGTTTCCACAAAAATATTAGGCAGCACAACTGCTTTCAACATTGATAATAATAAGAAATGTTTCTTGAGCAGCAAATCAGCATATTAGAATGATTTCTGAAGGATCATGTGACACTCAAGACAGGAGTAATGATGCGGAAACTAATAATGCATGTATAAATTGAATTTTAAAATACATTAAAATAAAAACAGTTATTTTAAATTGTAATAATATTTCAAAATATTACTGTTTTTACTGTTTTTGATCCAAAACATTGTTTTAAAAAAATCTCACCAACTCCAAACTTTCAAATGGTCCCTTCATCACATTACTTATTAAAATGACATTTTAAAATTCAGTATTTAGTGCACATATGAGAAATAAACAAAAGATTTTAACAGAAAAGCAGCTCACTACCTCTGGATGCAGTCCTGACAACGTAGAGTTTGGAGGAGAGGCAGCAAAACTGCAGGATGTGCTGAATGAGAGGAAATGGCAGTAAAAGGGATTACAAATGTGTGCATGCGTGTACACGCATGTATGTATATGCGACCCATTTCACTTGAAGCGTTGATGTATTTTCATCCATGAGGGGGCAGCAGGTAGCTGTGCTGACGAACTCCTCAGCAGATGCAGTTAATTAGTTTTTTCTCCCTTATTTCTGCTCTTAGACCAGTCATTTGGGAATGCCATTTTCTTCATCACAGTATCATGAAGATCAGCAATTATGCTGAAGCAGTGAAATCTTTTTTGGGTAACCTTTTTTTTTTATTCTTCCTCGTTCATTTTTTATACAAGCTTATTCCCCTTGAAGTGAACTTGTTATAGATGCTCTAGTTGCTGTGGTAAGACAGCAGATTATTAAAGGATACATTATTGAATAAGGTCAGCATTTCAAGAGTGCTAGCATCTTTTAACTTTTTCATTTTAAAAGGGGAAAGGCATTCATCCAGAGAGTCTCTCTGCTTAATATCCAGTTTTTGGGGTGAATAAGCTTTCTAACCGCCTATTTAGACTCGTATTGCACCGTATTATGGGTCCACAAAGTATTTCTTCCGGCATTGCTTCATCTGCATATTTCCATCACCCCAGCTTTGGATCGTAGCCAACCGAATAAATTAGAATAAGAAAATATTACAAGTATTGATTTATCATTAATAAATCTAGGCTGATGTATTGATTGCAACATTGGGTGCCTTCCAGATTAACAATATGTTTTACAGCCAGGGCAGCAGAAGAAATGAGATCATACTGGCATGATTAATGAAGTAAATTCGCTTAAGGATACTGCATGAAACAGTTCGAAGTTCTGTGTTTGAATGCAGCCTTCAATGATTCTGCCTAAATATGTGACACTTCCACACAAAAATTACAGCGGAATGAAGCCAGGTTTGTTTATATATAACAAGAGGGTTCTGGTGTGCTTTGGTGGAGATTAGAGTCGTTGTATATTTACCGCTAAATGACTATGCAAGTCAAATAAGAGCTTTTAAAGAGTCTCTTGAAACTACAAGCCAAACCATTTATGGGTTTTAGAGACTGAATGTGCTAATGAATATTGTAACCTACTGGTTTACCATCCATAGTGAATAGAGAAGAGCCATTTGAGTGTGTGTGAAATACATAACAGCGAAGCCTGAAGGAAAACAACTGTGTATGAATAGATCTGGAAAGCACTAATGTGCAGAAATCACATTAATGCACTATATGGGCTGCGGAGTGTTCCTCCGCTAACCAAATATTACATCACGTTACGTAGGCGAGTTTTTAAACGACTTGCATTTGACCTCCAGAGTTCCTCCGAAACACTAAGATTAAATCAATGTGTGCTGAAACTGGCTGCTGGTAGAACTGATGTCCTCAGCCTATACTTGAAGAAAAACTGCTGCATGCACAATTTTTTTTTGGACAGGGAGAGAATGAGCCATTGGGAATGAAAGAAGCAAATTTAGAGCCGGCTGTTGAATTTTCCACTAGAAAAATTTCAATAAGCAATCTACTTTTTCCATCATAGCAACCTTTGTTGAATCTGGTGATGTTAGGTTAAGGCAGACACATTGTGAATACTCAGGGGGTAAAGCACTGATGTCATTTAGTGTACCAAAAGCAGAATATTAATAATGATATATTACTATACAGCTGCCGAGAAAATATGCTTTTGTATAACTTTTTAATAATTATTTATAACAGTAATACTCAACTGATGTTTTTTTTGCCTTATATAAATATATATATATTTTTATTTCAATGAACTCAAAATTTTAAGGCTACCGGGTTACTTTAAAGGTCCCGTATTATGCCCCTTTTCACAAGATGTAAAATAAGTCTCTGATGTCCCCAGAGTGTGTATGTGAAGTTTCAGCTCAAAATACCCAACAGATCATTTTTTACAGCATGTTTAAATTGTCATTTTTTGGGGCTCAGAAAAACGCGCTGTTTTAGTGTGTGCCCTTTAAATGCAAATAAGCTGCTGCTGGACGACCCAGGGGGCGGAGCTTCATGAGCTCGCGCTCAGTCAGTCTCTCAGGACAATTTCATCTCACGGAATGATGATAATATCAGAAACTCTCAGTAACGGTGTTCATTTCGAGTCGGACAATAATGCCTACAGAGTCAGAGTGCTGTATAGAGATGAAACAGGTATAGTTTAGTAGTTTAATTACGGTTATTATAACGTATTTGTCATCTGCTTGTATGTATCCATTATTTATTAATAGCCTACAAGTCTGCTGTCTGAATGATGATCAAACATATACTGATGAGTTTAATAAAGTTTATTGTACATCACACAAAAGATGAAGTGTCAGTTTTACTTCAGAAAATCACCGTAAGAGCTGAGTAAACACAGTAAGTTATAAGTGCGCAAGTACATAAACGAATTTCGGTAGAGTTGAGGGAGCATTCCTGTGGGCGGAGGTTAGTCAAAAAACGGTTCTAGTGACGTCATTAAAGAAGGAAGTAGAGGGATGTAGTCCAAACGGGCCGTTCGATGTAGGCGACTTCTGATCTCGCTTGGCATTGAACTTTGAGCTTTATAATTTTACAGATATTATTTATGCTCTAACAGCAACATTACACACTAACTAAAGTTTGAAACATGGGATCACGAAGAACGGGACCTTTAAGTTAAAACCAACAATATTGTTTTTTTTACTGTGTAGGGGCAAATTTTCTGCTGAACCGTATCTAATTAGTTTAATGTTTATGCTGATAATCAATATTGCATTGATCCAACTCGCATCAGCAAAGTAATAATCGTATGGGTTTGATATTGACGTATTCACAGCAGAAGAATTACACACAATATTATCATTCACTGATAATGAATGCATCATTTGTTTTTTCCCCTTCCCATAACATTTGCTTCCTTTGAAGATTAGACTAGTAATTATTCTATCATCGTGACAAATGAAAAATATCCTCCAATCTTCCTTCAATTCAATTAATCTGTGCTTTATTTCCTGCCTGGGTATTTGTAAGCATGAGCAGTACCCAACCATGCAGTAAATTCATTGATGTTCTTCTCTAGTTTACGACTTAACATTATGTAAATGTTCATTTTTGAATAATTCAAGCTGGGAGTCATTTGCATAGAGGAGCAGGATTGGAGGCCATTTGTTGAGGGAGGCAGGTGGAGGGGTTGAGTGATGTGTCACCTAAATGCATGTGACCTTTCCAGTTCAACCTGGTTTCTTTGTTGCTTTTGGGGTTTAGGGTCCTTGTAGCGAGCAACACAAATCACACAAGATCTCGTACTACAATCTGGACAAAAACAGCCCAGTTTGCATATATAAACCCAGTGGTGTACAGTAACAGTATGCTTTGGCAGCGGAGCTAAATGTCGCTAATATCCTGTTTTGGACTGGGGACGTTGTTTTTACAAGGTGTTTTCAGTTGTGTTATGAGAGAATATTGTTTGAGAGTGTCGCGCATAGTAACTTTCATTTAGACCAAATGTAGCAGAAGTAAAAGAGCAAAGACTGCCTTTTTCAATTTTCTTGAATGTCATAAAAAGCCTTTTGTCATCCATTTTTATCTTTCAGAAGAAGAATCTTGCTCCATTTAACAACATTAAATTTAAACTCGCCGTTATCAAACCACATAATGGGAATTCACTGAGAAGGTAGAATCCCAGTTTGATGTCCTCCAGCGTGACCCTGGGCTCTGGCGGGTTACATCAGTGATAATGTGAACAGTTTAAAGGGATAGTTCATCCAAAAATGAAAATTCTAGCATTATTTATTCCTTACTCCTTGTTCCAAACCATATGGTGCTGTTGTTGTTTTTTTCTGTGAAACGCAACATTTTCAACATCTTTGTGACTCCATGCGAATACAGATCTTACTAGCATAATAATGGCAGATCAAAAGGCATAATAAAAGTAGTCCATATAATTCTATATTCAGATTTATTTGAAGCATTTCACATTTTCAGTGAATAACAACAGCGTTCAGTAGGTGTTCCTCACATGGCTTCAAAAGCTTGTGAGTTAGATTACTTTAAAAATGAGTTTTCCTTAATGTGGGTTTGGTTTTATGATATATGCCATTCAGTGTTTAATGCAAAATCTCAATGAAATGTACAAATTGCTGCAGAGGGATCGAATTGATT